>NC_134475.1:43010137-43316544 GCF_964194025.1 Convolutriloba macropyga
ATGAAAAAAAGACTGTCAAAAATCAAAATCAGATTTTGCGGACTTTTGGAGCATCAACTACGGAATGGATTAGGCCCACTCTCCAGAGTAAAAAATGTACCCAATTATTTTTTCCGCTGTACACCTCTTTTTAAGTACAGTAGCAACCGTAGAAGTTAGGATGCCCTCATGCAAGTGAGAAGTACGTGACTCTGAGGGAAGCAATGAGGAGCGCGAGGCTACTAAGAGGGGCTTGCTCACGAAAACGTGTTTGTGTGAGCAATAGGCAATGTTACTAGCGCGTTTGCGAGAAACTAATTTAGGCGACAACTGACTAGTTGCAGTGAAATACCGAAAAGGCTGCCAATTTGTTTTTATTCTTAAAAAATCTTGTTATTAACCCTTGTGAACAGCTTTTGATGAGCGAAATTCCCAAAATTATATTAATTTACATTGTTAACGGCAATATGCAACTTATTATGTATAATGAACTGAATAGTCAGTTGGCATCCTCAACTTTTCTTTGCCAAACTTTAAAACATCTAAAAGGCTTCTTTTTTGCCGAGTATGGTGACAAAGGTACACTTGGTTAGTTTGTCGTCCGATTTCACAATACCAGTTTATGTCAATTTTCCTTTCAAGCTTTTTTTGCTTTCGTCACAATATGTACACGGTCGCAACTGGCGATCATATTGTGACGAAAGCAAAAAAGGCTTGAAAGGAAAAATGACATAGTTTGGTATTTTCTGAAATCGGACGACACTAGAACCCTTGTACCACTTTCTCACCATACACGGCAAATTTGTCGTGATCATTTATTACACTCTTTCTCATTTGAGCATGGTATTTTGGTGGCATGTCAGAAAGCAGAAGGCCAATATAGCCAAAAACTGCTGTGTGTCAGATAGCCGACATTAATTTTCTAGCGAATGATAGATTGGCTCAGAAATATCTGTTGCTGGCAGCAATTTGCTCGATTGTGGTGGTATCATCTCAAGTCCCACGGGGCCATTGAAGCATCCAGCCAAATGAACTAATTACTGTATGCAATCTTACACGTACTTTTTGGCGAGTGGCTGATTTAAATTGAGTATTTTTAAATTAATGCTAATAACCAACGAATCGTATTGCTTCGATGAACAAAATTTTATTATTTTCGGCTAAATGAACCTTTGGCTTTCTGAGTGCACACCCATATTAAACCATGGCTTTCTTTAGTGTTTTCGACTGGTACGACTTCAGAGACGCTTTGAATGACGCCGATATTCTACATGGGAACTTTTTTTGCGCCAAATATTGTGCAAAAATGTCATTGCTTGACTTACAGTTGATCGAACTCAAGAATGATCGAATGAGAGTTAATATTTGATGAAATTTACTACTTCCAATATGGAATCTTGATACTATAGGTTTCTGTCAAATTGTGTAACTGGGAGAGAACTAATTTGTGTGGATACAAGGATTTTCCCCGGAAAAAGGAATTTATCCTTATACCTTTTTTTCCCCTGAAAAAAATTTATGGATATTATCCTGAATTTGAAAATCTCTTGATCAGAATTCGGTCAACATTTGCTTTTAACAATTCCAATTTCCGAGGAGTAAATCCAATTCTCAGTCGACATTAATATTAGCCTAAAATTAAGGAAAATAATGTTTGAAAACGTCTAAAAATAATTCTATATGGAGACCTATATTGTAGATGTCTTTGAATCCAATCATGGGTCCGAATGTGATTGGACAGTACTGGTGGTCGAAAGGGAATCGGGAGACATCAAATGCACAAGAGAGAGTGACAGTGACTAACGATGACCAACTGACTACCATGCCGTACTTATTCACACTCTGCCGGTTGAAAGACTCGTACTTCACCTCAGAGGCATCTCGTATAACTACAGCAGGCATAATTGTAGATCAATTGCACATATATAAATTTCTTTTTGAAATATTCCTATGATAATTATTTTTCGGTAAAATCATCGGCCGGGTAATACATTTTAACAATATAATATATTATTCTTATTATACATATTATAAAGCTGTCGCATATCAGGCTTATGAATAGACTTTCTTATGAAAAAACTTTTTTTTATCAAAAGACCGTCTCAATAGATGTTTTTGACTCGGCCATGACTAGGGTCCCCAAATATATAATTGAAGTTAAAATTTAGCGTCCTGTCCTATCAAACCATTTCGTAAAGTCAAGGCCTGGACTACAATCGGTAAAGTGGGAACATTTAATACATTGCTGCTATCTTTGATGTTTTCCAGCTATTATGAGCAAAGCCGAGATCTGAAAACAAAAACTTTCTGAAGCGGTTGAAAATGAAAAAAATGAAGATAAAACGTTGGAATACGCAAAGGAAAAACTAAATTATCCTTAATAGTGGGAAAAAACAAGCAGCTACCTTGTATAAAGCAATTTAAACTAACTAGTGAGGAGTGGATTCAAATCTTGCAAGATGATTCAAAACTTGCAACATTCTTGCAAGAATACTGTAAGAAATGAATCTTGCCCAAATTTTTAAAAGGCATGGGTTTATAGCTCTGGGTAGTAATTTAAACTCCCGATTATGACGTTAAGGCAGGTTTCAAAACTCATAGATGTCCTAGTGGAATCCAAAATCTTGCAAACATTTTGCAATATTTAAAAATTCTGCATTTTTAAAAATCTTGAATGCAGTTTCTTTAGCATGCAAGTCAAATCTTTAGCATGCAAGATTCTTGCAAGAAGAATTCAATTCTTGCAAGAATCATGCAAGATAAATGGAAGAACTATGCATTATCTTGCAAGATTCTTGCAAGATTTCTTGCAAGATTCTTGCAAGATTTTGAAATCTTTGATCACTAGGGTATATTTTTACAATTACAATGCATTAAAATATTGTGTTTATTTTGGGTACTTTGGCATTGGGTATTTTGTCTTGACACTCGAGATTACCATCACCATTACTTTAGCCATTACCATGATCGGATAATCATATATATTATAACGGAGTTGTCAAATACTAATGATAGATTGTCGTATTTTTCAGAGGTTGAAGGAAGCAGTCGCCAGGTCTCTAATAGCCTAATCCTGTTGCGCTGCAATTACACGGAAAGTAATTTTTTAAATGATAATGGTAGACTTACATATGTCTGGGTTCCAGAAAGTGTCTTGGGGCACGAATAGAATAAGAGTCTGGTTAAATTTGGGCAAATGGTCCCATCTAGCGGCCTCTGTATAATAGTAGAAGTACACCCACAACTGTGCTTGTCAGGAGAACCAAGTCAAAATTGAAGAAATTTGAGCTTTAGCTGTTTTCATCGGTTAGCTTTATCAGAATATTAATTGAACAGTTTGACATTTTTGTAAACAAATCTGTAGCTTCATTCAAATGCATGTCTGGTGCAAAATTTATGTGAATTTTTGAATCGAGTGGTCTTAGAAATGGTTTTTTTTTCGTTACGGCTCTAACAGTTATACCCTAAATTTTACTTTGAATCACACTTTTTACAATTACCTTATTTCTGACGTATTTAACGTAATCAACAAGTTAAAGACTGTAAATAGTTAGCAACGAGTTTTTTATTGCTTTCCACTGAAGAGCCGGTACCGAATTACTGAGTAACAACTTTCTCAATTGGAAGTAATATCCGCACCCTATATTAATTTCTGATTGGAAAATCAAATACTGCCGGTTTTACTTACTTTAGTATTTTTGTCAATTCTTCAGCGAGAATTTGAGCGGGGTTGATAACTGCGGCTTTGTAGTTGAATTTTACAAATTGCGGAAATTCACTGAAAAATCTTTGCATAATTTATTGGCAAGTTTATATAATCCATTTAATCTCATGTAAATATAATCCGCGCTTAAGAAAGAATCAAGTTATAATACGGACGAGTAAAAGTTGAACCCAATTTTATCGGTGTACGATGCAATCAGCTGCAAGAACAAGCGAGACTCGGTGGTCTATGTTTTATAATTCATTTTAGAGAATTGTCTGGTTTCCTTGACAGTCCAAAGTCCGTTTTTCTCATCCACATTCTGGATTTGGAATAGATCCACATTGATGAAAACTGAGTTATCCTTCATGAAATTGGGGGCTGAATACTTCGTCAGGTTCTTCTCCAACAGGCTGTGAGTATCCGAGTTAATTAAGGAATTTTTTCATTAAATATAAAATGGACTAGCTTTCTAAAACTGGAGGCGAATTTTATTTAACATTACCAGGATCAGGTTACAGACCAATAAAGTTTTTGCCTAGAAGAAATTGGGACATGAACAGGGGTCTAGTGTAGCAGTCGAAATGCTGGATGTACAACTTTAGCCAATCAGCGACTGAGAAGACACTATTCTCTTTTATATAGCGCCAACTCCACTAACTGCAGTCAGTTTATATTATAGCTGCACGATGTGTATACCTATGACTCCGCATTATACTATATTATCACCGTTATAGTTGAAGTTCACCTTCAGTGTTTTACAGAGTCGGTTAGTCTGAGAGAAATAGGTAAACCTACTTCGCGCGCAGAAATAAGTAGCCCTAACTCTTTGTACTTTAAGGCTGTAAAAGGAGCCTACTTCGAGTTTGCCTTAACTGGTGCGACCAGTGAGTTAACAAACTCTAGACATAAAAAGAACTCACACAAAACACAACGTTTTCTCTTAAAAAGAAAATTAGTGCTAGCTTTTATACCTCTTTTTCCATACATATAATTAAAATTAGGAAAAAGGGAAACACAATCACAACAAAAAATAACACAAAATAACTAATAAACAAAAACGCCACTAATTATTAACCATAAACGAGCCGTCACACTGGACAAAGCTCATCCCAATTGAAACGCACATTCCGATGAATTACAATCAACCTTTTTCAAACATAAGAACAGAAGGCTTATAACTGAAAACAAATCTTTTGAAATCACACGATTTTAAAATGCAAATGAACTAAATCTGTTATCAAACACAGCACTACAACTAAAAAACCAATACTTTGGTATTGACCAACAGCCTCTTCTCCCACTGCCAGAAATGGCTGCACAATTTTCTCGAATAGCTATTATTTCAAACTTGACAGAAATCTATGGAGCTCTGCTCACACACGGCACAATTGTTTTCATCTGAATCCTCTCACAGATAGATATACCTCACTCATATATGACACTATTTTTACTTCTACTCTCAGATACATTATTCGATCTCCTAAGGGAAGTATACACCGATTTACACGCTATTGACCAAGGATGCGCGGTTAGGAAATCATCATTTGATTTTCTAAAACGATAGGAGTTTCTAATCACGAAAAGAAAGCCTGCACAAAATCACTAGACTAGAGATAGAAGGTTTTAACAAACTCATAAAACATATATAAGTTCAATACGAAACTCACATATACCAGAAGACGAAATAATTGATACTCTTACACTTCTATCATGGTATATACATCAATTTTGGAAAACACCTGTGCGTCATATTTTGTCAGCCACGAAACTAATAGCAGAAAAACACCACCACTTTTGCCAGAGGCACTACCTTTACAACACATTACAACTCAAATTGGTTCCCAGAAAATTTTGTAGCCACTGCAGAAGTACTGTCTGAAATTCTACAATAAATAAAATTGATCACGATCAGTTTCAACTGCGAAATCATAACGCTGAAAATCAACCCTTTACGTTAACAAAAATTTCAGAAAACACAAACACATTTCTGGAAGCGTCACCAACTGAGAAAAAAAAATTTGATACTGTAATACACTAACAACCCATGGATAAAAAATAAAATGAAACCAATGAAACTGATTTTAATTCCACATTTTTAGATGACGGAAGACTATTTTTGTCTCACACAGTAAATACTCTATCAGTAATAGATCTAGAAATTAATCACAGCAATGATATGAATAATATAGAAAACATTACGCGTGCTTCAGGAGAAGAGATTAGAACACTAGCTCTCCGAAATGGACAAACGGCTAGAAGAGAATACGTTAATAACGCTCCATATATGCAAAATTCGCAATTGAATGATGCATTAGTTAAAGCACTAGAACTATAGTTAGCACGAAAATCTCTAAAAACTGAGCTGATCAGAAATCAACGGCATTGTGACCACAATTTCTATTTGCTGCTCTAGTAGAAAAAAACATCAAGAAGATTTCAGAAGAATACACATTGAAAGACACAAAATAAACCCAAACTCTACTCTTTTGTCATCTATAAACAGTATATCAACCGACATAAAAAATATCACAGTAGATGATATCGGAGCTATGGAACAAGATATAGCTTATGGGATCAATGTAGTACGACACAAGTACTCAAATGATCCGAATTTTAAAGGGAAACCACTACTCCTAAATTTCTGCAAAAAAAGCACAATCAGGACAAAGCACATCTACTTGCTCTGAAAAGAAGTACACAAAACCATTTGATAAAATGAATTTCCAAAAAACGAACATTTAGCCAAACTTTGAAGAAAAATCAAAATCTTTCTATTAAACAAGTTATTTTCAGTACTATGACCGGTAAACCACTACCATTCACTTATCGCTCAAGAAGTAACGGTACGAATAGTGGAGACATTTTTCAACACAGAAGCCCTAACAGAACTTCCAACTCTAACTCAAGACCATTTTATGAGAATAATAACTTTAAACCACTAAATAGATCCGGCTCAACATACCCAAGAACACAAAGTCTTCAAAACAATAAAAAGAATTACAATAGTAATTATGGAAATAACTCCAGAGCACAATCACCTAATTATAGTATAAATGGAAATCGTTGTTGGGAGCATTCTCAAGAAACCGCGTTAGAAATGTACGAAATTACATTAACTCACTCTTAGACCAAGAACAAGCAAGTGACACAACGTCTCACACTGAAAAAACTAAAACTCAAAAAGTCACGGACGAAAAACTTCTGGAGCAATAATTTAATGATTTACTATGAGAATTTAAACGAGACGCACAAGATGAATGTTTCAACTGGTAGGAAAAATTTAGTACTCTCACCGAAGAATACATTCTTTCGACGTCCTGGAAAAGTAATGTTTGGGTATTACCTCTCACAATTTATACACAACAGTCAAACGAACATACTGAAAGAATATCAACACTGCATATTGAAAGTGGCTTCAGGAGCTATACTCAATGTACTCAATAATTACACTTGGAACGAAATAAAAGACAATTACATTTGCCAATTAAAAACATCCACATTTGTTCTCTCTACAGCCAGTAACACTAAATTACAATCACAGGAAACAGTAAAACTCAATTTATACACCGTAAACAACATTTAGAGTTTTTACATTAACCTTCCATGTATCAAACACGAAAGTCAACATTCTTGGAACGCCTAAAAATCAACAAAATTTTACAAAGAATCAACAAAACCACCATCCATCATACTATTCACGATTATATTCAGTTGTCTTTATTTTTAATTTTTTGAACACCTCATACTAATCTATTCACCTATACGAATGCGAAAGTAGTTACGCGAATTGACCTCCGATAAATAAATCTTACTTCTCATTCATTACACTGCAGAAACATACGTTCTTCTCTATAATGGATATAAATATTGTAGAGTATCCCTTCCAATCTTTCATACAAATTTTAATCCAGACTCCTTTGCGCCCTTGCAACACCCACTTACACTTTTTAAAGAACTTATTGGATATGTGCAACAATATATCTCACTAATAGATTTCTAAACGACAAAATATCGTCTCATTGAAGTCACAGAAGTCATGGATGCTTACACGGCAAATTACTTAACAGATGCCACGTCAAGAACACTTAAAAAATATAAAGCACAACATGAAACTTTTCACATACCATTTGAAACATCTCTGTTCACTGATACAGAAGTAAATTTTCTCCAAATGTTTGAATTCGAGCTTATCAAAGTAAACCAAGAACAATTCGAATAACTGGCTGAACTTTTTGTTCATTACAAAAACTGTTACGCAACCTCTAAATTTGATATAGGTAAAGCTAAGACAGAATTAAACCTAACTATAAATGCTACAGCAGTATCCAAGAAACAACGTTCTACACGTATCATTCTAGAATTACAGGAACAAGTACGACATTTTTCCGTGCGCACCTTGATATAATTGCATCGGTAAACAACGATTCTCTTACCACAGGAAAAACCTTTATCAATCCTGTTTTAATACTTTGAAAGGAGAGTCACTGAAAATCGCATTATATGCCCGTCAATTGAACACAGTGGTTGACGAAATAAAACGTAGTTCACCAATGAAGCCAATACAAATTATACTGACATTGAGGGACCAGTTTACGCGGACTAACCGACATGAATATTGCATGTTACAAATGCCACTAGACAAAACGTCACGAAGGTTAACAAATTTTGCCATTTCTGGACAACAATACAGTTTTAAACGTTTGTTCTCCGGTATTTCTATCGGCCCAGCTCCATTCACATCATTTATGAGCGGTATATTCAAACCACTCATTCGACAAAACAAAATCTTTAGATGACGTTTTCATACTTGACACTACAACTGACATAATGTTACATACCTCAGATAGATATCATCAATTTTTAAAAATGGAAAATCTTAAAACTGCATTGGACAAATCCTTTTTTTGAGAATCAGTGCAAATCTGAAGACACCATATTAAAAATAATCATATTCACCCACTGAAGTTCAAAATCGATGAATTTCTAAAATTACTGCTACCAAAAAACAAAAAAGAATTAATAAACACTGTTGGGTTTTTCACCTTTGTCTGAAAGTGTATATATATATATATATATATATATATATATATATATATATATATACATAGACATCTTTATATATATATATTTATATACATATATATATATATATATATATATTATACATAAATATATATATATATATATATATATATATAGAGCCTACAAGTTAATCTACTATCATTTCACCTTCAACTTAGAGCTAATCATTTTTAAATGGACACTAGAATTACAACGGATTTTTAACAGAGTCATGAAAAATTTAAGCGACGCCTCAAACTCTTGTATTGTTACTGCATTGCTTCAAAAAATTTGATTCGGGAGAGTGGAGTAAATATCAGCAAATTCACGACTCTTCTCCACAACGGAACTTCGACTTTTGCACTATCTTACGAGAATGCTCGGCAATTAATTACGTACTCTCAGAATACGAATTTTTTTATACAAGGGTCTTAACACCCTATTATCCTTTACACAGATAACGAACCCATTCTCTTCTTATTCACACAGAAAAATAGGCCAAACCACAGAGTTAACAAATTCCAACTTATTGTGATGAAATTTCTAAATTTACCTATTGTCTAGATGGAAGAAAAAAATCTCTCATTTCAAGATTTATTGAGTTGTTCACTAACAACAACAACAAATGACGAATACCGTCTAAAAAACAGTAGAAATCCCAGAACAAATACATTTCTGATGACACACAATCAGCAGATATCACGATATCACCAATACAGTGTTACTATGCTGTTTCAAAAGAATAAACTACCACAATCGAGGATTTAAACAGATTCAACAAAACCAATTCCCCTGGGAAACATACCCAATAGTACAACACACAGATCCTACACTCAATACAAACAAACAAAAAAAAGAACTACATAAAACTGATTTGCAAAATGCCAACTTGCAGAATCAACAAATAGCTTGAAATTTTCACTTCCAGCAATGAAAAGTTTTATACCTAAGTCAGTAGAAAATTGTAAAATGACAGAATCCATTTTATGCGAAACGCAACAACAAGATCCAGTTCTGAGACAAATTCTCTTTTGGAAAAAGTACAAAAATTGCCCCACCACATTCAAATTAACAATGAGATCAAAGGAAGGACTTTTATATTATTATCATTGTTTCTAAATTATAAGTTTGAATGATTTGAACCATTTATTGCATTGCATACAGGAAGCTGTTTTTCAAAAATCTGTCTACCAGTTTCTGCAATTTTAGCAACATTTCATAGAGCATATACACACAATCTCTCAGGTCATCCCGGTTGTGAAAAAACTCATGCCACAATAACGGAAGACTACTATTTTCCAAACATTAGAAGATCGATAGCCATTTTTACACAAGGTTGCTTGGATTGCCAAACTAGCAAATCAATGCCAAACCACCTAATGTCCGTCAACAGCCATTTCCGGATGTTTCTCTATAATTCACTCACCGTATCTCAATGGATACAAAGGGACCAATCGCCCCATCTTCAGATGAAAGTTCATACATCTAAGTTATCGCAGATGCATTTTCACACTATGCAATTCTTCGCCCTTAACCAAGGGCGCCATGAATGCACTAAACGTTCTATTTGATCACTAGATAGTTAAATTCGGAGTTCCAAATATCGCAGTCACAGATAATGGAAATGAATTCTTTAACAGCGATTTTACACATTTCAGTCGTGTTCACAATGTAAAAATTACACCGTATGCACCGTGCACACCGCAAGCACCACGCACACCGTATGTACCATGGTTGAATGGCCTGGTAGAAAACAGTAATAGACAACTTAGCACATTTCTTTGCACAGTTCTCGATACACAATACGACACAAGGTCACAAAAAGGCAAGACTTTCTCCTACGTTTTAACTCATAAGTTAAAACCAATATTGGCGTTTTCCCATATCAAATTGTTTTCAGTATTAAACCAAAGAAACCCATGATGTTCAATTTGTTTTCTAACACAGATAATATTGGAAATGTCGAACCTAACAAACACTTTCCGTGTAATTCTTTACCGAAACTCTCACACTAATCACTTAAGTCATCATCAACAAAATAAAAAATTGTAAAAAGGAGACTTCACACATTTTTTTTTCAACAGAGAGAAGACACACTCAGATGTTTATAAAAAAACACACAACTAATAAAGTCAAAACAAACATCCTCGATCATTTATGAATCGCCGTTTTGGTACGGCGCAAACACTTATAATTAATTTGTATACTTTCATTTTAAATAAAGCCCCGAAAATAGGAGTATCAAAAAAGCTTCAACCATAAAAATTTGGCCATTACAAAATAATAGATGCCCCTACAATGGTAACCTACAAACTAGACAATTTTTCAAGCGAACAGATGATTTGCCATCGCAGTAATATCGTTCCAAAGTGCCTGAAGGAACTATTCGTTCAGAAACAAATGGAAAAAAATTCTCCAATAATTCTCTATTACGACTTCTTCCAAAAAAAACGACTATCACTAAGTCAAAATCCGTTTTGTTTTTTTTAAACAACCCAAGTCTACCATCTGACACAGATGAACCATCCCCCCCCGACCATCATATAACCCGACTAGACTACCCGATAGTGACTCGGAAAACTAAAATATTTGGACGGCTCGCTTGCGACAACAGTCAACGAAAGACTATTGCGTCTTTATACCACAGTCAAAAAATTTGGTTTCATGAAAGACAAACTAAAATATTCACAAACGCGAATTCAAAAACATTTAAGTTTTCGTCTCGCTTTATTTATCCAAACAGAACCTAGCATAATACAAAAAATACTCCAAAAACAGAACCTACACAAAAATACAAAAGTATAATTCTTCATAATGAAGGGAATAATTTCGATAGCTCCTTGCCCCCTAATACAATTACTTACACTGGGAGTACTAACAAAACCAATTCCCTCAGCTACCTCTACTTGAGAGCTAATTTCCCACCTGCTACTATAGCATAAACACAAAACAGGAATTGAAACAGGTAATTCAAATATGCCATTCAAAACTACCAAAAAAAAGAAAACTAATTCAATAATTAAGTTAACAACTGACCCACAGATCGGTATCGGAAAACCACCCAATCTAATCACCTTAGCGGGATATGACTCGGTAACTTTTTTTTCTTTCCAAAGAAAAGTCGCAGTCAGGCCGAACAGCATTGCCTAAAATCAATTCAAAGTCTTTCTTGCGTTCAAATCAGTTGTTCTCTCTCGCTCTTCAAAACTTCTTTTGATCAAGTCCTCACTTCAAAATTTTCTCTCCTCAAACTTTTTCTCACTCTCTCTTCTTTCTAACTCTAGAAAATTTTCTAAAATTTTCCTCACCAAAATTCATAAACGTTTTCTCTCTGTCTCTCTCTCTCTCTCTCTCTCTTTCTTTCTCTCTCTCTCTCTAAAGCTAAGTAACTGTCACACAGTACAGTTTTTTTAAACCTCAGTGGCTATATTCCTTTTAAATTATGCACTGTCTGACCAATCTTCAAGAATCATCTCTTCAAGCCCTTCCTCTTGGAAACTTGATTTCAACAGCTCACAGCATTCTAAAACAACTTCTCAAAAAGCTCACAGCATCCCCTTCTCATCCAACGTATTTCAGCTACAATTCACAAATTTGGATGAAAACTCTCAACCCCGGATGGATTTAGCAGTCGAAATACAGGATGTACACCTTTAGCCAATCAGAGACTGAGAAGACACTATTCTCTCTTATATGTTGCTGTCCTTTTCTTGCAACAACTTTGTTTGCTCATCAGTTCCTAGTTTTGCAGTGGACTGACTTTTTTCTTGAGGTGGACTTCTACGGTTCTATCAGCCTACATATTTTGTCTGGTCTCTGATCAGACATTTTTAAAGAAAACTTGTCTACAGATCATATAAACACTATTTTTTATTAGTCAGGCGGAAATTGATTATGAGTGTGACCGAGGAATATCGGTACATCGATATGAGCAAAACCAACCAGACCAAAATAATTGTATCCATCAGACCGAAGCGTGGAGATGGACTAAACCAAACCATGAGCAGAAGCTAGACCAAACAGACAAAAAACGGATATCTGCCTGATTGAAAAATGAGTGCGGGTTGAACTAAAGAGACCAAAAGAATGGTATTGGCCAGACCACCAAAAAAGCCGCTGCATTGGTAGTGACCAGACCGAACAGGTCGAACTTGGGTATGTGCCGAATCAAGCTCAAAAGGTCTTGCAGAAATGCGTGACCGAAACTGCGTCCACACAATGAGCCTGATAGCACCCGAACCCTTGGCCGCGACACAATTATGTCGGGCATGCTCTTGTCATGGTTGGTGAAGATCCTCGCTATATAACTAGGTGCACTCAAATATCAACTTTTAGAAAAATGTTGATATTTGATCATGCATCAAAACCACAATTTTATCTTCTTGTTATTTTAGGAAAATTAACGCTCATTACACTGATTCTTTCCGTTCTGTAAATCTCTACAGTGTAGAAAATGGTACAGAAGTATTAATTATTATTTTGCTTTTTTAAAATTGATTTGATGATGAAACTGGTGACAAAAGTGAGCTTTTATGACATTTTTGCATAATTTGAGGATGTATGTACAAGTAGCTAGGTTCAGGGGCCAAGAGAAACTATGGATAGATTCCGTGAAAGATATCATGACAATGGTACCAAAATATTAAATTCGTTCAAAGTTTTCTCTCTCATTTGTCCTACTTGTGTTATTGTTCCGACCCCACTTGTGGGGGAGGAACTATATACTCAAATGGGTTTTTTGTTAAGACAATTTTGGCCGATCGATATATTCATCGTATTCATCACTAAAATCGTATTCGTCCAGCGCAGTGTTCGGAATCGAAATTTTTTTCTTAATTTCGTTTTTTTTTTCGAGGAGTTATCGAGATTTTAAGTTTTTTGTGAACACGTGATGCTTGGCATGTTTTATTCACTTTTAGCATAATTTTTGTTCAAGTTGAGATTTTTTTCTTTAAAAATATTAATTCAAAAAAAAAGTTTTATAAAAAACCAAATGAAAGAATTTTGTGTTTATAACACACAAAAGGCCATAAAAAAGGCTAGATTTTTTCTCTTAAGGAAGTTTCCTATAAAAAAAAGTTCGATTTCTAATTGAGAGCTATTTTTTTTAAAAACCATCTCATATTATTTTTC
Source organism: Convolutriloba macropyga (assembly GCF_964194025.1). Lineage (NCBI taxonomy): Eukaryota > Metazoa > Xenacoelomorpha > Acoela > Convolutidae > Convolutriloba > Convolutriloba macropyga. The sequence goes on from NC_134475.1 coordinate 43,024,017, forward strand.
AAGTCACTTGGAAACTGGTGAATTTTCAAATCATGGTTTTGTTGATTGAAAACCTCATTTACAGTCAAATGATGCCCAATGACCAAATAATTCGTTTTCAAGGAATCGCTCATGTTTTCGTAATTTTTAATTAAATTTTGATATTCTTCTTGATACTTAAGTAAAAATTTAAAGTCCTATTGCAAATAATCGTTGACTAAAAGTGCAATAGACTTCCTAAAGAGCAGTAAGTTGACCTATGTAGATGTTTGAGTTGACAGCTAATGGCTGTTAAGGCTTTAAAAATAACTCTTTGAAAAAAAATTTTTTGAACATTTACAGATGTTAAATTGTTTCTGTGAACTTTAAGTCAGTCTCACTTTTGACAGGGCCCACTTTTTTGAACTACCACCAAAATTGAACCCAACATAACCTGTTTAGCTGGCTGTTTTATTTTTTAATTATTGTCTTTATGTCGTCGATATTACAACTTTTCAATTTTTTTCCGGTTATTTTTTCAAAATTTTGGTTCCCATTGAAACCATATCTCAATATTCTATTATTGACAGTTCCTATTAGCTTAGAAAAAACGTTCAACGAATCATAGATAAGTTTTTTAGAGATAAACGTATGGTTTTAATGGCCTCGGCGCTGTCTTCATGCAATTTTCTACTGATTTTTTTCGGTTTCTGCCTGCATTTGTTGCCCGTCTCATAGTCAGGAGACTTTTTGTTATGATTTTATGATGACATAATGAATGACACACATTACTGCCTTCCCGTTGATGCATAGTTGTTCACAACTTATTATTTATTGACTTCTATTAAATTTGAAAGCTATTGAAAGCTATTGATTTTTTATTTGAAAGCTATTAAATTTTTTTATGTCTTTGATATTACGGTTTTTCTCTAACATTTCGTCGTTTCAAATTATTTGTTTATAATTGTTGGTTGTTTTGAACCTAAAATGTTCTAGAACACAATTCCATTGTTGTTGAAGAATGATTTGAAATTGAAAAAGTTTTCACTGAGTAGTTCATTTTTTAATGGCTTCGACACATTTCTCTCTCATTTTTGCCTGTTTTTTATTCTTCATATAAAATGAAGTTACTCATTGCAGTAAGTTTATAGCAAATAGTCTTAAACTTTATGATAATATTTTTTCAAAATTTTTAAAAAATTTTTTAGTTTTTGTTGCTCTATTTGTCAACTTGTATCTAGTTTTCGTCATCGAAAGGCCCCATCCATTTCTTTGTAATTCAAATATTAGGTTGTCTTTTGTTATTACGTCAGAAACTCATGTTTTGTTTGTTCGACAATATGCGATTTAATAAAAGTGTTGTTAGTGGTCAAGATTTATCTTCCTTATCTCTTCTTTAAGCATATTCGCTAATACCAGATACCAATGATTTTCGAATGTAGCCCATTTTCGAATTTGAACTTTCAGTATAATTTTACTTGAATTAAATTAAATAACATTTGAAATAAAAAGATAAAATTCAGATAACAGCGAAAGGTTTTAATGGCATCATTAATTTGTGTTATAGCGAATTGTGTGTAACTTTTTCAGTTTTTCTTCATCTTTAGTCCATTTCCTTGACTTATTCTTACCAAAAACAATTCTTTTTGTTTGTTTTGTTTGTAAATGTATCAATATTTTTTCGTTAAAAGCTAATGGTTTTCAAGACTTTTGAGAATAATTGAATTTTTGTTTTAAATATTTTTGGTAGATTTTTGAATTTCACCTCATTATTTGCTCTTTTTATCGACTTTTTGCCTAGTTTCCTTTATATAAAGTCCCATCTGCCTTGTAGTCACAAAAAGTTATTTTGTGTAGATAAGGTTTTATCTGATTGTTTTTCGTTATTAGGTGCTTTTAAGTTTAGATGTTGACTTTTTGCCGTAGAAGTTGTTTTTGTTTTTGCTCATTTTATTGTTTGTTTTTTTCTCTCCTATAGTCTTATTAATGGCCAATCTCTTCATTTTTTATTTTCTCTTCATTTGGTTGACAGTTAAGTTAAAAATGTAGAAGACCGCGGGTCGGAACATCAAATGCGAACGCACAATAACGAGCATCCTTGTTTGATTTGCTCATCATTTTATGGTTTTGTTGCTACACATCTTTGTAATTTCACTAGTTTTCATAGGTAAGACGACCAAACTTCTAAAACGTTTGGTTAAAAAGTCAAATTCTGCATTAGTAATTTTGAGAAAAGAATGGTTAGAAATAAGACTCCGACTAGTGGGGATCAGAGATGCGAATAGTCTACCAAATAATAATTACTAGTTCCTGGATCTGTAATGTTGAAATGTTAAAAACGAAACATTGAAACATAGTACTGTAAGCAAACCGTCAGTAACAAATGTTAGAGTGCGAGAAAAAAATGTTTGCAATTTAGTTTTCGGCGAAGCGTCCTATAATCCCAAATCTTTTAATCCCATATCATAATCCCAATTCTGATCAAAAGAACGTGTGAATTCAGTAATGGCTTAGACCAGATATATATGAAAAAGAGTGGGAAAGATGCTACTGCCACAAGGACAACTGTAGCACAAGTCTGATTAAAAGACTATCAACAAAGCATGCGTAAAAGCAGGGATTATAAACAGGGATTGATGAATAAACAGAGATCATGCACTTGATTTGAAAAAACTTTTTTCTTGTAGTCTTTTTTTCTCGAAAAATTTCTAGTTTGCAATTGTTTGATCAAAGGTCTATTTATATATGGATCCCTTCAAGAGGATGAAAAAGCGAACTTCAGCATTAAGCCTTTGCCTTTTTATTTTATATTAATAAACTGTTTTGTAAGAAAAGTGCTGAAAACGCGCTGAAATTATGTTAGATATTAACCAAAAATTTAGCTAATTTCTGGCATAATTTCAGCGCGTTTCAGAACTTTCCAGCGCATTTCTGATAAAACCGTAATTGTGTATTTAAGATTAAATTGGTTGGTGATAATTTCAGGAATCAGTGCTAAAAAACGCTGAATTGCTATAAAATTTGTCAAGAAATGCTCTGAAATTTGAGTGCAATTCTTACAAAGTTTCAGCGCATTTCAGCGTATTATTATTTGAAAAAAGAGTTTGAGCTGAAATTTTCAACGCGTTCAGTGCAGTTCAGCGAATTTCTTACAAAAGTATGCGCTAGAACGGCACTGACACCTCGACCTGGGTATCTTTCGATGAAGTAATTAAGAGTTTAGTGCAGAGATTATCAACATCAATAGAAATTGAGGAATTTATAACTTGAACTATATCCGAATTAAAGATTAAACGTTTTCAAATACGCTACATAACGCACCCAGAGAATTATCCTTGCAATGTTTATAAAAAATGATCAAAAGAAGATTTGATTTTAGTAAGGAACTCCTGTGCATTTGTTATATATTTTTCCAACAAAATACGTAGGAGGAAAAAATACAGGCCGGCCTTTTCGGTAGCTGTGGTGACCGGATGGAAAAATGACCGGATGGAAAAATGAAATCAACCGTGAAAGAATTCCCTAAATAAATATTGCTCTTCTGTTCCATTCAAAGCCCAAATTTGAAATTTGGACAAAATGTGGGCTAAACAGAAACCAAACAAGAGAACAGACATAACTGGGTCAATGTGAAGGAGCTGGTTCGAACAACAATAAAGGAAATTTCCAGAATCTGAATGTTTAATTAAAAATGAATTTCTTAATGATTAATTTAATTGCGCTGCTTTGAACAATCGAAATTTTAATTTGATATTAATAACCACTTTATTTGCCATCTCATCTGGCCATCAATATTAAAATAGCATAAAATGGATTGCACAAAAAAATCTATACTAACCCATAGAATTGTTCTATGTCAATGAAAGTGAGTGTTACGAAAAACAGAAATATAATTCAGGGCCTCGCCACAGTTGACCGCAAATGTATTAAATATATCAACTCCTATCTTCAGAAATACGCAGAGTACGTTGGAACGATATGATAGGGTTGTTTGAAAGGACGTATTTGTTAAATTTGAGCAAACCATAGAAAAATCGGCTAGTCCTTCAAGGCTGGTCGTCATTATTGCGAGACGAGATATAACAGTTCATAGGATTTAGCTGAGTTAAAATTGTTACTCTTTGTTCCAACCCTGTAATTTACTTTTTTTTGGGAGGGGGGGGGGGGGGGTTAGAAAATTTACGCTATTCTGGCTTTTTGTCGAATCAATATATGCCGAAGTCTTGGAAACAAAAGTACTACGCTTGCGAAACTAATGAGAAACTGGATTAATCCCAAAAAATACTTTTTAATATTTCTCGTTTTTCGGGGGAAAATAGAGGCCTAAAAGAAGGCAATTTTTTGAAAGATTTATAAGTTCCACGAATCAAGCTTATGTGTTTTTATATGAACCTTAGATAAAATATATAAAGTAAGAACGATCTCATGACGTATCTGTCACTGAAAGTTCCCAAGCAGAACAAAAATAATAATAACAATAATAATAAATTGTTTCAATCAGTCAATAAGTAGCTTCACAATTACCTTTACAACTACAATCACTTATTTGGCTGCTGGGAGAGCACTATTGGGCCGATTGCCCGTTCTCAAGTGTCTCATTCAGTTTATCTGGATGAAAGTGATTCAACATGAAAAAAGACGAAGCACTGTTTGTCAAGGTACCATTAAACCTAGCAGTAAAAACATTATTCTGGTTCTGGAACGCCTTACATTTGTGATATTAAAACTCATACAACAGTCTGACTGTGTCCTCATTACCCAAAATATAATTATCTAGAAATTGATGAGAGAAATTTTTTGTTTCGGCATTAGACATGTTTTCAATCTTTTCGATTATCTCATCATCGTAACCTAGAAGCCTTCTCAAGACCCGCCTTATCCTAACTATTATTTAAAATCTATGAAATAGATTTTTACCTAGAGTTATTTTGTTTTTAATCAACCGCTTGCTTTTTTAAGGCAGTTTTGCATTGAAAAAACCCTTTGAAATTGGTGAAATATTTCATTGTCCCCTTATGTTTTCTTTAGTGTTTGCTTAAGTACCTCATAGGCATGTATCTCTAATGCTAAATAGATCCTATGTTTTACTCTTTTTTCGTAAGTGCTTTCAAACTTTTTTCGATGAAAAATTAGCCGCACGATACGTTTGACAACTTTGTCAATTTCCCTAAATGTTGTGATTGTTGTTGACCCGTATATCAAGACTCCGTAATTAACTATTGGTTGTACTTATTTATGTTCTAAATGCTTTTATCTTCTGTAATTCTCTCAAAACCTTTCTCAGATAATAAAAGATAGAACAATTCGACAAAAGTTTTGTGACCACAAGCTTTGAGTGCTTTGAGAAACGTAGTTCATTATCTGTCGTGATGCCCAGGTATTTGAAACTTTGTTTTTCCTCAAATTTAGTGTTTTTTATGAAAGTTCTTGACACATCACTTTTTGACTTTTCTTTACAAAAAGCATGTTTTTTTTGTTTTTTCCTTGTTCAGCATTAGTTTGTTTTTTATGAGCCAATCATTGACGTTATCTAATGCTTTGTTGTGATCATCGTCAGTTTTCGATGCAGGACTTCTGCTCTTCACAGCAGTGTCATCTGCGAATAAAATAACATTTGATTTTTTCTGGTACAAGCTCAAGTCATTCATTCAGATAATCAACAAAAGACGGCCAAGAATTGAACCCTGTGGCACGCCTAGTGCTATAAGCTTCAGTTTGGACTTTTATCTCCAATTAAGGTATATTGCATTCGTTTGGACAAATATGATTTTAAAATGTTGTATATTGGACCATGTAGACCATATCTATAACACTTTTGCAGTAGAAAGTTGTGATCGACAGTATCAAAAGCTTTGTTTACGTCTAGAAAGGTGCATTTCGTTTTTTTCGTTGTTGTTGTGGAGATTTGATCGTATTTCCTCTATTAAGGTTGCAATAGCATCAACTGTGCTCTGCGCGTGCCTGAAGCCACATGGTGAATCTGAGAGAATTTCTAGAACGTTTAGGTAGTTTTGAATTCGATCAAATATAATCCGCTCAAAAACTTTCCCTATAATTGTTAGCAACGAAATGGCCCTGAAATTTGATGGGTCATCTTTATTTACATTTTAGAAGAACGGTATAATTTTTGCAATTTTCAGACTCTTTGGTTTTTGTCCAAAATCTGTGCATCTGTTAAACAATAGTTGTAAAGGAGCTGTTAAACAGTCAGAAACTTTTTTAATGAAAAAGTAGTTCAAGTTATAGCAATCAAGGCTAAATTTGTTTTTACAGTTGTTGATAGCGTACTTTGCTTCCTTTTCGGATATCGACTTTAGAAACATACGTTGGCTCTGGTTTTCTACCAAATCGGTTTTACGTAGATTTTGATAAAAAGTGTGTTTTTTAGATCTGATGAGCGATTTAAGCTTTTTGAAAGTTTTTAAAAAATTTTCGATAGTTTATGGACTTCCAGTTGCATATGCCAGTTTCTTTAAGACTACGTTTTTTTTTGTCGCTAAGTTTTTAACCTCATTGTCAATCTAATTTTTGTTCTTCTTTAGTGTACCATATTTTCAGAGAGGTGACTGTTTATGGCTTCAGTGAGCATTTCGTGAAATTTTTTGAAGTCGATGTCTATTGGTAAGAGTTCTAAACTTCTTCTGTGGACCTCAAATTGATACCTGAGATCCTGTTCGAGTCTTTCTCATGTATTTGGATTGTCTAGATTATGCAAATTGCGACTTTTTAGAGCTTTAAGATACTTTTCTGGACTGCCATCGAGGTCAAAAGAGCCATGTGATGATCTGATATACAGGTAAATTTTACGTTTGTTTCTATTTAAAAAAATTAGAAAATATTGCGTCAATGAGCGTACCTCTGCCATTTGATACTCTCGTTGGCTCATTATTGTTTGACACAACGAGACCGTTTCCGGCTAAAAGGCTTTTTAAACTTTTGGTTTTTTTGCTGTTTAATAAAAAATTAACAACAAAATCCCCACAAAGTACGTGTTTTGTTTCTGGGTCAACCATTAGGCTGTCGAGATATCTTTCAACCGTCAAGAAATTGGTTTCATTAGTGCAAGTTGGTGGCATGTAATTTAACGAGAATCAAAATTGTTCTTTTATGGTTTTGATGACAACTGTTAGTATTTGAACGGAATTTTTTTCTAGTTTTTTAACTATCTGACAATTTATTATATTTTTTAAGAAGAATGCAACACCTCCACCTCAATTTTTACAATTTTTAGATATAATCGTTTGATAATCATTCAAAGAAAAACAGTTATTGTTGGAGCTAGGAGTTAACCAATTCTCAGTAAGGCAAACTCCTTCGGGTTTCTGAGACATGCTATTAACGTAAACTTCGAACTCGGATCTTAAATACGGATCGAATGTTTGAAGAACAAATTGGAACTGTCTCGGATGACAGATTCTTTTATTTGTCATTGTTGACGTAGAAGTACTTTTTGTTATCTATTCCCTGCCTGTACAGTCTGGTTTTATTTTTTTCTTGTATAAAACTACCAACTATTTTGATATAACAGTGCTAAATTGTTTTTTTATTTGTTTCCTGCGGAAATCACCAACAACAAAACAAAACATTCTGTTTTTTGCTCTCCTACGCCCTGTCTGCATTGTTGCGTAAATCATAACCGACAGGCCGCCGCCTGCGAAATTACAAGCAGGGTGCTGAAACAAATTTTAAAGATTTTTAGTTGATTTTGAGGTCATCCTATACATATATAAGCCGACTTAATGAAGTTTTTTTTAATAATCGCTCGCTTTCTTTTTTCATAGACACTTTGTTTGTCGGCCAAATAAATTTGCAAATTCCTGTTGGTGGTTGAAACTCGTTTCCGGAATTTGGAATAATGTGACACGCATTGATGCTGTCCTCAGTAATTCCGACCCCAAAGAATTTCTCAAAAAGTTTCGTGCGTTACTTTACAAACTTTACGAAGAGCATCGAAGGGCGGATTAACGATTAGCAACGAGTCCATGCGCGTGTATCTCTCCTGCTCTCTTAGGTGATCTGTAATATTTTTTGCTTTGCCTTCAGTTCCCTATTCTCTTCGTCCTATAAGTTATTTTTGCTTCGAAGAGCTCGATTTCTTTTTTCAATACGTTTACTTCTGTGTCTTGACTATTACTCACGACAACCTCTGAAGCTATGGGTGTTGACGTTGGTGATGTAAAAATTTATAAAATAAACAGCAAATTGTATCAAAGATAACACCCAAATGGGAATCTTGTGCGATAAGACTGCAACAGCAAAGAAAGATTGTTCTTTTCAAGCAAACATTTAGAGTTTTAAAGTTTTCTCACAGCCTTTCACTCAAAGTTAACCGACTGTTCTTCAGCTTTATGTTCTTCAGCTTTATTAAAAATAAAAAAAACATCTTGAGCAATTAGTTAAAATAAAAATTTTGAGTTGAAAAAACAATCAGCGGACAGATTTTGATCTTTGCCGTTAACAAGTGTTTTTCTAGAATTTGTGATGTTAATAAAAATGCAACAAAATAAACGCAGTTTTGAATTCAACTATTTTTAATAGAAAATGACGTTTGGCAAAAACGAATACCTAAAAATATAAATTTTCGATTATCTTCATTTGCCTGATTTTGAAAAAGAGATGACCATTTGCACATTTAATGGGGGAATTCCGACGCAATAATACAAAGCAAGAATTGGGCCTATTTGATTGCGATGACAAAGGTTTCTACGGTCTATCATGGAAACAAGTTTAGCCCAACTTTTGTCAATAATACTAGCACAACTTTCGCTGGCAACTAATAATATGCTCCCATTTTTTAACAATTCATCGCACAAACAAATTAAAATGTTTCCGCGTTTCCAAGTCTGATTTCTCAAAGCTAGTTTTTTTCTTCACTGAATCAACCTTATCCGCATATAATAAGCAACCCTATGCGAAACAACTTGAAACAAAGATTAAAAACCTTAAAAAACAAAATCAATAATGAAACGGTCTAATTCCATTCAGCCCATTTATAGATTCTCGTTACTTGAACTTTGCTGATGAACTAAATGATTTTGCTGGCCAGATCAATCTTATTTGATGTTCCTACTATAGCATATTTTTTCATTAGAAAACAAAGTATGGCATGGCATTTTTGTTTCTCGAGGACAGCTAAGTCAAACCATTTCTTTCATGGTTGCGGCGAACGTAGGAAAGTATAAACTTTTCCAAATGTAAACTTGGATTGATAAATGAATACTCATCATTCCAACTTTTCCCCTCCACATATCCGTTTCTCCTTAAAATCCCATTATGAGAATGTTTATTTGGTTTTGTTTCACAGATTGGAACACTGATTGTAAGAGGCACTGTGGATGCCATTCCCCCAGTTATAAGTTTAAAATAGCCAAGCCTTCATCGCTCTTCCAATACGATTGACTTGACACTCGGATGACGGTAAGAGGGAAGTTGGTTAAAGATTTGTGATTTGCGTTGGGTCTTGTTATTGTGATAGGTAAACGTTTTTTTGGCGCTAAGACGCATAAAATATGTGGTTCATAAAACATCCGTGAAGTTGCAGCCTTCAGTTATTCCAGCAATAGTTTTTTGAAGTAATGCGTATTTGTTTAATACATCAAACTGCCCAAAGAACGACTAATAAACAACAAGAATTAATTACCGGGATCATAGAATGAAGAAAAAATGATTTCCCGAAGAAATCTGCCAAGATGCAAATGATTTTACGTGGAACACATTAATAACTTCAGTTGCTACCAAACGACCCCAAGTAACTAATAGGACCATGATTGATTTTTTCACCCAATTATCCCTATGATCGTGGAAAAAATAAAGTAAGTGGGATGAAGTGTCAAAACCTAGCATAACTAAAAATTCCACAATTTTGAGCAAAAAAATCCAGCTCTTCGTTAGATATATGTTGTCATACTTATACATTTAAAAACTTATTACGTCAATTCTTCACTTCACTGCTGACGTGGTTTTGCAAAATTTTGCGGATACTCGACATGGTTAACAATAATTCTTGACGTTAGTTTCAAAAGAAAAAACTGATGTTTTGCTCTCTTCATTTTCAACCAATCAAGGAATCAGAATTGACATGCGTGACAGGAGGATCAGCGCTTAATTACAGTTTATAAAGCTACCAAAAAAACAGTCGAAACTCAATAATTTTTTCTTACTTAGTTGACACACAGTGCGTATTGAAGCACAACTCTTGAGCAGTAAATTGTCTCTTGCTGTGTCTTGTATATACAGCTTACTTGAGGCGAATTTCAACTGTTTCTACAATGACTTCTGGTATTTGGGCTGGTGAGTACAAAGTACTAAACGCAACATAGGATTGAGTTGAAATGTTTTTGAAAATTAGGTCTTATGCATATATAATTGTCTTCCGTTTTGTCCCGATATCGGAATGAACTGGTATACATAAAGATATCCCGTATTGTGTGATCCGTAGTAAACCTAGTCCAAATCGATACTGAAAAACTAAGATTCCCAAATAGTCAAACTCAATTTGTAATGCAACGGTAAGAATATGACGCATATATAGTTTCAAAAGCGAACTGCAAAAATCGAAATATCCCGACAGATTTTGAACAGCTGAAACGAACTGGGAGTTATAAATTTTTCCTCGTCGCAGCCCATTGGGAAAGCAGGCCTTACATTTGGTCCGCAGAACCCGACTGTGGAAGGGAAATTGCTGTTCAATCTGATGAAGAGAGTGCCGAAGGCACCCACAAACAAAAATCAAACGAATCAACAGCGGAAAGCTAGTGAGGCAAATAGAAAACTGCAATTCAATAATAACATAATAACAATAAAAACTTAAACTTCGACCCTGATTAAAAGGAATAAGCAAAGCAAAAGTAGTTTGACAACAACCAGGCTATTCAAGCACAACCAGTAGAAAACAGATTCGTTCAACAGCTCGCAAATAGGTCAAGATGTTTCACGAGTTAAAAGAAGTTAACACTTAACAAAATTCGGCTGCAAAACTTCTGGAGTTTCTAACTGACGCAACAAGCTGAAGGTCCTCTACCAATAGACTATAGACCTTCTAAAGGAGTAAATACTCATGCAACTGTAGCGTCGAAGTAAGCTTGCATCCTAACCAGCAAACTTTGTTAACGAACACCTGAAAGAAGCAAGGGAGCGCAAAACATGTTCGGACTATCAATGGCTTGCATATACAAGCAAAGGTACGCAGCCAGCATTGAATGCAGAGCAAAGGCATAGGAACTCAACTCAAGCAGCTAACGAAAAGGAGAGTAACAACGCAGAGAGAGCAAGCAGCCAACATACGACGAATGTTTCGGAAACGTCTTCAGCAAAATAAAGGCGTGAAATGGCTGAACAAATTGAATATCGAACTCCAAGCCAAGTTGCAACTAGAACGGGAACGGTTCTAATGGAGGATGCTAGATCTGGAGATGCGAATGAGAGAATTGAAAACTACGCATTAACTACTGGATGAAGAACGAGAGTTAGAGCGCAAAGTAAAGAGAACGACAGTAGTAAAATGATGATGTACGCTCGCAATCCAACAGTGGTTGAGACAAATCACCCTTTAACTTGACTCCAAAGAAGAGAGATGTCTCCGATTGGTTCAATAGGATCGACAACTATCCAATATTAGATCTATCAACAGCCCGCTTCGAAGCAGCCCCTGACGTAAAAAAAATAGCCACTTATCAGGATACGCAGTTCAGGTGAACGTTCATGAAGTGTCGAAGAGCGGGACGTTTCACCAAGAGCTGGTTTTTGATACAACGGTAATTATTAAAGTAGCAGTAACCTACCAAAATTGAAGTTGAATAACCTCGACTGAAACCCTCTTGAATGGCCGGATTGGTATAGTATGTTTATTGCTACAGTGAGCCAACGCCCAATACCAGAATCAGAGAAATTGAGCTCTCTGAAGACCCTCCTGACGGGCAAGGCAAAGTCAGCAATCTCTGGAATGCGCTATTTTGGTCAGTTATGTGGTGCTGCACGTAGCATTCTGGAGAGGATATTTCGAAGGCCTCGTGTGATCCTTGATGCAGAGCTGGAGAATCTTAGCAAGGCTGGTCAGGTCACAACTCAACAGGCCTGATCAGTTTCTTAGTTTTTGTTTCAAACTTTGAGAATGTGCTTATGTTGTGGATGTCTAATCGAAGGACATGCAATCAAAGAATGTATAGTTAAAGCATGCGGTAATAATGGATACATCAAGAACCTCAGCCGATTGCAAAACTCAGAAAACAAAAGGGAAGAGGGCAACCAAGCAGTCAATGTAAGAGCAGCAGTAATCAACCGAAAAAACAAAAACACGAATTTTCTTCTGATAGTTCCTGTCTCAATACTGTTCGCTGGCAACAGGCTGCACACTTATGCTTTCCTGGATAGTGGATCTTTGGTTTCATTCTTCAATCAAAGCGTCCAAGAGAAGTTAGGAGCCCAAGGCACTAATGTTACACTGAACATAGCTGGCATACACGGAACGACAAATCTGAAGACAGAAATTTAACTCTCAAAATAAATGGACTGCATTAAAAGGCGGATTCATTCGCTGCTTTTGCACATCTATCAGTCTCATTAGGAAATGCAAACTACTTTTACAACAAACTGAAACGCAGCTCGAATAACTTGAGTGTTCTACCCATTGAAAACCTGAACTTGATGGAAGTTGGCATCATTTTTGATCAAGATGCTTACGAGCTACAAGGCAGTTACGTTGGACTACAGGACAGGAAAATGATCTTTTTGCCGTGGTGAGACATAGATACATGCTTACAAAATCAACGTTGTAAGTCAGTCAAAGAAGGAACTTCAGGCACGAAAGATGCTAAAGATACGGCTAAGTTTACAGGTGAGTGGTTTGAAATGGGAATGCTGTGGAATGAAACGGAGCCAAACCTACCGAACAATTACAGCTCAGCTTTTTGTCAGCTTTGAACTTGTGAGCGACGATTCCAGATGGACCCAAACATGAAAAAATCGTGTCATCAGTCGATAGATACAGATGTAGAAAAAGAACTCGCAAATAAATTGGACGAGTCCGAAGTAAAATGCACCTTTGGAAAATAATGAAATTTGTCACATCATCCAGTACTACAACCAAAACAATCCTAGCAAAGTAAGAGGTGTTTGGAATGCTGCAACATGTACAAAGAAATATGGCTAAACGACAAGCTACTAGCATGAACCGATCAACTACACAGGTTGATTGGATTGATGTTAGGATTTTGCTAAGAACCAATAGCCTTGAGAGCTGACATCAAATCGATACTTCTGCAAGCACAAGATCCCGAACAGGTTAGGATTTGCTTGAATTTTTTATGGCCTTCAAGAACTAACGAATCAATCTCGGAATTCAGGAGATTAAGTTTAGGTAGATCAACATCATGTATTTGGACCCAAGAGTTCTCCTAATTGCGCAAAATATGCCCTCAGGCGAGTGGGACTCGATAATGAAAAAATGTATCCAACAGCAGCAAAGCCTATACAGAACAACTTCAGCATGGACGATTTCATCAAATCGGTAGCGACACTTGAAGATTTAATTGAAGTCTTTAATGAACAACATCGTTTTCTCTCACAACACGGCTTGAACTCAAAAAGTGTATAAGCATCAGTGATGCAATTACTGAAGAAATTCCGAAAGATTTGAAGTCAGTCAGCAAGTCGAAGTGGAAACCAATACAAAGGGATCTTTAGTGCTAGGACTACAATGGACTGTTATAGATGAAAGTGTTAAAACATGAAGAGGTACTAACAAGGAAGTTTAAGCAACTGTAACTCAGAGGAAAGTTCTGTCACTGGTATCTTTAATTTCAACCAAATTGGATTGTTTTCTCCGTTCAATTTTCACATGCGAGTTCTGAAGGGCATCTACATTAAGAGAAGGCAACATTGGGCAACGAAGTGGAGCCCGCGGAAGAAGCGGAATTCCCAAGATAAAAAAAACAACTTCCAATTGTAGCTGAAGCAAGCATCGACAGCAGATAGTTCAAAACCGCGAGGGATAAAACCGAACTTCATGTGTTTGCTGATGCATTTGAAGACACGATGTGTGCAGTGGCCTATCTATGTTCACAACCAAAAGGAATACTCAGCTGACTTGGCATCTGTCACTGGAAAATGCTAAAAAGCTCCGATGAGACATTTTCAATGCCACGATTGGAATTGCAGCCGGAAGTCTTGGCATTGAGGTTGACGGAATGGATAGTAAAAAAAACAGAAAAGAAGATATGTAGTTGCAGTTTTTGGTTAAACTCAACTACTATTTCGCAATAGAAACACCGTTCCCATCGTAAAAAGAAGTGTTTTTGACCAATCGAGGAGTTGAGATACTAGATAAAATGTTGTTTCACTCTGAAAACACTTGAGCGGTATCAACAATCCAGCGGTTGTTGGCACTAGAGCAATCAAAATTGAGGAACTCAAGAGAAGTGAAATGCTCACCAGGCAGAACTGGTTGAAGCGAGCAGAAAGCGAGTGACCAGAGCAGGTGAACCTAATCTGAAGAAAGAGAAGTTGTTTTTGGCGGGGTTAATTCAATATCTTTTACAGGCTGATGTATACAGTGGCATACGTACACAGAGCATTGAGCAAACACAAACCAAAACACTCGTAGTTAGCGTTGACAAAGAGAAAACGCAAACGCAATCATCTCCAATTTACTACAGCGAGAAGAGTTTGATGATGAGACAAAGTCTCTGAAAGTTGAAAGGAAATTCCAAGATGCAGCAAAATCCTACAACCTTAATAGATGAGGAAGGACTTATTCAAGCCAATTGCAGAACAGGCAAAACTGAATTGGACTCCATTGCAAAGCATCCAATACTACTACATTGGAAACATCACGCGATTGATTTTTTCTTGCAAAACGATTACAAAAACCATCAACACCAGGGCACAGAGAATGTAAAAAATGTTTTTCGGCAGATGATATGGATCCTAAGCATACGTAACGCCTTGCCATCAATCAATAACAAGTGCATTATTGGCATAACGGCACCGACAAACGATAACACCAGTAACATCCGATCTACTCAAAGCTTAATTAGATGAGATGCCGTAACAGCCTCTAAAAGTGTTTGAGTCGACTACTTTGGCTCTTTCAGTGTGAAGATTGGGCGAAAGAACGAAAACCGATTGTGTTGTCTGTTCACATTTTTTAACCACGAGAGATTTGCAAATAAAAGTGGTACCCAAAACAAACACAACTAGTTGTGTTAATGCAATTACGCAACATTTTGCACAAAAAGGCAAACCTACTAAAACCATCAGCGACAACGTGACAAACTTTGTTGGAGCTGAACAAGAGTTAGCAGAATAGGTTGCACTACGGAATAAAGAAGGGATCAAAGAACCTATAATTCAACGAGGACTCAGATGGAAGTTCAATCCGCCCTCAAATCCTCACTTTAGAGGAGTATGGGAAGAGTTGGTTAGCAGTTGCAAAAAGCAATGTTTTCAGTGTTGGGGAATAGATCAGTCACAGAGGACGTTAGGTCAACAAGGATGTGTGTTGTTAAGCAGACATTGACCTCAGTAACGTTTACAGTTCAGACGTTAATGATTTAGAGGCATTGACTCCGAATCACTTCTTGCTGGGAAACAAGGACGTTTGCATACCTTCTCTACCATGCGCAGAAAAATTTGTCAATCATCGAAATCTGTTTCGACAAACTCAAGTCCTTGCAAATCTCATTTGGAACAAATTTCGTAAATAGTTTTTGTCAAGGCTAAATAACCGGCAAACATGGCGATCTACGGTGAACGAAACCTATAAAGGAGGTGATCTTGTTTGGCTGATCGAAGACCCCAATAAACAAGAATATTACAATTCATTTTGAGTTACGGAGACCATCAAATGGTCTGACGGTGTGGTTTGCTCAACAAAAGCTCGAACAAACGATGGAGTTTAAAGAGAACAGTACTGGATCTTGCTCTTGTACTATCAATTGGGAAAGATGTTTTCTTATTGGAAAACCGGGCAGGTGATGTCAATGCTGTGCTTAACTTAAACCTGCATATTCAATAAGCAAACAAATTCAGCACTACATTAGATATATGTTGTCATACATATACAATTTAAAACTTCTTACCGCATATCTATCTTGATTCCTGACGTTGTTTTGGAATATTTTGCGGATACTCACCATGGTTAACAATAATTCTTGAGGTTAATTTCAAATTAAAAAAATGATGTTTTGCTCGCGTCAATTTCAACCAGTCAGGAGTTCAAATTTGACATGCGCGACGGCAGGATCAGCGTATACTTAGTTTTTTAAACTACCAAAATGTGGAAACTCATAATTCTGTCTTACTGAATTGACATACAGTGCGCATTGAAGCACAACTCTTGAGCAGTAAATTGTCTGTTGCTGTGTCTTGTATATACATCTTACTTGAGGTGAATTTCAACTGTTTCCACAACGAGTACTGGTATTTGGACTGGTGAGTACAAAGTACTAAACGCAGCATAGGATTAAGTTGAAATGTTTTTGAAAATTAGGTCTTATACATAAATAATTGTCTTCCGTTTTGTCCATTTATATATAACTGGTATAAATAAAAAATTCCCGTATTGTGTGATCTCTAGCAAACCTAGTTCAAATCGGTACTGAAAAACTAAGACTCCCAAATAGTCAAACTGAATTAGTAATGCAACGGTAAAAATATGACGCATACACAGTACAGTTACAAAAGCGAACAGCAAAAATCGAAATATCCCGACAAGTTTTGAACAGCTGAAACGAAATGGAAGTTATAGACCTTTCCTCGTCACAACCAATTGGGTGAAGAGACGTTGCAAAAAGAACTCCTTTTGAACGCAATTTGTCTGACTTATTGGGTTATGTTCCAAAAAATCAGATCTGATTCACTCACATAGTAAAGGAAACCTTTTTAAATTAAATATCAAATATAGTAATATCAATTTTTTGCCATATGTTAGATAAACTACTATGTAATAGCAAAGTACTGTGTTTATTCAGTCGTATTCATCGAACACCCTATGACTGAATCTCGATTTTTCAACTACTATACTATTTAACAACGCAACAATTGTACACCTACTTTGTTTCACACCGTTTTTAAAATTAATATAACAAAGGGTAATTAAGACTAACTAAATCTTTTGGGTCCCATTAAATAATTGGGTAGAATCAATGAGATGTGACTAAATCAATGGTTCTTTATTTAAAAGTCAAATAACAAAATTTAGTGAATTGTTTTTTTCATCTGGGTAGAAAAAATATTTGAGAGTTTAATCGCATTCGAGAACAGTTTATGTTTTTTGCATCAAAAATCAACATCATATCTACCGCTTTTTAGTTTGCTGTCGCTCCCAAAAAAGCTAAAAACAGCGAAAGGCCAAGAGTTTCGTTTTAGATGTCATGAAATAATTGTGACACTGCTTGCTATGAATTGCTCCAAACTTCAGTGCTATATATGGAGCGTTTACGCATTTTAGCAAGATGGCCAAATTGTTCGATGTTCACGTAAACGGGAAACGCAATAATCGCGTGTGCATTAGACAGCCGGCCACATGAAAAATTATACAAGAGACCAAATAATTGAGTTCAATTTTAACGCCCGCAACAGCCGTAGCCTCCGTAATACGGCCAATAAAAGATGCTCTCTCGATCAAGCATGCATGACGAACATCTCATATTGTGACTTTTTGCGGAATCTGATCCCGGGCGTTAACGCTATAATGGGACTGATTGGAAACACAGTTTTGCAATGTCTGTACATGAAATTTACAGAGCCTAGCTGCTATTTAAATTATCAGTCTGGAATTTTTTTGCGTTTTCTTTGGAACGCCTTGTTAAAATATGTTTCGATTTTCCTTCAATTATGCGTGCTCAAAAAGTTGACAGGAGTTAAATTTTGTTTTGATCTTTCCAGTTGGAAAGAACTAGTTTGTCCGTCTTCTAGAATATGAAATGTTTTCAACTTCCTCAATTCAGATCAAACTGCAAACAAGAGAAGTCAGATTTGTCAACCGTTCTTTTACGCGTAAAAACGTCAACTTTTAAAGCACTCTCATCATCAGTGTGCGAATTCAAAGAAGTGCAAGCTGTTTAATTCCGCAATCTGGAAGGTCAGTAGTTTTTTGTAATTTAAATCCTTTGAACTTTAGCTGAGCTAATTGTTCATTTGGACGTTGTTATGTATTAAAGATTTCATTTTAAACCGATTTCGGGGTGAATAAATTGCGGGGTTAATTGACTGATGTGAATATATACGGTGTTAAATTATTAGGATTAAATAGATCGGGAGGAAAAGAAGTAGAACCAATGGCATGTGTTCTATACTTGGATGTTAAAAGCATACTGGAAAGAAACTAAATGAAAAATCTGTTTTTACACTACATGAGACCAATATCAATTTTTAAAAAGAGTTTTTCACCTATGACTTTTACCTATTTTTAATTGAATTCTATACTTTAATATCATTTAATCTAGTCATATTTGAACTTAAAACACTCGAGGAGAGACCGCATGGATATTCTGCGCAATTTATTGCAATGGATTGAAAGCCGCTTGAGTACGCGTGCAAAAGGAATGGCTCTCTGGCTAGAGAGGAAAATTTAAGAGATGGGGGAGTATCTTACAAAATATTTTGAAATGGAGGGCTATATTGAAAGAGCTGTTGGTTGGACGTCCCATAAGTACTTCTACTTCGCGGATTTTTTCTGTGCACAATGGTGCTTATATTTCAAGAAAAAACCACCACTTTGTATGCTGTTTTCCTTAAATGCATAATTCACAGACACTTATACGCCCCATTTGCCGAAACAAGCCTCAAATTTATTATTTTTATTTGTATTTTTTTTGCGAATCTTGTGCATAAATTCGAAGAATTTTCTTTTTAAATTCCTGGCATGACGGGAAGATTTAAAAGATTTTGGGCGTGAAGACCGTGACAAGATTTTTTTTCAAAATAACCAACTGAAGTTGGTCATAGATGCGCTCTACTCATCTTCAAGTACCCAGAATGCGAAAATAAGGAAATTCCACAATTTTGATTCAAGAAACTATGAAGAGGTAAATCGAAACTGAAACACCAACGATTTCAAATGTTCCGTTACGTTAAAATTCAATTGTGACCGAGGCCTGAAATAAAAAGACCCACCATACGATCCCTTCAAGTCAGATGTCAAAATTAAACAAACAAGTTCAATTTTTAAAATGCTCTCAGGCTGCAGTGGCGCCAGATTTGTAAAATATCAAGTTAGAATCCCTGAAACCCAGTGCTGTTTTTCAAAAATGTGCGTGACTCTGTTGAAGTCACTTTGAAATTCTGATTAACATCTTTAACCTCTCGATTAATGCCAAGAGTTCTCATTAGGCTAATAAATGAATACGAGTCACCTAAGCTATACAGAAAATGGCCCCTGGAATTTTGCTTCAAAATTCAGTTTGTTTGGTTTTCTTGAATGGCTCATCCTGTTGATGAAAATTTGATGCTCATTCACGCGCAGTGTTTTTTGCCATACCTGTTTAATATTTTGTTAGTTTTATTTGGAATTCCATGGTCTTTAATTCAAAGCTAACATGGATTGTTCTCCACGAGGTTTATATCAGTGGATTTTTTATGGGAGTCTATTTCCTATTAGATCCAGATTGTGGTGTTTTTCATTGGGACTGCAGTCAGAATCGGACGGTTATCTTGCAAGATCTTGCAACAATCCTGCAAGATTACGGATCATCTTAAAAGATCTTGCCAGAATCTTGCAAGATGTTACATGATAACCGTTGAGAGTTCGCATTGGGGAGTTTACTCCCTATACCCTACCGGAGCCGTAAAATTGATGAACTTTAAATTGTTTAAAGTGTCACAAGTACTCTAGATTTTGAACTCTAGAATGATCGTAGGTTCTATTAGAATGGCATTTTGATATGGCCCACACCAGGGCGTATAAAACCCATATAAAACATATAAAACCCAAAAATCAACCTAACTGTTGTTAAAGTTCAGCATTGTGGGCAATTTCGGCAGAAATCCTTGCGATCCTAGTCCAAGAACAAATAAAGTTCATGTAATTTGGCAACAACAGACAGTACAGTAATTATTTGGGTGCATGGTAATCAACTTTACTGATATTTGTTCAAAGTTGTTCACATTATAACAGATCTTAGGTTACATTCTCAAAACTAACAAAAGTGTTTACATCATTTTCATTTTCCAACCAGACCTAATTTTGCAAAGTTACTCGGCGGTTACTCCGTTTCTGTAAGCAAGATCCTCAACGCCACCCAAATAGAATCATGGTTTCCATTCAACTGGGACAAAAATTAAGCACTAATCAAACTATTCCAAAAGATCTCGAAATCTTTTTCAGTGTCTTTTCAATTGCAACGTTAATATTCGGGACATTGGTTTCAGTCGCCAACTTTTTTGTGTTCGTTATTCTGGCCAGAAAACCCAAAAAATCCCCCTCGGAAACCCTGGTATGTTTCAATCTGTTTATTGACGGGCTCTACGGACTTGATCTGGCTATGAAAGGGATTTCCCCTTTTTGCAAATACAATGAGAACTCCACCCAAGTTTTTGGAAAGGACTGTGGGTGGTACCTGACGACCTTATACTACATCCCCCAGCGGTTCTTGGATTTCACTTTTCTCATGTTAATTTTCATCATGACTATTAACCGCTACTTTGCGGTGGCGAAACCGTTTCAGTATCGATTATTCTTTAAACAACACTCAAAACATATCCTTAAATTAGTCATGGCTGGAATTATTTGGATCAATTTAATCTTAGCTTGTTGCGAATTTAGTTTCATAGTTATAAGTCGTCCCGACTCTAAGTATCATTCGTCTAAATTTAAAGGATCGTCAAGTACAGTTAGACGAGCGTTGCTAGACTTGAAGCTTTTGCTGCTTTTTGTCGTAGCGGTTACTCTAATTTCAACGTTTAGAGTGTTGAATAACCAATTTGATGAGAATTTTTGGAAACCAGTTTTGGTTCCAATGCGAGCTTTGTTTCTGTGCAGATGTAGCCGAAAACCGAAGCCAGAAAACGAGCACGTGAATCAAAATCAGGTCCAAATTCAGAACCCGAACTATAACCAGAACCAGAACCGTCCTATTAGTATTCCTGTACTCAACTTTACACACGTTGAAGGCGAGCAAGACGTGAACAAACACGAAACCGAAACTGATCAACCTGAAGAAACTTCCCCCGGTGACGATTATGTCGATCGAGGATTTACGAGAGTCGATTGTGGCGATCAGAACGCTGAAAATAGAAGCTGGAAGGGTTCCAATTTGAGCTTGAGCCTCCCGGATGCAAACCATGACAATAAAAACGGATTGAACCTGGGTCCTTTCTCAAACTTATCCAAAAGTTTATCTTTGAATTCACTTTTGAGCTTAAACAGCCTGGACGATCAAAATTCAGATACGAACAGCACAACAGTTCGCAAAAGACTTAACCAACAAGCGCATAAAACAACTTCGACTTTCTTTTTTGTGGGTACGGCTTTCATCATTCTCTCCATTCCAAGTTCAATTGCGTATGTCGTTATGCTGGTTGACAGAAAAGTTACAGACAGTCCTGTTTTTTGGGAGATTTTCATTCCTACATATCTTTTGTACGGTTTGAATTTTTTGCTGAACCCTTACCTGTACGTTTTCAATAACTACTATCTCAAAAAGCAAATCAGAGATCTACTGGGAAAGATCGGAATTAACTTTAAAACTCGGGATCGAAAATGAATTGTAATCAGCGCGAGGAGTGGATTTATTGAAACAATTTATAAGGGGGTTATGGGGGTAATCTACCTACGCAAATTACATGTTGGACCCTTCTGCATGCTTTTCATAATAAATATCGTTCGACCATGACCTTTCCATGAGTCGGACTTTCACCTGGGGTATCGTACATAAACTTCTGTAACCGTGACGTCATTAAACTACATTTAAAAAGCATTGTGATTTTTGGGAATCATAACGCAGTACTGCGAGTATAATTTACAGTTTGTTTATTTGTGTATACATTCTTCATTGTAAATGAAAATAAACCTACTTCAAACAATTGCTACAGTTTACATTTTTCTTCATTGCTGAAACTTTTTTTTAAAAAAATGGGGGAATATATGTGCGAGGCTTGTATTTTTCTTCAATCGAATTTTCACTTTTTTACGCATACTAGAGAAAAAAGAGAGAAAAATCAATTTGTAGCTCTTAGATGCTCTAGTTTTAATTTTTCTTACAAAATTTCTCACAAATTTTGTATCAAGTTGGAATGTGGGAACCGTTCACAAAAAATGAGCAAAAAAACGAAAAAACGAAAAGTACCTTTATGAAGGAAACATATCTTTATAAAAGTTCAAAAAAACAAAAAGCATTCATAAATTTTTTGAGCATTCAAAAAACAAAAAACTAAAAACTAACAACAGTTTGTTTGTTTTCTTTACTTTTCTCGAGTTATTGCTCTTTTAGTGCCCATTTTAGGCTTTTACTTTTTTGTATTAACTATATTTTTGAGTTAATCAGAACAGAAAAACTTCATAGAAAATGGAAATTAAAAAGTTATTAAGACTATTTAATTTTGTGAGAAGAAAACATTATATTCCTTTTATCAAAAAAAAAAACAAAAAGGATAACTTAAAACCATTTATTGACTTAAAAACAGTTTCTCTGATTTTGTTTGCTAGGAGCGGTTCTGATGGGAAGAACTGTGATGCTACCTATGCCTAGAAAACTGCAGAAGACAAATGTTCTACAGGAAAAAAAGGAAATAAAAAAAACGAAAGAGTTAAAATATCTCCTAAATGGTTTCTCTGAGTTTTTGGAGAAACATTTTTGCGTAATTATACGGCTCTATATCAGAGACCGTTTGATTGAAAAGCGAAATTCTGGAATCATTATTATAACTTTTTCGATTTACGGAACAAAGAACAAAGTTTTTATTTTTTAAAGGAGAAAAGATTTTTTTTCTCCTGGCACGTACGCTAAGCTTCTAATTTACTTCTTATCTGTAACTTGAAAACTAAGCTGATTTAAGTTAGATCTCACAGAATTGTCGATAAAAGTGATATTTAAGAAGAGAATTAGAGAACTCAATGTTGTTAAAAGGAGTTTTTTCAATTCTTTTCTGTCAATTGTTATTGATGCTTCAGGTTGTTTTACAATTTTAGCGCTCTATTGATGTTCAACTGATCACTCATTTCCGGCCCTAAAAATTGTGAAGAGACCTAAAGTGTTGGAACTACACTTTTGGTTTATCTAAAAAAATTGGAAACAAAAATAGGAAATATTTTGGAAATGTAGACGGTCATATTTTTCTTGAAAATTTTTACAAACTGATGCATTTAATTTTAATTTTTTCGCATTGTAGCCATCCGAAGTTTTTCACAATTTTTATTAGTTTCACATAAAATAGCAGTATTGGCTTTATGTTTTTCACAGCCTCTTTCTTCAAACTTAAATGCTTTTGGTGTAAGCATTGTTCAACTATTTTTGGTTTTATCAGAAATCCAATTTGATTTCTACGGGATGTGTTCATGTACTCTAACTTCAAACAGCAAAATCAGGTAAAAGTTTTTGATAGGTTAGAACTTGATTCTAAATTGCTGTGACATGTTGGCGAACCTGAAGTTCACCAATTAATTAGAGCTTCTATGCAACTTCCGAAAAAACAACACTTGACCAAACCCACATTTTTTGATGATGGCTTTATATACGATGGCTTCATCTGAGAAAATATTTCATCATGGAAATGAGCTCAACTAATTGGTTTCATTAAATAGGTAATTACTTTTACAAAGACAAGAATTAGATGAGAATAAACCAGTCCATGGTTGGTTTGTTGCTTTTAGCGTTTTAACTGACAGCTGCACTTTAATTTCGTAAATTACTCTCTGTACTTGTTCAAGCTAATATATCTTTGCGTTTCATTACTCTTGTTGAACCAGTTTTCTTAGGAGCTTCTTTATATTGCAAATAGATTGCTATTAATGTTGTTTAGTATCGAAAAACATCGAGATACCAGATGTGATTATTTTCAGTTTTCATATTCAAAACACTAGTAATTAGGGCTGCTTCAATTTGAAATTTGCGAACGTGATACCGAATGTGAAAAAATTTGTTCGCTTTGTGGTGGTAGCAATAAACCCTATTAAATTATAAGATGTCAATATTCTATTGTTATTGTCTTCTGAGATATTTTGAAAAAAAAATCGTTCAATTTCGATAGTGTGTGTTCAATCGATATCGCAGAATTTTTTGTCATTTCAATGACATTCATATAAAATTTTTGTTTACAGAAGCTTTATTTCACTGCAATTTAAAAATGCTGGTTGCATAAATGTGCGGTTTATAGCCACGTAAGGTTGCTTAGTTTAAATATCAAGCTCTAAAATACAATTCGATTAAGGGGAGCAGTATTAATTTCTTTTAATTGTATAAAACTTTATTCAATTCCGATTTGAAATTTTTCTAATGACCACAGTTTGTAAATGATGAAATTTATACATTAATAATAGGGTCGACGTGCAGATCAAATCAAGATCTATTAGCAGGCCCGTATGTTGTTGCCACGACTCGAGAATATATATATATATATATATATATATATATATATATATATATATATATATATATATATGTATTTCAAAATAAAATTTGATTTTCGATAATCTATATTTAAGTTGATGAGAGTAACATTAATGAGGGCTGTTTTTTCGAAAATTGAAGAGCTTGTAGTGGACAGGGACAACAATTTTGAATGGTAAAAAAGCTACCAAACTGAATATTTAGGGTGGAGGTTTTACCCTATTCTCAATTCCACAATTGTTCCTAGAATATATCTTGAGAAAACTACTGGACTGGATAGTAACTTCACAAACCTTCTACTCTTAACTAGACTAAAGGGTTATACCAGGCCCTTCATTCAAGTCCTAAAGAAAGTATTTTCAGGCGCTATAAATCTGTAGTGTAATGCCAATAATAATGATGATATTAGAATATGTTTGTAATGCCTCTCTATGTTATATGTTATTTTATCTTCTAAGAAGTGTTTTACCAAATGAAATAAATTGGTGACTCTAAGATTGAGAATTATACCAGGTCCTCAATTCACTTTCTAATTAATCGATCAACCAATATACTTAAAACAAATAGTAGATGACGTGAAAAGCTCGTCAGTGTTCACTCCACAACCCTACCAGACGAGTATTAACCAACTTGATAGAACGTTAAAACATTGCCCATCAAGTACTTCAGGTTACTGCAGACCTTTTTAATTGTCTACTTGGTTCACCATTCCATACTACATGGGTTAACTTAACTTGCCAAGTCTTCTACGAGCAGGCAGGCCTGCCCTCAGAGTGGCTTCACTATGCGGTCTCCTAGAAGGAGCTTGGCCGATTAATACTCTCAGAAATCAATTGTCTTGATGTTGTCCGGGATTCGATGCTGTCCTCCAGTTCGTTAACCTAACTTAACCTAAATATTGATTGGTTGATCACTACTTTACTAGTCACCAAACTAATTTGAATCCAATAAATTGAAGCTGGATTGAGTATGATTTCAGATCCTTAGAGATGTATTGTGAAGTTACTAAAGTTGTACAATTACGCTGTTGATTAACAGAAAGAAACGATTAAGTCTTACCCAGTTTTAATTATTACAGGCTATGGTTCTTTCAAAACAACTAGTTACAAGTGTCTATGGGTGCCAAGTATCGAAGCGTTTAGCAAATACCTACTAGATAACAATTTAAGCTCTACTAAGTTATAAGAAAATGTCTAAAAATAGAAAGCAGTTGAAAATTTGCTAAGTTAATTTAACGAAAAGTATAGTTACCACAGTATACTAGTTCAAACAATTATTATAATTTTCAGTACCACGACAGAGATCTGTTAACTCACTCGTCTAATAAAATTTACTCCGCAATTTGGATTATCACGACAATATAATTGTTTTCAGACTGATTTTGGTTACAAAAATTGGCTAAAATTGAGCCGTATATATACTACTTATCTATGTTTGGTTACGATAGTTTAGTCCTATTTTTACCAAATGTTCCGAATCTTTGTGTGAAAAATACCTTTTTGGAAAAGTTTTCAGAAGGTCATTCATGACTTTGATAACCTAGCCCCCCCAATTGGGTTTCCAATCCAATATTACGTGGGTGAGAATTTTGATGTTCTTTCTATGATATAATCTTTATCAGAGTCAATATTTACTTATTCCACCGTTCTCATCAGTTTAAATTTCTTCACCATTATTATCTTTGTACAATTTCAAATTTAGAATTATTTTTGGTGTTGGGAATAATTCAAGGTCAATATTGATTTGGTTCTTTTCCGAAAAACACTTAAATTTAACTTTCCATTCCTACATCCCACCCATCCGGACTAAACTATTCTCCTGAATAGTTCAAATTAGTATAACGTAAAAATAAAAAAGAGCACCATCACCATATGTTGGTACGACAGTTTTTTTTAATCAGCGTTTGTCTCCTCACTTCGCATTCTCTCAACTAAGTTTAGTCTCTCTTCAAACTGCATGTCAGTTCCGATATCTCGTTGATCATCTTTGGACAATTTGTGAATACGTTTTGTAGTGTTTTTGGACTTGTAACACTTCTTCGCTGCCCAGACAGCCAAAAGGACAAATGCAAGGCACCATAAGGAGAAAACAAGCAGACCAGCCAGCTCTTTAAATGTATGCAGTGTTGACCCGTGGCGAGAGGATTTGAAGATGTTTTCCTCAGAAAGTTGTTGATGGATTTTGTCTACCATCTCACTGACTAATTCAGGCGTGACATCAAGCGCAGGGACATCCTTGAGTGCCGATCTGATCTTATGCAACATCAAATTCCGACTCTCTTCTGTAGGAGTGACCGCTGGAATGCTCGGGAAGTTGACAGCGGTATCCAATAGTTCGGGAGTTGTGATTGTTTTTAAAAGTCCACTGTGTTGAAGACAATATGCTGGATCGGGCAACATGACCAGTCCATTCTTCGGGTGAACCAGTTTTCCATTGCAGGGGGATGTACTAGGTAACTTTTACAGGCTGGTACACGGTTTGAAAACTTTCTGCCCCCACTGTACGTTATGTTATAAAGGAATTGTTGATCGTCTGCCGCGTTGAGGAGGTACATAGAGTTCCCAAGGTAGATTGCTCTCGGTAAAATTGGCAATTCGGTTACTTCTCATGTGCAAGTCTTCAAAGCAGCTACCTCATGATTGTATAGGAGTGAAGTCAAGCAGAGTTGATCTTGCGCGCTCACCGACGCTACTGGTTTGGTGCAAAGTATCAGCAATTGTGTCCCCAAACAATACAGATATTCCTCACTCTTCATTTCGGCATAGCTTTCTTCTCGCCTTGATACGATCAAATAGTTCCTTTCTTATTTTAGAGTTGCGGCCGTCGTTGTTTTTTTGATTGGTTGCGGCAGAGGGATTGCTTTGTAGGCATCGTGAATTGGTTCACCACTGTATATAAGCACCTCCATTGTGATTAACAGTCCGTGTGGATTGGAAAAAACATTTCTCACTAAGGGCAGGCTGTAAAGTAAACTTGATGGGTCGTATGGTATAGAACATTTTTTTATCTCCCAGCTTCAGAGTTGTAATTATTTTCCGTAAATCCTCGCAGGGTACTAGTGCGGCTGACAGTATCCCTTGGATAGCACTCCAATGCTTGTAATAATTATGTTTCTCTGTTCCGTCAAATATAGTGTTTGTACTTGTAACTTGCTGTGCATAGCATTGAGAGTCCGTGATACGTTGTCAATTGCATGGGCGCGAAAGGCATACATAAAAACATCAGACCTTCGATGATCACAGGCTTGGACTTGTTCTATTTCTTCCATTGTTTTTTGAAGCACCTCCAGGTTTGTTTGCAGAATCTCAAAGTTATCCTCTGAGTAGTTTAGCACTTTTCGTGTGTCTTCATGAAGCTTCAAACTACTGCTGTCCATGACCTGAATAGACTCTCTTTCTTCGTTGTGCAGGTGAACCATTCTTGATTCCAAATAGTGCAATCGTCCTTCCAATTGTTCCATCTTTCGCTTAGAACTTTCGCACAGACCAAAAATTGAGAGTAGTCTACAGCCCGCTTTTTCCAGTAGGGGTTCTAAAGTTATCGCCGTCGCAGCTCCCATTGCAGACAGCAGTGTTGATAGTCTCTGTCGCTGAAGAGTGATAGTCTGGTTTACAAAAGATGCTACATCTTTGAAAAGCTTCGTCCTCTCTTTCTCTGCTCTTTCGTATTCTATCTGAATAGATGAGATTATTCCGTCAAAGTGGTGCTGTAATAGTGCGTCTATTTCTGGTTTATTGCAAAACTGGGAGCTCTTCCATGTTTTCTGTTCCAATTGTTGAAGTATTGAAGAGAATTTATAAGTTGGTCGGAGATCCACGTTCAACAGCTTTGGAAGTGGGACTGCGATATCCACAGTCAGATATGAGTCGGCCAATGAAACTGGAGTTTGAGGTTGAAAGAGAACATGCGCAGTAGTTCGTGCACTCTCCGCTGTTTGCTGTCGCACCGCAAGTATTAATATAAATATCAGAAAGTTGTACATCTAAACATTATTATGGTTAATTACTGCGCTAAACCTAGATAGCATTTTTTCTTTATTAGAAAGAGTGCTACATTCTCTAATAATTTCCCCCAAATGCGCTGAGATTTATTTGAGCTAATTAACTCTTTTCATAATACCGGTGATATATTATTTGCAAGATAGTTTTCTTGGTGCTATTTAAATATGTTTTACGATCGTCCCCATCTTTAATAAAAATTTCGGCTCATCTTTTGATCTTTACAAAATTTTTTAGGCAATGCTATATAGAGAAACTTAATCAAGTTTCCTTTTTTATTTTTTAAACACACACACACACATATATATGTTGTATAGCGATGGATTTTACTGTTTCGTCAGTTTTGGTTCCCAAAAAATCTCCAAAGGTTTTTGGTTTGCACATTTCCCTCTTGGCGCTTGCAGGTGTTGACTGTGTTTCACTGAGGTCCCTCAAGACATTTTTTGGCTTGTGTGGTCGTTGGTGCAGTGGTGTAGAGTCAATCTCTTTGGCTGGGGTTACAAAAGGGGTTTGGTTCTCTTGTGTATTGTCTTGTTCTGGAGTGATCGGTTCTGCTGGTATGTTAGTCTTAATGGGCCTTTTAGTTGAATGTTCTCGCTCTGCAAAGAGATCGTAGAAAAATTCTTCATCCTCGTCCATCCATTTGAAGGGACTCTCTTGTTTGGGTCGTCTTGATGTAATTTCTGGGGTGAAAGTTTTATTGTTTTTTTCAATGTGAACTTCCTGGTCATACGTATTTTGGCAGCTGGGCCATTTCTCCTGATGAGATGATCTTGTTTCCATTCTGGGTAACTCGTCTTCCTCCTTCACAGGCTTCAATCGATTGTAGTGGACTATCTGCCATTTCTTGGAGTTTGTGTCTTTTGAGATGTTATAGTTGACTTTGGAGGTCCTTTCGATGATGTTATATGGTCCAATCCAGGGAAGAAAAAACTTCCTTGATTTTGCTTTTTGGGGTACGAAAAGCCAAACTCTCTCTCCTGGCTTTAGATCCTCTCCAAAGACGTTTTTCTGGTACAAATCTTTTTTTCTTTGTCTGTAGTCAAGTGTCTCTCTGGCAATCATATGCGCTTCCCTGAACTGTTCATTGAGCCATCTTGTGAATTCGTAGTTGGCAATTTCGTGACCAGGTGCTTTCGGGAGTAACAGGTCAATCGGGTATTTGCATTCTTGTCCAAACACAAGTGAGAATGGAGTCTGTCCTGTTGTTTTGTGTACGGTCGTATTAAAGACGAAGTTAAGATAGGGAATCATTTGATCCCAGCTACTTGGATTGTTTGCGCAGTATTTGGAAATAACATCCGCAACAACTCTGTAACTCTGTTGTGACGTTCTGCCATGTCATTTCCCTGCGGGTGATATGGAGATGTTCTTGTCTTCTCTATTCCAAAAATTTTGCACACTTCTAGTAGTAATTCGCTGCAGAAGTTTGTTCCTTGATCGGTGTGAAGGCAATCAGGTGCTCCAAACGTCAAAACCCAGTTCTCCACAATTGCTCTATTAACATCTTCGGCCGTAGTTCTTTCTGGGGGAACGCAAACCACGTATTTTGTGAAAAAGTCTGTCAATACGAGTATGTATTTTGCACCGCTTGCCTTTGCTCGGGCAACAGGTGCCAGGATATCTGCTGCCACTTTGCTGAATCGGATCCCAACGTTGATTGTCTGGAGAGGGGCTATTTTTTCTTTCCAGCGGTACTTCGTGCTTGACACAGGGTGCAGTTCCCACATTTTCGTTCAATGTCTTTTCTCATATTTGGCCACCAAAACCTCTGTCTTGCCCTGTCCAAGGTCTTTTGAAAAGCAAAAAGCCCTCCACTGAGTTTTGAATCGTGAAATTGTTCCAAAACTGTCTCTCTGAGTCCCTGTGGTACTACAAGTTGTTTTTGGGTTGTATTGCTTCCTTCCACATAAAAGGAAGGTTGTCCACGATAAAAGGAAGGAGAGTTGTTGTCCGGATGCTTGAGTACTGAGCTATCAATCAAAGCCTCTTTCAGTTTCTCGAACGCATTATGGCATTCAGGGTTCCAATTGAAACGGCTGTTCTTTTTTGTTATCTGGTGAAGAGGTTTCGCTATCCCAGCAAAGTCTTTGATGAAACGTCTGTAGTAACTGCAAAATCCAATGAAAGACCTCACTTCGGTAACGTTTTCTGGTCGTTTCCACTCCCGTACTGCAATGAGTGCAATTCCCTCTGGGCTCAGTTTGAATCCTAGATAGGTTACGGATTTTTGAAAGAGGCGACATTTCTTGGGTTTGAGTTTAAGATTGGCCTCGCGAAGAGCGTGAAAAACAAGGCGCATGTGTTTTTCGTGCTCCTCCACATTCGTACTAAACACCAGAACGTCGTCCAAGAAGATGAGGACAAACGAGAAGAGATATTCATTGAAGATGCTTGTCATAAGTCGCTGGAAGGTTACCGGTGCATTGCAAAGTCCAAATGGAAGTCTGAGGTACTCGTAGTGTCCAGCATCGGGAGTGACGAACGCGGTTTTTGGTATAGCACTCTCAGCTAATGGGACTTGCCAATATCCAGAGGCTAGGTCGAGGCTTGAGAAAATCGTTGCTCCGTGAAGATGATCCAGTATCTGGTCAATTCGCGGATGGGGAAAAGCGTCTTTCTTTGTTACTTCATTTAGTCGTCTGAAGTCTGTGCACATTCAATTGCTCCCATCCTACTTGGTAAGGAGAACGATTGGTGCACTGTACGGGCTGTTTGATGGTCGGATAATGTTTCGTGCCAGCATGTCCTCAATTTCTTTCTTAACCACAGTGATCTTTCCAGGTGCAAGTCTATGGGGTGCAAGCTTGATGGGTAGCGTATCATCTGTGTCAATTTCATGCAGAACCAAGTGTGTCTAATCAGTTCTAAGTCTTCATTGCATGATAGGGTAGGTTTGTTTCTACAGTTACCCCCTGCTGTGTTTCTTCCATTGTTTCGATTTGATCAGGACCGGACTCTGCTTGCGTCTCACAAAGATGTACGTGCCTGACGACTTCAAGTTTATAGGCAAATTGCAAATTTACAACATTGCTTTCTTTCTCCATCATCAGCTGCTTAGAATGGAAGTCGATTGATACTTTATTCTCCTTCATCAACTGGTTTTCAAGTATCAAAGCCACGTCTGTGTTTGGGGTCACCAAGAGATCGGCTTTCACTTTAACCCCGGTGTCGAACGTTATTTCGCCAGTGAAAACGCCAAGTATTTCGAAAGGATCATTGGTGGCCGAAAGAAATTGTTCTCGGAATGGTCTGAGTTTGGAACGCTGTTCGTACTGTGAGTAAGCTTTTTCTGATAGAATGTTCTTATTGCTCCCAGTATCCACTAAAGTCCTGTGTTTTCGTCCTTGCACTTGTTGAAAGTAATGATTGGGGAGATTGTAATACTCATCTAACGCATAACTGTTCAAACACGTGGGTAGGACCTCGCGTTGTCTCTGGTCATCTCAATTATTGGCATTTGACATGGATTCGAAGTGTTGAACCCATCTTTCGAAACTCTCGAAGTCGCGGCTAGGGTATCGGAGGGGGTGAGAAGGGGTGGTGCTACGACTATTTGCTGCTGATTGTTCGCCTGGTTCTGTTGTTGCTGTTGCTGGTTGTTTGGTGCGTTGTTCATTTTTGGTAATTGAAGTAATTTTCGATGTAAAACAAAATGACACGGAAAAAAATATATAGATGAGTTTTACCTTTGGAACGTATTCCAAAGATCTAATTCATCAATTCTCTCAACTTCTAATCAGAAGAATCCCTCTGTGGTCGCCAATATAGAATCTGAATATTTAGGGTGGAGATTTTACCCTATTCACAATTCCACAATTGTTCCTATAATATATCTTGAGAAAACTACTGGACCGGATAGTAACTTCACAAACCTTCTACTCTTAACTAGACTAAATTGTTATACCAGGCCCTTCATTCAAGTCCTAAAGAAAGTATTTTCAGGCGCTATAAATCTGTAGTGTAATGCCAATAATAATGATGATATTAGAATATGTTTGTAATGCCTCTCTATGTTATATGTTATTTTATCTTCTAAGAAGTGTTTTACCAAATGAAATAAATTGGTGACTCTAAGATTGAGAATTATACCAGGTCCTCAATTCACTTTCTAATTAATCGATCAACCAATATACTTAAAACAAATAGTAGATGACGTGAAAAGCTCGTCGGTGTTCACTCCACAACCCTACCAGACGAGTATTAACCAACTTGATAGAACGCTAAAACATTGCCCATCAAGTACTTCAGGTTACTGCAGACCTTTTTAATTGTCTACTTGGTTCACCATTCCATACTACTTGGGTTAACTTAACTGCCCTCAGAGTGGCTTCTCTATGCGGTCTCCTAGAAGGAGGGAGCCTGGCCGATTAATATTCTCAGAAATCAATCGTCTTGATGTTGTCCGGGATTCAATGCTGTCCTCCAGTTCGTTAACCTAACTTAAACTAATTATTGATTGGTTGATCACTATTTTACTAGTCACCAAACTAATTTAAATCCAATAAATTGAAGCTAGATTGAGTATGATTTCAGATCCTTAGAGATGTATTTTGAAGTTACTAAAGTTGTACAATTACGCTGTTGATTAACAGAAAACCGAAAGAAACGATTAAGTCTTACCCAGTCCTAATTATTACAGACTATGCTTCTTTCAGAACAACTACTTACAAATGTCTATGAGCGCAAAGTATCGAAGCTTTTAGCAGATACCTACTAGATAACAGTTTAAGCTCTACTAATTTATAAGGAAATGTCTAAAAAGAGAAAGTAGTTGAAAATTTGCTAAGTTAATTTAACGAAAAGCATAGTTACCACATTATACTAGTTCAAACAATTATTATAATTTTCAGTACCACGACAGAGATCTGTTAACTCACTCGTCTAATAAAATATACTCCGCAATTCGGATTACACTACAAAATAATTATTTTCAGACTGATTTTGGTTACAAAAATTGGCTAAAATTGAGCCGTATATATACTACTTATCTATGTTTGGTTATGATAGTTTAGTCCTATTTTTACCAATTGTTCCGTATCATTGTGTGAAAAATACCTTTTTGGGAAAAGTTTTCAGAAGGTCATTCATGACTTTGATAACCTAGGCCCCTAATTTGGGTTTCTAATCCAATATTACGTGGGTGAGAATTTTGGTGTTCATTCTATGATATAATCTTTATTAGAGTCAATATTTAATTATTCAACCGTTCTCATCAGTTTAAATTTCTTCACCATTATTATCTTTGTACAATTTCAAATTTAGAATTCGCTTTGGTGTTGGGAATAATTCAAGGTCAGTATTGATTTGGTTCTTTTCCGAAAAACGCTTAAGTTTAACTTTCCATTCCTACAGCCATCATCCAGGCGAAAAAAAAAACGAATACGACCTGTCCGATATGTTTCCACCCAAAGCTCCAATCACAACGCATGCAAGCATTAGCTGATATTATATTTTTCAAGATAGCACCGCCAGATTTCTAATGAAACGCTTTTGAGTGACCTAAGATCTCGAGTTTGTTTCTTAAAACTGTCAGCTATACTTGTGTTGAAAATAGTTTGAAGACGGATATATTCCAAGGACACTAGTTGTCAAAAACCAAAAGCACCAGTTAATGGAAAGCACTAAGCGTGTGAGACTAGTCGTCTTGTGTGGTTAATTCTCTCTAAAATTAGTGGTCAATCACAAATAGTGAAGAAACCGTTGAAGCAAGTTCAAACTAATCAAGTTTTAAAATCATGTAACTGGCCACCTGCAATTACGTTTGCACAAACGATCTCAAACCGTGTCCAGGTGTTGAACTTATTTGATTGTGTTGTTAACTTTGAGTTATTGGTTAAAAGTTCTCTCAGGGAAACTTCCTCGAGAGCTCAGGTTAAATTGGTTGTTCCGCAAGGCTTACAGTTCAACATTAAGAACAGAAGTAAACTGCATTTGCATATGTTTAGACAACATCGCTTTGGTGCAACATGAAAAGAATTGGATACCTTGGAGCAAGAAAACTACAGACAAGCGTGCATTTCAAAGTAGAAATAAACTCACCACACCTTGTTAGAATATCAATCAAACTATAGTCTTAAACTTAGTGAGAATTAGAAAAAAAGTTTGACTTACCAGATTAGAAAGACAAGCAATATGACTTCGATCAAAGAAATTATATAAACGAATCGTCAAGAAATGGTGCTGAGAATCAATATTCGGTTCAAATTGGTGAATCTAGATAACTATTATTAGAGTTAGATTAATTGATGTAAAATCTTCCCAGCATGTATTAAATGATGATGATATCTCCGGAAGTGTGAATGAATTCTTAGAAAAGTGCAAATGCATTCCATTTATGGTTCCCATTGCGACTGATTTGCAGAAGCAAACCATATTGGGTAACCCTTGCGACCCCCACTATAAATCACGGTGCTAAGATTAGTTTTTTGTATCTTGACTTTTTCAGACTGATAATGGGTATATATACAGCTGGGATGGAGCAAAGGCTTGGAAGCTTTTGCAAGAGAGATTTCAGAGTGTAGAGACGCCGACGACCACAGTGGCACAGCTTGCTCGACTGCAGCTCGAGGATTCTGAGGATTTGGACAACTATTTCATCAGAGGACAGGAGTTGCTCACAAGGCTACAAGAAGCAGGGGAAGCAGTCTTAGAGACCCTCTTCAACGCCTTGGTGCTCAATGGTCTGCCAATGAGGTATGAAAGTTTTGTTATACAGGAAAGCTTCAACCCGGCAACGAAATTCACAGAATTGAGGAAAAGGCTGCAGAACTTTCATGAGAGCACGGTGCAGAGACACAAGGGACAAAGTGGTTCAGTGTCACTGGCAGTGAAGCGTGACTTCAAGAAGGGACACAAGAAAGAAAACTGCTTTGTGTGTGGGATCGCTGGACACTTTGCCAAGGACTGCAGGAAGAAGGAGACAGCACAATGCAGCAAGTGTGGTGAGAAGGGTCACCTAGACAGGGCAAGCAAGAGACAAAGAGATGGAGGCAAAAATGAGTCAGTGGCAATGGGTCCAACATTGGCTACATCAGACGAGGAATGCTGGGCAGCTCTTACCCAGTGGAAGACAGCAGGCATGCTATTGGACAGTGGTTGTACAGATCACATAGTGACGAACATCGATGCGTTCTTGGACTTTGTGCAATCAGTGGTCAGAAATCTCAACGGAGAGGCTTCCAGAGTGGTGGGCAGAGGCTGTGTGAGGATCAGCATACCCTCAAACAAAGGGGAATTCCAATGCGAACTCAAAAAATATTTTGTGTGCGCCGGACTATTCTTCAAACCTCCTATCAGTCTCAAGATGCACGGAGTGGGGACATAGCTTCACTTTCGAGAGAGGAAACAGCTGCATGAAACTCCAGAAGGGAACTCGGGTAAAACTAACACAAGAAAATAATTTGTTTTACTTACCCTGCAGCGTTCTAGAATTCAAGATGAGTTCCAACATCGTGAAACTTGACAGTGCAAGGAAGTGGCACAGACGATTGGGTCATTTGAATCAAGCGGATGTGGTCAGGAATGCACCAGAGACAGTGGGGGAACTCGATGATGTATGCAATGTGTGTGCATTGGCCAAGATCACAAAGACTACAGTACCAAGAGTGGCAGAGATCCAAGCAGAAGTGAAGCTGGAAAGGGTGTTCACAGACGTGATGGGACCTTTCAGAGTAGAGTCACTGTCAGGGTTCCGGTTCTGCACTGTGTTTGCAGACCAATACACGAAGTTTGTGTTTGTGGAATTGCTTACGGCAAAGAGTGAAGCACTGGCCAGCCTGAAGAAATTTGTTCTCAGTGTGGGGACGCCCAAGAAACTGAGGCAAGACAATGCGAAGGAGTTTCTCTCAGAGCAGTTCAAGACGTACTGCTTAGATGCAGGCATTCTACAGGAAAAGACCATACCAGAGACGCCACAACAGAATGGGTTAGCTGAGAGGTGCAACAGGACACTGCTGGAGATGGCAAGATGTTTGCTCATTGACTCAGAACTTCCCAAGATGATGTGGGGAGCAGCAATTCTTCACGCAGCAAGGATCAGAAACTTGGCTGTGAGACGAGGAGAAGAAAAATGCCCAGCAGAGCTGATGAGAGGTATAAAACCTAAGCTTCCAATTAGTAAATTATCTATTTTTGGTTGAACAGTCTTCATGAGGAAAAGGGACAGAAACGTCAGCAAATTGAACCCAAGGCACTGGAAAAAAAGTTTGTGGGTTAGACTGAAGGGGAAAACGGATACCTGGTGTACATACCAAACACAAGCAAGGTGATGGCAGTTCGAGATGTGATCATCAAGGAGTCTGAAGTGGGCTCAATCCCTGACAAAGAGACGGCTGACCTACTAGATGGGTCAGAACTGGGAATCTGGCACCCAGATGATGGTCATCGAGACGATGACAACAGAGAACGACAGGACACATCTACTGCAATAAAAGAGGAGTGGCATGACGCAGGGAGCGTGATTAATCAAGAAACAACACTGAGACAAGAGGCCTCGGATGTTGGAGAAAAAGCACTAGATGAAGGATCTACTGCAACAACAGGGAGTTACAGAGACTCAGAGTCACTGGAAGACAGTGACACAGAAGACTTCTCACAGTTAGAGACAGTTGGTTTCAATGAAGATGCACTGGAACACGCGGGCAGAGCACAGCCCAGACGAGGGACACGAGCAAGGAATGTTCCGCAATTTTTTGGAGAAGTCAGGACCCATCTTGTTGTGACCGAGGGTGACTATGTGGAACCCAAAACAGTCTACGAAGCCAAGCATGTTGACGATTGGGACCAGTGGCACCGGGCAATGAAGGAAGAGGTCAAGGCACTCCAAGACAACGAGACTTGGAACCTAGTGAGACCACCCACAGACCGGGACGCCGTACCGGGCGAATGGGTCTACAAAGTGAAATTGGGACCCAGTGGTCAAGTAGACAAGTACAAAGCACGCTATGTGGCGAAAGGCTTCAAACAAGTGGAAGGACTGGACTACTTTGAGACTTTTGCTCCTACCTGTAAGCCAGAGACATTCAGGATTCTACTTCAGCTATCATCGAAGCAGGGCCATGTGATGCACCAATTTGATGTCAAGACTGCTTTCCTGCACTCACCAATCGAGGAAGAAGTGTATCTGGAACAGCCACAGGAGTTTGTAAAACGCGGATCAGATGGGGAGAAGTTAGTATGTCGATTAAATAAATCAATTTATGGTTTGAAACAGGCTGCTAACAACTGGTAAAAAGAGCTAGCAAACTTCCTACTGAGACAGGGGTTCACCAGACGCAGGAACGATCACTGCTTGTTCGCAAGATCAGAGGCAGAGGATCACACCTTCATCTTGGTCTGGGTTGACGACATCATAGTAGCATCAAGAAGTATGACAGTGGTCTATGATGTCAAGAAGGCACTGGAGGCAAGCTTTCACATAGAAGACAGAGGGAGACTACACTGGTTTCTGGGTCTAAGAATCAGACGAGAAGAGGGCAAAGTCACAGTCGACCAAGAACGCTAGATAGAAACAATGTTCGAGCGGTTTCAAATGGATCTATGCAAACCCTCAAGAACTCCAGCTGATTTGAATTTGAAACTTCAGACAGCACAGAACGGAGACAAAGAAGTGGACCAGAGGATCTACAGAAGCTTGGTTGGATCACTTCTGTATCTGGCCAAACAGACGAGACCAGCAATCATGTTCACAGTCAACATTCTGTCCAGACACATGAATGCACCTACCAATCAACACTGGATGTGCGGAAAACGACCTCTTTAATATCTTCAAGGTTTAAAAGGTTGAAAACTTACTTACACAAAAGAGGCTAGTTATGATTTAGTGGGGGAAAGTGATGCAGACTGGTCTGGAGACGTGAACGACAGAAAATCAACAACGGGCTATTACTTCAAGCTCAACGGACGTGGCGCAGCACTCAGCTGGGGTGTCAAGAAGCAGGCTACAGTTGCTCTTTCTTCATCAGAAGCAGAATATCAGGGCATGGCAGCAGCAGTTCAGGAAGCACTCTACCTGCAACAAATTCTAGAGGATTTTGGCATCCAACGGAAACGTCCAATAGCAATTGGAGAAGACAACCAAAGTTGTTTCAGACTCTGCCAAAACCCAGTCATGCACAAAAGGAGCAAGCACATCGAAACAAAGGTTCACTTCATCCGGGACAAGACGGAGGATGGGACTATTTCAATTCATTACCTTCCTACAGACAAA
Organism: Convolutriloba macropyga; assembly: GCF_964194025.1. Classification (NCBI taxonomy): domain Eukaryota; kingdom Metazoa; phylum Xenacoelomorpha; order Acoela; family Convolutidae; genus Convolutriloba; species Convolutriloba macropyga. Next base: position 43,062,725 of record NC_134475.1, read on the forward strand.
ATGGCAGCGGACATCTTCACAAAGTCCGTACCCGTTTCGAAAGTGGAAACATTCAGAGCAGTTTTGATGGGAACAGACTCTACGCAATCAGCTCAAGTCTGAGTGGGGGTGTTAGAATATCAATCAAACTATAGTCTTAAACTTAGTGAGAATTAGAAAGAAAGTTTGATTTACCAGATTAGAAAGACAAGCAATATGACTTCGATCAAAGAAATTATATAAATGAATCGTCAAGAAATGGTGCTGAGAATCAATATTCGGTTCAAATTGGTGAATCTAGATAACTATTATTAGAGTTAGATTAATTGATGTAAAATCTTCCCAGCATGTATTAAATGATGATGAGATCTCCGGAAGTGTGAATGAATTCTTAGAAAAGTGCAAATGCATTCCATTTATGGTTCCCATTGCGACTGATTTGCAGAAGCAAACCATATTGGGTAACCCTTGGGACCCCCACTATAAATCACGGTGCTAAGATTAGTTTTGTGTCTTGACTTTTTCAGACTGATAATGGGTATATATACAGCTGATTTTTGAGTCCTTTTTTATCCCCAAATTCAAATCACCATCTTGATCTAATAGTCAGATCTCTCCTGTAAATCTCTAATTTCTACTGTAAAACATCATTTTGTTATTCTCTCATTTTTGAGAAATTAATTCTTTTACTTAGTCAAAAACGCTTTTTATTCCGCTTGCAAAAGTCCATAACTCAACACACCTAAAATAGCATTGGCCTTTTCTCTCAGAAGTTGTCAACCTCTATAGTACAAGATCTAAAATTCAAATTCATTCGCTATCAATAATGACACTCATAAGCTCCAGAAATGTTCTAAGTTCGAACCAAAAACCGTTGTAGAGCGTTTCAAGATAACGCGAGACAAAAAGAAGTAAAACTAAAGATTAAACTACTGAGAAACGGAATCATCAGTCAACACAACTCGGATTTCCGCATCTAGTTGAAGTAAAACTCCAAACCAACGTATTGGCAACTAGAAAACTATGTGTGATCTTCCTAGATAATAAATCCACAGAGCCATAAATTGACTAAATTTTGACAAAAAGCTAAAAGGGATGTTCAAAATATTCGTTTCAATGATTGTCAAATGCATTCTTGGAAATATAAAACAGGGGATCCAGAGAACAAAAGTTCTAGCTGGACCGTGAAATCGGTTAATACCAAGCGAAACAATCTCTTCTTTCTCATCCGAAATAAAGATAGGAAACGGTCATCTAGACTCCCAAATTTAATGCAACAATAACTTTATCTCAGATAGTTAACAGATCCTTTGATTAGACTAGATGGAGCTAAGATGACAATTGGTGAAAAGTCATGAAATAAACTATTTATAAATAAGATCAGGAATAAAATCTTGCTGAGTCTAAATTAGTACAACCAAGTTACTTGAACAGCAAAATCTCTGACAGAACAATTAAAAATGGCGGGTTTTTGATCTGAAACAGTCAAAATTCACAGCCTGAAAACTCGAAAAGAACATCAAGAGAACAATTGCGTTCAATGCGATTTATACGAAGCAGAAAATTTGAGGAATGACAATGAACAGATTTTGTGCAGCAATACTGCGCCAGCAACTGGGCACCTAAATTTGTCAAACATCCCTTTTTTTAGCAACCGGCTGACAAAAATTCGAGAAAAAACTGTGAGCGCTTGAACAATGGAATATTCAGTAAGTTGAAGCACAATAAAAAATAAAAAATGACAACTGAGATTGATATTTTCCACAAGGACTCGTTATCAGTCCACGAAAACTGGGGAGAGGGAGGAGAGTGAGAAATGTAGCAGTAAAGTAGAGATCTCACTAAACCACAAAACCATGTTCCTAGTATTCCGAGGAAAATTTGTGTAAATATGTCGAATAGTTATCAATGTCGGTTGCACAATTAGCACTCACTTTGAAACAAAGTTCTTGCAAGTGGACTTACTAAAAACGAGTGCAAGCTCGTGAGATTTCTTCGGCGATCATATAAATTGTAAAAATGACATTTAATCGTACAGTCGACACATTTTGGATCCAAAAGTTCTCCAGCTTGATCCAAATATGCACTTCAAAGAACTGGGAGAGATAGGAACAATTTACTACCGATGTCTACAACATAGTTTAAAGACTATTGCCAAAAATGTCTTTTAATGGTTTGACAATGAGTAAACACACACTTCTAAAAGTGTTGCTGTTCCTGAACTGGAGAAGTTGCTTGAAAACTTGTTTTTCCAGCTCAAGAATGGTTTACAAACCGGGAGTAACTGAGGACTGTTGTTCATGAAGTGCTATGATCTACTGTGTTTAGCAAAGGATCCCAAAAACTCTTGAATATCTTGACAGTGAGAAGATAAAAGAAGACCTCAAAAAAGTACCAGCGCTTCTCACGCTGTCTCTTTTCTTACATACTTTTGCCGCTTTGCCCTGCTTGGCTCTTTTTACACAATTCACAATTCGTCATTAGTTACATTTCAAAAGCCAAGGACAGAAGTTGGTTACAAAATTGCGCGAGGAAGAAGTATAGCTGACAATTCAGACTATCGGCGAGTAAAACGCTCTTTCGAGAACTTTTTATTCAAGTTCCCAAAGGCAACTTCTTTCTACGATACATCAAGGCAAAAAGCACATCTAAATGGCCCGGCAAATCTAGCTATATTCGCTAGCAGGTATTTTGTCTGAGCCGATTTTCTGCTCAGATTGGTCACCAATACGTATTCGAAACATAAAAATTTTCAGCCTAAAAAGAGCGCAATGGGTTTAGTATATTAGTAGGCTCAACGAAAATTATGTTAAACGAACTTTTTCCGAGGTTTCTATGCCAAATAGAACGTATTTTGTGTGCATTTAATCTTTTTGTAAGGCTTACGTGGTTAAGAAATTATGACGTAATACTTTCTTGCTGGATAGATTTAAATAGCGCATTTCAATCCTCGCTGCTCTTTTATTTACTCAGTAACATCCTCCGGCCCGGACGAAAATGTTGCGAGCATTGGTAAAAGCTTAACGAGTGGGCGGATGAGCGATCCGGACGACGTGCGTACGACGGCGGAGCGGACGACGCTGTCGGAGCCTTATCGGAGTTCTTCAATCCGAGCAGTTGGATAGTAACCCCTAGGGTTGCTTTCTTCAACGATCCAAACTAAATCACCAACCTTGAGGTGATGTTCGGCAGGCGTGTGCCACTTAGCTCTACGGTTCAGCGCAGGTACATACTAATTAAGCCAACGTGCCCAAATTGCATTGGCGTAGGACTGTGCGCGAGCGTACCGCTTACGGTGATCGAATGGTTAGGTGTTATTGCGCTTAGGTCGGACGGGTCGGCGTTTACGGGTGTTAAGGGACGTGAGCTAAGTGCGTATTTGACCAGACAAAAAGTAGTGTTCAACACCTCATCTGTGAGGCGACGCGTACCGAGGATAGTGTACAGTACTCTTTTAAAACTACGAACTAACCTCTCCCTGACGCCACCTTGGTGTGGCGCATTGGGTGGATTGAACCTCCGCTTAATGCCCTTATGTGCAAGTTCGGTGGCAATGTTAAGCGTATTCCATTTTTCCATACAATCACGGAGCTCTTTCTCCGCTCCAATGAAGTTGGTACCATTATCCGATCAATTTATAGCAGGAGAACCCCGACGGGAGACGAAACGCTCCACTCCCATTACACACGAACTAGTGTCCATGGACGGGACGACTTCAACATCGACAGCACAAGTAGTGAGACGTAGAATGGGCTGAAGTAGTCAACCCCGGTGTTGGTAAAGGGGAGGAGACCTGGTATGCGAGTCTTTTTTTTGGGAGGTCTGCCATGATAGGTTGAATGGTTGCTGCACGGAACTTTCTACACAAGACGCAGTTTGATTTGATTGAACGCAGTGTGGAACGTAGTTTGAGGATGGCATAACGTTCCTGTACCTTTGACCTTAAGTAATCGATGCCCTGATGATGGTTCTTCAAATGAGTATGCCGCAGAAGAAGTTTAACAAAAGTATGACGCGCATCCAGCACGATAGGACGATAGGATGCTTAGTGTCAAAGTCAATTTCCACTAGCCGTCGGAGTCGACCAGAAGAACGAATGAGACCATTAGGCCCAATAAACGGAGTAAACTGAGCAATGCGGCTGCTCCTCTTAACGGACTTATTGTCAAGAAGATTCTTTCTTTCAGTATTAAAGGACTCTCCTTGCCCCAGGTACTGGAGATGACGCTCGGTTTCGTCAAGCTCAACAGGGTCTGCTATGCTGCCGTCTACGGTGCGGTAACTTTCATGAGACGGGAAAAGACGGAGCACATATGCGGTGACACGTAGTACTTTTGATAAGAACTGAACTTATCAAATGGGATTAGATTAAGGCTTGTTCCTTAGGGGGCTTGGTTACGGATGCAGCTAGAGATGAGAAGGAGTCATCATTTTGTTCCTTGGTTACAACGCCGAGCTTGATCTTATCAACGACGTCAGTATTTGGTACAAAAGGGAATTGCTTAGTTCTCAAGAAGTCAGGACCCCTCACCCAGCTACTTGATTGCAAAATTTAGCGGACATACCACGCAAGCCAGCAACTGCCGGATTATCACAAGTGGCGACGTGGTTCCATTGGTCAACGCTGGTGTTCTCCAGGACTTCACTAACACGATTTGCAATGAAGATGGGATGTTTGTTTGTTGAGTTTATCCACTGCAAGACGATAGTACTATCTGTCCACATAAATACTTTATCGACAGTAACCGTTAATTCTCGACAGATTTCCCTTTTTAAACGGGCAGCGAGGAGAGCGGCTTGTAATTCCAATTTAGGAACCGTCGTTACCTTCATAGGTGCCACACGGGCCTGGCCCAGGACAAACGCCAGCTCTGTTGTAATCTCCCCGGAGGTGCAAGTTACTTGAGCCCTAAGAAATCCTACTGCACTGAATACGTCTTGCGAGCTATCACCAAACATATGGAGTTCGAGATTTTTGAATGGTCCTAAAAAATAACTTCCCGGTATAGTGATCTCAGCTAACCGTGGCAGTTCAACACACCAGGCAAGGAATCTGTCAACTGTGTCTTTATTTAACACAAGACTTAGGACCAAGCGCTGTGTTAAACTTCTTTGTAATGGTGCTGTTAGTACCCCTGCCCACAACCAGAGTATCGTTGTTGTGATCCCACTTAAGCCCAAGCACGTGCATTGATTCCTCCTTGGATGAAACGATGACATTCAATTCAGTGGATTGAGCAGACCCATCAATTTGGTCAGCCAGATCTGGTACATTGCTTACAAAATTAGTAAGCTTGAACCCACCTAGATGGAGAAGATCTACCAATTCCTTCGACCTAATGAGGGCCCTCTCGGGGGATTTCACTGAGTCTAAGTAATCGTCCATGTAGAAGCTGCGAAAGCGCAATGATGGCTGATGACATGGTAACACTCCAACCTGGAGGAACATTCCCTCGATGTCGGCGGATACGGCAAATGGATGTTTTCTGAATCGCAGGAGTACATAGATTAAGTTTTGCAGTAAGTCAGGTCCGGTGAGTAATGACTTATTAAGAGATGCGCCATGGAATTTAGCTGCTCCGTTTAGTACCCTACGGACCTTTCCCGGCTTGTTCGGGTTAACAACCGGATGGTGTGGTAGGTACCACTCTCGTTCCGAGCGACTTTCCACCTTATGAGCATCTTTGACCCTTACTACGTAGCCTTTGTCTATGTCCTCTTTGATGGTATTCGAGTACTTTTCCCTTAAAGTCTGGTCTTTCGCAAGCCGCTTTTCCAACAATTTTAATTGAACAAGCGCTGAGAAATAATTGTTGGGCAGTTCGATGTTATCTTCAGCCCATAGCATTCCAACATTGTACCTTCTTCCATTATGCACGGTGGTGTTTTCAAGAATATCATGCGCACGCGCATCCGAGGTGGATCGTGGGTCTACTTGCTCAAGTGCGCCGTACGACTCCATGTCGTACCAAGATTTTACCTGACTAGCGCGTTCAAAATCCTGCTCCATATTTGCTTTAAAACAAGTCGAGACTAAACCTGAAGACGAGGGTAGAGGGCCGCTTAGAACCCAACCTATGGGTAAGCGAACAGCGAAGGGCGAGCACTTCTCGTCGGCAGCGAAGTACTCTAACGGGCGGATGGAATGATACACATCCTGTCCAAGTATCATCTCAATGTTTCCATAGCAATATGAAACTGGGTCTAGAACCGCTAGGTGCGGGTATGTTTCCTGAAGTGCTTTAATGTTGATGACATCGGCGCTTACATTCAAATCTTCCTTTACATAAGGGCTGACTTTAAATGGTTCAAATGCTTGGTTGTCGCGTGGTGTTACAATTAGTTCAACTAACTTAGTGTCTACAACCTCATCGGAATTTATACCCTTGACTGTTAGTTTCAATGCTATTCCGTGCAGACCAAGCCTATTCGCAAGATCATTGGACACCCAAGAGTTACTGCAAGCGGTATTGCACAAAACTAAAGCAGTGGTATCTTTACCAGAAGAGCTCTTCAACTGTAATTCAGTCACCTGAAGGCGGCCTTTCACATTACGCACAGATGACAAAGTAGTGGTCTTACTCGATAATTGGATACTAGAAAGTTTACTTTGATTTGCGCCAGCATCAGAATTAATTTTGTTGTTTGATGGGGATTTGGATGGATAAACCCCCTCAGCTCCACGAAGACGTGTATTATGGGAGCTGTTGCAACCGTCCCTCCTGCATTTCCTGGGATTTGGGCACTGCCTGAACATATGGTTTTCTCTCAAACATGAGAAACACAGTTTTGGTTCCGCCACTACCTTTGCTCCCTGAGTGGAAGACTTTTCTTTAAATATTCTACACTCCCAGATGAGGTGGTTACATTTACACGCAATGCAGCGAGGGGTTGGAGGTGTTGCCGATGTTGAGGCTGGTCTCTGTGTGCCCTTAGATTGCGTATTAGCAGCAAAAGTTCTTGAGGCAATTTTGGTCTTTACTACTGAGATGGTGTTATCCTCAGTTCTTGCCTTTGATGAGGTTTGTTTCATTAAGTCGTGTGCCTCGGCCTTCTCCTTCAACCAATCGTTGAAGTCAAGAAGTGTTGGCTTAACCCAATGTTTCTTCACTGTGGAGAGTGACCAAGACTATTTTAGATTGGGCGGCAACCTTTGCACAGCCGTGTTAAGAAGTGGAGCGCTCTTAAGGTCCGAGTCATATGAAAGTGATTTAAAGACCCCAACAAGACTTGAAATTGTTGCAGAATAGTTTATGATGTTATCACTATTGTGCATCTTTAGTGGAGGAAAAGAGCTGAGTTTGTCTAAGTGTGCACTGTCTACTGCCTGTGGTTGGCCAAACTTACGTTCGAGTGTCTTAAGTGCGTCTTTATACATTACACCACAGTATGCGAACTCAGCGATGGCGGTTTTAGTTTTTCTGGTTACAAGAGTTTTTAAGTATGTTAACTTGACATCATCAGTCAAGGACTGTGCGTCTATGGCGCTTTTAAATTGTCCGAACCATTCGTGCCACTGCAGTGGATCACCATTGTACTGTGACAGCTTCCTTGCGGGCAGTGGGTCGTTCTTCTTACAAGTAATTGCGTCCGCCAACTGCTTTATCAAATCCAAGCAGAGTCCAAAGAAGGCGCTGAAGGTGTGGGATGCGGCGGGCCACCCCAACACAACGGGTCCGGAACGGTATCTGCATACGTGGGCGGAATGATCGGAATGACAAAGGTGGGGGCGGTACCTGTGGAAGAACTAAAAGGATTCGCTTGCTTGAAGTCTGATGTTACGTAATTTTGAGCGCCTGCTGCTGCTGCTTGTACATGAGAGGAGCGGAGCGATGTAGTGATATGAGGGTTGATTAACGGGGCTGGTTGTACGGAGTATAAGTTTGCAGATGTACGTACAAGAGGTACTGCATTAGATGGGACTGCTGCCGGGAAACACCAGACACTTGGATCCGGAGGAGCAGGAGGTGCGTGGGTTATAGGGACAAAATTTTGGGGCTGAAAGCTTTTTTGTGGGAGTGGTGAATGAATTAATTGAGGTACAAAAACGTTTGCGGCGGAAATGAATGGTGCAGGCGGAGAATGGGGTAACAGATTGACATTATTCGCCACGGGGTTAGTGGCGTGTAGTGAGAGTGCTTGTGGTGGTGAAGGAGGAAAGCGGAATACTGGTGGGATTAACGGGAAATGCGGTGGTGCGGGGTTTAGAACGGGGAATGGAGGGGCTGGTACATTTATGTGTGCTTGTTGCGGATTAAGTGCTAGCGGAGCATTAACGAGTGTATTTGAAGGTGGTGAACGCGGAGGGCTGACTAAATTCAACTGTCCCGGCATGCTCGACCTGCGCGGGAATTGATGATCTAACTTTAAACCATCGAAGTGTATCGTTGCTTAAGACAATTGTCGGTCTGTGTTTGGGGCGTTTATTTGAGTTGGCATACCAAAGTTTACTGGGGTGATGGAGGCGTATATTGAGGCTGTTGCTGCTCTTGCATGATGTTGTTTGCAACATATGCATCATTGGTTACATTGGTTCTATTACTTGGTTATTGCGGCTCATGGACAGGGAGGTTGATGTTGGCCTCAACTTCACCATGTGTATTGAGATTGGAGTGTGAGTTTGGAAGTTGAGCTGAAGAAGGTCGTTGGACAATTGCTTGGTTGGATTGGGCGATGGACCAGAAAAGTGCAAACTCGGTTCGTTTGTAACATCAGCCATGTTCCGGCCGGTGACGAATTAACCCCATCTTGAACAAGTTTCTTGCTCTTGACTGAACTTCTTTCCGTAAAGAGCCCACTCATTTTGCCTGTACCAGACCCGTCTGCTGATCATTTTGTCATCAACTCAATTTCCTCAAGGGCTGCAGCAGCTACTGCCTTGCGATGATCCTCCTCAAGCTGCTCAATTTCCAATTCCCGCAATTTTGTTTGTTTTTCAATTTCAAGACGCTGTCTAGCAAGGCGAAGCTTTGCCACATGTTGTTTCTCAAGTTCCTCCCTATTGAGTCTTGATATTTCTAGGTCTCGTTGACGCTGACTTGATCTTTTTGAGGAAGTCATATGTGAACCTCATCTTGAATGGTGACAGGTATACAGCTCAGCTGTCTCTTTGTCATGCACCGAATTGATATACCCTCGAGCAGCATCAATGAACTCACCAGTTTTCTTTGTTACAGTCTTTATCCATTTTTAAAGGTTCTTACAGGCAGCATCTGGATCTTCAGTCTTTTTTGCCAGATCAAAGAGCTCTTCATTCTTATCAACTATTCTAGTAAAAGCATCCTTGCACTTAACAATCAGACGATCTTAACTTTCCTGTCTTGCTTATCAACAGCATTGCTAATTTCACCATAGATGTTATTAAGTTCAGCCTCTAATTTTGCCCTCGCACTATAAAGTTTGTTAAATTTGTCCTGCAATGTTGCCATGATCTTATCAAAACTGGAAGCAAAAGTTTAATTTGGTACTACTACAAAGTGCACACATATACCATAACACCACACAAATGGGTTAAAACGAACCCTAGTGTGACGGTTTTCCTAGCAAACCGCCAAAGAGCAAAATGGTTCGTTGAGTACAATAGTACCCGGCGAAAAAGGAAAGAACGGTGAGCGCAGAAAGCGCGACACGGGACAGAACGGGAGACGGGAAAGACGGGAAGAGACGCCGAGCGAGTAACGCACGACGCAACGGGATACCGCACGGACGAACGGGAGCCTCGGGCGAACAGCGCGCGACGAAGCGGAAAAATGGCACGGGCGTGGCGGAAACGTCGGGCGGACGGCGCACGACGAAACGGGAAAACGGTACGGACGATGAAACGTCGAGCGTTGAGCACGCGACGGGACGGGAGAACGGGATAGAACGGACGGGAGACGGTAAACCACAAGCGAGGAGGCGGGAAGATCAATGCTAGCAGACCACAGCAACAAACTCAACTAAAAAAATTAGCCGTAACTCCAGAATAAACTTAAGTCACACCCTAGAAAAATGGAGAGAAGCTACTGGCAAGAAAACAAGCACAAAATATTATGGGGCTTTATCTACGGCATCAAAACATCAAAAACGTCAAACAATTTACGGCAACGAAGTAGTATAAACAAAATTGGAAAACTCAGGAAATTTACTAGCCGTAACTCCAGAACAAACTTAAGTCACACCCTAGCAAACCACCATACCCAGACAACAAAAGTGCATACTACCAAAATTAATTAAGCTACAACAAATTTCTAGCAAACTAGTGTGGTGAAAGTCACGAAACAAACCAGCCGTAACTCCAGAATGAACTTAAGTCACATCCTAACAAGGAACGAGACTAAACAACAAACCAGCATACTAGCAGAAAGGAATTTTACTACAGCAAAATTCAACATACTACATCATACAACAGATAAACGGGGGATAGAAAGAAACAAGGAGATACGGAAACAAAAGGAACGGAAACGGAAAATGAAACCAGATAACCTGCGGAAAGTGGACGGTAGTGAAAAAATCAAAGAATGTAGAGAGCGAAACGTTTAGTAAAGCGCTATCGGAGAGAACCAACCACAAACTAACCGGTAACTCGTGAGTTAACTAAGTCACACCGCCAGTCAGCGGGTAGACTCCCACAACAACGCAAGACTAAGTGACATTCAGGTTATCAAAGGCTTGAGTGAGTTCCGCCTCCTCGAACGCATGACGGGTGCGGAGCGTTTTGCGGCGGCGCTTTGAAAGTTTTTTCGGTCGGGAGCGTGTTGTTAAGCACCAGAGGTTGTTCTTATCAGCTAACACTATATTGAGTGTTTTCAACTCAACCCTTTGGTGTAACGCTCTGTACTCTTTAAGATCTTTTTTAACTAAGATCTTTCTGTTTACGTCTAGACACAATGTCTTTCACTATGTGGATGGTAACTAGAGTACTACGCTTGAGCTGATCGTAAATATCAGGAGTTCCCTCTCTGGGGCAATACACTATAGCTTCTATGCGCTCCTGATACTCCTCAAGCACTGCAATGAGCTGCGAAGGTGTTAAAGGCTTATTGTTGTTACTGCGATGACGGGACAATGAATTGTTCACCACATCATGCCATATAACTAGCCTCTTTTTATCACGAAAGAAACGATTCAATTGAAATTGCGCGGTTTTTCGGATTTTCAAAGCGTTAGGGTTGAAACTCAGACCCGGTAGTGCGTAAATTTCTTTTTTATAATGGTCTTGTAACGCTTGAGGCAAAGTTTTTATAGCGTGATGCAGTGAGCTAGCAGGTAATATAAAAACCATATAATGTTTTTACAACATAACTGATGTAAGCTTTGCTCAAACTCCGAACCTTGATGTTAAATGCACAATTTTTTCAAGACTTTCCAAGAATGAGCGCCTTTCGTGAAAAAATCAGTTACCTGATCTTTTTTTGTGAAGTTTGAAAAATTGACCAAACTTGTTTTTACCACGTTTTAATCTATCTAACTACTATATAAGTATGCTAGAATGATCGGATAGATTTTTTCTCAATTTTTTGAAATCTGGTCAATTTTTTGAAACTTTTTTCTTGCTTCGCGTGATTTTGTTTCCTATAAGACTTTACCCGTTCCAATAACTATTATTTAGCCCAATTTGGTCAATTCCAAAATTTTGACCAAGAATTTTCATGTTCTATGTTTTTTCAATAAAAAAGTGTATGGGGTGGGTTATCGGTGACGAGTGATTAATGATAATACCAGAATATAGGAAATGAAACCGAAAAAAAAATTGAAGGGGGGTAACTAGATTTGCCGGTTCAATATCAATTTAGGACTTCAAAGACAAATATTAAATTTTTTTTGGATGAGTCTTACAAGATTTTTTCTCAACCTCTGATCAGTCACTGTTCCTTGTGACTTCTTCTTCATTTCTCTGAAGTTGATTTCACTCTGTTGCTGTTGTCGCGGCATTGGTGAAGCGGAGATAAAAAAAAATTGAATATCAATTAAGCAACTCCAAAACTTGACTTTAGGAAGGTTCTCTGGTCACAGCGGAGGAATGTCCCAAATAAATAGAATCAAATAACAAATACTTCAAAAGGCAACCGTTTATAACAAACGATAACTTTTTTATATCGGAAACAATTTTGGGGGCTATTCAACAATTGTAGATAAACAGCCGGTGTAAGCTCAGTATTAATTTAGGCAACTAAATTCCAGAACTAGTGACTGACTCACTCAATTGGGACAACGCAGAATAGATTACCCGCAGAATATTGTAAGCAAGTTAACTGTTGTCACCAAAGAATGATAACAATAATTGGAATCTGCAGAGCGCGCATATATATATATATATATATATATATATATATATATATATATATATATGGAAGGTGGCTCAGTAAGGAGCGGCCCCAGAAATATAGCTGACAATTCATACTATCGGCGATTAAAACGCTCTCTCGAGAACTTTTTATTCAAGTTATATCTCCCAAAGGCAACTTCTTTCTACGATACATCAAGGCAAAAAGCACATCTAAATGACCCGGCGAATGTAGCTATATTTGCTAGCAGGTTTTTTGTCTGAGTCGATTTTCTGCTCTGATTGGTCACCAATACGTTTTCGAAACATAAAAATATTAAGCCTAAAAAGAGTGCAATGTGTTTAGTATATTAGTATGCTCAACGAAAATTATGTTAAACGAACTTTTTCCGAGCTTTCTATGCCAAATAGAACGTATTTTGTATGCATATAATCTTTTTGTAAGGCTTAAATGGTTAAGAAATAATGACGTAATACTTTCTCGCTGGATAAATTTAAATAGCGCATTTTAATCCTCGCTGCTCTTTTATTTACTCAATAACAAGAAGTAAGAGTTTTTTAAGTTGTCCTGTTGGAGAACAGTTTGCAAGAAACTTTAATCTGCAGCAAGTTTACGTTGTTTCAATACATGGACAACATCAACTACGTGTTTTTGGAACAATTTTTGGGTGCCAGCTGTTTTGCACTGTACATAGGGATCAACAATAATGGACAATCAGGCAAAAAATGTGTACATAGGAAAATCAGAAGAAAGTACTGTTGTTCAGAGAAATTTTCCGTTGAACTCAATTTGTAGCTCTATTACATTGGCTACAACAATCACACAATCAACAAACAGTTTTCATTGCGAACCGTTTAGATGAAAACTTCGACACTATGACCATTGAATTGAACGACATCCGGAGAACAAACAAACCAGAAGATTCTCGAACCTGGGCTTTGCAGATCAAGCACTTGCATGAACGTGAGTGGATAACTGGGCCGATCACAGCAAAAATCTTGATGGCGCAGAGGAGTACACGAACAGAAATGGGAAGACATCTTTGCAAGCCCAACAATTAGAATGCGGCCTGTTTAGCCTTTGGAATAATTTAGTCAGCACGGTTGCCAAATAGCAAACGCGAAAAGCGGCAAAGCTCGGAAAGAATGCCCATACTTATTTGAAAATATTTTGTGAATACTTCGAAATTTCATTGAAATAAAAGCAAATTCCAATCAAAGTTATTATATTTTGCACCTTTTCTGGAAAAAAATGAGCTCTCAAAGTTGACTCAACATTCTTTTAACAAAACAAGCATTCATTCTTGCGTCAGCCGAGAACAAGGCACGTGCTTCTTAGGCTATGATCAAATCACAACAAACAACAACAAGTATACCGATAATTTTCAGCAAAAAGTCAATACTGGGTTTACGAAACTCTCTGGAATAATACATCAGATTCTTGTACTCTGTCGTATACGTAGTGCTGAGATTGTGCCACTCTAAGCTGCTGATCTACCGTTTCAGAAATCTGGAAACCGTATTCAACCACTAAAAAAACGGGCTTGGACTTTTTTGACGCATTTGACGTCACGTTATTGAGTACAAAATAAAAGATGGTTTTATTTGTATAGATTGCAGAGAACAAGAGCCTCAGCCATCAAAACTGCACATTATTTAGTCGTGCAGTCTTTTTTTCCTAACATCATTTGAGTTGTTGCTCGTAGAGAACAACGGAGTACAATAGAATTTGATAACGGATCAAGTTTTTTTGGAGCATTTGGATTGATTGTATATTTTGAAGACGAAAGGGGCCGCAGACTATCTGACACAAAGAAATATCAAACAACTATGAACTCAGCGGAAGCAACCCATTTTGGTGGAGTTTGGGGGGAGAATAGAGAGAAACTGTGAAAAAGCTATGACTGCTCGTCGCCGTAGATGGTCAATTTCAGATGATGTTCGTGGCAGCATAATTGGCCTAGTGGACTAAATTTGCGATTCTCCTCATCTAATTGCAGCAGGCAACCACCCTCAGAATTTGGAGACCCTAGCGCTCAATCGTTTCCAATTGGGAATATAGAGTATTGGTTTTCCGTTTGCTCCAAGTATTTCGAAGAACGATGTGCAAAAAAATTAAAAGTGCTCAATGTTGTGCAGACGAGATTTGGGTTAATTAGACGTGAGAATATCGACCAGCATGGAATCAGGGAACCAATTAGGAATGGAGAGTGCTAGAAATCGTGCAGCTGGCGAGCTTGGTGACCCACTCTTTACAAAAAATCAAATACGAAAAGCTCGGGTGATTGAAGTTCACGCAGACTTTGTTTGGAGATTGGGCTCGCAACAGCAAAAGCTAAAAGCTAAAGAACAAACGACGAATGATGAAACTAGGGCCTCATTTTGGCGAATGCCGTTTCTGAAGAAAAAAGGGCAGGAGATGTTGACAACAGATTTACATCTTAGGTAATCTGTAAGTTCAGTTTTCATCAAATAACTAGTTGCCTGAAGTGATTTAATTTTGAGGTGGTCCAAAACTGAAATTTGATAATTTGATTTTAGGAATGATTTTACCAGTAAAGGTGTAAAACTGTAAATGATTAAACACAAAAGCTGAATTTTTCGTCCACATCGATAAATAAAGCAACATATTAGACCAAAAGCAAATCAAGACCACGTTTTAGTATTCGTAACGTTTATGGCAACAATTGGTGTTTTAGAGGGCAATTGTTTATGCTCATTTGGCCGGTTTTTTGTTTAATAATGAAGTCACCATTTTGTACCGATAAATTCAAAAACCCGGCAATTATACAGCCGATTCTTGTCTTATTTGATAGGTTTTATGATTCGGATTAAATAAAATTATGTTAACTGAACTGTTTGGGCTCTTTCTACGTATAACAGAATGGATATTATTCTTATTTTATACGCGTAGAAATACTCGATTCTGATTGGATAACAAACTCTTGCTGACGTCAATCCCTTTACTTACTCGGTAACATCCTCCGGCCCAGAAGAAGATATAGCGAGTATAGGCAATAATTAAACAAGCGGGTGGACGAGCGATAAGGTAGACTTGCGCAAGACAGCGGAGCGCGCGACGCTGTCGGAACCATAGCGGAGTTCAATGATCCGAGCAGTAGGGCAGTAACCCATTGGGTTGGTCTCTTCAACTACCCAAACCAATTCACGGGTCTTTAGGGGTTGCTCGGCAGGCGTCTGCCACTTGGAACGTCGGCTCAGCGCCGGTAGGTACTCTTTGATCCAACGTGACCAAATAGCGATAGCGTACAACTGTGCGCGGGCGTATCGTTTACAATGAGTGAACTCGTCGACGCCAACAATTGACTGAATTGCTGTTGCTTGGTTACCGAGAAGAAAATGATTAGGTGTTATTGCACCTAGGTCGGACGAGTCGGCGCTTACGGGCGTTAACGGGTGTCTGTTTAGTTCGTATTCCACGAGACAGAAAGTAGTGATCAAAATTTCGTCAGCGAGCCGACGAGTACCGAAGATGGTGTAAAGTATTCACTTGAAACTACGTACTAGCATCTCCCACGATGCCACCTTGGTTTGGCGCACTGGGCGGGTTGAACTTCCACTTAATACTTTATATGGGCAAGTTCGGATGCAATATTGATACCATTCCGTTTTTCGATATTCTCGCGTATTTCTTTTCCCTTGCCAACGAAGTTGGTACCATTGACTGACCAAATAATTGCAGGTGTACCCCGACGGGAGAGAAACCGCTCCACTCCCATTACACACAAACTGGCGTCCATAGACGAAATGATTTCAACATGAACGGCACGGGAGGTTAAGCACGTGAAGAGGATACGCAACCTCTTCCTGGTAGTACTAATACGAAGAGTAACGTAAAACAGACCAAAGTAATCCATCCCTGTGATTGCGAAGGGAGGCAACTGGTATACGATTCTTCCTACTGGGAGGTCACCCGTGATGGGTTGAATAGTGGCAATGCGGAAAATTCTGCACGTGCCGCAGGTGGATTTAATCAAACGCAGTGAGGATCGTAACTTGAGCATAACATAACGTTCCTGTTCTTTAGACCGCAGATAGTTAACGCCTTGATGATGGTCTTTTACATGGGTATGCCGCAGAAACAGCTTTAAAAATATATGGCGTGAGTCGAGAACGATAGGATGTTTTACATCAAAATCCACTTCGAACAACCGTTTGATACGGCCAGCCGACTAAATTAGACCACTTGGTCCGACGAAGGGGAAAAACGGGGCAACACGGCTACTCCCTTTAACGGGTTTGTTTTCCAGGAGATCTTTTCTTTCAAGATTAAAGGATTTTCTTTGAACGAGATACTGAAGATGACGCTCAGCTTCGTCAAGCTCAGTGAAAACCCTTATACTACCATCGACATTACGCTAGCATTCATGTGAGGGTAACAGCTGGAGCACGTATGCTGGTATTCGTAGCAATCTGTGAAACTAACTGAAATTATCAAAGGGGGTTAGTTGCAGGGGCGGTTAGTTAATTGACTTGGTTGCGCACGCGGCCAATGATGTGTTAGTATTGGCAGTTTTTTGTTTAATATACCGAGTTTGAGGTTATTAACTACTTCAGTGCTTGGTACGAACGGGAATTGCTTGTTTTTTTTAGAAAATCTGGGCCCCTTGCAAAACTTCAGCGGACATACCACGAGTACCGGCGTCTGCGAAAATACCACGTTGAGGCAACATGGTTCCATTTGTCAAAGCTAGTGTGTTCTAAGATCTCGCAAACACGCTTAGCAATAAATACTGGCTGCTTGGTTGAAGAGTTATTCTTTTGCAAGACTGAAGTGCTGTCGGTCCAGCTGAAAGCCCTGTTGACTTTCAATGTTAGAGCTCGACAGATATCCTGTTTCAATCGAGCGGCCAGTAGAACTGCCTGTAATTCCTGCTTTGGAACTGTCATCAACTTCATAGGTGCTACACGAGCTTTACCCAGGACAAACGCAAGCTCCGTTTGGGGCCCACTCGAAGTAGTAACTTGAGCTTGTCGAATGCAATGGCACTGAAAACTTCTTCCGAACTATCGCCAAACATGTGTAATTTCAGGTGCTCAAAGTTTCCCGAAAATACTCTTTGGTATAGTGACTTTGGTAAGCTTGGGTAGTTCTACTCTCCATTCTAGGAACCTTTCAACAGTGTCTCTTGGTAGCCCTCCATCCCAATGCTGCCCACTGACACGCCAGGTTGTCCTTCAGTAACAATCGGGCACCAACATTAAATGGTGCCACTAGACCAATGGGATGAAATACCTGAGACACAAAGCACGTTACCAAACGTTGTGTTAAAGACTTAGTTACTGTGCTGGAGGTACCTCGAATCAAAACTAGGGTATCCTTGTTGTGATCCCATTTCAGCTCATGCACATGCGAAGGTTCTCCCTTAGATGACGCGATTATTTTTGGTTAGGTGGACGTCGGTGACCCATCAATTTGATCAGGCAGACTTGGTACATTGCTTACAAACTTAGTAAGCTTGAACCCAACTAGACGGAGAACATGCACCAATTCCTTCGATCTATTGAGAGCCCTCACATGAGACTCCACCGAATCGAGGTAATCGTCTAAGTTGAGGTTTTCTAGGACGGCTGAGGTTGCTTCCAGTTGCTGACCTTTTGTCTTGGGCTGTGCGTTGCAATGCATATTTATTGCAAGTGGGTGAAACTTTAGCTCCAAAAAAATGGCGCGTGTATTGGTACACTACAACGTTTGCTGTAGGGCCCTCCCGCCACGAAAAAAACGGAGTGATGGCTGATTACGGTGTGGACACCAACCTGGAGGAACATACCCTCGATATCTGAGGACAAGGCAAATTGATGTTGACGTAACCTCAATAGAACATGGATTGAGTTCTGGAGAAGGTCTGGGATGAGTGAGCAAAGATTTGTTCAAAGAAGTACCAAGGAACTTCGCTGCACCATTTAGTACCCTAAGCAGTTTCCCTGGTTTGTTCGGTTTGATTACGGGATGGTGTGTTAGATACCACTCTTTATCCGACGGCTGCTCCACCATGTAAGAGTCAGCAACTGTTATTAAATAATTTTTTTCAAGGTCCTCATGGATGTCTTTTGCGTAACTGTCAGTTAATGTTCTGTCTCCCAAGAGCCGCTTCTCGAGAGATTTAAGTTGGACCAGTGACGAAAAGTGGTTATTCGGGAGCCTGATGTTGTCATCAGGCCACAACATTCCGACATCATATCTTTGGCCTTAAGAAAAATTGTTGTTTCAAGTATTTCTTCCGTGCGAACATCGGCTGCGGATCGCGGGTCAACCTGCTTGTACTTATCTTATGATTCGATGTCGTACCATGACCTAATTTGACATGTCAGTTCATAATTCTGTTCAATGTTTGCTTTGAAACACGTCGAGACCAAATCTGACTTTGACGCGAATGACCACTTAGAACCCAACCAATGGATAAGCGAACAGCGAAACGCAAGCTCTTTTCGTCGGCTGAAAAGTATGCGGATGTCATGGTGGCCATCTTGTCCGAGTATCATCTCAGTGTCTCCGTAGCTCTATCGTACTGAATCTAGGACGGCCAGAAGGGGGTAAGTTTCTTACACTTAACGTCATTGATGTCTTAAATATTTGATCTTTATGAGGCGTTACAGTCAATTGGACCACTTTTGTTACTATTATTCCTTCTTTACTTAAACAATTGACGGTCAATTTTAGTGCGATATCTTGCAAACCGAGTCGAGCTACGAGACTATTGGACACCCAACCCAAAGTCACTGCAAGCGGTATCGCATAAAACCAACGCTGTTGCCTTATCTCCAGATGAATTATCTAGTTGCAATTCTGAAGAAGGCCTCTGACATCCGTGACAGAAGACAAAGTGGTCGTTTTGCTTGGTTGCTGTTGAGATGTAGTTGGTTTACAACTAACAACACTTCACTTTGTATTATTATTTTTGTTGGTAAATGTTTTAGCTGGGAAAACAGTCTAAGTTCCGTGAATTAAGGTGTTATGGTAGTTGTTGCAGCCATCTTTCCTACATTTACGGGGATTTGGGCATTGCCTAAACATGTGGTTATCACGCAAACAAGAGAAACAGAGCTTTGCTACAGCCGCGACATTGGCTTGTTGCGTGGGAGTCTTGTCCTTAAACACTTGACACTCCCACATCCGATGACTAATCTTGAATACAGTGCGGCTTGGGATATATGTTGACGAAGCGCTGTGCTGCGGTTTTCAGGACGCGTTAAAATCAATAATAGTAGGTTTCACCCAATGCTTTTTGACAGTGAAGAGTGACCATGACTCCTTCATATTGGGTGGTACCTTCTGTTCGGCCGTTTTGAGAAGCGCAGTAATCTTCAAATCCAAATCGTATGAGAGCGATATATGGACCCCGACAAGACTTGAAATGCAACCTGAATATTTAATAATGTCGCTATTGTTCATCTTCAATGGTTGGAAGCTGCTGAGTCTGTCCAAATGGGCACTTAAAGCCTCAGTGCGTCTTTGTACATTGTCCCGCAGTAAATGAACTCAGTATAGCTGTTTTAGCTTTACCAGTTACGGTCTTAAGGTATTAAGGTATGTCAAGTCTACATCTTCAATTAGAGACAGAGTCAATTGCTCTTTTAAATTGACCATATCATTCGTGCCAATGTAGGGGTTCCATTGAATTTGGACAATTTCCATTCGGGTAGCGGCTCAATCCTCTTGCTAGCTCTGGCGTCACCCAAAGCCCTAATCCGGCTTGCATTTTCGGCTGCCGGCGCCGGAGGCGTAGGATGCGGTGATGCACCGCAGCACAATGGTATCGGAGTTGTAAGTCCGTATGTTGAAAATGAGCGTGACAAAAGGTGGCGGAAAATTAGTTGTTATACTGAAAGTGCGTGGTTGCTATTAACGTTTTGTGGTGCAGCCAATTGCGGGTTTGGACGACTGAGGGCGGAGATAGCACTGTGTGTGGGTGGGGCTGGCTGGAAATTGTTGAAAACAGATGATTTCCTTGTCGCCTGTTTTATGTTTGGGGGGTTATTCTGAAGAAAACTCCACAAGGTTAGATCAAGGTTACAATTAAGGGGACGTTTTTGTGCGGTACGACACGTTATCACTCGGGCTTGAGGAGAATGGACAATGTTTTGCTGTGGAACGTTGGTAACGGGTAGGTGCGTTTTTTTGCTCGCTGAAATAGGCGGCGCAATCACGGGAGGTTGAGGATTGAATAATTGTTGTGGCGGGGCTACGGGTGGCGGTTTGACGAGTGGGTTTGGAGGTTGAGGAAATTTTTGCGTGGGATGGGTAAAATGGAGTTTTTCCTGAGCCATGTTCAATTGGGGAATTATGTTGAGCAAGAGGAGGGTTGAGCACATGCAACTGACCAAGCATACTAGAGTTTTTTGGTCTCAAGTGTATAGTGGATTGATTGTGATTTCATTTGCCTGAAAGTTTGTTGAAAAATCAAGTACTAAAACGTTGGCTGGTTCTTCGTTCACTGGGTTCACCACACCACTGCCTGAGAGGCTGTGTATCTGCTCGACCCTTTTTTCACTTACTGATTGCTGCAGTTGTGCATGGAGGTATTCCCGATACAATGTCTCTTTCTGAGCAATATATTTTGCAACTCTGGCCGCGTGTACTGAGATAGCCTTCCAATGTGATTTAAGTCACCGGCAACATTACTTGAGTTTTCCGCAGGATTACTAAGGGCAGTATCTTGAACGGGATTGTCAGCAGTTGCTGATCTAAGATGGGAAAATTTAACTTACCTGTCAAATTTAACTTAGCAGTCAAAGAATAACGGACTGGAAACGAACTTATTGTCCTGAACAAGTTTCTGATCTCTATCTGACACCCTATTTTTATGTAAATTTAACTAACTTGGCTGTTGACTGAAAAAAGAACAATTATCCATTAATTCGGCCTCATCTGATTTAGCTGCAGCAACACGCTCGCGGTGGTCTTCCTCCAATTCTCGAAAACTTATCTGCTTCATTTGTTTTTAAAGCTATTTGTTCAGTATGGCAATTTCTTGTTTTGCTTAGCAAGGCGCCTGGCAATTTTATCCTGTTTTTCAGCCTCTTCGCGTTTTACTTTTGCTTTGAGAAAGTCATATTTACATTAGCTACACATTGTTGACGTAGTTGAACGCGAATTTCTCTTAGACTTTCCTCGAGGATCAACGCCCTTGCACTCGCATACGGTGTATTGGTCAGCATCTAGGTCAATATAGCTTCTAGCCGCAAGCAATAATTTATTCTTGTTTTTAGTTACATCATTCGACCATTGCTCAAAGACTAGATAAACTGAATCTGGGTTCTCGTTTTACTAGCCAAATCAAACAGTTCTTCATTTTTCCGCCCCAGTTTACTGAAAACATCTTTCAACATACAAACCAAGCGTTAAACTTTAACCCTCCCATCTTTACGGTCTAAGGCATCTGTGTTGTCCTTGTGAATGTTACGAAACTCGGATTCTAGACTAGGTCTTGAATTATAGAGCATTTTCAGTTTGTCTTGCTGTTCGGCCATGATCTTGAAACGGCGAACTCCTCCATATAGACAAAGTAACTTCCAACCGAACACGTAGAATGAGGGTTATAGCGATTCCAAATGACAACGACTTCATAATCAAGACGCCCAAAAGCAGAAAAGAAGTTACCGAGTAAGGAATTACTCCGCGAAAGTAGGTAACAAAATGAAAGCGTCTAACGTGCTTTTAAACAACGTGAGACTAAATAGGAAGACAAGCAACCGGCGGAGAAGGGCCGGTTGGATGAATCACGACAAAACGCGAAACAAAGTGGACCGGGCAAAAACGCGGGGAGAAAACTGGCAACGCAACGGACGGGACGGAAACGCTGAGCGCACGACGCACGACAAAACGGGAGACGAAATGGATGGAACAGAAATGTCGAGCGAGTAGTCTGCAACAAAACGGGAAGACGTGAAACAAAGGGCGAGAAACGAGCAAGCAACGAGAGGGGAGGCGGGCAACTACTGTTCTATTAGAACAACAACAAACTCAACGAAACAAACTAGCCGTAGCTCCAGAACAGACTTATGTAACACACTAGGAAGGAAGAAAAAGTGTACTGCAGGACAAACTAACACGAACCATTATGGCGGTTATTATACCAATAACAAACTAATTTACGGCAAGGCAGTAGTAAAATAAAACCTTGAAATAAGCGAGAAATTTACTAGCCGTAACTGCAGAAAAAACTTATGTCACATCCTAGCAATATTCAAACCTAAAATCGGAAGCAGCATACTAACAATATCAAACAAGCTACAGCAAAATTTAAATAAACTACAACAGACTATGACAGTTCAAAGGGTCGGGAATTAATCTAGCCGTACCTCAAAAACAAATTAAGTCACAACATAGAAAGTAACACGTCCAAGCCAAATAACAGTCATGCTATTAAACAACAATATAAAGCAGCAAAAATCGAAAAACTACAACAAAAGACATGTTAACCAGTGAAGTCGAAAAGTCAAGAGACAAACCAGCCGTATCTCGTGAGTTAACTAAATCACACACTAGAAGCCAACAAGACCAAACCTACCAACCAGCATACTAGCATAATCAACAGGATGCAATAAAACACAAAATACTTCATCACATAGAACATCATACTACAGCGAAGGAATAAATGAAGCGGAGAAATACGACGTTGGACGCAAAAAAAAACAAAACGACCTGATACGAAAACGAAAAACGAAATATTGGGAGAAAGACGTTATTGAAAAATAAACTGAACACGGAGATTTGGAAATTTAAAGAACGAAAAATACGCTGACGGTACGATAATGTATAGAGCGGCAAAATAAATATTTGAACTTGATAGTTTTTTTTGCAGGCCGGAGGTTGTGAAGATTTTGTGTATTGAGTTTTACGCAATTGACGAAACTTCTGGATGGAAAAATTGATACTTGACAAACTCGTCAAAAAATAAACTTTTGCCCAATTTTTTCTCTATTTTTGGGCAATTTTTTGCAAATTTTTAAATACGGAACGGTAACCCAGTAAACTGGACGGTTTTATGCCTGAAAGTGCGGTTTATCAGTATTCGATTCTGATTTTCTATGCTTTTTTAATTGCATCAAAATTGACCAAAAATTTTCCAAATTGAACAATTTAGTCTAATGTTCTCTCAATTTTCTCAGAGCTTAATTTTTACTTTATAACCCAATTGGAACAATTTTTTAAGAATTTCTGAAAATGGACCAAAAATACTTTAAATCTGTTTCTTTTTCTCAAAGGATATAATTGTGGAGGTCATTGTTGGTTGGCTGACTGAAAATTGCCGAAAATGCGAATATCAAATTCGTTAACTGGAGGAGGGGGTGCCTAGGATTGCCGTCTTAGTATTATGTTTAATCAGTTCAATGCGTCAGATAATTTACGTTTTTGAAGAACCTTACACTTTCGTCGTTTTGACAAATCCGATTACTCATTTTCTTGCCAAGAAATACAGTTTGCTGGGTAATATAGCTGACAATTTCCTACCTTGTCTAGCATCATTGCCATTGTCACAAGTCCGCTGATTTCCATGTAAGCTCTCATTCTCGACTTGGGGTGACAAAGATGGTTGAAGTCTTGGTTTGTATTTGCCTGAACATCTGTCAAACTACCCGGGTAGTTTGACAGATATTCAAGCAGATATAAACCAACACTTCAACCACCTTTGCCAGCGCAAAGAGTCAGGGTTTGTCACGCGCTGCATTAGAAGGGCTTTTAAACAACGTGAGACTAAATAGGAAGACAAGCAACCGGCGGAGAAGGGCCGGTTGGATGAAGCACGACAAAACGCGAAACAAAGTGGACCGGGCAAAAACGCGGGGAGAAAACTGGCAACGCAACGGACGGGACGGAAACGCTGAGCGCACGACGCACGAAAAAACGGGAGACGAAATGGATGGAACAGAAATGTCGAGCGAGTAGTCTGCAACAAAACGTGAAGACGTGAAACAAAGGGCGAGAAACGAGCAAGCAACGAGAGGGGAGGCGGGCAACTACTGTTCTATTAGAACAACAACAAACTCAACGAAACAAACTAGCCGTAGCTCCAGAACAGACTTATGTAACACACTAGGAAGGAAGAAAAAGTGTACTGCAGGACAAACTAACACGAACCATTATGGCGGTTATTATACCAATAACAAACTAATTTACGGCAAGGCAGTAGTAAAATAAAACCTCGAAATAAGCAAGAAATTTACTAGCCGTAACTGCAGAAAAAACTTATGTCACATCCTAGCAATATTCAAACATAAAATCGGAAGCAGCATACTAACAATATCAAACAAGCTACAGCAAAATTTAAATAAACTACAACAGACTATGACAGTTCAAAGGGTCGGGAAACAATCTAGCCGTACCTCAAAAACAAATTAAGTCACAACATAGAAAGTAACACGTCCAAGCCAAATAACAGTCATGCTATTAAACAACAATATAAAGCAGCAAAAATCCAAAAACTACAACAAAAGACATGTTAACCAGTGAAGTCGAAAAGTCAAGAGACAAACCAGCCGTATCTCGTGAGTTAACTAAATCACACACTAGTGCGGTTTATCAGTATTCGATTCTGATTTTCTATGCTTTTTTAATTGCATCAAAATTGACCAAAAATTTTCCAAATTGAACAATTTAGTCTAATGTTCTCTCAATTTTCTCAGAGCTTAATTTTTACTTTATAACCCAGTTGGAACAATTTTTTAAGAATTTCTGAAAATGGACCAAAAATATTTTAAATCTGTTTCTTTTTCTCAAAGGATATAATTGTGGAGGTCATTGTTGGTTGGCTGACTGAAAATTGCCGAAAATGCGAATATCAAATTCGTTAACTGGAGGAGGGGGTGCCTAGGATTGCCGTCTTAGTATTATGTTTAATCAGTTCAATGCGTCAGATAATTTACGTTTTTGAAGAACCTTACACTTTCGTCGTTTTGACAAATCCGATTACTCATTTTCTTGCCAAGAAATACAGTTTGCTGGGTAATATAGCTGACAATTTCCTACCTTGTCTAGCATCATTGCCATTGTCACAAGTCCGCTGATTTCCATGTAAGCTCTCATTCTCGACTTGGGGTGACAAAGATGGTTGAAGTCTTGGTTTGTATTTGCCTGAACATCTGTCAAACTACCCGGGTAGTTTGACAGATATTCAAGCAGATATAAACCAACACTTCAACCACCTTTGCCAGCGCAAAGAGTCAGGGTTTGTCACGCGCTGCATTAGAAGGGCATGTTACCGATCAAGTACAAGCTCCAAATAGGCCTGTATGGAGCTTGTACTTGATCGGTAACATTCCCTTCTAATGCAGCGCGTGACGAACCCTGACTCTTTGCGCTCGAATAACATGTTTTTGATGACTTAGAAAAGAAGTGGCAGGCACTTCAAAATGATTTTCTGTTTATATTTTTAACAATTAGTTTTGTCCTAACCCTAACAAGATATACTAAACTATTCCATTTTGTTTTGAGTAGTATATAAGTTTGAATTGAATAATTTAAACAAATAACAACAGATTATAACATGTATTCACAAATGGTCTGATCAGAGGTAGCATTGGTCTCACCAAAGTCGCACAAAATTTTCGGTCGCACGAGACTCGCGCAAAATATTTGTGTTGCACGATAGTCTGATCAGAGCTCTTTTCTGTCGCACTATAGTTCCAAAATTTCTTGGGTCTCACTACACTCTGATCAGAGGGCTTTGGGTCGCACGATGATCTGATAAGAGGGCAAAGTCTGAGAAATGGTCTGATTAGAGCGGTATAGGGTCGCGCACCTAAACCTGGGTTCCTCCCTTGTCTTGCATCATTGTCATTGTCAGTAGTCCGCTGATTTCTATATTGGCTCTCGCTCTCGACTTGGGGTGACAAAGAGGGTTGAAGTCTTGGTATGTATCTGCTTGAACACCTGGCCAACTACCCTGTATGGAGCTGGTACTCGGTCGGTAACAAGCCAGTCTAATGCACCGCGTGACAAGCACTGACTCTTTGCGCTCGAATAACTGAAGAAAGCACGATCTTGATTGACCTCATGAACCTTAAGTGCGACACCCTCCCTCGGTACTGTTATGATAAACAACGGTTGTGCCCCGCGTCCAGGTGTTTTAATGTTCGTATTGGTTTGAACTCTGGGTCAATCAGCTGGCGCGAAATGTCATGTAACGGCTAAGGATGTCTCTGTTCGTAAAACGTGGCGGCACCAATGTGAAGGTTTAAATCACTCTATCGAAAACTGAATCTTTTGTCCAAATCGATATATAAAGCAACATTGTACACCAAAAGCGGATCAAGACCACGTATTAGTATTTGTAACGTTCAATGCAACAAGTGGTTTTAGACGGCAATTTTCGATGCTCATTTGACAGGTATTTTTTCTGATAACAAATCATTTCAATGCAGGTCCCCATTTTGTACCGATGAATCCAAAAACCAGAAAATGATAGAGCCGAATCTTGTCCTATTTGATAGATTCTTTGATTAGGATTACTTAAAATTATGTTAAATGAACATTTTGGGAACTTTCTACGTATATTAGAACGTATATTACTCTTATTTTAAACGCCTAGAATTACTCAATTCTAATTGGATATTAATCTCGCGCTTACTTCTATTCCCGTTATTTGCTCGGTAGTTGTTTTTTTGTTTTTTTCTTAATCTTACTCGGTAAGATTTTTTGTATTTTGTTTTGTATTTATAGTTTTTTTTGCCCTTGCAATAAATAATATATAAAGCGAAACTGGTGTCCCCATAAAAACAGTTTAACCTGTGCAGAGCATTTAGTTATCGTCTGATGTGTCTTGCCAAACATATTAGTAGGTTAAAGTAATATTTTTATAATCTATAGTTGCCGAAATGTTAAAAGAAAATTGAATAAAATCACCAAAATGTTGATATGACCTTCAAGCAATATTTGGTTGTCAACTTTATATATTCTTCTGAATGGCGTCTCTCATTCTCGACTTGGGGTGACAAAGATGGTTGAAGTCTTGGTTTGTATTTGCCTGAACATCTGTCAAACTACCCGGGTAGTTTGACAGATATTCAAGCAGATATAAACCAACACTTCAACCACCTTTGCCAGCGCAAAGAGTCAGGGTTTGTCACGCGCTGCATTAGAAGGGCATGTTACCGATCAAGTACAAGCTCCAAATAGGCCTGTATGGAGCTTGTACTTGATCGGTAACATTCCCTTCTAATGCAGCGCGTGACGAACCCTGACTCTTTGCGCTCGAATAACATGTTTTTGATGACTTAGAAAAGAAGTGGCAGGCACTTCAAAATGATTTTCTGTTTATATTTTTAACAATTAGTTTTGTCCTAACCCTAACAAGATATACTAAACTATTCCATTTTGTTTTGAGTAGTATATAAGTTTGAATTGAATAATTTAAACAAATAACAACAGATTATAACATGTATTCACAAATGGTCTGATCAGAGGTAGCATTGGTCTCACCAAAGTCGCACAAAATTTTCGGTCGCACGAGACTCGCGCAAAATATTTGTGTTGCACGATAGTCTGATCAGAGCTCTTTTCTGTCGCACTATAGTTCCAAAATTTCTTGGGTCTCACTACACTCTGATCAGAGGGCTTTGGGTCGCACGATGATCTGATAAGAGGGCAAACTCTGAGAAATGGTCTGATTAGAGCGGTATAGGGTCGCGCACCTAAACCTGGGTTCCTCCCTTGTCTTGCATCAATGTCATTGTCAGTAGTCCGCTGATTTCTATATTGGCTCTCGCTATCGACTTGGGGTGACAAAGAGGGTTGAAGTCTTGGTATGTATCTGCTTGAACACCTGGCCAACTACCCTGTATGGAGCTGGTACTCGGTCGGTAACAAGCCCGTCTAATGCACCGCGTGACAAGCACTGACTCTTTGCGCTCGAATAATTGAAGAAAGCACGATCTTGATTGACCTCATGAACCTTAAGTGCGACACCCTCCCTCGGTACTGTTATGATAAACAACGGTTGTGCCCCGCGTCCAGGTGTTTTAATGTTCGTATTGGTTTGAACTCTGGGTCAATCAGCTGGCGCGAAATGTCATGTAACGGCTAAGGATGTCTCTGTTCGTAAAACGTGGCGGCACCAATGTGAAGGTTTAAATCACTCTATCGAAAACTGAATCTTTTGTCCAAATCGATATATAAAGCAACATTGTACACCAAAAGCGGATCAAGACCACGTATTAGTATTTGTAACGTTCAATGCAACAAGTGGTTTTAGACGGCTATTTTCGATGCTCATTTGACAGGTATTTTTTCTGATAACAAATCATTTCAATGCAGGTCCCCATTTTGTACCGATGAATCCAAAAACCAGAAAATGATAGAGCCGAATCTTGTCCTATTTGATAGATTCTTTGATTAGGATTACTTAAAATTATGTTAAATGAACATTTTGGGAACTTTCTACGTATATTAGAACGTATATTACTCTTATTTTAAACGCCTAGAATTACTCAATTCTAATTGGATATTAATCTCGCGCTTACTTCTATTCCCGTTATTTGCTCGGTAGTTGTTTTTTTGTTTTTTTCTTAATCTTACTCGGTAAGATTTTTTGTATTTTGTTTTGTATTTATAGTTTTTTTTGCCCTTGCAATAAATAATATATAAAGCGAAACTGGTGTCCCCATAAAAACAGTTTAACCTGTGCAGAGCATTTAGTTATCGTCTGATGTGTCTTGCCAAACATATTAGTAGGTTAAAGTAATATTTTTATAATCTATAGTTGCCGAAATGTTAAAAGAAAATTGAATAAAATCACCAAAATGTTGATATGACCTTCAAGCAATATTTGGTTGTCAACTTTATATATTCTTCTGAATGGCGTCTCTCATTCTCGACTTGGGGTGACAAAGATGGTTGAAGTCTTGGTTTGTATTTGCCTGAACATCTGTCAAACTACCCGGGTAGTTTGACAGATATTCAAGCAGATATAAACCAACACTTCAACCACCTTTGCCAGCGCAAAGAGTCAGGGTTTGTCACGCGCTGCATTAGAAGGGCATGTTACCGATCAAGTACAAGCTCCAAACAGGCCTGTATGGAGCTTGTACTTGATCGGTAACATTCCCTTCTAATGCAGCGCGTGACGAACCCTGACTCTTTGCGCTCGAATAGCATGTTTTTGATGACTGAGAAAAAAAGTGGCAGGCACTTCAAAATGATTTTCTGTTTATATTTTTAACAATTTTTTTTGTCCTAACCCTAACAAGATATACTAAACTATTCCATTTTGTTTTGAGTAGTATATAAGTTTGAATTGAATAATTTAAACAAATAACAACAGATTATAACATGTATTCACAAATGGTCTGATCAGAGGTAGCATTGGTCTCACCAAAGTCGCACAAAATTTTCGGTCAAACGAGACTCGCGCAAAATATTTTTGTCGCACGATAGTCTGATCAGAGCTCTTTTCTGTCGCACTATAGTTCCAAAATTTCTTGGGTCTCACTACATTCTGATCAGAGGACTTTGGGTCGCATGATGATCTGATAAGAGGGCAAAGTCTGAGAAATGGTCTGATCAGAGTGGTCTAGGGTCGCGCACCTAAACCTGGGTTCCTCCCTTGTCTTGCATCATTGTCATTGTCAGTAGTCCGCTGATTTTTATATTGGCTCTCGCTCTCAACTTGCGGTGACAAAGAGGGTTGAAGTCTTGGTATGTATCTGCTTGAACATCTGGCCAACTACCCTGTATGGAGCTGGTACTCGGTCGGTAACAAGCCCGTCTAATGCAGCGCGTGACAAGCACTGACTCTTTGCGCTCGAATAATTGAAGAAAGCACGATCTTGATTGACCTCATGAACTTTAAGTGCGACACCCTCCCTCGGTACTGTTATGATAAACAACGGTTGTGCCCCGCGTCCAGGTGTTTTAATGTTCGTATTGGTTTGAACTCTGGGTCAATCAGCTGGCGCGAAATGTCATGTAACGGCTAAGGATGTCTCTGTTCGTAAAACGTGGCGGCACCAATGTGAAGGTTTAAATCACTCTATCGAAAGCTGAATCTTTTGTCCAAATCGATATATAAAGCAACATTGTACACCAAAAGCGGATCAAGACCACGTATTAGTATTTGTAACGTTCAATGCAACAAGTGGTTTTAGACGGCAATTTTCGATGCTCATTTGACAGGTATTTTTTCTGATAACAAATCATTTCAATTTAGGTCCCCATTTTGTACCGATGAATCCAAAAACCAGAAAATGATAGAGCCGAATCTTGTCCTATTTGATAGATTCTTTGATTAGGATTACCTAAAATTATGTTAAATGAACATTTTGGGAACTTTCTACGTATATTAGAACGTATATTAATCTTATTTTAAACGCCTAGAATTACTCAATTCTAATTGGATATTAATCTCGCGCTTACTTCTATTCCCGTTATTTGCTCGGTAGTTGTTTTTTTGTTTTTTTCTTAATCTTACTCGGTAAGATTTTTTGTATTTTGTTTTGTATTTATAGTTTTTTTTTGCCCTTGCAATAAATAATATATAAAGCGAAACTGGTGTCCCCATAAAAACAGTTTAACCTGTGCAGAGCATTTAGTTATCGTCTGATGTGTCTTGCCAAACATATTAGTACGTTAAAGTAATATTTTTATAATCTATAGTTGCCGAAATATTAAAAGAAAATTGAATAAAATCACCAAAATGTTGATATGACCTTCAAGCAATATTTGGTTGTCAACTTTATATATTCTTCTGAATGGCGTTAAAATAAACTTATTTTTTACAGTAATGTTTTGCAACTGCCGTTTGGGACTGCTGGCTACATAATCAAGCTGCAAGGGCAAGTTGGCATCAGTCGATCCGAGTTAGCTAATGCTCGTTCTAAAATTACTCGATATATCACCATAACCCATTAAGCAAAGCACACTATAACTAACAGAGGGCAGCATTGGCTCCTGAACAAGTCAATATTGGGGCACAACAAAGTTCATATGGCCAGTACTTTGGCTGTTATGGCTGGAATGGTCTTCCTCTGGGTCAAGTTCTCTCAATTTTGTAAGATTTTGCGGTGCTGTATCACCATTGGATCGAACGAGAGGTCCTCGGTTTAGCATGGGAAACCTCAAGGGGTTTCCTCTTTTAAGGATTTTTCCCCGAGCGATGTTCCCCCAGTGATGTTTTCAGGATCTTTCCCCGAGTGATGTTCCCCGAGTGATGTTCCCCAAGTGATGATCCCCGAATGATGTTTTAAGAATTTTCCCCGAGTGATTTTTCTCCGAGTGATTGACATTTGCCAAATCTAAAAAAAACAAAAATTGACGGTTTTCTGCTAAAATTCGGCTGAAAACGGCTGAAAAATGGCTGAAAACGGCCCAGAAACAGCTGAAAACGGCACAATTTGACCTTCCCGGTTCCCCTGCCATCAGTTGACATCAGTTGGAATGAGTTGGCACCAGTCTGCAAGGGCCCCGAGAAAGTGCCCAAAAACAAATGCAAAAATCGTGGCACGTTGCGAAATGGTTTTGAATTCGAAATTTTTACTCGAATTTCTTTTGAAAAGTTGGTTTTGACTTGGGAATCAACTTCCAAGTATTATCAAGGTCTTGGTTAAGACTTGCCAGACTTGTAACACTCGTGTTTAGACTTGCCCAGTACTGGGAAACGACATAAAATTTGGATTTAGGATTGAACAGTACTGATATAGAGTTGGAGTTCGGTCCGGGTATCTCGATATTTTTTTTAAATAAGCAATAATTGCAGTCACAGCCCTTTTTATCGTTCCGGCTAAATTGAGTGCAACTTTATTTAATTCCTACTGTCATATTCAATACGTTTTTAAATTTCTATACCTAATCTGATAACACATCTGTTAATAATTGGAAATAGAAGAACTGAGCAGCTCCAATTGTTTAAATGACAACATTTATGAAAACTTTAATCCAGTGTCTGGTGTTTATAGAGTCATGTCAGGGACGTTGTAAAGATTAATAGGCCCTCTAGGTTTCCTTTTGTAAAACAATTTACCCGACAAGGGTCTTGTTTCAGGAAAACAGCTATTTCTTTTGCCTATAAAAATTTTAACTAATCAAATTTATAAATGTCTCATTGTTCTATTAGTTTTTGCTGTTGGTCTGTAGAAACTACTGTTTTGTTATACTTAAGTGGTTGCAACACAATGCATTGACGTCAAATCCCTTAACTTAATGCAACAATTTTGCTATAAAACTTTTCAAAATTCTTTTTCAAAATAAACATTAACTTGTAGTTATTGAATTATTTACTACTGCCTGATAACTTGCAAGAGTATTGCAGGAGGCGCAGTTATGTTGCTGGATCTTGATGTGAAGCAGTTATCTTGTAGGATCTTACAGGACGCTTTTCAGATTACTGTCAACTTTGGTGTATGAAAACGGCGAAATTAGAAACAGTTCGAGGGACCTTCACCCAGGTTGACCACCTGAGAAAAAACTTTCAAATTTTACTGAGACTTACATGGTGCAATAGAAAACTTACAAAACTTTGTTCGGGGCCGTATAAGGCCGTAATAAGTTTTTACGGCACCATAGCCAAATGATGTACTATGTATTAGTAAAAAAGTCATAGCATAAGTTGTAGCCGTGATACTAGGTTCGAAATCGAATTTTCCAAACCTAGTATCACGGCTAACACTTGTGTTATGTCTTTTCTATTAACATCAGTCTGATTTTATACTTGCCACCGTCAAATTACCGAAAGAAAAACAATATAAGCCAATGGAGTCTTTAAAATTCTTTATGAATTTTTTGATGCAGTCGTCACCTGCATAAACCAAAATTTTTGCTTCTCCATTTCAAGACAACAAAATCACTGACATGCATAGGAAGCAACAACATTTTTTAGTGCATTGACAGGGTTTTTCAATGTTTCGTCTGCTTTCACTCAAATGCAACCGGTATTTGTTTTCATGTTCAATAGTCGTCCAGTTTTTTACGGTGATATTTAGCAATTTAGCAATATTTAAAATAAAAAAGTTTTATTGATTTTTCAATGCTCTGCATTTTAAACTGTAATAACTTTGAATTTTCTCGGTTTTCTACCAATAGAAAAACACCAACTAAGCTTTTGATACAAAATTGTATATTTGAAAGCAGTTATTTTGATTATCAGCTGCCAAATGGGAAGAAATTTTCTTCGTTATGTGAAGTTTGCTTACACTTTTTTGCACTTTTAATTCTCCTAATTGTCTTTGTTATACTTTTACTGTTCAAGCTTTTTCTCATTGTGTCTATTTTGTTTACATTTTTGTTTAATTTTTTGTTTGTTCCAGAACATTAGCATCTAATTAACTAAAATAGGTTTTCTCTTGACATTTTCTTAAACCAAAATGGGACTAATCTAACAACTTTTCGCATGAAAGGTATTGCAACCCACTGTAACAAGTAAGAGACTATGTGGATAAAAATACGCTGACGGTACGATAATGAATCGAGCGACATGAAAAATTATTTGATTTGATAAATATTCTCTAGGCCGTAAGTCTTGATTTTTTTTACAACTTTTTGAGTGTATTGAGTTTCACTCAATTGACGATCCTTCTTTTTCTCATTGTGTCTATTTTGTTTACATTTTTGTTTAATTTTTTGTTTGTTCCAGAACATTAGCATCTAATTAACTAAAATAGGTTTTCTCTTAACATTTTCTTAAACCAAAATGGGACTAATCTAACAACTTTTCCCATGAAAGGTATTGCAACCCACTGTAACATGTAAGGAAACTATGTGGACAAAAATACGCTGACGGTACGATAATGAATCGAGCGACATGAAAAATTATTTGATTTGATAAATATTCTCTAGGCCGTAAGTTGTGAGTTTTTTTACAACTTTTTGAGTGTATTGAGTTTCACTCAATTGACGATCCTTCTGGATGGAAAAATTGATATTTGACAAACTTGCAAACTTGTCAAATATTTAAACTTTTATCCAATTTTTTCTCTATTTTAGTGCAATTTTTTCGCACATTTTTGAAAACGGAACTGCAACACAGTAAACTGGAGGGTTTTATGCCTGAAAGTGCGGTTTATCAATATTCGATATTGATTTTCTATGTTTTTCAATTCCATTAAAATTAACCTAAAATTTTCGAAATTGAAAAATTTAGCCTAATGTTTGCTCACTATTCTCTATATCAGAGCTTAATTTTCCCTTTATAACCCAATTAGAACAATTTTTCAAGAATTCCTGAAATTGGATCAAAAAATTTTAAAATCTGTTTTTTTCTCAAAGAGTATATAAATGTGGGTTATTGGTGGTCATCTGATTGAAAAATACCGATAATACGAATACCAAATACGGAAATTGCCGTCTAAGTATTCAGTTTAATCAGTTCAAGGCGTCAGAAAAATTACGTTTTCGAAGAATCTGACAGTTTCCTCATTTTCACAAATCCGATGATTCATTTTCTTGACAAGACGTACCATTTTGCCGGGTAATATAGATGATGATTTCCCAGGTTTTGGCGTGCGACATTAGACTGCTCTGATCAGACCATTCGAGTCGCACACTGATGGCGTGGTGCAACCCAAAATACATGGTCTGGTAAACGCTTGATTCGCACGATGGTCTGGACAATGGTCGCATTACGGTGTGATCAGAGAGCAAAATCTGGGAATTGGTCTGGACAATGGTTGCGCTACGGTCTGATCAGAGTGCAAAGTCGCACTATAGTCTGATCATAGGTCGCACAAAGGTCTGGACAATGGTAGCGCTACGGACTGATCAGAGTGCAAAGTCGCACTATAGTCTGATCATAGGTTGCACGAAAGTCTGGACAATGGTCGCACTACGGTCAGATCAGAGACCGACGTCTGGACATAAGTTGTCCCAAAATCTGACCAGATATCATTAACTGACCGCAGTTATTTTTTTGACTGCAGTTTTTAGCAATGTTTTTGATGATTCAGAAAAAAAAGTGACAGGCACTTCAAAATGATTTTCTGTTTATATTTTTAAGAATTAGTTTTGTCCTAACCTTAACAAGATATACTAAATTATTCAATTTTAATTTGAGTAGTATAAAAGTTTGAATTGAATAATTTAAAACAATAACAACGGATTATAACATGTATTCAGAAATGGTCTGATCAGAGGTAGCATTGGTCTCACCAAAGTCGCACAAAATTTTCGGTCGAACCAGACTAGCACAAAATATTTGTGTCGCACGATAGTCTGATCAAAGGTCTTTTCTGTCGCACTATGGTCGCAAAATTTCTTGGGTCTCACTACACTCTGATCAGAGGGCTTTGGGTCACACGATGATCTGATAAGAGGGCAAAGTCTGAGAAATGGTCTGATCAGAGCGGTCTAGGGTCGCGCACCTAAACCTGGGTTCCTCCCTTGTCTTGCATCATTGTCATTGTCAGTAGTCCGCTGATTTCTATATTGGCTCTCGCTCTCGACTTGGGGTGACAAAGAGGGTTGAAGTCTTGGTATGTATCTGCTTGAACATCTGGCCAACTACCCTGTATGGAGCTGGTACTCGGTCGGTAACAAGCCCGTCTAATGCAGCGCGTGACAAGCACTGACTCTTTGCGCTCGAATAATTGAAGAAAGCACGATCTTGATTGACCTCATGAACTTTAAGTGCGACACCCTCCCTCGGTACTGTTATGATAAACAACGGTTGTGCCCCGCGTCCAGGTGTTTTAATGTTCGTATTGGTTTGAACTCTGGGTCAATCAGCTGGCGCGAAATGTCATGTAACGGCTAAGGATGTCTCTGTTCGTAAAACGTGGCGGCACCAATGTGAAGGTGTAAAACACTCTTTCAAAAGCTGAATTCTTTGTCCAATTTGATAAAGCAACGTATTACACCAAAAGCAAATCAAGACCACGTATTATTATTTGTAACGTTCATAGCAACAAGTGGCCCTTGAGACGGCAATTTTTGATGCTCACTCGGCCGGTATTTTGTCTGATAACGAATCAGTTCAATGCCAGACCCAATTTTGTACCGATGAATCCAAAAACCCGAAAATTATAGAGCCGAATCTTGTCTTATTTGATAGGTTTTATAATTAGGAATACTTAAAATTATGTTAAATGAATCTTTTGGGAACTTTGTACTTAGAAATACTCAATTCTGATTGGATAATAACCTCTCGCTTACGTCTAATTGCTTTATTTACTCGGTAACATTTTTTGTATTTTTTTAAAATTTTTACTCGGTAACATTTTTTGTATGTTTTTGTATTTATACTGTGTTTTTTGCCCTTGCAAAAAATACTGTACAAAACGAAGCTGGTGTAACCATAAAAAACATTTTAACCTGTGCAGATCATTTAGTTATCGTCTAATGCGTCTTGCCAAACACATTAGCACGTTGAAGTGTTAATTTTATTTTCCATAGTTGCCGCAATATTAAAAAAAATTAAAAAATGACCAAAATATTGATATGACCTTCAAGCGAAATCTGGTTGTGAACTTTATATATTCTTCTCAATGGCGTCAAACGAACTTATTTTATTTGCAGTAATGTAAGGCAACTGCCGTTTGGAACTGCTGGCTACATAATGAAGCTGCTAATTCGACCTCGTTCTGTTGATTAGTTTAAATATCTCGATCTAAATTTTTTTTAAAAAAATGCAATAACTGCAATCAGAGCACTTTTTTTATCGTTCCGGTTAAATTGAGTAGAGCTTTATTTAATTCCCACTTTCTTTTTTATTTCTTTAATTAATTCCTATACTCGATTCTGATTGGATAATAACCTCTCGCTTACGTCTAATTACTTTATTTACTCGGTAACCTTTTTTGGATTTTTTTTTAATTTTTACTCGGTAACATTTTTTGTATGTTTTTTTTTATTTATACTGTGTTTTTTGCCCTTGCAAAAAATACTTTATAAAACGAAGCTGGTGTAACCATAAAAAAACATTTTAACCTGTGCAGATCATTTAGTTATCGTCTAATGCGTCTTGCCAAACACATTAGCACCTTGAAGTGTTAATTTTATTCTCCATAGTTGCCGCAATATTAAAAAAAATAACAAAATGACGAAAATATTGATATGACCTTCAAGCGAAATCTGGTTGTGATCTTTATATATTCTTCTCAATGGCGTCAAATGAACTTATTTTTTACAGTAATGTAAGGCAACTGCCGTTTGGAACTGCTGGCTACATAATGAAGCTGCTAATTCGACCTCGTTCTGTTGATTGGTTTAAATATCTCGATCTAAATTTTTTTTAAAAAAAATGCAATAACTGCAATCAGAGCACTTTTTATCGTTCCGGTTAAGTTGAGTAGAGCTTTATTTAATTCCTACTTTCTTTTTTATTTCTTTAATTAATTCCTATACCTAATCTGATAACACTTCATCTGCAAATAATTGGAAATAGAAAAACTGAGCAGCTCCAATTGTTTAAATGACAACAGTTTTGAAAACTTTAATCCAGTGTTTGGGTTTTATAGAGTCATGTCAGCAACGTGGTAAAGACTATTAGGTCTTCTAGGTTACATTTTGTAAAAACAATTTACCCAATAGGCGTCTTGTTTCATGAAATCAACTATATAAGCACAATTATAGCGTTGATTTTTATTGATTCAAGTTACAGAATGCCTCATTGTTCTACTGGTTTTTGTTGATGATCTGTAGGAAATCCTGTTTAGTCACACAGTCACACTTACACGGTTGCAACACAATGCACTGACGTCAAATCCCTTAATTTAATACAAGAACTTTAATATCAAATTTTTCAAAATTCCTTTTCAAAATAAAACATTAACCTGTAAATTTATTGAATTATTTACTACTGCCTGATAATTCGCAAGAGTTTTGCAGGAGGCGCAGTTATGTTGGATCTTGATGTGGAGCAGTTATCTTGTAGGATCTTTCAGGACGCTTTTCAGATTACTGTCAGCTTTGGTGTATGGTAACGGCAAACTTAAAAATAGATCGAGGGACCTTCAACCAGGCTTACCACCTTAGACCAAACTTTCAAAACTTACTGAGCTTTCCACGGTGCTGTAGAAAACTTACAAAACTTTGTGCGGGACCGTATAAGGCCGTAATAAGTTTTTTACGGTACCATAGTCAAATGATGTAATATTTCAGTAGAAAAGTCATAACATATGTTTTAGCCGTGATACTATGTTCGAAATTGAAACTTCGAACCCAATATCACGGCTAACACTTGTGTTATGTCTTTTCTACTAACATCAGTCTGATGTTATATTTGCCGCCGTCAAATTGCCGAAAGATAAACAATATAAGCCAATGGAATCTTTAAAAATCTTAACTAATTTCTTGATGCAATCGTCACCTGCATAAACCAAACTTTTTGCATCTCCATTTCAAGACAACAAAATCACTGACATGCAAAAGATGCAATAACATTTTTTGATTGCATTGACAGGGTTTTTCAACATTTCGTTTGCTTTCACTTAAATGCCGCCTGAATTTGTTTTCATGTTTGATAGTCGTCCAGTTTTTTACGGTAGCAATTTAGCAACTTTTAAAATAAGAAAGTGTTCAGTGGTTATTCAATGCTTTGTATTTTGAACTGTAATTACTTTTGATTATCAGCTGCCAAATGGGAAGACGTTTTCTTCGTTATGTGAAGTTTTCTTACACTTTTCGCATTTTTATTTCTCCTAATTGTCTCTGTTTTACTTTTAGTGTTGGCTTTTTCTCATAGTGTTTGTTTTGTTCACATTTTTGTTTTATTTTTTGTTTGCTTAAGAACATTAGCATCTAATTAACTAAAACAAGTTTTTACCACCTTTTTTTCTCAAAATGCAACTGATCTTACAATTTTTCCCATAAAAAACATTGCAACCAACGGTAACTTCTAAGGATACTATGCGTTTGTACTCCCAAAGGACTTTTCATGTGTAATATTTAGTTGAAATTGAACTTTTTGCCAACTTTTAGGAACATAGTTGGCGGTCTTATGATAAACAGAAAATCCTTTTCTTCAAAATCAATAAGTCTCTTCAAAATCTATTTTGTTTTCAAAAAATAAACTAGGTGCGCAAAGTCTTGGTGACCTTTTAAAAAGTAGATTCGACTCCAATCAGAAAAGAGACCAAAATCAATACTGAATTGTTACCCTGAAAACTATTGCAAAAATTTGTTGCAACTGAAATCCATTAACATTTATTTAACTTTTGCATATCTAACTTTCTAGCGAATAATTTTCTAGCTAAAATTAAACAGTTTATAGAATAATTTAGATCCATAAGCTTTGTCCTCGGAGCAAACAAAATTTTCTTTATCATTGAAGTAAATGGTACTAGTTTCCTATTTTCTATTTATGTTTATACTATACATATATATATATATACCTCTCTATAATTTGAATAAATGACCAAAAAGGAGCAGTTTCTAATTAACTAATTAATTTTAAAAAGGAAACATATGCTATCTCGCGCAGATTATCACGCAAGTCACGTACCAAATCTTGAAAGCGAAAATTTCTGCTAATGAAAGACATCAATTTCATTACAGAACATTTTTTTCTGGCGAAAATGAGTTGTGAAACGTTTTAATATTAAGAGCAGCTACTTTCGGTCTCATTTTTTAAAATCTGATTACAAAGACAAGTTTTGATATAAAAAGTTGCAATTAAAAAAAATTGCTCAATTTTTGTTGTACTCAGATGTCAATTTTAGTACGATTTTCAAAAATAACTTTTTGATGATGTTCAATTTCAATATACTTTTGATAATTGAAATAAGAATTGTACGTGACCATTGTCCAAAAAAGCAAATTTCAATGAATTTTACGTTTTTTGGAAACGAGTGATTAAATTTGGATCCAGAGGGACATTTATGAAACTAATCACCAATTAGGCTTTCTTTTTTTCGGTATTTAGATAGTGTATCCGTGCGAAAAGATAACGAGGAGATGAAGTACTTATATTGTTGAAACTGCTGATACACAGCGTGAAAAACTAGGAACTTTTGTCTCAAATGTTCACGCTAGCCCGAAAACAAGCATTGTGAAAATAGAATATACATATATCTAATTTAGAAGCATTTTTGAACGAAATTCGATTAGTATAACTAGTTTCCACACGCTTAAAACACTAAAATTAAAACGGGTTATTATGTGACAAAATCGAAGATGAATACTCAATTTTTGAGACAGTGGCATCATAATGGAAGAAAACCGCAAACAAATAATAAGTAACACCCAAGATATCTGAGATGAAACAGGTAAGTACTTTTCGGTTTGTGCCCGAAATTATTTGTACCGGTACATTGGCACACGTGTAATGTTTTTTACAAAAAGATATACTATGTAGTGACGCGTGCTTTGTAACTGGGGGCGCGTAGTTTTTTTGGTGGGGCACAAACGAAAAAGAATCCAATTTTGAAAGTGCAAAACGTGTTGTTCTTTTTCTAGTTCAAACTTTAAGAAAGTTAAAACGCGTACTTTGATTGTATTTTTGGAGTTTTTATCTGCGCAAAATTTTACAAAAACATACTAAACAAAAACTTAGAAAAGAATCTTTCAAAAGCAAAAAGGCGTATTTTGAAAAACTAGTTATTCCAAAACTATGAAAATCAATAGCAGCAATACAGGGAAATATTTATACTACGGAGCTTTAGAAAGTATAAACAATACAAGTGCAAAACTGTTGTTCTAAAGCCAAGGGACGCCAATGAGAAGCAGAGTAAAAGGAAAACATAAAAATACAATAATGCGAAAAACGGCAAGAAGATGTGGACAGTTTTGTTCAAAAAGACACCGAAAAGATTGAAAATTAAAAAAGTTGTATATTGACACAATTTCATATATTGATCAACACCATGATAATGAACGTTGAGAAAGCATATCACCTCCCTCGTTTTATCATTTCCAATGAGAGGTAAACAAAAAAGTTGCCAGATTCAGTTGACCGAAAGTTACTAGACGTAGACAAAATTCAACTGACGAAATATCTCAAAAATATTTTTCCAAAGGTATCCAGATCAACAAAAACATGGGCTACAAATAAACAGAATGAATGGAATACATTTTGCCTCATATCAGTCCAACAAAGCAATAAAAGTTCGGTAAATCTCAACAATTGACTGAAGTTTAGGAACGTAAACATTGTAAAATCAAATACCAACAAGGAGGCTCGGTAATGTGCGTACGCACATAATGTTCTGACCCCGCTCATCCACATTCTTACTTTAATTTTCTACCAAATGATGAAGAGCTCAAAAACATATATATCGTTCAATAAACAACCAAAGGAATATAGTAATGCCACTCTAGAGGGCCGATGACAGTTTTTGATAATAGAACTACTAAAAAAGACCATTAAAAAATTCAAAAAACAAACATTATTTACGACCACAACTCGATGTCTACAATAAAAAAAATCATAACAAAATCAGACTCGCGTGAGATAAAATCTAAACAAAACAGTTTAACCTATACTTCATTCGAAACAATATGGGACCAGTTCTCAATGCGACTGGTCAACAGGTCGACAAAAAGTGAAAAAATAGCAAAGAGGTGCAAAATTTAAAAATAGTTTCTATTTTTGAAAACAATTTACTTCACAGTTATTAATGTCGTTAGATATCACCTGAAATCACTAAAATTTTCTTTTATATCTCCATATGAAGCAATTGAGACATGCCAGAATCCAAACTTCAACTGCGCAAAATTTTAAATCCAATGGGACATACGATTATTGTTATAAACCAAAAAGAAAACAAAAATCCTTTAAAATGCACAAATATATAAAAATCTCAAACATTTTATGAAGTCTCGTAGTAAAAGTAGAAAAAAAGCCGAGGAACAAAAATTTGCAGCTATAACTAGTACAAGAGTTAATTTATACATCACTGCAAACGGGTTGTGACCTGTGTTTACAAAGACTGAACTACAATTTGACCAAAAACTATTTTAAAAAATGACAGAGCTCAAAAACCCAAATTTGTTTTGGAAACAAATGTTTCCAAAAGTCATAACAGATTTAAGATTTCAACAAAAAGCAACAGATTAAGTTGCAACACCTCAGGAAGCCAATTGGGACTATTAATAATTAGACCACGCCAGGACCCCACAAAATAACAAATACATAACAAACAAAAAAAGAAGCCAAAATTTCAAGCAATTTTACGACATCCCACTATTCAAGGCACTTTACTTCTAAGATGTTACCCGCAAGAATTGTAAATCATCCTTTTTTCTCATCCGAACATCAACGAGCCTTCCCTATAAAAGGATAACGGAGACACGACAACAAAAAGAAACCCAAAAATTGAACGTTTTATAAATCTCGAAACTTTTTTGAAAATAAATGGTCGAAGCAATCAGTCACAACGTATAACAAAGCGCAATGAATGCAGATGAATCATCAAACGTAATTGAAACTTATAATCAGTGAGATTGAGTTACATGGTGACCAAATTGAAAGCAAAACGAGACATTTGAAAAAAAAATGTTTTAAAAAATTTAATTTGAAAGTCATTAAAACAAACAGCTATAAACTGAAATCTTTATCTGGGTGGAGTTATACGTCCTGGGGAAGCAATTGAGACCTATCGTTATCTGGTATATGAAGGAGAGCAACAAAAGGAAAGACAAACATAGCAAAAACAACAAATAATCCACATAATTTTTCGAGATTTTCTGGTCTCAGCCCAAAAAGCATAAACTAATCAACAAAAACGATGAATATGTACAAATACGCTTTTTTGCAACGCTGTTCAAATTTTTTTCTACATTTTCGTTCAATAAAATTTGCCAACAATGTGATAATTTGAGAAGGAAACGAAATGGACTCATAAAAAATGAAATTATGCTCAAAAATGAAAATGACAAAAAAAATTATTTGAAATCGCGTAGTATCAAAACAAGGAAAACATAAGTTGAATATAAAACCGTTTCCAACAATAATGTTATATTTACACGGAATTGGTATTCGCCTGCTTTTACTGAGGCTGCGCGCGAAGTGGAGGGAAATGAGATCAAATAGTGGCAAAGTTCAAAAACTCTTCGATCCTTTATAAAAAACAAATAAATTCAAAGTCATAAGAGACATTAGATAACAACTGAAAGAATTGTCTAGGTTCATCTACACCTCCTAAAAATTTAACTGCATCTTTGATTGGGACACCATGCCGTTGGGCTACAAAAAGTATAACAAATGAAAGCAAAACTCAGTAAGTCTACAAAATTTTTACGAAAACAATTGGTCAAAGCCATAAAAACAATGAACTTTACTCTTTAACCATACTATAATTTCTTTGGACATCTTTTTCGCAAATAGTATCTGTCATTAATTTAGCCCTGATTTGAGATTCTTGTCAGTAAATTACATATAAAAACATCTACATAGCAGAAATGCTTTGAAAAAAAGGTCGCACCCCATTTAAATCTAAAAAACTTTTTATCGTAGGGATCCACGGCGAGATCAAGATCAGCCCGTATAATGCTGCGCGTCTAACAAAACATTCAATTGTTCAAATGATTACGAAGTAGATCAATTTTTAAACAAAATTTTTAGTTCGTCAAAAAATAAATAATGCTCTTTCTGTAATTATCGAGTTTAAATTTGCAAAAAACTTGCAAAATTATGATCCAGAAGTCTCATAAAGCCAGCGGGATTACAACTAGCTCCTTTTTGAGCTGAAAAAGATTTCGACTGCAGTTTTAAGACGTCTACCTCCAGCAAATTAAAAGCAAGTGGGCTAAAAAAAAATATAGTCCTATTTTTCTCGAAAAAAGTCTGATTTTTGAATAATTTATCATGAATTCTAGTTAAAAAAAACTCGGATCGAACAACTCAGCAACCCCTTTTTATCTTTAGAGATGAAATCAAAAAGCAGTACAGTTAACAATTTTTTTTAGCAAAATTGACAAAAATTTGGTCAAAAATACTGAAAACGTGAATAAAAACAGCAAACAGCAATTATTCACAAAACTTTTAACCTCGATAACTCCCTATAAAAAACGAAAAATGAAAAAAAAATCTTTTTAATTCCTTATTCTACGCTGGACTGGCTTTCTAATGATACCACTCACAACTCTCTACGATGATTATATCGATCGGCCAAAATTGACTGAACAAAAAAACCCTATTTTAGTATATAGTTCCTACCTCCTCGCTAAAGTGGGGGTCGGAACAAATATGGTCAGTTGGCTACCGTAAATAGCCAACCTATTTTCTTTTAGGTAGCCAATTGAAGTGTCGTTAAGGAGAATAAATGCAAACAT
This sequence comes from Convolutriloba macropyga, assembly GCF_964194025.1. Classification (NCBI taxonomy): domain Eukaryota; kingdom Metazoa; phylum Xenacoelomorpha; order Acoela; family Convolutidae; genus Convolutriloba; species Convolutriloba macropyga. The sequence continues at coordinate 43,107,124 of NC_134475.1, forward strand.
AAATAAGGAACAACAAATACGACAAAAAAGAAAGTGTGAAAGCAGAGTCTGCAAGTTATAAAAGTAATTAACTATTTTTAAGAAAACTTTACATTAAGTTGGACGATCTGTCATTAGAAAACGATAATAAATTAATAATTTCATTAATACATTTTTTATTCATTCGCTATTTTTGGAAAAACAAGCAAGGTTTAAGTCATAAAATCCATTAAAAATGAACTGGAATTTTTATTTGTTTTGATTAAGCTTGATTAGAAAGCCCTGAACATACTTCAAGTACCCGCACGTGAAAAGAACTTTTATCAAAAAACCAAAAAATTGTTCAAACTTTATTTTTTGTTTCCATTTTAAAGAAGTTTGAAAAAAATCTACGGCTTCAAACTACTAGCTTCTTCTCTCCCTTTACTACGTCAGAATGATTACATTCACCACTTTAAATATGATTTCTGATTGACATCAAAAACTTGAAAATGTGTGAACAGATCTTTAAAAAAACAGCGCAATCCAATTCCGCAAGGAATCAATAAAACTTGAAGTATAAGAAAATAGCCGGGAATTGTAAAAAGAAATTATAACAATGACAGACGAATTCTTGGAAACATTTTAAAATAATGCAAAAGCGGCAGCATATTTCAGAAAAGCGATTTGAAGTCGAAAATGGAAAAACAGATCGGCGTTAAAAATGTTAAATTTAAGCGCATTCACCTGCAATTTTCTGACAAACATATGGATGGAACCTCTAACAACAAAGGAAAAGCTATCAAAAAGGAAACCGTTCTCATTTTTGTCTAATTATAGTTCATTCCAGCTACCCTAAAATTTGAAAAAAAAATTATAGAACTTTTGTCTATGGTATCAGACTACAAAAGAATATTAAAGCACACTTTGTTAAATGATGAAATGCAAAATCTACATGAAGAATGTGGCTGCACTGAGAAAATTCTTTATAAAATAATATTTTTTGATAATTAATCACAAGTTTGTCGAGGCTGTTGGTATCCCCGTATGGTTCTGAACCAGTTTGTCGCTCTGTTGCTGAGGAGTCAACAAAAGCTGGAGTGAAATCTTTTTACTGCTCTTTTTGTCGCCGCTTCCCGCCGGCGAGGGCAAATTCCCAGTAATTTGAAGCGATATTTTCTTCTTCCGAATATTGTTCTCACCTGAAGATAGTTCTGGTTTTACAATTACAGAGTACCGTTTGCGTTTTTTACATTCTATTATCTTTTCTGAACTTTCAGCTGTTGCGTCTTCAAATACGTCATCGTTTGAAAACTGCTCATTTGTAGCGATATGTGATGAAGATTTTGGTGTTTCCTTTTTAGGAAGTTGTTTCGCATTTACTACGTCATTGTTTTCGCATTTTTGAGGCTGTTCACGATTTCCCTTTTCGGCTGTTCGTTGCATAATATCTCTATTCCCGAGAACATTTTCAGGATTCGCTAACTCGGATTCGCTGTATTCGTCGTAAATATCCGAACAAGCAACAAGATACAACAATTCACAGAAAACGGTAAAACATATGAATTTAAAGAAACACATTACAGCTTTAAGAGCTCTTTTTCGCGTTAATAAAGTGTACAAAAATGGATCTATTGCAGCGTTTAGGTATGACAGAGCTATTGCAAATTGATGCACGTTATCTGGGAAAACTTGAAGGTCGAAGGTTCGGGTCATGTAGGAAAGCCAAAAGGGTAAGTGGAATAGCCAATAAACAATCGTGAAAATTGACAAAAATTTGAACAAATTAATGTGTCTGATATTTCCCAATGAATTGTTATTGTTGTTGTTATTATTGTTGTTTTCGATGCTTTCGTTGTCAATTTTGTCAGTATCGTTGTTATTGGTGCATGATCGATCATTAGTTAAAGTTGTTGGCAAGGATGAAATTTTGTACAGTATATTTCCGTAAATAATTGCAGTAGTTATAGCCGGAATAACCCAAGTTGAAACAAACACGAACACAGAATAAATTGTGTGAACTTCTATCGAAAAAGTCGAATTGCACCTTCCAAAATTTTCATCAAATGTCATCGAAAGCCCGAACGGCAAGGTAATAGCCAGCGATAAAGCCCAGCATGCCAGACACAAAAGGACATCATGTCGGCAATTTTGGTTATGACAAGACCAAGAATTTCCCCCACTTGTAATTTGGGCGCCTCGAAGAATTTTCAGGCGGTAATAAGCTACTATGGTTAGGGTAAAACACGAATTATGTAAAGCTGCAATATCTAAACTATTGAAAAGTTTGCATGTTAAAGCATTGCTTAAATTAAGTTTTCTATTGTACTTAAAATAGAATGCAGTTACATGAAGAATCAGATCTGAAAGGGCTAAATTAAGAATAAACAAACCCAAGCCGTAAAATTTTTTGTGGAATTTTAGGGTAAACCCGATGCAAAAAATGTTGGCGGGTATTCCTACACCGAGTAATGGAATAAAAAATAAGTCCCAACTATCAAGCGACATCATTTTATGAAATGATTTTCTTGCTGGTAAATTTTGAGTGCGTAATATAAATTGATGACGAAAAACAAAAGGTAAGAAACAAATAAATAAAAAAATAAAATACTGTGAGAGAAATGATCAAAAGAATTTAATTGAGCGTGAAAAGGCAGATTTGCTTTCAATTAAACTCAGAATAGGAAATTGGAATAAAAAGTCCGGAAACTTGCTTAGAAAATGCAGGGTTATTTAATTCCCGTTTCTGCTACCAGAAAGCAAATTAGGGGTGAAATTTTATGACCCATAAAGTTTTCGGCACAAAGTTGATAAATTTGGTCAAATGCAGAATAGTACACTTTTTGATGTGCATACATAAAAAGATGGAAACAGTGGTTTATTTACGTGGATAAAAATTTATTTACCTTTGTAGTTAGTGATGAAATTGAATTGAATTGACCCCCCCCCCCCCATGTCCCCCTCATCCAAAAAACATCAAAGCAGAAATTATTGTTAAGTGGTTGATTGTTTTTCATGTCCATTTGCGCATTTTTCATAAGAAACACAGGGCTCAAAATAATTTTGCTGGCTTAAAAGTGTTTATTAATTTAAAAAAAAAACAAAATTTATACAATCCTTTCAGAAAAAATTTTGAACTTGATTTTCCTTAAATTTTCTGGACCCTAAACTTTAGGAGCAAACTTTCCAAAGTTATGCAAAACAGGGCTTTTAGCGCAGTATGCCAAAACGGATTACGATAATTTTCAATCCAGAAAATTATAATAAGAAGGATAAAAACGGGAGGAATATTAAAATTAGCATAAAATTATGCGTGAACATATGTTGTATATTTATTCAAATAACGTCACTTTTTCACGTTTTTTTTTTTCACGCTCTAAAATGCACAGGTCGCTTGATAAGTTTAGTTATAGTACTTCATATGTTCTCAAAATCGTTCATAGTGGTCATTTTTGAAGAGAAAAACCGCAATTTCTTGCAAGAATTTTAATGTAACGGCTTTTTCCTTCTAATGATCGGAAATTTGTCTGCTGAGGAAGTTTTTCACCATTTATTTTTAATTTAGTTTGCTAATTATTGAACCATAATGAGCCTCGAACCTTTGAAAACAGAAATTTACAAAAGAGTTTTTCGTTTTAGAAAACAACTTTTTTTTCCATTATTTTCATTGATAATCATGGAAAATATGTTTCCATTTTTGGATTAATGGTAACACTAAAATAGTACAAATTCTAGTGCAAAAATAGTATTAGTTTACAAAACTAGATGGCGAAAAATATCGTAGGCTAATTTGGTCATTATAGCGTTTCGGCTAATTGGACTGTCGCGAATGACTATGAAATGTACGAAGGGGGGAAATGAAGTAATCGGTGCGTAAGTTGAGGGGGTTCTAAGATGTCATTTGGGCTAATTTGGATTCCCCAAAGGATTTTCCCTCTTTCCTTAATTGGCACTCAACACCTTCACCCTTTCACCGTGATAACTGTACAGCAACAGAATAAGAAGATAAATTAACTCAAACAACACTCCTCCTTATGTAGTATGATACTGGTAGTTTTAAGAAAAAAGTAGAGTAACTTGAGGAAAAATAAGAAAACTGAGTTTTTGTTTTTAAACAGAGCGTCTTTGAACAATTGGCTTATTTTAAAAACAGTTTTTGTAAAAAAAAAATTGTCAACATAAAATGTTCAGAAATAAATTTTATGAATTACTTTTGTAAAAAAAAATTGTGAAATGTAACATCTCTGAGTTATTAACTTTTTCTGAAAATCACGATTTTCACGGAACAGTTATTAAAATGTATTAAAGCGAATCCAATTTTTAAAACTTTACATAAAGAAGATAACAGACAATAGTTATAAGCAACGATATAAAATAACTGCAACTTTTTGTTTTAGAAATATTCAAACATGCGCTACAAAATAAACAATGGCGCCTAGGATAAGTATAGCGGCGCGCACAGCTATTAGCGATGCTATTGTGAAGCATATAAAAAGAGAAATGTCTGCAACAAATTGAAAACCATTAACTTGAAAAAGTAATTATTTGAAATATGGTGAGCGAAAAGTGCAGAGCATTACGGATTTGCTTTTCGCGTCCCATTTAGATATTTTCAAAACCCAAAAAAGATCGAATGAAATTTTAGTATGGCCACCATTTTTAGACTCCCAATTCTGTCATGAGTAGTAAACAGGCATAATAAATTGTCTTGAGGCAAAGGTAATACCAACTTACTTTCTCAGAAATAACAAATAGAATTGGAATTGGGAAAAAATGCGATAATTCTCATCTTTTGGAATATTTTACATTGCATTTTTTGACATATTCTTGGATTTAATGGACAAGCAAAGACTCCAACCAAACGAATGTAGGATTTTCTCTAAAAAATGGAAATATCCCCTCCATGAACACATAACCAGATCGCCCAACTTAGTTTGAGCATATTGCATATTTTTCTCGGAATAAAAAGTCTGTTTGACTTATGCAAGGCCATTAATGAAAAAGACGAAGCATACTTTTGAATGCTTTGATTTTATCGTAGAACATTTTAATGTGTCCTGTTTATCACATTGTCCAAACACAATAAATATAGCCTGCAGATTGCCGGAATAGCTGCATAAGAATAGACTGGCGAGCCGTGTAATAGAGATAGAAACAGATGCAGATCTAAATTGAAAAAAACCGACGCCGCTCAAACAGCTAAGTAAAAAAACATTTAGCGATAATTGAATAAATGTTGTTGAAATTCATTCCTAGAAGCGTTTAATTAGGGACCTTTACTGCACATATCAGTTCCTTTGACGATAAACTAATTCAAATTAAACTTAAGTTTTAAAGTGCAAAAGTCATTTTATTGAGTAAGGTAAGCCACGTATGATCAAAATCTAATCCCGCAAATGTCATAAAAATTTTTTCTAGAGAGAGTGAGAGTTGACGTCACGCGCGCAAACGCAGTTAGTGAGAGGAAGAAGTCATTCAGAAATTTTGATTTTTCAGTTTTGCTGTGTGAACAAATGTAAAACGAAAAAGAGCGTCAGATGACGAAACAAAAAACATAGCAGGACAAGTCTTGAGGTAAGATTCAAAAAATTTTTATTGACTATACAAAAAACTAGACTTAGAACGAATTAGGATTGAATTTTGAAAATCATTTCTAAAATGATCTGATCAAAAAATTTTACAAAAATAAAGTCAATGTTAAAATGCCGCATGTAAACAAAAAACCACTAGCGAGAAATGGAAATTCGGTTCAAACAAAAAACTAGGCCTAGAATGAACTATGAAAGGATTGGGAAAACCATTGAAAAAAAAATCCGATCCAAAAAAATTGAAAAAAACAACAGAAATGAAAAATGCAAACAGTAAAAATAAAAAGTGAAATTGCCGCATGTGAACAAAGCACGATTAGCGAGAAATCGTATTTTTGTTCAAATACCATTTTTTCACTCTACTTTAATATTAGAGCAAAAAAATTTACGCCGCAAAACCGCTCGCTTTTTCGCTCCACTTCCTGTTTCGGCTTGACTAAAATCACTACTCCAATTAGACTTCAAAAATCATGAAAATGTGTGAACAGATCTTAAAAAAAACATAGTAGGACAAGTCCAATTCAAAGAATTTTCATTGACTAAACAAAACACTAGACCTCGTAGGGACTATGAGTGAACTGGAAAACTAATTTTAGGAAAATCAGGACAAAAAACTAAAAAAAAACAAAGTCAAAGTTAAAATGCAGCATGTGAACAAAAAAACCACTAGCGAAAAAGTGAAATGTGGTTTAAACAAAAAACACTAGGCCTAGAATGAACTACGAATGGATTGGGCAAACCATTAAGAAAAAAATCCGATCCAAAAAATTGAAAAAAAGAGTAAAAATCAAAGCGAAACTGCCGCATGTATACAAAAAATCTCTAGAGAGAGAGAGAGAGAGAGCGAATTTTTGCTCAAACAGCGTTCTCTCACTCTAATTTAAAATTAGAGCAAAAAATTTCACGCCGCGAAACCACTCCTTAGTTCGCTCCAATTCTTGTTTCGGCGTGACCAAAAATCTCCAATTTGACTTAAAAAATTATGAAAGTGTGTGAACAGATCTCAAAAAAAGACAGCGCCCAATACAATTCAAATTCTTTGAATTGTAAAAAACCAAAAGCACCACAATATGGCTCCGCACAGCTTAGAGCTTTGCAGCTGTAAAAAACTACCAATAAAATTTATGGAAAATCTGATAGTTATCTGAAGAAAAAAGATGTGCAGGTAAAGAACAAAAATATAAACGACAGGTTCCCAAGATAACGCAACTTCTCGCGGTAAAAGTTCATACCAGCTAACACATCTTTGATACGACCCATTTAGCTATCGCTGCATTTTATAGATAGATTAATCGAAAACATTGTTTCAGATAACAACAAAACTAAAATTGAAATGCTAGCTTTCGAATATAACCAAAAGATTCTGTTTTGCTGCATGACTTTTCCTGGGACCAGGGAAAGCACCAACTACATATGCGGATTGCGACCTCTAGTTTCTTAGTTACATATTAGGAGAAACAATGAAATTTTATCAATTAGTTCAAACCGCGTGCGATTTTTGTGAAGCAATTTTTTTTAAAGAACAGAAAACAATTCACAAGCAAAATCTCAACAAATTTTCTAAAGGTCACAACTTAAATTATATACTTCTTTTGTTTTTCATCCTAGACAAACAAAAATTTTGTTTCTGAAAGGAGGAAAAATTTGTAGATTTAGTTTGATTTGAAAAGTTTGCACAAAATTATCCTGGTTGTTATTAAGTCGCCGTTTTTTTGCACTTTGACCTATTTTTAGCCCTGAGTCCCTCAAGTACAAAATAGATAGTAATTTTCTCGTTCTTGCGTTATCTCAAAAACAATAATTCATTCTCCTCAACTGAGACACCTCAAATAAGAAAAGAACTGTTACTTGAATAAAGTTTGGTCTGAAATGTATATGTGCGTATGTAAGTACAGATCATACAATTCACTAATGTATGATCTGTAAGAACCCCCCCCCCCCCATCGTATGAAACTTTAACTTGCTAGTTTATTAAAATGCTTAGTTTTTTATTGGAACTAAACACAATTTCAAAGAAGCGTTTGGAGTTTGGAAAACCAAAATTGGAAGCTACAAAATCCAATATTTACCAAAAAAAGTGTGCTTTCGTCGCTATTGATATACATGTAATTCGTGATTTACTTTAACGTTACCACATTTAAAAGAAGCGCTAAAAAATTTTATGAGAAATACTGAGTCTGAATAAATCTTAAAAAAATTCATGACAAAATTTTTCAGTGGTTTCATTCTATGGCCAAAATCTATTCAATGTCATAAAAATCAAGAAAGATCCATCAATAAAAAACCGTCTGTGAAGTTTTCTTTTGAAAATTATTTGAGGTGGCAAAAATTTGGCTGGAAATAGTGAAAAATGGCTAAACTTGGCGTTAACAAAACATACATATATATATATATATATATATATATATATATATATATATGCTCTCTAAAAACAAAGTATCCTGCTCTAATAAAAAAAGTTCGAACACTTCTCAAAATAAATGTTTTTTTACACTAAAATACTCTGGAGCAACAAAAAAATGGTCGAAACGTTGAAACAATGATAGTGTTCCGTTAAAATTCCGTTATAAAATGATCCAGGCACAATGAGAAAATCATATTGTAATTAAAAGTTAAATACAACTGATATCATTCTTTCTCATCGGTTAAGAAATGTATGAAACAAAAGCAAAAACAGCATTAAATGTGAACAAAAATTCCTGCAGAAAATAAAATACAAACTAATCATTAACATTGTGGCAAAAAAAAATACCGAAACTGTATTACTGATTTAAAAAATCTATGTAGATGATCTAATCAAAATCAAACAAATCAGACCATTGAAGGTTTGACAAGGGAAATTAGCAACCCGTGTTCGCAAAAGTGTCCTAATCCTGGCCGCGAAATACAAGTACAAATTTGGTAGTCTATTTTTCGCACGGCTTGTATCACGTACCTGCTCAATTTATGTATCGATTTTTCGCATGCAATGTAGCTCGATTTTGCATATAATCCGCAATTAAGCCTAAATTAATTACTACTTATTTAATTAAGCCTAACTTATTACTATTAGTAGTACTTCATTACTACTTTATTACTACTTATAGTACTTTATTACTACTTATTACTACTTATTAGTACTATTTATTACTACTTATTAAAATCGGCCAGTCCCACATTGATATAGAAAGCCTTTGATGTGCGAGGGATTTTTCGGAAAAAAAATTGTTTTTGTGGCTGCATGTATTTGAAGCACTTTAAAGCTTTTAAGGCTTCAATTAAATCTTTATTAAAGTGCTTATTACATGCTCAAAATGCGCGCGAATAATGGACACCTAAATTGAGCGGAAACGTGCTACAAGACTTGTAACCTACTTTTCGTTCCAATGTTCTTTTATTTCGCAAAAATGGCGGAACCCCTTTTGCGAAAAGTAAGATACAAAGGACGTCTCCTAATGTCGTTCATTGTAGGTATCTAATTTTCGAGCTAATTTTACTAAGGCGGAAATTTTTGGGTATACCTCTGCGTTGTAATGATGTTTTGTATGTTTTTCTGAGACGGCAGATTAGAGCTTGTAAATCTTTGAGGTACCAAAAATTGAGAAGTTGGATCAAACTCTTCTTAGAGTGTGCATTAATCTAGCCGACAAATTTTTGGTATTGTAAGCAGTTTTGAAACCAGAAACTGCACTTGTTGCCAAAACAAAGCTACTTTTTTTAAAACTGAATTCAGCCATATGAAATATGTATTGAAATCTTTGTTCATATGGGTAACCTAATTTAATCATAAATAGGATGCGCACTTCCCATTTATTATTAGAATTTTGGTCATTTTAACCGGAAATTACTTCAAAGAGCGGACGACTCAACAACTCTAGATCATCTGCCGACTTTTCAGAGTAACAACGTTAAATTAAATCCTTTATATAATTATTGATTATTTCAGTCAGCGTGTCAGTTGTTGAATAATTGTCAACAATGTAAATAGTCAAACAATGCGTTCAAACAATTCTTTTTTGATGCAAACTTGTTTTGCTTGTTAGAAACAAATAAGCATTGAGGAGATAAATATTTCTTGAGGTGTTTGCATTAGTTTTTTTTGTTCCGATTCACGTTGGCGGGGAGGAGCTATATGCTCAACTAGTTTTTTGTTCAGTCAAGTTTGACCGATCGATAACTTCATCGTAGAGAGTTGTGAGTGGTATCATTAGAAAGCTCGTCCGGCGAAAATTATAGAATTATAACGGTTTTTTCGAATTTCGTTCTTTCCACGCATTTATGGAGGTCTATATTTTTCGTAACATTTAACTGATCTCAGTTTTTTTTTCACACTTTCCGCATTTTTGTCACTTTTGAATGAAAGTATGGGAAAAACGTTGACCAAAGTGTTCTTGGTAAAAATAAATTCAAAGTCATGAAAACAATTAACTATCAGTTGAAATCAATTATTGGCTTGGTTTATACCTCAAATCTTTGAGACGTTTCATTTTTCAGAATAACAAACTTTGAAAACAATCCAGTCCATAACTGATATACAAAAAAAAACAAAAAGGCAAATGTATTTCAAAAAGGTATAGAGGGGTCCCATAACAATCCGATTAATTTGTAATTTATAAAAATCCACGAATAGACAAGAACTGGGCGGATCTTACTGCATCTGCATCACAAAAAAAACGTCGAGCCCAATCTTACTGAAATAGCTAATTTGACCAAAAATTATTTGTATCAAAAATAAATTGTAGCAAAGAACCATTATGTGTCAATATAAAGCAGTAAATAGTTTTTTAAATTATTTTAATTTAAATATTTGATTAATTAGATTCAGTCATAATTCTGCAAAGAGAACACGAGATGCCGGCAATGGCAGAAATTAAGTAAAAATTTATTAATACAATTTGGTGGAACCATGAAAAACTGTGAGCGTTACTCACAAAACACAACGTTGTTTCATTGCACCGCATTGAAATATAAAAGGACCTCATATTAAGTGATTCTTTAAATGAAAAAAAAAACTTTCTTTGAATTGGGATGAAAAATTTCAAAAGTGACATACCAAAAATACAATTAGAATCCTTTTTCATCGCAAAAATCAACGATGAGACGGAAACTGATCTTGCTATCACTTTTCGGCTGTTATAAAACCACCTAAACAAACAAAATTGCTTGTTAGTTTTTTGGTAAACAAAAATCTAAATATATCAAAAATAAACGGTACAATTTGTTTTATAAATATCGGTTTAAAGTAGCGAAAGACCGCAAAAATGTTATTTCCAGAAAACTTTCTGAGAAACCGGAGGTAAAATTAACCCAAAGCTGAATATGATATGCTCAAGTTTTTTCAGCAGTTTGATGTCTGCGCCACCGGTCTTACTGGAAAAGTTGGATTGAATAGGCATATTTGATGCCTTTCTTATAAAAAAGGAAAAAAAGCAGAATTTTCAAAAATCTAGCTGAAAATTCTGCCAAAGCAGTTGGTTCAAACTATTCATCAACTCCATTTTTAAATGTAAACGCAATGAGACTATTCTTATCAATTTTATCATTTTTCAGGAAGTTTGATCGAATTTTAAGCAAAAATTATGAAAACCGTAAACTAAACAACGGAAGTCAGGCTAGCGTTCATAAACCTTTAAACCTCCGTAACTTCTCGGAAACGTTAAATTAAAACAAAATGTAAATATGTAAATCTACGCTTGACAAGCTTTCTCATGGTACTACCCACTATGTTGTACGATGAATTTATCGATCAGCTGAAATTGACTGAACAAAAAAAAAAAACAGTTTAGTATATAGTTACTCCCCCACAAAAAAAGTGGTCGGAACAATAAAAACAATAAAGCAGGGGCGTTAACTTGTTATGAAAAATTGTAATAAAATGGTTTTTCAGCTTTGCCTGCTGGTCTGTAAGATATGTTTAACGCAATAACTGTTAAACAACTGATTTCCCGAGTAAGGAAAACAATACCACAAAATATTCCAATTATATAGAAGGCTCTTTTCTGTTACACCCCCAGTCGATTCGCACCCCCCTTTCGTTTAAACATGAAGCAGCGTAATGTTCGGGTTTCGAAACCTTACATAGTCAATTAAACACAAACGGCATTTACAATAAAATGATGCCGCGAAACTAAAGCGCTTGTAAGAAATTACAATTTGCATATAATGTAAGAGGCAGTTGAATGATGCGTGTTTTTATCATTTCGATATTTATCTCGTACAAGAACAGTTTTGTCACCAAAATTTTCTTAAGTAATTGAGAGCAATTATCTGTTCAATTTACTTGTTATGCCGACATATTGCCGGTATCAAAACAAGTATCGATAAGTAACAATATATGAATTTCTGGAGGGTGCAAACAGATTGGCTGTATAAGGCGGGGGGGGGGGGGGGCTATAACAGAAAAGAGCCATAATAGAGCTCGACTCGAACTACTCGGCAGAATCTTTCTTTTATGTTTCGACCCTTTTTTGTTCCGACCCCTCTTGAGGGGGGGGGGAGGAACTATATGCTCAACTGGTTTTTTTGTTCAGACAATTTTGGCTGATCGATATATTCATCATAGAGAGTTGCAAGTGCTATCATCAAAAAGCCCATCCAGCGTATAAAATGGAATCAATTTTTCTTTGAATTTTGTTTTCTAGAGCGAGTTATCGTGGTCTAAAACTTTTGACTATTAGACCGATTCGCTTTAGTTTTATTCAGGTTTTCCGGAAAGTTTGAATAAATTTTCGTCAAGTTTGCTAAAACATTTTAAAAAAATTGTTAACAATAGTACCGTTATTTTTATCTTTAAAGACATGTTGACTGTTTTTAAAAGTCATGACGTCGATTTTGAGTTCAGCCTATTTCATCAAAAATTGCCCAAAATAAGCTTCTTTAGTCCACTTTGATTGAATTTGCCGGATGAACAGACCTCAAAACATCTAACAAAGTCTTTATGAACTAAGAAGGGAGCTATTTCTGCTTCCACTTCCATAGAAAATAGTCTGGATTTAAAATTTTGCAGTTTTTGCTAACTTTACTCTATGATTATCAAAAACGCAGGATTTTTCATATCTTTTAACCAACAAATTATCTAAATCTATAACATTCGGAACAAATGAGTATTCTTAATGGATGAACAGCAATATCAAGGCTGGTTTTTCTCCAATCTTGGACTCCTTCAATCCAAAAAAATTTCAGGTTGAATTCAGCCTGTCTTATTTTTTTTTAAAAAAAACGAACTTTTTCATGTTAATTCAGAGACGGAAGAATTCAATTTAAAGCTCACTGTTGATAGGCTCAATTGGTTCCCTAAGCAGTTCAAAAATGTTTCTTTACTCCGAATGTTAAAGTTGTTTTCACTTTTGATTTTTAATGTTTTAATGTTTTGATTTTTAAATAAACGTTGGCTTATTGAACTTTGCCACTATTTCTTTCAATTTGGTTAACTTTTTGCTTAGTGTCCGCAAAGAAAGAATGCCTCTTCTTTCTCTTTTTTCTACTGAATTATATTTTAATCTTTCTTATGGTTTTACGCGTTGTTATGGTTTTTTGGCTTTGATAACACAAGAATTCCCCTTTTTTTGATTTTTTGGCATTCGCCCAATTTCACGTTTTTTTCTGGTTTTGTCACATTACAATATTTTGAAAATTTACGTGTTACATTATTGACGTTCAAAAGAAGGAAAAAATTGAGCACATAAAATTTTTGAAAGGCACAAAATATGGTTTCAACATCTTCGACACCCCATTCTCGAGGAATTTAATTGATCTTTCTACATTTGTCGTTAACTGTAATTTTTTTTGTCTTTCTAGTCTGATGAAATTTTATCGCTACTAACAGGTGTCAATGGCCTTTTATGGAGGAATAAAAGAGTCTAAATTCTGGTTTGAGTAGATATTTGATGGTGAGTAGATATAGACTTTGAAATTAAGTGTTTTAAAGAAAACACTTTTCAGATTCGCATTTTTGTTCTTTTTGTCTATTTATTACATAGTCCCGTTAATTACAGTTCACATATGACATTATTGTTGAAGAACGAAGTTGCAATTTTGTAAATTCTAATGTTCTTTTAAGGAATTTGGTATGAATTTACTGGCTTCGATACGGGTTTTTTGCAAAAAAAGTAAACTAATTTTTGATTTTTTGTCTATATTTGACGTTCTTGTTGTAGATGTAAGACATATACGGAATAATTACAGGTTTCAAGCCTTTTTGGACAAATAGCTGAACTTATTTAGTTATTTCTTTTGTAGCTGATAGCTGTCATGACTTTGAGAAGAATCGATATCGAAAAATACAAAAGTTTTACTTAATTTTGTCCTTTTTTTGTTTACTTGTTACCTAATTCCATTCAGGAGAGGTTTTATATCACGTTATTTGCGTTCGGGAAAGGCTCAATTGGACATTTCTTGAGGGGGCAAAACATGGCTTTACGGCTTGTAGAGCCTTTTCTCGAAAATTTTAAATGAACTTTTATTTGTTGTCTCTATTTGCTTTTATTTTTGTAACCGGACAAAAAATTTAAAAATGACAGGTCTTAATGCCCTCATATAGAAGCGTATGTGATCATAAACAATTTGGATGTTTTCAATTGGATGTTTTCAACTATAAGCCATTTTTTAACTTGGCTGTTTTATGTTCTTCTTTGTCTAATTATTACCTAGTTTTTTTATCGAGTCTTTTCCATATCTTTCCAGTGAAGTAAAAAGTATTTTGTTTAGTTTCACACTTTTCCGACGCTATTTTGACACTTTTAATAAATTTTTTCAAATGAATTAAGGTATTTTTACCTTAACGGAGGTAAGGTAAACCGTTGATAAGGTAAAGTTAAAGTAATGTTTGGCTTAGATTTACCTTAACTTGAGTTAAAGTAAACACTTACGTTAACCCTGTTAATTTAAAATTATCTTCAATTACTTTCTTTTGTTACGTTCGGCAGTAAAATTATCACCAATAATTTCGGGCCTTCGTGGACGCGTTCTCGCTGGCGGTCCTGTTTAATGTTTGTGCCATATGCATACTGAGCTGAGATTCAGTTAAAAATTACAGTATACTGGAAATGGTTTTCTCAATAGTCGGTTAATAAATTGACGGGAGGAAAATTTTCCGACATAGTTGAATTTACTTTAACTTTTGCTCTTTTAAGTTAATTTTACCTAAAATTTTTCTACCTTAATTTTACCCTTTGATGATAATTTTACTTCAAAATTTTTATACCTTAACCGGTTAAAGTAGAACTGCTCTACCTGATCTTACCTTTACCTGCCTTAAATCCAGCAGTTTTTACCTCCACTTTACCTGATTTTTACCTGAAAAGTTAAGGTCTCAATGCCTTAGCAAAGACCTTAATTTTACCCAAATATTCCTTAAAGTTACCTAAAGTAATTACCCTAACTGTGGCGGTAAATTTACTCTAACTCTACCCTTACTCACCTTAATTGTTTACCCCAACTTACCCTAATTTTAAGGTAAATTTCAGGTTTGGTTAAGGCAAAGTTAGGGGAATTTTCAAGGTAATGTTAAGGTAATGCAAGTTAGAGTAAATTTTAAAATTTTAAGTTAGTGAGGCCTTAACTTTTCAGGTAAAGTTCAAGTAAAGTTAGGGTTAGTTAAGGTGAGTTAAGGAAAAGCAAACCTACCTTAACAGTTAAGGTGAGTTAGGATGTTTTTTAAGGTAAAATTACATTAACTTTATTCAGTGTGTATTGTATTTTGATTTTGTTGCTCGTCTTGACTTGCTTTCCTAATAATGGCTGATCTTATCAATCGAATGCGGCATTTTTCACTACACTGAGTTATTTGCCGTGGAGGCGATCTTTTTGTAAATAGAATTTTTTTAAATATACTTGAATTGTTGGGGTTTTTCTATCTGTTCCTCATTTGGTAGACATTTATGACAAAAATAGGAATGAGTGGGGTCGGAACATTATGTGCGAGCGCACATTACCGAGCCTCCTTGTTTAAGATAAGCATAAGTTATAAAAGATTTTACAAAATATAACTCGGATCGCTATTAGGATTGTGAAAATTGTTGTGAAAAGATAACACGAGTTCGTAGCTTCCTTTTTTCAGGTCACTATAAAAGAATTCTCATTATAAATATCTCGACCTGTTTTAGAGTGCTTAACTTTATTACTGACTGAAATTGTATATTATCGTTACGCACCAGACGTTATGACTTCAAGAAGTCTTTAATCTTGAAAGGCGATCTATGAAAACGGTCAAATACTACAAAGAAATACTGTGCTTGTTTTCATGTTTGTATAAACATTAGACAAAATGCTAGCGGATATCACGGTGAGTTTTGACCAATTAAAGGGTAAATAAACAACAACTAATGAATAAAAAACGGCTACTATCGGTACAAGATAAGACACAAAAAAAACCTAGACTTTTTGTAATAAAAAGAATATTGGCGCGAGGTATTGGCTAAGATAGAGGTTAAAACCACTTTTTGAGCAAAAATACATGCGGATATATGAATGAGATTTAAATTTAATTAAAGTATAAAGCTCTCAGAATGTACTTGCTTGTCATGTACTGACGTAAGACCTTAGGAGACGGAAAGCAGAGAAATTAATTGGGAAAATGGAAGCGTCTATTTGTCTGTTGCAAGCATGAAATTGATCAAACGCCATTCAAAAGAATAATTATTCACGTGATTTTGAATTTGAACAAATTTGAAAATCGATAGATAAATATGGATTCAGCTGTTTGATCAAAATTTTGGATCTGTTCTGCTAACAAATGCGCAGTGGACTTGAAAACTATGATTTGGTTATAACTATTTTTGAGTGCAATTTTTTTATGCTATTTTAGCAAAAAAATGAGCAGCTTCGAGCGCAATATTTAACAGGCTGTAATCATGATTTTTTCACTATTACAAAAAGTACAATTTTCTAGCCTTTCAATGGTAACTTAACGATAAAATCATATAAATCAAAACTATTATTTTTCTGAATAGGTTATTAGCTAGAAGGAATAAATTTCTAGCGAAAAATGGTCTTTATTTGCAAATAAAAGTAGGAACAATTTCACTTTATGATACCTGGGGATAAACTAGGATTCAAGCTGGGGAATAAAAAACGCCCCCAGAAATAAAATCAGGCCATAAAAAGATGGTAAAATTAGGAAAATGCGTTCTCATAACCAAGTTATTTAAGTGCATAGTTGAACTAATGGTCCGCAGCAGATATTTTAGGGGCAGTTTAAATTGATTTCACTTCAAAAATCACGTCATGAAGTACTTCATTTTGTTCATAAACTCATCCTACCTGGCTGCGTGAATAAAAATTAAATGGATTTGAACAGTTGACTAAATTATAAGACAGCGTCTTTAAATAACAATTGATAGGAGGAAATCAGTTTAATCCTAACTGACGGCGAAGAATTCTTGATTCAATTTGATTTTTTCCTCCTAAAAGGGAAGCACGCTTTCTGTTGGTTTAACCATTTTTTAAATTCCCAACATGGTCTAAAATTGTACTTTTGTAACGCGTAGTGATTAATGCTCGTAGCCAAGATAGCATAAATAATTGAATTTTTCAAGTAAAAAGCAGTAACTAGACATTTGCGGAAGATATAGAACTGCCAAAAAGGTAGATTGGTTTGTATTTGTTGACAACTAGAAAAAGGTTATGACTTGCGTAGAAAGTGTTATAAAAAATACATTGCATACAATTATCTCATGACATTGCAAAATATCTAATTGTAATGATTATCTGAAGGGGCCTCAAAGAAAAGAAAAATAATAATTACAAAGTTATCCAAACCAAGATATCTTTTAATTATGACTTCTCTAGAATAGCAATCAATTCTTAAATCAATCATTCGTTCGTTCTTTCATATCGAAAGTTGAAAAGTGGTACAATTATTTCCTCTCGTTTCTCTTCTGTTGAACTGTTTTCCAATACAAACCAGGTTGAGCTGCTCGTTGATGATCAGAAAATTAGGAACATATAGGGGAAGTAAAGTGCGCTTTTATTTTACAAGCTAACCTGTCGAAGTCTGCCCGTAGGCAGTCGATGCTTGTCAATAGCGAGCGAACGGGCAAGGGTTTGATCATTTATTAAAATCTGATTATTAATTAATGCGGAAACTGTTTTTAAGCAATTTTCTTTCATAATTGTGTTTGAGCGTCTTATGGTAACGAAGTAAACCCACTACCCACTTACAAAAAGTGCCTGCGATGAAAAGACCAATTGACAGGATTTCTACAATGTGTTTGAATATAGACGTGGAAACCAGCTTGAAAAGTAAATGAATTTATAAAAAAAACCGGGTACGGGTAGACGCTTATGTTGGAACACTTAAAGAAAACCAGGAATTTGAGTAATGGTTGTCACAAATCAAATCCGATTGTGTCTGAAAAATCAGTGAGAAGGAATGAAAAAATCTTGCTGAGATTCTTCGAAAACGGTTTCCGTCGAATTAGAAAAAATAACACAGCACTTAAAGGTGACAAAGAAATGATAGATCAAAACCCTTTACAAAAACAAGGCAACCCGCCAAAAAAAAATTAGGTGATATCAAAAACCATCAATAGCAGGCATGGTTAGATAAAAAACAACACGGCTGAGTTTGAAAAGAAAATGAAAACAAACCTAATAAGAAATACCTTATACTGTGAGGCGATCTTTTGAACTTGTCTCGTTTTGTTTTGTCTTTTTGGAACTTTTTTGTGAGCAAAAATAACTTTACATCGAGGCAACTGTCGACTCATTTTTTGAAACTATTTTCTACTTTACCGCATCCATTCCTTTTGCGTATTAACTTTGTCTCAATTTGGACTTCAAGTATTTGATAGTTTTAAGCCATGGCATTTGGGTAAAGGTCATGTTTTCAAGATGACTATATGAAGTTATTTGTTATTTGCACTCTTGCGGACCCAACAATAACACCGCATTTTTAAATATTTTTCTAAATTATTTTTTACTATCGGACAAGTTGGTTAACACTTCGCTTTGATGTATTATTCATAATCGTTACAAAACCATTATCATTCAAGCATGGCCCATTTGTCTGCGTGTTCCATTTTTTTCTCTCGATTTTATCACCATAATTTTTTTCCGCAATATTTTCTAAATTCCAATTTTGTACGGCTGACTCCGTGAATGGGGTCTCAAAGGGTCGCCATACTGCTCAGCATGTGGGAAATATGGTATGGTATAATTTGACCGAAAATGTGGGAAAAGATATGTAGCAGTTGCCTGACAGTTTCAATTGCACTGCTGACAGCCATCAGAGGGCTTCTTGAAACCTTCAGCTGCTTTTCAATGCATATGTTTTTGTTCCGAAAAATTTCTTAGATTTTGAACCCATCATTGTGTGCCTTACCAGAAGTTACTTTTCTCCTTATTATGTTCCACTAAGCAAAACGTGATATTTAATTTGGTTGAAAATAATTTGTATAAATCTACTAAAATGCTCACAGTTGTACCGAAAAAATGACATTAAAACTTTATATTTCACTTAAAAACGTATGCTGCCACTCAAAACTTTTATTTTTGCTTAGAATTTTAGATCCAATCCAACGAAAGTTATCAAATAATGCGGTCTTTTAATGATGACCGTCAACTTTCAGCCGCCAATCAAGTAATAGTATTTGATCAGGTTTGTATATGCAGCTTTTTTAAAATTTCAAGCAAGAAATCTTCCTCTGGAAACATGTCACACAGTGACACCCAAGTTTTTGTGTTCTGCGTCCACTTTTGATCACAATGAGCCACAAAGTTTGAAAATTCTTGATTGCAAAAAAGGAGACTAATTGGGTTCTTTAGGATGCATGCCGTACATCAGTTGCTGGATTCATTTTCCTGGACTTTAACGCCTATGTCCGGATCATTTATTGTAGTAAAGCTGACTGTGATCTGATTCTTCCTCTGTACTTAAAAAAACAGTTTAATTCTGATCTTTATAAAAAAAACACATTCAATCTACGAAATCAGAGGTGTATAATACTGTAAATTTTACATGCAAAAATTATTTATATTGATGACAGTCAACGTACTATTTTGAGCCAACAATAATTATTGTAGTTCCAAATTTTATTAACAGATTAAACACAAAAATCTACTAGGGTGATCTAATGTTTCAAGGATTAACCTTATAATTTCAGCTAATCAAGTGCTATTGAATTTGAAAGTACGCCATGACTGCTTGGTTGATAAATGAAAAAATCTGGTCTTAATTTGTATTTTTCAATTTGATAAGCAGTCAATTTACTTTTAAAGTCTTTTTGGTTCTTTGTTTTTTTTACATCTGGTAAACCATTCCAATTCTTGATTGCTGTACGAGTAAAGCAGTTTTGTAATTTTTTGCCTTTGAACTTAGTTCCAGAAAAGATTTTTTGTTCGGCGTGATTGTATTATTGACCAAGTAGGAAACGATTGACCCATTTTAGGGGAGAAAGCAGGTAGCTGGCCCAATTTAATTTTAAAATTAAAATTAATTTTAAAAGGTAGCTGACCCGATTTAATTTTGAATTCCAAAAAACTTTTCCATGAACGGCAAATGGTCTTGATTTGGCAGTCTGGTAATTTGATAAAAAATATTCTCAAGTAAACTTGAATGCTGAATTGGCGCATCGGACATTTCTTCATACATTTATGCTTTGACTTTCATCCATCCCAGTGTCTGCAAACTCTGTGACCTTCACGTAAAACTAGGAAAATTGTGATCAGATAATTTAATGTAAAACTTATTAAAGGGTTGAACAGGAACGAAATCGTTTGGTTTCCAAAAAACTGTTTTTTTTTCTAAAAGATTTTTTAAAAAAAAACCGAATCAAAATCAAATCAAGTTCTTATACATGTAACTCGCGAGCATTTACTTTTTTTCTCGAAAAAACTGATAAACGTTTTATGTCTAGTTTTATAACAAATTGGATACTCCATGTATCAAAACGCCGTATTGAAAGATATTTGATGACTAAAATGGCAGTAAAACAACTTTTGGAACATAATGTCTTAATTTTGACCCAATTCGCTACCTAAAAGAAGATTTTTTTCACTTCATCAATGTGCGCAGTGAAAATAATTTTCTTCATCCAAATGAATTCCAAGATCATAGCAGCTTTCTGGTTCACGTAAACAAACAGAATTTAGATTATGAACAAAAGGACTCTTGACATTAGAGGTACTGTAACCTATCTCATTAAACAGCTCTTTTTAGGGGTAAGGGAAAGTTGGTTAGCCGCGAGCCAATGTTATGCGATCACCAAATTTTTTAGGTTGGCCAAGTTCTAGTATATAGTTTCTGCAATTTTGAGTTATTTTGTGGAAATTGCTTTCCGGTGATATTCCCAAAAATCAAACCAGAATATTTGTGGTTTATTTTGTATTGCCCTGCAGATATTGAAGCTGCCTGCCAAAATTAAGTATTGATTCTATACAGTGAGGAATAGAAATCAAATTCTCCGCTTTCACCTCGGTCAAACACTGCTGTTTTCAGTAATGTCCCTTCCTTACATCTCATAAATATAAAACATACAAACGCATCCATCTCACTCTTAAACCCTGGTCCTTAGAACAGCAGCCTCCCCTCATCTATTGCTCAAATTTGTCACTGGCTCAGCACGATTTGGCACATTTATGGCACATTTGATTTTTATTAAGACTTTTCAGCATAGATTTTATATGAAATCAACAATTTGATCATTTATATAATTTTTCGCTACATCGGGCCCCTGTGTTGCAGTTTTCACCCACGTTCCTCACGTAATTTCTACACTTAAAATTTCTCAAACCAATTTTTGTACACATAACTTGTACACTTTCTTGACTGAAAAAAAGTTTTGTAAAAATCAGAACTGAAATAATAATGTGGTGGAAGGATTGTGATCAAACGTGGTACGTTTTTATGAGATTTGTGCGGCACTAAAGTAAAAATGTAAACAATACGCTGAGTTAACAGTTCCAACTATGTAAGGAAATTGTTGCAAATGTTGATTTTTCTGAAGTTATGTAGAAAATATGAAAGAAATATGCCGAATAAGCTGAAAGTTTTGACTTTAGATAAGGATTGTGGTAAAGTTGATGCCGAGATCTGGTGAGAATGGCGCGAATTTAATTAAGAAATGCGTTGTTAATATGCTCGTGTGCTGAGGAGGGGTAAGGAATGATGTGCGAAAAACTTATAAATCTCACACATTTCGAAGTAATCTCAGCTTTGAGTCAATCTAGAAGGAAAGCTGGCACCCGGGTCGAGGCCCAATGTTTAACTTGTAAGAACTTGTAAGTTTCTAACAGTCTACAAGTTAACCATCTTTTGCAAGAAACTTGGGATCTTTTCTGCTAGCGCCCCCCCCCCCCCCCCCCCCCCGCTTAGTTGGGCACCCCCATTTATAAATGTGTAAACATATTGTTAAAGCTAAGTAATCTTATACGTGAAAAATTGAATGAGCAATATGCATTTACTAAAAGCTAGCACAGCTATGGTTTGAAAGTATTACGTATTCAACCAAAATTTGTTGCATATAACGTAAGCATCAATAAAAATTTCTGTATTAGATCATTTTTGGTGTTATCGGCTACAATGAGGGCTTGAATTTTTAAAACTTTTTTAAGGAAACGAATCTAAAAGTGCCTTCAATCTACCTAGACACTTGTTTCAATGAACTGCAAATATCGCTCTTACAATTCGCGAAAACTTAGATTTTGGGGGGTGCAAATTTATCGGCTATATAAGGCTGGGGGGGCGCTAGCAGAAAAGATCCGAAACTTGCAAGTTCTTACAAGTTAACCATTCGGTCTCGACCCGGGCACACATACGCACCATCTAACACGTCACACTGTAATCCGAGGTAGCGGGTGGTTTACAGTCAGATGTGAAGTTGAAGCAAGAAAAATGAAAACGAATATTGAAACGGAAAGGACAGCAATTAAAACGTGGCGACATCATTGAATAGATCATTGAATTACTAGTTTTCATGATGCATTGTCTGTCGTGAACAATATTGACTTCGGCGAAAATAAACTGCAATTGAAGGGTAAAAGCGATTCACCTACAGATATTTAGAAGTTGCTATATGAAAAATGAACTGAATATGCCGGCTAATTCGTCTAAACGCAAGTCCTTGGAACTAGTAACTTAATACAGGGGCACATATCTGCTTCCAGCTACAGAAAAGAAAGAATAGGATGTTTAGTACAACAAAGAACGTATTATTTTGTATAGCATCCTGCAGAAAAAAATGTGTATACAATACATGGAAAAGCAAACAATGGAAAGGAATTCTGTGATCTGTACTTCGAAACATGATCATGAATTACAATATAACGCTTCGAGTGCTTCCGCAAAAAGACAATAGAAGAGCTGGTAGTGAAACTTATTACTCATTCACCACAGAGCAATGGGTCGATCCAATATATATTTATCAAGACTCTGGGTTAAAAAGAGCCCATACATTAGTTTGTAACTAAAATTAATAAATTCATTTTGCAATTTAGATACGATGGTGTCGGGAAAAATACTTACCATGATTAAACGCAAATATACCCTAATTGTCAATAAGTTAATATAGTCCGGCTATGTATGTACCAGTCAACAAAGTATCATGCAATAACTGATTTATTACAGCTAAGTTTAACGTGGCAGGAATTTACTATATACTAGTTGTAGTTGAAAAATTTTTAACAAACTTTGGACGCAAGGAGACAGTAAAATAATTTGGAGTAAATCCCAACAGATTTGATTGAGTCTGGTCGATCAATGGGAGTGTAATCAGCACGGCCTTCATTTGTGGGATCCCGCCACCACACAACAATAGGACAAACGTTTACGCAAGAACTTGTCAATCAAGAGCACTTCTAAGACACATTGAACTAATCATTTTCAAGTTGCATTAGAAGCAAGTCATCAACAAGAGTCATGATTTTCATTAAGGTTTGGAGGAAAAAAAACGACGAAATGGATCACGCACTAATGGCGACTACTTGAAATATTGTTATCATTAAAACTTAAAGCATATTACCTCATGATTTGTTCACGATTTCGTAAAATCGAGTTATCGCTTTGCATTTGAAGGGCGGCATCATCCGTTCGGAAAAATTTTTACAATCTATTCGCGATTACCACGGTTGCTGTTGGTATATGAACTTTCGCAGACGGAATGAAAAAACTTTTAACTAAGTTAGAAAAATTGAAACATTCAAGAACAAGAGATTAACAAAATGACGTTAAAGGTAGAAATTAGAGATTATGAGAAGAGATCATATTATTAGATCAGAATTATGGTTTTGATTTGCGAAATGAGAAAGTCTCAAAAACTGCCCGCGTATATATACACATCATCAATGAGAAAAATCGCGATAAAAATCTAATCATAGCGCCATGATTTACAGCTGAGGTCGTAAAGATTAAACAAAGTTAGGTTTGCTCCAAAAAATCAAAGTTCAGAGAATTGACTCGCAGGGAATACCACAATAGTATGCATTTGCACTTTTGAAGAAATTTCATTCACACTTACAGAGACATAATAATCCTTCAATACATTCTGAAAAGATTTTACATCAATCAAACTCGCTCTAATAATAGCTCCAAACATTCTCTAATGTGAACCTGTTATTGACTCTGAGCACTGTTGCTTGTCAATTTTACTAATTTAGCGAATTGAATGAATTTGATTTGTTTGATTAAACGGATAAGTAAAACTTTCTGATTTGTCTCAACAAATTTAAATCTTTAGTTTGAATCGAAACTCTAACACCCCAACTCAAATTTTCACAAATTTTGTAGTGTGCTCTCATCGAGACTGTTCCAAATTTTTCAATTTTGAGATGGTTAATGACTTCGTAAAAATCTCTGCCTCCATTTTATCAGTTGGTCGTAAAAAATGAAATTGTCCCTTCTTCTGCCTTTTCCAGTTTGAAGTGACATTTTGTTAAGATAGGTTTACTTCCTTTGTGCATAAACTTTTTTCGGCCAAACTTAGTACAATGTGGTTGTCTTCATCAATTGCCATTAGAGTTTTCTGTTAGACAAATCATCAAGAAGTTGCTTCAGGTACATTGCTTTCTGAAGTATTCTTGCCATGGGCTGATTTTCTGCTTCTAAAGAAGAAAGAGCAAATGTGGCCTGCTTTTTGACACTTCAGCTGAGTTCTGCGCCACGCTCGTTCTGTGTATAAATCAGTAGCCCATTTTAACTTCCGGAGAATCACCAGACCTGCCTTTGTCACTTTTCTTTACTAATTTATATCTGGCCTTTTTAGTATGAGTAAGTTTCAAAAGTTCCGAACCATGCTTATACATTAAGCCATGATATCTAGCCTCAGTTTTTTGCCAGATAACGAAATGATCCCAGCAGACTTCTGCAGGTTTTGCTGATCCACTTCATTATCTCCACTCTGCGCTGACTGGAATAAAAATTTGAGTTGAACTCAGCTGGAGTTCTTAAGAGTTTGCAATCACTTATTTAAAAACGCTCAAGCATTGCCTCTATGTGGCAGGGTGAATTTAACTCTTCACTTCTGATTCCAAAGCCCAAAATAAGTGAGGTCTCTCCCTGTCTTAAATGTGAAACGTTGCTTCAAGGGCTTTCTCGACATCTGAGATCATTGTAATGCTTCAAGATATTACTATGTTGTCGTCAACCCAGGCCACTATGGATGTGTGACCATCTGTCTCTGCTCATGCAAACCAGCAACAGCCATTTTCGCTTCTGAAAGCCCTGGCTCAGAAAGAATTTCGCCAACTCCTTTTACCAGTTGTTAGCAACCCCATTTCAAATGATAAAGTGATTTATTTAGCCGAAATACTAACTTCTTTTCATCAAACAGAAGCTTGACAAATTCCTGTGGTTGTTTGAGATACATCTGCAACATTTTTGTAGAACCGAGGAAAACAGTTTTCAAATTCAACTGGTGCATCACTTGGCCCTGCTTCGGTGATAGTTGAAATAGAGTCCTGAATTTCTCTGGTGTACAAATGGATGTAGAAGTCTCAAAGTAGGCTATTCCTTCCACTGGTTTGGGGTTTTTCGCAATATAGCGTTTTTTACTTTTGTCGACTTACCGGGGGCGACCATATTTCGCCTTTTATACCAATCTGACCAGGTTTACGTCATTGCGCGTGGTCTTTATCACAGTATATGGGCCAGGTTTTTCAGTCCTCTCAATGTGTGAATGAGGAGCTTCTGGTTGCCCGATTACCAGTTGTTTTGACCCTTCATCTAGTAGTTCAGGCATCTCTGTTTTGTCAGGGTTTGAGCCCATTGCAGATTTCTTGATGCTCTGATCTCGAAAAGCCTTTACCCTGAGTGAAATTGCTATGTACATGATGTATTTGTTGTGCTACTCAGTCAAAACCAAAAATTACCTTCCAGTGCCTCGGCTTCAAGTTTGTTGAGCTCTCTGTCTCTTTTCGTCATGAATACTGTCCAACCAAAAACAGACAATTTCTAAATTGAAAGTTTAGGTCCTGTTTCTGAAATTCAAAATTCAGATCCGTGCTGCATAGTGAATTGCAACGTTGCTCCCCACGTCCTCTTGTGAAGACCTGAGCTAATGGAAAAACATTTTCCTTTTTTGTCTCAGCAACGCTCTGATGCACTCCTAAACTAACACTTAGTGTTGTGGCCTCTTTGATATGGTATTCACATGTAAAATGCTAGCGGCTAAACGGTACTTCTTGAAATTGAATTCCTCTGCATGATCTTGCCTGAGCTTCTTGGGCGTGCCCACACGCAGAACCAAGTTCTTCAAATTGGCAACTTTGTCACTCTTCCCCATATGCACATCCTTCAACACAAATTTTGTGAATTTGTCTGCAAACAAAATGCAGCGTCGGAACCCTGCCAGGGTTTCCGCCACTTCTGGAACAGGATTCTTTTTGGTCCTAGCCAAAGCGCACACTTCTTTGACTCCTTCCACTGTATCTGGTGCATTTTTGACTAAATGAGCTTGATTTAGATTGCCAATCGTTTATGCAACTTCATTGCACTGTTAAAATTAACGCTGTTGGAAACAGGTTTCAACTCCAGAACAATGCAAGGTTTGTGAAGCAAATTTTTTCTGAGTTAGTTTTACCAGAGCTAGCTTCAGATTTTCAAACAGCTGTTTTCTCTCTCGCAAGTGAAGCTATGTCTCCACTCCGTGAATCTTGAGACTGGTAGGATGTTTGGAGTATATTCTTTCACACCCAAAACACTCTTGAGTTCAAATTGTAGTTCTCTGTTGCTGGGGGGTGTGCTAATTGGCACAGAGATGCTGCCCATCACTCTAGAGGCCTCTCCGTTGGGATTTCCGAACACTAATTGAATGGGCAAAACTTTTTAAGCGCATCGATGTTTGTCACTTTAGGGTCTGTCCACTAACATGACTGCTCTGTTCCACTACATAAGAACTGCCCGATACTCGACGTCTGGTGTAGTCAACGTCGGACCAATCACCACTGACTCTTGTTTGCCTCCATCTCTTTGTCTCCCTCATGCCCTGTCAGCGTAGTCTGTCTCATCACATTTACTTCACTTTGCTGTCTCCTCCCTCCTCCAGTCATTAGAAAAACCTCCAGGTATCGCACACACAATTCAACTTCTTTTCCTGGGTCTCTTCTTGAAGCCACGCTTAAGTGCTAGTGCATATGAACTACTTCGCCCTCTTTTTTCTCTTGTTGGATTTTTGCTGCCTTATCCTCAACTCTGCCAGGTTTGTTGAAAAGAAAACTGTGAATAGGAAAATTTTCATGATTCATTTGGAGACAATTGATGATCACGCAGTCGATGAGGGTCTCTGTCTCTTATTGGGCTAGCCCTGCTTCTTGAGGCCTTGTGAGCACCTCCGGTCCACTGATGAAATGGTCCCAATCCTCAGAATCCCGAAATGGAATTCGTATCAGTTGTGCCACAAAACTCACACCGTTGAATTTGCCACACTTTGGAATCTCTCCTGCAAAGGCTTCCAAGACTTTGCTCCATCTACCATGCAGTCATCTCCCTGACAGTCATGTCTGCTCACCATGAGGGTTGTTGCACCAAGGGTCAGTGTCAGCTGGCACCACACATTAATGCTTTTCTACTTGATGTCTGCAAGTGCCTTCTCATGTGAATCCTTCAGTACCCGGTGCTTTTTTTGCTGATCATTGCCAGCCTGAATAGCCAGTGTTGCAGGCTCATTGGGTTGTTCCTCTGTCCACAGTATTAATTTGTAGAGCACCTTCATTGTTGTCAACCCACAAATTTTTACCACCTCCTCCGGATTGTAATGTTTTGTGCGTTTCCTGTGTATGTCAACACCGTTACTGTGTTTTGGTCT
Organism: Convolutriloba macropyga; assembly: GCF_964194025.1. NCBI lineage: Eukaryota > Metazoa > Xenacoelomorpha > Acoela > Convolutidae > Convolutriloba > Convolutriloba macropyga. The sequence continues at coordinate 43,134,884 of NC_134475.1, forward strand.
ATCGTGAATTGATAGAGCAAAACAATTTTGAAAAGGCAGCTACGGAGTAGAAAAGGGATTTGACTGTAAATTGACATCAAAAAAAAACTTAATGCATATTGCCACATAGTTTGAGAAACCGAATTGTTGAAGAACTTTAGGAGGGTGATATGATAACAAACGTGTGGAAACAATTTTTTACACTATCCCTTCGGCTGCTTTGGTTGTTGGATAAGTTGTGCAACTGTCGGTATCACGATTTAAGGTGCGCTACGCGGGACTCAACTAAACAAAAAAGGAATCCGACCAAACACTTAGTTCTGTTGCCCTAATATGTACTAATTGCGTGTTTGACGAGACTGATTAGCAAGTTCCTGCCCTCTATGTTTCAGCGCGAAAAGCAAGAAAACTTTTTAGATTAAGTTTTAATCTGTTTGGATTTTCAGAAGATGTAACACATAACAAAATCATTATTGATTTCTAGAAAACATCAGTTTTCTGTTGTAGGTAACTTCAACCTTTAATACTTCTTCAGCAAATCCACTTTTAAATTTTTAGAGCTTTGGCAACCTGTCTTAGTGAAATGTTTCACATATATGCCATCGTAAATAATTTGCCTGCAAAATTTTACCGTTTTTAAAAACATCAATTTCGGAACTCATTCTCAAATTTTTCGGATCTGTGATGAGATTGATACCTACGCTTAATAGAAAATGTAAACTAAGTAACATTGAACCAGTGAACCAATCAAATAATTCTAACGTTTCAACTTTCTATTTGACATGTTTTAAACGGATCGATTTGTTGTATACGTGGTGTTGTGAACAAAAACTAAGAATTTGGGAAGCTGTAAAAATTTGTGCAAACATAATTAAACAAATTTCACCTTTTGCTCTTGATTTCTAGTTAAGTTTTCTCGCTCTTAGACTTGTTCATCCGATCGAAATCTTGAACGTAGGTGTAACGCAAAAGGGTAATTAGCAACAGATGTAAAAAAAAATAGGCTGTGATATTTACTTACATTAGAACACAATTTGAAAGATTTCCATCTCCGCGCATATTTTAACGCACAGTAAGGCATTTTCGCGTGAGAAATCCAAACACTGTGCCATTAAAAAGGGACAGGGAACATTTCGCCTTAATTATAATTATATCTGAGCCAGGAAAAGAAAATTTTAAAACAAAAAGTGAAGAACCTTAGTTTTCTGATTTACTTTGCTCAACAAATGATCTTTTTGCAAAATCAACATATGTCAAAATAGCCGGACCGTTGCTGCTGAGCCAATGGTTGCTAGTAGCTTTTTTGCACTCGAAAACGGTCCTTTCAAACATTCACCGTTCTGTTTCCTATAAGGTAACTCCGTATCGTTCTGAGGGCTACGAAACAACATATGTATTATTTAAATATCTTGTTATATGGATACAATAAGTGATTTTTCTTATGGTTGGTCAGCGGTTAACACAGCACTAAGCACAAATTTATTCAAAACTATTTTGACGTTACTATTTCGAGAAGATATTTGATCTATAGCTGATATTGCCAGCTTGTCAATATCATAATTTATTTAACAATGCTGCTTGTTTACTTCTGAAGCTGCTTACTCGATCAACTAAATTTTGTCACTATCCCTCGTAAAAAAATGGAAACGTTGTGATTTTTCTCAAAGGAGCTTCTTGCTCAAACTTATTATACTTATTCAGCGCTTGAGACGATTTTCTGTCATAATTACAAATAAAACAACAGTTCCTATCACGTGTACTTCAAATGTTTTCAAAACTTGCTCTAGTTTACTCAATTTGAAAAAATTTTTAAAAAAGTTGTGTTGAAAACCACGTTAATATGTCAATTACTGATCACCTTCGAAAACCCAAAACGGAAATGAGAGCAACCCTTATAGCCGAGTCGAGTTGTCATCGAAGTCTTTTCTAAGATTTTTTTCAAAGCCAGAAAAAAACTTTTCGTGCCGTGGCGCCTTATGGTAGTGGCTAATAAACTTAAATAACAACTCCAGAAGACCACTTTTCTGTTAATTCACGCAAAACCGATCACATTTTTTTGTATATTTTGCAAATCAACGGTCAAGGGACTACCGTTTAGTTGGTTAAAGACCATTCAAAACACGCTTTCGAAGTACAAAAGTATGAGTTCACCGTACTCGTCACTGGGAAAACAACATTCTTGGTGTTTTCCTGGGTCATACCCTAAAAAGTTTAGTTGTATCTATTTTTGGTCCGGCTGATCACAGTAGCAAACAAATCTAAACTGATTTAATCGGAGCCCTTAAATTCGCAGTTTTTCAAACATTTTAAAACACTAAATTTATGCAAAAGCAGACAACTTAAAACAGGAAACCATAAATCTAAAACCAAAACTTTCTCGCAACCACCGACACGTGTTTTTAAAGTTTTTATCCACAAAAAGGATCTGAGTTCAAATTTTTGTTTTCGTCTTTTTTGAGAATTTCATTTAAAAATCAGCTTCTGAGGTTTTATCTCCAGCTTTTTGATGAAATTTAACTCCTTTAGATAGCTTGTTTGCTTAATCACCTTTTTGACTATTGCGGAACCAACTGTTTCCAACTAAATAGCTGAAAATTGGACAAAATTTAAGACGGATGTCTCCTTCTAATTTGTAGTTAAACTACAGTAAATCGTAATATGTAACTTTACATTTAATCAGAGCACTCATCAAAAAATTCTAACGCATAAACTTTTATTTTACATGACATATATGGATCAAAATGTTGTCTACGGTGTGCTGTGAAAAAAAAAACGCATTTGAGAGTTTCACTTCGTATCATTACTTCTAACGTTAGATTTTTCGCTGCACTAATTCGTGCAATCATAACTAATCAAATTTCGCGTTTGCGCTTCTGATTTCTAGTTGTTTTATCGCTGTCAATATCCGATCACAATCATGACTATAGGCGTAATTCACAAGGGTAATTAGGAACAGATGTATAAAAACAGGCTGTGATCTTTACTTACATTAGAGTACAATTTGAAAGATTGACATGCTTTACATATAAACCATTTTCGTGACAAGAAAATTTTCGCCTCAATCATTTCTGAACCAGTAACAGCAAATTTTTAAACAAAAAAGGTAGCTAATTGTTCTGATTTACTTTGTTCAACAATTGCTCTTTTAAAAACATAAACCGACAAATGTCGGAAGAATTGCTCTTGAACGACAGGCGAGGCAATTTAATTCATGATCTTTAGTATAGATCAATTTTTCTTTATGGGTGCGAAAAACCTCAACTCCGCCGGGATTCGAACCACTGACCTGCCGATCCATGACAAGCCGCACGAACCACTGCGCTACGCGGCACTTAATTTTCCCATGCTGCAACCGATTTTATATTAGCAACAAGCTTTACTTCGTAGCAGTAGAGATCACTCAAAAATGATGAACGATAACGTGAAAAAGTCACTTGAGAAGTCAAAGAATGTTCTAGAAGAAAAACGCAAAATTGTAAAGCAAAAAATTTGCAAAAAGACACACACGTTTACAATAATTGCTATGAACTGCGTTCAAGAGCAATTAATCAATATATGTCAAAATAGCCTGCCCGTTACTACTGAGGCAATGGTTGCCAGTAGCATTTTTTCACTCGAAAACGGTTCTTTTTAACATTCACAGTTCTGTTGGCATCTATAAGGTAACTCCTTATCTTTCTGAGGGCTACAAAAAATATGTATTAGTTCGATATCCCGTTATTGAGTACAATACGTGATTTTACGAAAGATTGGTTGGCGGTTAGCGCAGCACTAAAAACAAATTCATTTAAAATTATCTTGCGATATAATTTTGAGGCGATATTTGATCTATACCTGTAAATGCCAGCTGGTTAAAATCTAAGGGTTTCAACCATTATGCTTGTTCTTTCTGCAGCTGCTTACTCGATCATATAAAATCAGTCACTAGCCTCTGTATAAATGGAATCGTTGTGGATTTTGTCAAAGGATCCCGTTTCTCAATCAGAGAAATCTTTTACTTACTTAGAGCTTGAGACATTATTCTGTCAGAATTACAAATTATTCAACAGTTCCTGTCACGTGCACTTCAAATGTGTTCAAAAATTGGTCCAGTTTACTCCATTTGCAAAAATTACAAAATAACTGATTGAAAAATAACGCTAATCTGTCAAATGTTGGGCACTTTCCAGGCCCGAAACGAAGATGAGAGCAATATGATTGCCGTCGATTTAGCCGACATGTCATCAAAATCTTTTCTAAGGTTATTTTCAAAGCTAAGACAATTTTTTTCTTATCGTGGCGCCTTTTGGTAGTGGCTAAAAATACAATACAAACAACTTGCCAAGTCCAGCTTTCTGCAAATTCCCGCGAAATCGCTCACAAGTCACTTTTTTGAATATTTCGAAAACCAACGGTCAAGGGATTAAAAAGTTAGTAGGTACAAAAAACAGTTCAGAACATGGTTCTGAACGGTTAGTTGTATCTACTTTGATCCGGCCGAGACTTTAAATACATCAAAACTTCGCTAAACATTAGTATTTTTCTGATTGATTTCTTTTGTCAAAACCAAAAAACATCTCCTTATCCTGTCGACGTAACAATGGTAGCTATTATACACACTGTTCAGAACTTTATCGCCGTTTGTGAAGTAAAAAAAAATTACTAATAAATGCAACCTGTGATAGCTTGGCCATTATCAAAATATTTAATTTCTAGTTCATTGTTAATGCTGAAATGTTCGACATTTCACTGCGGATAAACAGTTCAGCGACTCGTTCTGTATTCATTCAGCTATATTTTGAAATTTGCCCTTTCAATGAAGGTCACAATTGGCCTCTCGCGGAATTCAAAAACCAATTTGTTAAATGGCTAAAACAAGCTCCCAGTTGCCTTTTAAATACCTTTTCGATTCAACAGTTGTGAACTTTCAAGTCAACAAAGAATCTATTTTAGCAAGTACAGCTTAACAGTAAACTGCTGACAAACATCATAAAGTAGCGACTGTAACACCATTCAGTTTACTAGGCACAGATTTACGCTTACTTTTCGCAAGTCTTTCCTTTTTATTATTCCTCATCAACCACGATGCCGTTTCCGTCCAAAATTTCTTCGGAACATTTGATATTGGGACTTGTTTTATCAAGTTCAATTCCGGATCTTCAGTTTTCCATTCATCCGGACAAATTTCCAAAGGAAACCATCGAACTAACACTTCAGTTTTCTCAATTTGCTCTAAATTTGTACCCATTTTTACGAAGGTACGGCGTCCGATTACTTTGCCATTCACGTTAATACTATCAGTTGATCTATTCGGATCAAAATCTACGAAACTTGTGATTTTTGTCATGACGTTTTTCAAACCTAGAGCAAATCTTGGCGAGTTCGTTTTCATATACTCCAACTCCAACAACGAATTTGTGCGATTTATTTCATCCTTTTCAGTTTTCGGTCTTTTCGTGGGAGGATATCTAGCAGGCGTTTTGCACACTCTAGCATACGCTGTTTTTCTAGATTGGTGATTTGATATGAAACTGCAGTTGCTAGAGGTTGAGAATTGTTTGCTAAGAATTTGTGATTCCCCATTTCCAGAGGAGTGTTTGTTATCGTGGTGACTGTTACTAGCTTTAGACTGCTGTTTTTCTACTTTGTCATGAACATCCATATGTTTCAGTAACTCATTTAGATGATTAGACTGAAATGAGCAATCTTGGAGCCTGCACCGAAATGCTTTCTCTTTAGTGTGACTCACTCGCACGTGTTTTTCCAGTCTCTCAAATGAAGGGATCTCTGAGTCGTACATCTAAGTAGAAAAAAAAATCAGATTAAGTTTCTGCTTAAAAAAGTCCTGCCACACGTGCAGTTCATGTTAGGTGGAACTTAACGCTCTGACAAGTCGTGTTTAAGGATATGAAAACTATTCAGTATTTACATCTTGGTTAATAATTATCCATTCTTCACTTACAAAGCAATTTAGATTTAAAAGCAAATTCTATGTAAAATGTTTGAACAGCATTCCAATTAAGGTTGGTGCGCAAAGGAGAAAATATGCTCGAAAACAGAAGCCATTAGTTGACTCAAAACACGTCACATGGGCAAATTTAGTTGACATAGAAGTTACTCTCTACCGTAAGTTCATGATTCAATTTAAAACCCGAATTTCATCATAGAAATTTTGAACATTATTTCATCGTACAGCATTAGAAACAATGTACTTTCTAGTTACTTAGTGAATGGAACTTACAGAACATGAATCTGCTATTTAACAACCGCTTCGAAGCTGTTTAACATACAATTCGCTTTACAACAGTAAGGAGGTGCTTTAACAGACAAAGTGCCCTTGAAATCGGAAGGGTACGTCGCTATTCCCAGGACTAAAAACAAATTTATTTTTCTCTTTCGTATTTGTTTCCTCCTGGTTCTTTTCTTATCCTTTAATACTCTGAAATACTTACCCTGCACTGCTTCCATTTGCATCTGAACCTAGTGACTTTCCTCCTACTCTTGTGCTTGCTCGGCGAACTTGACATGGACACCTTTCCCAGCTGAGATTGAACGTGTTTCTCAGTCACGTGATCGTAGAACGAATTCAACACCTAACAATACAAATCAAATCCACATTTTTGTTCCGACCCCCACTTTAGTGGGGAGGGAGGAACAATATACTCAAATGGGTTTTTTTGTTCAGTCAATTTAGGCCGATCGATATAATCATTGCAGAGAGTTGTGAGTGATATCATTAGAAAGCCAGTCCAGCGTAGAATACGGAATTAAAAAAATTTTGGGAATTTTCGTTTTTATAGTGAGTTATCGAGGTTTAAAATTATGTGAAAAATTGCTGTTTTTATTCATATTTTCAGTATTTTAAATGTCAAAATCGTTAGCTGTACTGTTATTGATTTCATCTCTAAAGATAGAGCACGGTTGCTGAGTTGTTCGATCCAAATTTTTTGGCTGGAATTTAAGCTAAATTTTTCAAAAATCAGACTTTTTTCGAGAAAAATGGGACCGCATTTGCTTTTTTTAGCCCACTTGCTTTAAATATTCTGAAAGTAGACACCTTAAAATTGCGGTCGAAGTATTCTTAATCTCAGAAAAGAGCCAGTTTTAATCCCGATGGCTTTAAGAGTCTTCTGGATCACAATTTTGCAAGTTTTTTTGCAAATTTAAACTCAATAATTACAAAAAAAAGCATTATTTATTTTTGACAAACTGAAAAATTTTGTTTAAAAACTGATCTATTTCTCAATCATTTGAACAATTGACTGTTTTGTTAGAGGCGCAGCAATATCTGGGCCGATCTTGACCTCACCGTGGATCCATATGATAAAAAGTTTTTTATATTTAAATGGGGCGCGACCTTTTTTCTTCAGAACATTTCCGCTATGTAAATGTTTTTTATGTAAATTCCTGGCAAGAATCTCAAATCAGGGCTCAATTAATGACATATACTATTTACAAAAAAGATGTCCAACGAAATTATAACATGGTTTCAGAGTTAAACTCATGGTTTTTATGGCTTCGACCAATTGTTTTCGTAAAAACTTTATAGACTTCTTAAGATTTGCGTTCATTTGTTATACTTTTTCTGTAGCCCAATGACTTAATGTCCCCAATCAAAGATGCAGATAGCGTTTTAGGAGGTATAGATGAACCTAGACATTTCATTCATTTGTTATCTAATGTCTGTTATGACTTTAAATATATTTGTTAAGAAAACATCGGTGAATTTTTGGACTTTGCCAATATTTTATCTTATTTCTCTCAATTCGGGCGCGGCCTCAGTAAAAACAGGCAGAAGCCAATTTCGTGAGAGTAAAAAATTATTGTTGGAAACGGTTTTACATTCAACTAATGTTTTACTTGTTTTGATACTACGCCTTTTCAAATACTTTTCTTCATTTTCATTTTTTATCAGAATTGCATTTTTATGAGTCCATTTTGTATATGTTTTTGTCGAATAGTTAATGCTCTTTGGGCTGACACCAAATTATCTGATTGTTGTTTTTTCTATGTTTGTGTTTCCTTTTGTTGTTTTATTCCATATACCTGATAGCGATAGGTCTCCCCATGACGTATAACTCCACCTAGATAAAGTGTTTCCTTTTGTTGTTTTATGCCATATACCTGATAGCGATAGGTCTCCCCATGACGCGCGGTTTATGCTCGAATAGTTTATGTTCTTTGGGCTGACACCAAATTATCTGATTGTTGTTTTTTCTATGTTTGTGTTTCCTTTTGTTGTTTTATGCCATATACCTGATAGCGATAGGTCTCCCCATGACGTATAACTCCACCTAGATAAAGATTTCAGTTTATAGCTGTTTGTTTTAATGACTTTCAAATTAAATTTAAAGTTTTTTTTCAACTTTCTCTTTTTGCTTTCAATTTGGTCACCATGTTACTCTATCTCATTAATTAGAATTCTCAATTACTTTTGATGATTCAACCACCCTTATCGCGCTTTGTTATACGTGACGGATTGCTTCGACCAATTATTTTCAACAAAATTTTTCGAGATTTCTATACTGTTCAATTTTAGGATTTCTTTTTGTTGTCGTGTTTACATTGTCCCTTTTAGGGAAACCTTGTTGATGTTAGTATGAGGGATAATTTACAGTTCTTGCAGGTAACATCTTATATGTATAGTATAAATTAACCCCTATAACGGTTTTAGCTTTTAATTTCTGTTTCTAGGCTTTGTTACTAATGTTACTACGAGACTTCATATAATGTTTCAGATTTTTTTAATATTTTTACATTTTAGAGGATTTTTGTTTTCTTTTTGGTTTATAACAATAATCGAAAGTCCCATTGGCTTTAAAACTTTGCGCAATTGAAGATTGGATTATGGCATGTCTCGATGAACGGGGTCGGAACATTATGTGCGTACGCACATTACCGAGCCTCCTTGTTGTTCTGTATCCTCAAACTCATCCTGTTCCCATTTTAAGTCAAAACTGTCTGCTTTGGTCGGTTCTAAATTAATTATGTCCTACTAATACGATGGACAATTACCTTGATGTAATCATATTGTAAATAATAAAAAAACTCGTGTTTTCGAGTCTTGTCCAATATAGCCCTCCTCCGTCCCATTACGGTGAAATCAATATAATACGCAGGTGGCCATAACGGGAAAGATCGGCCATAACGGGAAAGGCCTCCTTTTTCTCACCTCACACGTGAAAGAACAGCGGTCCCATTCACATCTCAATAATTGTTCATCATTCCCATTGGAATTCAGCTGAGCACGAGAAGACGGAGTTTCTGATTTAACAGATGATGTGGATGCTGATGATGAAACTGTCTTTTTATTTTTGCCACTGACAGATGGAGTCGAAGTGACACTAGCTGGGAACTCACACGAAGAGCTGTCAGCAATACTTTCAAACGATGTACTTGTAACGGTGCTAGCCGAGGATGTCACAAGCGAGCTGTTGATCAAAATTTCTCCACAATTGGCTCCATCTTTGAATTGCTCCTGCTAAAACAGCCTCCAGTTTTTTTACTATCTGCATTTTGATATTTTGAGAATTTCAGCGATTATTAATTCACATTTAAAGAGGCGTGACTCGACCCGCAAATATAGGAAAAGTGTATAACAAGTTTGAGTTCATACCAATTCTTTAAAAACAATTCATCACGCCTTTAGCTTTTTTACAAAAGTTTCTATCGACATCTGCGTCAGTTTCGTTCCAAAATTCTGACCCTTTTTCGTCTATACTTTCCCAAAAAAAACTGTGTTTTTGTAATCTCTACCAAAAAATCGGCCATAAATTTTCAATTGAACTCAGATCTGTTCAATTTCCAAATAACCAACAGCGTTCAAATTGTTTGGGTATCTAACAAGCAAATTACGTCCATCTAACCAAATTGCAAGCCAAAACATAACTGATCGCTTGTTCGACCTCAATTTTCTTGGTTTTTTTAAAAAGAAATCTTGTTCCATTTCTTCAGAAGAGTCGGAGAATTCCGACGCTGAGTGCGCACTCTAGTTTCATCAGTAAAAACAACAAAGTGTCAGAAAAAACTCTTCCTGGATATCAACGAATGAAACCAAATCAAAAAATAACCGTGAAAACTTTAAATCGAGCCGTTTTTCAATGGAAGCTTTCGCAAAAAATAATTGAACGGTTTTGTTAACTTTTGAGGTATGCTGGCTGATTTCTTAAAGATTGCAGTACGTCAAAAGACTTTATTAATTATTATTTTGTCCGCTTTGGTCGTGTGTTTAAGAGTCCTTGAGATGCTCTTCCAGTAATTACTCTACTCGAAACTTGGGCAATTGGACGGGCAACATTATCACAGCTACCCTCTCATTCTTTTGAATAACTCACAGAAAACCGCTGAAGCGTGGAGTTCAAATACTGAAAAGATCTTGTGTTTAAGGAAGATTACCGATACAGAGTTGAATTTCTTTATGAAGAATACTGCCCTCACTGTCCGTTTTTGAATATTAAAAAAAATCTCGTCGATATGATCTATAAGTTCAGCCATAGATTAGAATGCCGAAGATGATGATGGACTTTGCATATACTTCGTAGAAAATGAGGTGTTTCCGGGATAAAAAATTTCCTAACTTATGAACCAGTCCACAAAAATGTCCACAAAAACTTTCTTCTAACCTGGCCAATACGGTATCTAAAATATAAATATTTATCAAGATGTATTCCAAGATAATTGCATGAACAATTTTTTTGAAAGCATTGAGGCCATTAGGTGTATCAGTTGTGGCACGAAAGCCAACGATTTCACATTTGTCTGTAGTCAGGGTGAGTTTATTTAAAGATAGCCATTGGGACACATTTTTAAAATTTTTCTCTAAGATTTCTCCAGATTTTCTCAGAGCAGAATTGAGCATTGTGGAACTCCATACGCTTTTGACTTCTGGCGCTGATATCGAGTTATCACGGATTATAGAGTTTTCTTTCAATCAGAAAGTTTTCAATTAGATTGTTTATTTTAGCACGAAATCCTAAAAATCTTAGTTTTTGAGGAGTATGAGATGATCTACTGTTTCGAAAGCTTTTTTCAAATCAAGCAAACATTAATGTATAGAACTTTTTTCTCCATTACTGTGCGATTTCTTCTCTCAGTTCTTTGACGGCGTCAATACAACTCAAATGCGGCCAAAATCCGAACTGATTTGGGTGGAGAAAGTGATGCTTCTCAATGATACTTAACATTCTTTTGTATATTAATTTTTCAACAAATTTGCTAATTGAACAGAAAAAAACTGATTTCGTCGATATTTTGCTGGCAGAGAAGTCTCTCTATTGTTATGTCAGCCAAATTTTGCCAACCTCCAAAAACTAGGAAAGTTTTACGCCAATTTTGCCAATTTCCAAATACTAGGAAACGCATAAAATGTCGATTAGAGGTTCAGTGATAACTGGAGTTGAAGCTTTGCAAACTTTATAATCTATGTTATCATGACCAGCTGACGTTTCATTTGCTAAAGTTTGTATCATATTCATCACTACTTCGAATGTTGTAGCTGACATAAAGAACTATGACTAATTCTGCGACAACAAAAATGAATAGCTGTTGTTTGACAAAAATTGTCTGCCAATGTGGGTCGCACATTTGCAAAGATTTCATTCAACTTGTCTGCGCTTATTTTTAGGTTTTTTAACCTCAATTTCATAATAACAGAACTCTTTGTAGAATTAAAAATTTGATTTATTGGAAGGCTTGCTGTCCAATTTTGAACCAGTAATTTTCCTTGGCCTTGCGTTGTTTCGATGTTGCATCATTTCTTTCTTTGATAGGATTCTTAATTTTCGAATTTTTAGTAAGCGTTGGTAAGACTTGTTTCAAGTCTGAAGAACTTTTTTTACTGTTCTATCCGACCAAGGTACTTTTTTGTGTGATACGGGAGGTTTCAGTGGCGCTACACCATCACGACATTGCATTACAAGTTCAGTCAAAATTTTTGTGTTACTGTTGAGATTTGATGATTTAATGGTTGGTACCTTTGAGATTTGATGATTTAATTTAATGAGAAACTTTGTGGCGGCAATAACATCATGCAATTTTTTAAGGTACCGGATCCAGTTTTTAGGTGTTTTTGGTTTAGTTTTTTTTAGATGGAAGCACTAAAAAAACCGGATAGTGATTGCTTATACCTGTGAATATTGTTCAACTGTTCAAAATTATTTCTGGACAAAGAAGTGGTCACTGTATTTTGAGGAAGTTTGCGTCACTCTTGTTGGACTAGTTTTGCACTGCTATAACAGGTATGATTTGATGAGTTCCTGATGACTTGACAATTGCGACTGTCCCAATTTCTGTGTGAAGATAAAAATCTCCACAGACAATTGAATATCTCTTCCATTGATCGTTAGTTCCGGTAGTTTTCCAAAAATCTTCTATGAAACCTAACAGTTTTGTATGTGGAGGTCGGTATACCCAGAGAACGTTTAAAAAGCTTTCCGACTCGAACTCTGACAACCAAATGCTCAATTTTTTAATCAGAAATAAAAAATTTTCTAGCAGCAGTCTTTCTCCACATAAATTGCGAGACCTCCTCCCTTTTTATTTTGTCTGTTAATAACTTGTGCGGGACAGTATCCGTTCATTTTGTACACTTCAACAGCGTGAACGTCTCTACTTTTGCCAATTTCCAAAAACTAGGAAAGGTGTCCTCATGAATGCATTGCATAAAAATGTCAAAGAGGTTCAGTAATAACTGGACTTGAAATTTTGCAAACTTTATAGCCTATGTTGTGATGACCAGCTGACGTTATATTTGGTAACGTTTATCATATTCATCACTTCTTCGGATGTTGAAGCTGACAAAGAACTACGACTCACTCTTCGACCGCAAAAATGAACAGCTGTTGTTCGACAAAGTTTCTTCCAATGTAGGTCGCACCTTTGCAAAGAAATCATTCAAATTGTCTGCTGTTAATTTTTGGTTTTTCTACCTCAAATTAATTATAACAAAACTCTTTTTAGAATCAAAAATTTGTTTAAATGGAAGGGCTTCTGTCCAATTTTGAACCATAGTTATTTTCGTTGACCTTAGGTAGTTTCGATGTTGCATCATTTCTTTTCCTTGATAGCATTTTCAAATTCGTGTGTTTGATTTTTTAGCCAGCGTTGTAAAACTCGCGTCGAGCTTGAAAAACTTTTTTACTGTCCTATCCGACCTTGGCACTTTTTTGTAAGATACGGAAGGTTTCAGTGACGTTACAACATCACGAAACTGCATTGCAAGTTCGGACACATTTTTTATGTTACTCTTGAGATCATCAGTTGGCAACTTGGAGATTTGATGATTTAATTTAAACTTTGTGGCGGCAAAATCATCATCCTTCTTTTCAACGTGTCGGGTCCAGTTTTTCAATGTTTTTGGTTCTGTATTTTGTACATGGAAGCTCTATTAAAACCGGATAGTGATCGCTTATACCTGTGAACATTGTTCGACTGTTCAATTTATTTGGTTGCAAATACGTGGTCACTGCATTTTGAGGAGGTTGGTGTCACTCTTTTTGAACTAGTATAGCATTAGAACTAGTAGAAATCCACATAAATTGCGAGACCTCCTCTTTTTTTAATTTGTCTGTTGATAACTTGTGCGGGACAGTATCCGTCCATTTAGTACAATTCAACAGCGTGAACGTCTCTACTTTTGCCAATTTCCAAAAACTAGGAAAGGTGTCCTCATCAATGCATTGCATAAAAATGTCAGATAGAGGTTCAGTAATAACTGGACTTGAAATTTTGCAAACTTTATAGCCTATGTTGTGATGACCAGCTGACGTTATATTTGGTAACGTTTATCATATTCATCACTTCTTCGGATGTTGAAGCTGACAAAGAACTACGACTCACTCTTCGACCGCAAAAATGAACAGCTGTTGTTCGACAAAGTTTCTTCCAATGTAGGTCGCACCTTTGCAAAGAAATCATTCAAATTGTCTGCTGTTAATTTTTGGTTTTTCTACCTCAAATTAATTATAACAAAACTCTTTTTAGAATCAAAAATTTGTTTAAATGGAAGGGCTTCTGTCCAATTTTGAACCATAGTTATTTTCGTTGACCTTAGGTAGTTTCGATGTTGCATCATTTCTTTTCCTTGATAGGATTTTCAAATTCGTGTGTTTGATTTTTTAGCCAGCGTTGTAAAACTCGCGTCGAGCTTGAAAAACTTTTTTACTGTCCTATCCGACCTTGGCACTTTTTTGTAAGATACGGAAGGTTTCAGTGACGTTACAACATCACGCAACTGCATTGCAAGTTCGGACACATTTTTTATGTTACTCTTGAGATCATCAGTTGGCAACTTGGAGATTTGATGATTTAATTCAAACTTTGTGGCGGCAAAATCATCATCCTTCTTTTCAACGTGTCGGGTCCAGTTTTTCAATGTTTTTGGTTCTGTATTTTGTACATGGAAGCTCTATTAAAACCGGATAGTGATCGCTTATACCTGTGAACATTGTTCGACTGTTCAATTTATTTGGTTGCAAATACGTGGTCACTGCATTTTGAGGAGGTTGGTGTCACTCTTTTTGAACTAGTATAGCATTAGAACTAGTAGAAATCCACATAAATTGCGAGACCTCCTCTTTTTTTAATTTGTCTGTTGATAACTTGTGCGGGACAGTATCCGTCCATTTAGTACAATTCAACAGCGTGAACGTCTCTACTTTTGCCAATTTCCAAAAACTAGGAAAGGTGTCCTCATCAATGCATTGCATAAAAATGTCAGATAGAGGTTCAGTAATAACTGGACTTGAAATTTTGCAAACTTTATAGCCTATGTTGTGATGACCAGCTGACGTTATATTTGGTAACGTTTATCATATTCATCACTTCTTCGGATGTTGTAGCTGACATAAAGAACTATGACCAAATCTGCGACCACAAAAATGAACAGCTGTTGTGCAACAAAGTCTCCTCCAATGTAGGTCGCACATTTGCAGAGAAATCATTCAATTTATCTGCTGTTATTTTTTGGTCCTTTTAACTCAATTTTATTATAAAAAGAACTCTTTATAGAATCAAAATTTGAGTAAACGGAAGGGCTTCTATCCAATTTTAAACCATAGTAATTTTCGTTGACCTTGCGTAGTTTCGATGTTGTATAATTTCTCTTTCTTTGATATGATTCTCAATTTTCGTGTGTTTGATTTTTTAGCCAGCGTTGTAAGACTCGCTTCGAGCTTGAAAAATTTTTTACTGTCCTATCCAACCATGGCACTTTTTTGTAAGATACGGGAGGTTTCAGTGGCGCTACACCATCACGACATTGCATTACAAGTTCAGACACAATTTTTTATGTTACTCTTGAGATCATCGGTTGGCAACTTGGAGATTTGATGATTTAATTTAAACTTTGTGGCGGCAAAATCATCATCCTTCTTTTCAACGTGTCGGGTCCAGTTTTTCAATGTTTTTGGTTCTGTATTTTGTACATGGAAGCTCTATTAAAACCGGATAGTGATCGCTTATACCTGTGAACATTGTTCGACTGTTCAATTTATTTGGTTGCAAATACGTGGTCACTGCATTTTGAGGAGGTTGGTGTCACTCTTTTTGAACTAGTATAGCATTAGAACTAGTAGAAATCCACATAAATTGCGAGACCTCCTCTTTTTTTAATTTGTCTGTTGATAACTTGTGCGGGACAGTATCCGTCCATTTAGTACAATTCAACAGCGTGAACGTCTCTACTTTTGCCAATTTCCAAAAACTAGGAAAGGTGTCCTCATCAATGCATTGCATAAAAATGTCAGATAGAGGTTCAGTAATAACTGGACTTGAAATTTTGCAAACTTTATAGCCTATGTTGTGATGACCAGCTGACGTTATATTTGGTAACGTTTATCATATTCATCACTTCTTCGGATGTTGTAGCTGACATAAAGAACTATGACCAAATCTGCGACCACAAAAATGAACAGCTGTTGTGCAACAAAGTCTCCTCCAATGTAGGTCGCACATTTGCAGAGAAATCATTCAATTTATCTGCTGTTATTTTTTGGTCCTTTTAACTCAATTTTATTATAAAAAGAACTCTTTATAGAATCAAAATTTGAGTAAACGGAAGGGCTTCTATCCAATTTTAAACCATAGTAATTTTCGTTGACCTTGCGTAGTTTCGATGTTGTATAATTTCTCTTTCTTTGATATGATTCTCAATTTTCGTGTGTTTGATTTTTTAGCCAGCGTTGTAAGACTCGCTTCGAGCTTGAAAAATTTTTTACTGTCCTATCCAACCATGGCACTTTTTTGTAAGATACGGGAGGTTTCAGTGGCGCTACACCATCACGACATTGCATTACAAGTTCAGACACAATTTTTTATGTTACTCTTGAGATCATCGGTTGGCAACTTGGAGATTTGATGATTTAATTTAAACTTTGTGTCGGCAAAATCATCATCCTTCTTTTCAACGTGTCGGGTCCAGTTTTTCAGTGTTTTTGGTTCTGTATTTTGTACATGGAAGCTCTATTGAAAACGGATAGTGATCGCTTATACCTGTGAACATTGTTCGACTGTTCAATTTATTTGGTTGCAAATACGTGGTCACTGCATTTTGAGAAGGTTGGTGTCACTCTTTTTGAACTAGTGAAGGATTAGAACTAGAACTCCACATAAATTGCGAGACCTCCTCTCTTTTTAATTTGTCTGTTGATAACTTGTGCGGGACAGTATCCGTCCATTTTATACAAATCAACAGCGTGAACGTCTCTACTTTTGCCAATTTCCAAAAACTAGGAAAGGTGTCCTCATCAATGCATTGCATAAAAATGTCAGATAGAGGTTCAGTAATAACTGGAATTGAAATTTTGCAAACTTTATAGCCTATGTTGTGATGACCAGCTGACGTTATATTTGATAACGTTTATCATATTCATCACTTCTTCGGATGTTGTAGCTGACATAAAGAACTATGACCAAATCTGCGACCACAAAAATGAACAGCTGTTGTGCAACAAAGTCTCCTCCAATGTAGGTCGCACATTTGTAGAGAAATCATTCAATTTATCTGCTGTTATTTTTTGGTCCTTTTAACTCAATTTAATTATAAAAAGAACTCTTTATAGAATCAAAATTTGAGTAAACGGAAGGGCTTCTATCCAATTTTAAACCATAGTAATTTTCGTTGACCTTGCGTAGTTTCGATGTTGTATAATTTCTCTTTCTTTGATAGGATTCTCAATTTTCGTGTGTTTGATTTTTTAGCCAGCGTTGTAAGACTCGCTTCGAGCTTGAAAAATTTTTTACTGTCCTATCCAACCATGGCACTTTTTTGTAAGATACTGGAGGTTTCAGTGGCGCTACACCATCACGACATTGCATCACAAGTTCAGACACAATTTTTTATGTTACTCTTGAGATCATCGGTTGGCAACTTGGAGATTTGATGATTTAATTTAAACTTTGTGGCGGCAAAATCATCATCCTTCTTTTCAACGTGTCGGGTCCAGTTTTTCAGTGTTTTTGGTTCTGTATTTTGTACATGGAAGCTCTATTGAAACCGGATAGTGATCGCTTATACCTGTGAACATTGTTCGACTGTTCAATTTATTTGGTTGCAAATACGTGGTCACTGCATTTTGAGAAGGTTGGTGTCACTCTTTTTGAACTAGTGAAGGATTAGAACTAGTAGAACTCCACATAAATTGCGAGACCTCCTCTCTTTTTAATTTGTCTGTTGATAACTTGTGCGGGACAGTGTCCGTCCATTTTATACAATTCAACAGCGTGAACGTCTCTACTTTTGCCAATTTCCAAAAACTAGGAAAGGTGTCCTCATCAATGCATTGCATAAAAATGTCAGATAGAGGTTCAGTAATAACTGGACATGAAATTTTGCAAACTTTATAGCCTATGTTGTGATGACCAGCTGACGTTATATTTGGTAACGTTTATCATATTCATCACTTCTTCGGATGTTGTAGCTGACATAAAGAACTATGACAAAATCTGCGAACACAAAAACGAACAGCTGTTGTGCAACAAAGTCTCTTCCAATGTAGGTCGCACATTTGCAGAGAAATCATTCAATTTATCTGCTGTTATTTTTTGGTCCTTTTAACTCAATTTAATTATAAAGAGAACACTTTATAGAATCAAAATTTGAGTAAACGGAAGGGCTTCTATCCAATTTTAAACCATAGTAATCTTCGCTGACCTTGCGTAGTTTCGATGTTGCATAATTTCTCTTTCTTTGATAGGATTCTCAATTTTCGTGTTTGATATTTTAGCCAGCGTTGTCAGACTCGCTTCGAGCTTGAAAAAATTTTTACTGTCCTATACTGTCCTATCCAACCATGGCACTTTTTTGTAAGATACGGGAGGTTTCAGTGGCGCTACACCCTCTCGACATTGCATTACAAGTTCAGACACAATTTTTTATGTTACTCTTGAGATCACCGGTTGGCAAATTGGAGATTTGATAATTTAATTTGGAGAAACTTTCTGGCGGCAATATCGTCATCCTTCTTTTCAAAGTGTCGGATCCAGTTTTTCAGTGTTTTTGGTTCTGTCTATTTTGTACATGGAAGCTCTATTAAAACCGAATAGTAATCCCTTATACCTGTGAATATTGTTCGACTGTTCAATTTGATTGGGTTCAAATACGTGGTCACTGCATTTTGAGGAATGGTATAGCACTGTTACAATACGTGATTTGATGAGTTCCTGATGACTTGAAAATTTCGACTGTCTCAATTTTTGTGTAAAAAAAAATCTCGTTGGACAATTGAATATCACACTTCCATTGATCGTTACTTCAAGTAGTTTTTCAAATTCTTCTATGAAAACTGACAGTTTTGTATTTGGAGGTCAGTATACCAAGAGAACGTTTTAAATGCTTTCCGAGTCGACCTCTGACAACCAAATGCGCAATTATTGATCAGTAATTATAATATCCGAGCTGCAATCTTTCTCCACATGAATTGCGAGACCTCCTCCCTTTTTAATTTGTCTGTTGATAACTTTTGCGGGAGAGTATCAGTCCATTTTGTACAATTCAACAGCGTGAACGTCTCTAGTTTTGCCAATTTCCAAAAACTAGGAAAGGTGTCCTCATCAATGCATGGCATAAAAATGTCAGATAGAGGTTCAGTAATAACTGGACTTGAAATTTTGCAAACTTTATAGCCTATGTTGTGATGACCAGCTGACGTTATATTTGGTAACGTTTATCATATTCATCACTTCTTCGGATGTAGCTGACATAAAGAACTATGACCAAATCTGCGACCACAAAAATGAACAGCTGTTGTGCAACAAAGTCTCTTCCAATGTAGGTCGCATATTTGAAAAGAAATCAATCAATTTATCTGCTGTTATTTTTTGGTCATTTTAACTCAATTTAATTATAAAAAGAACTCTTTATAGAATCACAATTTGAGTAAACGGAAGGGCTTCTATCCAATTTTAAACCATAGTAATTTTCGTTGACCTTGCGTAGTTTCGATGTTGTATAATTTCTCTTTCTTTGATAGGATTCTCAATTTTCGTGTGTTTGATTTTTTAGCCAGCGTTGTAAAACTCGCTTCGAGCTTGAAAATTTTTTTACTGTCCTATCCAAACATGGCACTTTTTTGTAAGATACGGGAGGTTTCAGTGGCGCTACACCCTCTCGACATTGCATTACAAGTTCAGACACAATTTTTTATGTTACTCTTGAGATCACCGGTTGGCAAATTGGAGATTTGATAATTTAATTTGGAGAAACCTTCTGGCGGCAATATCGTCAACCTTCTTTTCAAAGTGTCGGATCCAGTTTTTCAGTGTTTTTGGTTCTGTCTATTTTGTACATGGAAGCTCTATTAAAACCGAATAGTAATCCCTTATACCTGTGAATATTGTTCGACTGTTCAATTTGATTGGGTTCAAATACGTGGTCACTGCATTTTGAGGAATGGTATAGCACTGTTACAATCCGTGATTTGATGAGTTCCCGATGACTTGACAATTTCGACTTTCTCAATTTTTGTGTCAGAAAAAAATCTCCGCAGACAATTGAATATCCCTTCCATTGATCGCTACTTCAAGTAGTTTTCCAAATTCTTTTATGAAAACTGACAGTTTTGTATTTGGAGGTCGGTATACCAAGAGAACGCTTCGCTTAAAGTGCTTTGCGATTCGAACTCCGACAACCAAAAGCTCATTTTTTAATCAGCAATTATAATTTCTGAGCTGCAGTTTTTCTCGATATAGGTTAAAAGACCTCCCCCTTTTTGTCTGTTATTAACTTGTGCGGGAGTATTCGTCTATTTTGTACACTTCAACAGCGTCATCGTCTCTGAGCCACGTTTCGCAGAGACACAGTACTTCTGATTTCGTTTGAAAGTTATTTAGCAAATACGTCAGCTGGTCATAGTAGTAACAGTAGTAGTAAAAGACTTGAATTTACCATTGAAGGATTTTTGACAGTACTAAAAAAGATCTTTACAGAAGGTAGCGGTAAAAAAAATTTATATGAATTGAAGGAAATATTCTAGGATACGTTCAACATCTGCAAACGGCACAGCGACATTTGCTTGACCGTGTACAGGTTCTTGATATATCGTAGTTTAAATCACGTAGAGTGAAGAAAAAACCCTTTAACAGCGATTTAAAATTTGCAGGGAGAAATAAAATGTTTATATCACTAGAATCATTAAAATCGTTGACCAAAAAGTTACTTTGTTAAAATTTGATGTTTCAGTGACCGATTTGCTAGGGCATTTAGAAACCAAGTACTGTTTGTTCTCGCTGCGTAGAGATCTGTTCTTCTTCTTAAGAATGATAAAATTTTCGAAGCATAATTCTTGTTAACTGACCTATAATTATGCAAAAGGCCTACCTACCATTGAGAAACGGTTTGTCATTAGTTGTTAGGTTTTCCACCGATAAAAGAACAGTATAGGAAAAAAAATTGAGTTTATGATCTTCAGTGAAGATTTCAATTGCAGTCAAACTTTTATGAAAATATCGTTTACTTACTTTCTGTAAACGTTTGCTTCAATGTTTCCCATTGTATACATTTTCAGAACCTCAAGTTGAGTTGAACCGCAATTAAAAGTTCCTGTCGTTGCTATAGAACAGCTCCTGGTCATCAGCTGATATGTTTTTTTTCGAATTTACTTTTGTAAACGCTTCTCCAGGTGAACATTGAGGGCGCTTGGAGATTTTTTTGGACTACAGGAGTGTATAAATTCTCACGATTGTTTGGTTGCTGTCTCTTAATAGCAATCCTCTGGATATCAACTGCTTTCAGAGAAATTACTACAACTGACTTAAATTTATCACTACGTCAAAAACTTTGACGCTGCAATTTTCTGCGGTAGTAATCAGAGCACATTTCTCTGCTTTCTTCTCAGATGCAAATTTATTGGGGGTAAGAGCTCGTTAATGTAAATAGAGCGACCGCTGAAGGGATGTTTTAAATTGCCAACCACAACTTTCTGCCATAAATTTCATTTTTTTCTGCCGCAATACCAAAATTTTAAAATAAAAATTGGGGGCGATAGATTATGGTTCCATTTGCCCAGAATATTTGCCGGTATGTTTTGAAATTGTCAGGATAGGTCGAATAGTTTAAATATTTCTCAAAAAAAAGAGCAAACTTGTTCTGCAAGAGGTGCATTGATACTCTGAAGGGGCATATTGGTCAAAATAATGCAATCTTTGGATGAAGATTTTTCGCACTCGAGACCTCTCTTTTGCCAAGTCATCAACTCGATTTATTAAAACTAGGATTATTTTATCTTTATTAGACAAATTTTCCATTAAATGGGAAAAATATGCTTGTAAATTGGGATTTTCAAGCGAATTCAGTAAAGCTGTGATGTTTTTTTTCAGCCATTTTCTAGACAGAAATTTGAGAGCTAATTAAAAAAATTACGAAAGCAATGATTTAAACAACGCCCGATTGCTTTCTAGCTGCTCATATTAAAACATTTTTCTCAAATACACTTGCTTTTCTTTTTCAGACTGACTTCTTTGCACAATTATATCGTAGCAGGGGACAGAATTATGTGTCACTCCAATTCGTTCCAGTGACGTTCGTGAATCTTTTAGAAATCGTTTCCTAATTACTTTTCGGATTTATTTTGCCAATTTCGCGGGTCTTCAGCTCAATTATTTTTACCTCAAAACTTTTTTAAGTAATGTTTGTGTGTATACTGGATCTTGATAAGCTGTTTTTTTTATATATATTTTGTACATTAAAATCCAGGATTTTGTAGCGTTACATCTTGGCAAACAGCGAAGAAAAAAAGTGGTTTATCGAGCCTTCTAAGGTCGAATGAAAAAAACCTCTTAAAACTTTGAAATTTTCTTTTTCTCTCTTAACGCACATCATACAGAGCAGAATTTATGATTGAAGAGCAGAACTCATGCTGTACGTAGCTTTTTGGTACCATATTGTATCTTTGGCCTCTATGTTCAATGCAACTAAAAACTCAATCATGGATGATCAAAAGTGATCACATGTCACATATTAGTCAACACTCAAATAGCAGTTTTAAATGGAAAAATTAATAATCTTGTAATTATATCATGGCCTTGGTACCTTACGGAAAAGTTACTTGCTGGAATCAGCTAGTCGTAGTGGGCTTCTGCTACTTTTTCGAATATTACTGGGCTGGAAAACGTACATATTGCTGATTTCTCAAAAGTTTGCGCAGCGCTTTTCGGAGCGCGGGATTCGATGCAAAATTACATTTCTGCAACGTGATTTTGCATTGCTATGTAGAACACACTGAACAGTAGAGCGGTGTTAGCAACAGCTGAGTTCATAACGTAAATGAAATACAACAATTCAAAATTTGGAAACCAGAACAGGTGATATTTAGTAATACATTTGAAAGCTCCAAGACAAAAACGAATTGGGCTCGGTGTGCAAAAAATGGATGACAGGGGTCGAAACGTGAAAGGCAAACTCAGATTACGGCGCCCCCTATTACATTTAAGCTTTCTTTAGTTGTGCAATATGCGGTGAGACCAACTATTGAATAGTCCATGAACCAGATTTGAAGAGCCAAAAATAGACGCTAATGATGCGGACTTATGCATTACAGTTCGGAGTATAAAAACGGTTGAGCGATCAAATATTTCAACTCAATGCCCACGCTGACTTGACAATTTATTTCAAAGCTCAATATGCAGCAAAAGAAGCAGCTCAAAGATTGAAAAACGTGTAAAAACTGTGTCTCAAAATGCAGCGAATATCGCCGTTATTTTTACGCACAGTCAAGTCAAAACAAAATATCAACCCTTCCTCAAAACAGGAAAAGCGCAGTATACAATCAGTAATACCATACGTTTACAAAGGCTTGACATTATTTGCGAAGAGAATTCCGAGCTACAGCGTAAATTGAGCGCTTCAAATGGAAACACACATAAAACCACCACCACAAAATGGGAATTGCAAATTGGTCGCCCGTGATGATTTCACCAATTTGAAATTAGAAGCCATTACAATATACTGATTGAATTCACCGCCTTAAACATGAACGAAAACGTTTCGAATCAGTTTCAAACACTAACTTAGCTTATCTAATTTAATGTGTATTATCCTTATTATTATTTTAGTTTTTAGCATCAAATGAAGGAGTCCCGATATTATTTAATTGGAGCCCAATACTTCGCCTTGAAAATTGACCGACTCAATTTAAAATTTGATACACAATTTGGATTTTAGGACAAAATTTGAAACTGTTTCCTTTTCCCGTGAAAAAATTGGGTTCTCTTCCAGTATTGCCACCAGAGTACTTAATACACATCATTGTTTTTAATATAGCACTTCTTAAATTATGCATCTACTAATATTTTGGGGGGGGGGGGGGGGCGAAAGTTGTTTTCCAACCTGTGTGAACAAACTAATACGTATTAGGATGGTATTGCCATTATAAGTAATACACACGACTATGGCCATGATGTAATGGACGGAAAAGGAAACAGTTCTCAGAGTTAAACAAAAAACAAAAAATGTTCTCTATTCGTTTGCCACGTGTTTTTCTCAACAATTTACTAGAGACAAGCTTTCAGTTTTTCGACACAATTGCACTTTTAATGGAACTTGGAGTTTACTTTATGTTGTACTGCAAATTCCTCTTGCTAGTCTACATGGGTCGCAACATGTTCAATCAAGTGGCCAAGAACGAGTCCCTTCTAGCTATCCTCAACTCAGTACACTGGGTAGTGTTAGTGGAGTACCTATCTGGACTTATAATCAGAATCATCGGCATATTTTCAAGGTAACGTTCCTGCATATCCAATCACAATCCTTGAGGGAAAAACTGTTAGAAAACATACTCAAAGGCGTTCATTTTAGCAACGCAAATCATGGTATATTTGATAACTTACTTCCAGGCTTCTTTAGGAAGCGGGCGAGTTGCGTCTACTTCGAGTACAGTAAATGAGGGCAGAGAGGGGAACCAAGGCTTCCGAATTGCTCTCAACTAAGACGTGAAAAATAAAAAAGAAATGGCAGGTACCCCGGTCAATGATCATACAACTTTCTTTGATTTCGTACTAGGTCATATATGATTCTTAGTAATCATACTAGGTCATATATGATTTGTATGAACTCTTGGTAGTCATACAAGGACCATATATGATTTCCTAGAAATCATACAGAGATCATACAAAAAACTTCAAAGACTAAGAACTATAATTTGATTTTCTATTTAAGTTGAAAAAATTTCTTGGATATCATACAAGGTCATATATGACACATAAAACATTGACTGCTGCCACAATTTCCCGTATAATGTAGTCAGAGGACTTATTAAATTATTATATCGCATTTGCAATCCACATTTGAATCTTTATATGATTTCTTGGTAGCCATACAATGATCATATATAATTTCTTTGGTTTCATACAAGGATCGTACTAAGAAATCAAGTATGGACAGTATGAAATCATATATGATCCATGTATGAATCAAAGAAACTTCAGCCCGGATAGATTTCTACAAAATAGCTGCGATGCCTTTGTAGAATGTAGTCTCAAGATATTAATAGAAGAAAAATGATCTATGAAACCAAGAAAAAATTTTCCAATAACATAGCGTTGCTGCGATGCGTTGAACTTATTTAGACTGAAGCGTTATCTCCAAAATCTGCGTTGAAATAACCTTCAAAAAGTGTAACCAAAAATTTATTCACTAAAATGAACAAAGACTAACTCTAAAATGAGTGAAAAATGACGTCACGCATGCAATTGAGTCTGAAAACTGCATGAATGAACGAACAAAAGCTAATTTGAGATAAGCGTGACTTCATACGGCCGTGACAAAAATCTTGAAATAAAAAAACGAAGGAAATAAAAATCTTCCGGAACCAAATCTAAGCTCGCAACTTCTCGACCAGAACTTAACTATTAAACCACAAAACACTTAAATCAAAACACTTAATCCACAAAAAAACTATTAAACCACAAAACACCATTAAACCACAAAACTGAAATCGAGAATCGAAAGTTAACATTTCTACACCCAGAACCATCATTTTTGCTGGGAACACAATTTCCCTGCTCAACTAAAATATTTTATCAGAAATCGTTAAAAAGTAGAGAATCTTCGGCATTGATTGCATTGAAGACAAAAACAATTCGGATGAAAGTTTTCACATCCCAAAATTTTATTCCTAAACGATTGTGGGACATCACGATATAGTAATAACATGCCTGCAATCTTAAAGTTTTTTTAAATAGTTATAATTTTTTCTGAATCTTAACTTGAGACCAACGAAGATTTAATTTCTGAAAATATGGCTAAACACAACTTTATGACAGGGCGAAAAATATCCTCACAGCCCAGTCACTCGTAAGCATATCTGTTCCACTTCAGAAAAATTTAGAAATCAAAAACAGAATTGCAGTAGAATTTTAAGATCTGGATATTGCAAAAATTGACAAACTGAACACTCATTATATATTCATTTTTATCTTTATAATAGAAGTTTTCTTCACCTGTAAAAGAAATTCTTACCACCCGAATACCTACATTAGTTAAAATGGTCGAAGAAACCATCTCAGTTTACAGGGAAAATGAGTGAACAAAAATATTCTCAGATTCACTTAAAATAGTACTGATTGTTTCAGCTAACTACCTTTGAACTGGGTTTTTGATGGCTCAATAGAGAAGACACGGGTAACCAAATGAAAAGAATAATTAACAGCAAGTATAAATGGTTGGAAAGAGCCACAAATCAAATCTGGTTAAACTATCAAAAAGCCAGAAAAGCGTCAAGAAAAAAACTGAATTGAAAAGACAACTATTAGCATTAGCACTGCATAGAATTAGCTTTTCCTCTGACCTTGCAGCAAAAACAATTGTTTAAGTGCAAGTTCACTCGTAAGATTTTTTCAAAAGAAAATCAAACTGCTGAGCGTAAATTTGGCAAAGGACACAAATGGAAAAGAGATCAAAGGAAGTTGATTTTTGTGGAACACAAAAAAAAACAACAAATTTTCCCTTTTTAAAATTATCAAATTTTAAAAACAACAAATTTTTTTCGATCTTTGCACTTATGATATGAAAAGGAACCACCAAGAGGTCTTATTTCTCGTGAAGGTCTTAATTTTAATAAGTCAAAGACATCACTAATAGCAAAAACTAAACGGAAATGCCAAAAAAATTAAATTTGCAATTCTACACGTTTTTGCCACTTCTTTCAAAAAATTTCGCATAAGTTTTTGTCACGAATGTTTAAACGCAATTAAACGAAACAATGTAAACTGTTAAAAGAGTCTAATTAAGGTCCCAATTGAAAAAACAAAAATAAACGGAAAAAAAACAATATTTAAATAATATTTTGATTTGTATATAATAATTCAACGGATTATTTTAATGTTTACGCCTTTTTTGACACAAAAAATAACTTCAAACACGATTAAGCTCAAAAATGAAAAAAATAAAAATATGTCGAGATTTAATAAACAGAGCTTCCATGAGTGGAAAAAACTTCCAGTACAAAAAATTTATTTTAACTTTTAAGAAACATGAAAAACTAGCGCAGTTTATTTCTAATGGAGAACATTAGGAAACTCTACCATTTAAAATGTTCTTGGAAACAATTTCAGGAACTGAGGAAAAACATCACGTGAAACAAATTTTGGGAGTAACTTGTCCAAAATACACCCTAAATACAAAGCAACACGAAATCTAATTAAATTTTTTTCCGCAGCTTAGAAAATGGATACTGAAGATTTTGCGTCAAGGTAAAGTTATTTTCCGAAAGCATTCGATGATGTTGAAATTTTACTTTAGAAGCTCCGAGAATTCAATTGCAACTATTCGCAAAAAATTAAAAAATACATTTTTGGGAGCATGGTAGATAAAACGATGTTCAGATTTTTGAATGGAGACAGCTATTGCAAGTTTTTTAAAAAAACATCTATAGTTTTAAACTTGTTTTAATAAATAAAGGTAAGATAATCGATAAGAAATGAAGCGAGTTTAAGAAATAAT
Organism: Convolutriloba macropyga; assembly: GCF_964194025.1. NCBI lineage: Eukaryota > Metazoa > Xenacoelomorpha > Acoela > Convolutidae > Convolutriloba > Convolutriloba macropyga. The sequence goes on from NC_134475.1 coordinate 43,162,272, forward strand.
TGCAGTCGCTTGGCTTCAATTACAGAATATCAATTGCATAAATCTGACTGAAAGCCACGAAAAAATAGTGGATAAGGTCAAAACTGAACACAAAACGCAACAAGACCTAATTTTGTCTGAGCTATTATATAACACGCCTATCACGCACGCATGAGACAGTAGAAACCAAATAGCTCAATTGAAAGATTCCATTCAAGTAAAACGTTCCATTCAATTTTCAGGACTCAAGGCTCAGTGATACACAGACTAGCCGTCATCGCCGAATTACGAGAAGAACCCAACTCTTGATCCCCAGACACACTTACTGCATTGCGCAGATCAAAGCTCCTTCCAACCATCATATCAAACTTGTCAGTAAAACTTATCGATCTATAGCTGGACCGGTGCCTCTATGGTTTCCATTTACATGTTCCATGCAACTACATTCAGGATTTAATTTTGTATTTAACAAAATAGTTTTCATTAACTCAGATGAGTACACATTATAATTTGCAGAGTATTGACCTTACTAGTGTATTACTGCTTTTCGACGTGTCGTTCTCAATGAATTGAAACGAAGTTGAAGAACGAGTGAAACCATTCATAACGACTGTCGAAAGCAGCAGTTTAATGTGCTTGTGGCAGTTTTTTTGCATCCGTTATTTTAGATGTCTTCCGAACAAAAATGTTCACTGATACTGAAGAATATGTCAACTGCGCTATAATCATAGCTAAAGCGAACAATAGGTATAGCTAGCATTATTGGATAGTTAACTTAACATGCAACCCCGTGTTGCTCATCATAATTGTTTCTTAACAATCATACAAAGTCATATATGATTCTTAGTAATCATACAAAGTATGAATTCTTGACATTCATACTAAGATCATAAGAAAAATAAACTTATCCTAAAAAAACTGGCACAGCAACACTTCGTACAATAAGATCATCTAGAAATTAAACAAAAGACCAAAAAACGCCTACATTTACTTAAGCACCTTAGAAATCATACTAAGTCATATATGGTTTTATGAAACCTTGACAACCATACTCAGACCATCAAAAATGTTACCATTGCAGTATATACATGATGTTAACGTGTGGCTGGTCTCCAAATACTACCTACATTGAGGTTTTGGCCAGAGAAAGACATAGAGTCGAACTAATAGGAATCAGCAACAAAGCAATTCATATTCTTGATATTTATTTTTAAGAAAAGCAACATTTAGGCTCCGCTGGCCAGCCGGTAAAGGTCGGCATGGAATTTCATTATTGTCTGGCATGTAACTTGACCCAATTGGACCTAATGAACTTAAATAAAACAGTCATATATAATATAATGCAAAAATGTCACCTCTCATAATGTTAGAGCTGTAATTAGATAGAAAACCTCTTAAAAGCTGGTAGAGAAATTTCAATTGTCGGGAAAAAAATTTTGAACCCCAGTTTTATGCCTCTAGCTATAAGTTCACTTCAGTACTAAGGCCGTTCTGCTAAAGGACGTCCCTAAAAAAACTTGGAACCTTCATAAAATTGCCACTTAACAATTTTTGCGGTGACATTATTAACACATTTAAAAACGTTTAATATCACATCAAAAATGTTACCATTGCAGTATATACATGATGTTAACGTGTGGCTGGTCTCCAAAAACTACCTAAATTGAGGTTTTGGCCAGAGAAAGACAGAGTCAAACTAATAGGAATCAGCAACAAAGCAATTCATATTCTTACTATTTATTTTTTAGGAAAAGCAACATTTAGGCTCCGCTGGCCAGCCGGTAAAGGTCGGCATGGACTTTTATTATTGTCTGGCATGTAAGCTGACCCAATTTGACCTAATTGACTCAAATAAAACAGTCATACACAATATAATGCAAAAATGTCACCTCTCATAATATTATCAGAGCTGTAAGTAGATAGAAAACCTCTTAAAAGCTGGTAGAGAAATTTCAATTGTCAGGAAAAAAATTTTCAACCCCAGTTTTCTGCCTCTATCTATAAGTTCATTTCAGTACTAAGGCCGTTCTGCTATAGGAGGTCCCTAAAAAAGTTTGGAACCTTCATAAATGTGCCACAATTTTTGCGGTGACATTATTTACAAATTTAAAAACGTTTAATATCACATCAAAAATGTTACCATTGCAGTATATACATGATGTTAACGTGTGGCTGGTCTCCAAACACTACCTACATTGAGGTTTTGGCCAGAGAAAGACAGAGTCAAACTAATAGGAATCAGCAACAAAGCAATTCATATTCTTACTATTTATTAAGAAAAGCAACATTTAGGCTCCGCTGGCCAGCCGGTAAAGGTCGGCATGGAATTTTATTATTGTCTGGCATGTAAGTTGACCCAATTGGACCTAATGAACTCAAATAAAACAGTCATATATAATATAATGCAAAAATGTCACCTCTCATGATGTTATCAGAGCTGTAAGTAGACAGAAAACCTCTTAAAAGCTGGTAGAGAAAATTCAATGGTCGGGAAAAAAATTTTCGACCCCAGTTTTATGCCTCTATCTATAAGTTCACTTCAGTACTAAGGCCGTGCTGCTATAGAAGGTCCCTAAAAAAGTTTGGAACCTTCATAAATGTGCCACTTGACAATTTTTGCGGTGACATTATTTACAAATTTAAAAACGTTTAATATCACATCAAAAATGTTACCATTGCAGTATAAACATGATGTTAAAGTGTGGCTGGTCTCCAAATACTACCTACATTGAGGTTTTGGCCAGAGAAAGACAGAGTCAAACTAATAGGAATCAGCAACAAAGCAATTCACATTCTTATTATTTATTAAGAAAAGCAACATTTAGGCTCCGCTGGCCAGCCGGTAGAGGTTGGCATGAACTTTTATTATTGTCTGGCATGTAATTTGACCCAAATGGACCTAAAGGACTCAAATAAAACAGTCATATATAATATAATGCAAAAATGTCACCTCTCATAATGTAATCAGAGCTGTAAGTAGATAGAAAACCACTTAAAAGCTGGTAGAGAAATTTCAATTGTCGGGAAAAAAATTTTCGACCCCAGTTTTATGCCTCTATCTCCAAGTTCACTTCAGTACTAAGGCCGTTCTGCTATAGGAGGTCCCTAAAAAAGTTTGGAACCTTCATAAAAGTGCCACTTGACAATTTTTGCGGTGACATTATTTACAAATTTAAAAACGTTTAATATCACATCAAAAATGTTACCATTGCAGTATATACATGATGTTAGCGTGTGGCTGGTCTCCAAAAACTACCTAAATTGAGGTTTTGGCCAGAGAAAGACAGAGTCAAACTAATAGGAATCAGCAACAAAGCAATTCATATTCTTACTATTTATTTTTAGGAAAAGCAACATTTAGGCTCCGCTGGCCAACCGGTAAAGGTCGGCATGGACTTTGATTATTGTCTGGCATGTAAGTTGACCCAATTGGACCTAATGGACTCATATAAAACAGTCATACACAATATAATGCAAAAATGTCACCTCTCATAATGTTATCAGAGCTGTAAGTAGACAGAAAACCTCTTAAAAGCTGGTAGAGAAAATTCAATTGTCGGCAAAAAAATTTTCGACCCCAGATTTATGCCTCTATCTATAAGTTCATTTCAGTACTAAGGCCGTTCTGCTATAGGAGGTCCCTAAAAAGTTTGGAACCTTCTTAAAAGTGCCACTTGACCATTTTTGCGGTGACATTATTAACAAATTTAAAAACGTTTCATATCACATCAAAAATGCTACCAAAGCTGGTAGAGAAAATTCAATTGTCGGCAAAAAAAACTTTCGACCCCAGATTTATGCCTCTATCTATAAGTTCATTTCAGTACTAAGGCCGTTCTGCTATAGGAGGTCCCTAAAAAGTCTGGAACCTTCATAAAAAAGCCACTTGACAATTTTTGCGGTGACATTATTTACAAATTTAAAAACGTTTAATATCACATCAAAAATGTTACAATTGCAGTATATACATGATGTTAACGTGTGGCTGGTCTCCAAATACTACCTACATTGAGGTTTTGGCCAGAGAAAGACAGAGTCAAACTAATAGGAATCAGCAACAATGCAATTCATATTCTTACTATTTATTTTTAGGAAAAGCAACATTTAGGCTCCGCTGGCCAGCCGGTAAAGGTCGGCATGGACTTTGATTATTGTCTGGCATGTAAGTTGGCCCAATTGGACCTAATGGACTCAAATAAAACAGTCATACATATTATAATGCAAAAATGTCACCTCTCATAATGTTATCAGAGCTGTAAGTAGACGGAAAACCTCTTAAAAGCTGGTAGAGAAAATTCAATTGTCGGCAAAAAACTTTTCGACCCCAGATTTATGCCTCTATCTATAAGTTCATATCAGTACAAAGTCCGTTCTGCTATAGGAGGTCCCCAAAAAAGTTTGGAACCTTCTTAAAAGTGCCACTTGACCATTTTTGCGGTGACATTATTAACAAATTTAAAAACGTTTAATATCACATCAAAAATGCTACCAAAGCTGGTAGAGAAAATTCAATTGTCGGCAAAAAAATTTTCGACCCCAGATTTATGCCTCTATCTATAAGTTCATTTCAGTACTAAGGCCGTTCTGCTATAGGAGGTCCCTAAAAAAGTTTGGAACCTTCATAAAAAAGCCACTTGACAATTTTTGCGGTGACATTATTTACAAATTTAAAAACGTTTAATATCACATCAAAAATGTTACAATTGCAGTATATACATGATGTTAACGTGTGGCTGGTCTCCAAATACTACCTACATTGAGGTTTTGGCCAGAGAAAGACATAGAGTCAAACTAATAGGAATCAGCAACAAAGCAATTCATATTCTTACTATTTATTTTTAAGAAAAGCAACATTTAGGCTCCGCTGGCCAGTCAGTAAAGGTCGGCATGGAATTTTATTATTGTCTGGCATGTAAGTTGACCCAATTGGACCTAATGAACTCAAATAAAACAGTCATATATAATATAAAGCAAAAATGTCACCACTCATAATGTTATCAGAGCTGTAAGTAGATAGAAAACCTCTTAAAAGCTGGTAGAGAAATTTCAATTGTCGGGAAGAAAATTTTCAACCCCAGATTTATGCCTCTATCTATAAGTTCATTTCAGTACTAAGGCCGTTCTGCTATAGGAAGTCCCTAAAAAAGTTTGGAACCTTCATAAATGTGCCACTTGACAATTTTTGCGGTGACATTATTTACAAATTTAAAAACGTTTAATATCACATCAAAAATGTTACCATTGCAGTATATACATGATGTTAACGTGTGGCTGGTCTCCAAAAACTACCTAAATTGAGGTTTTGGCCAGAGAAAGACAGAGTCAAACTAATAGGAATCAGCAACAAAGCAATTCATATTCTTACTATTTATTTTTAGGAAAAGCAACATTTAGGCTCCGCTGGCCAACCGGTAAAGGTCGGCATGGACTTTGATTATTGTCTGGCATGTAAGTTGACCCAATTGGACCTAATGGACTCATATAAAACAGTCATACACAATATAATGCAAAAATGTCACCTCTCATAATGTTATCAGAGCTGTAAGTAGACAGAAAACCTCTTAAAAGCTGGTAGAGAAAATTCAATTGTCGGCAAAAAAATTTTCGACCCCAGATTTATGCCTCTATCTATAAGTTCATTTCAGTACTAAGGCCGTTCTGCTATAGGAGGTCCCTAAAAAGTTTGGAACCTTCTTAAAAGTGCCACTTGACCATTTTTGCGGTGACATTATTAACAAATTTAAAAACGTTTCATATCACATCAAAAATGCTACCAATGCTACCAAAGCTGGTAGAGAAAATTCAATTGTCGGCAAAAAAACTTTCGACCCCAGATTTATGCCTCTATCTATAAGTTCATTTCAGTACTAAGGCCGTTCTGCTATAGGAGGTCCCTAAAAAGTCTGGAACCTTCATAAAAAAGCCACTTGACAATTTTTGCGGTGACATTATTTACAAATTTAAAAACGTTTAATATCACATCAAAAATGTTACAATTGCAGTATATACATGATGTTAACGTGTGGCTGGTCTCCAAATACTACCTACATTGAGGTTTTGGCCAGAGAAAGACAGAGTCAAACTAATAGGAATCAGCAACAATGCAATTCATATTCTTACTATTTATTTTTAGGAAAAGCAACATTTAGGCTCCGCTGGCCAGCCGGTAAAGGTCGGCATGGACTTTGATTATTGTCTGGCATGTAAGTTGGCCCAATTGGACCTAATGGACTCAAATAAAACAGTCATACATATTATAATGCAAAAATGTCACCTCTCATAATGTTATCAGAGCTGTAAGTAGACGGAAAACCTCTTAAAAGCTGGTAAAGAAAATTCAATTGTCGGCAAAAAACTTTTCGACCCCAGATTTATGCCTCTATCTATAAGTTCATATCAGTACAAAGTCCGTTCTGCTATAGGAGGTCCCCAAAAAAGTTTGGAACCTTCTTAAAAGTGCCACTTGACCATTTTTGCGGTGACATTATTAACAAATTTAAAAACGTTTAATATCACATCAAAAATGCTACCAAAGCTGGTAGAGAAAATTCAATTGTCGGCAAAAAAATTTTCGACCCCAGATTTATGCCTCTATCTATAAGTTCATTTCAGTACTAAGGCCGTTCTGCTATAGGAGGTCCCTAAAAAAGTTTGGAACCTTCATAAAAAAGCCACTTGACAATTTTTGCGGTGACATTATTTACAAATTTAAAAACGTTTAATATCACATCAAAAATGTTACAATTGCAGTATATACATGATGTTAACGTGTGGCTGGTCTCCAAATACTACCTACATTGAGGTTTTGGCCAGAGAAAGACATAGAGTCAAACTAATAGGAATCAGCAACAAAGCAATTCATATTCTTACTATTTATTTTTAAGAAAAGCAACATTTAGGCTCCGCTGGCCAGTCAGTAAAGGTCGGCATGGAATTTTATTATTGTCTGGCATGTAAGTTGACCCAATTGGACCTAATGAACTCAAATAAAACAGTCATATATAATATAAAGCAAAAATGTCACCACTCATAATGTTATCAGAGCTGTAAGTAGATAGAAAACCTCTTAAAAGCTGGTAGAGAAATTTCAATTGTCGGGAAGAAAATTTTCAACCCCAGATTTATGCCTCTATCTATAAGTTCATTTCAGTACTAAGGCCGTTCTGCTATAGGAAGTCCCTAAAAAAGTTTGGAACCTTCATAAATGTGCCACTTGACAATTTTTGCGGTGACATTATTTACAAATTTAAAAACGTTTAATATCACATCAAAAATGTTACCATTGCAGTATATACATGATGTTAACGTGTGGCTGGTCTCCAAATACTACCTACATTGAGGTTTTGGCCAGAGAATGACATAGAGTCAAACAAATAGGAATCAGCAACAAAGCAATTCATATTCTTACTATTTATTTTTAAGAAAAGTAACATTTAGGCTCCGCTGGCCCGCCGGTAAAGGTCGGCATGGAATTTTATTATTGTCTGGCATGTAAGTTGACCCAATTGGACCTAATGAACTCAAATAAAACAGTCAGATATAATATAATGCAAAAATGTCACCACTCATAATGTTATCAGAGCTGTAAGTAGATAGAAAACCTCTTAAAAGCTGGTAGAAATTTCAATTGTCGGGAAAAAAATTTTCAACCCCAGTTTTATGCCTCTATCTATAAGTTCATTTCAGTACTAAGGCCTTTCTGCTAGAGGAGGTCCCTAAAAAAGTTTGGAACCTTCTTAAAAGTGCCACTTGACCATTTTTGCGGTGACATTATTAACAAATTTAAAAACGTTTAATATCACATCAAAAATGCTACCAAAGCTGGTAGAGAAAATTCAATTGTCGGCAAAAAAATTTTCGACCCCAGATTTATGCCTCTATCTATAAGTTCATTTCAGTACTAAGGCCGTTCTGCTATAGGAGGTCCCTAAAAAAGTTTGGAACCTTCATAAAAAAGCCACTTGACAATTTTTGCGGTGACATTATTTAATAATTTAAAAAAGTTTAATATCACATCAAAAATGTTAAAATTGAAGTATATACATAATGTTAACGTGTGGCTGGTCTCCAAATACTACCTACATTGAGGTTTTGGCCAGAGAAAGACATAGAGTCAAACTAATAGGAATCAGCAACAAAGCAATTCATATTCTTACTATTTATTTTTAAGAAAAGCAACATTTAGGCTCCGCAGGCCAGCCGGTAAAGGTCGGCATGGAATTTTATTATTGTCTGGCATGTAAGTTGACCCAATTGGACCTAATGAACTCAAATAAAACAGTCATATATAATATAATGCAAAAATGTCACCACTCATAATGTTAGAGCTGTAAGTAGATAGAAAACCTCTTAAAAGCTGGTAGAGAAATTTCAATTGTCGGGAAAAAAATTTTCAACCCCAGTCTTATGCCTCTATCTATAGGTTCATTTCAGTACTAAGGCCGTTCTGCTATGGGAGGTCCCTAAAAAAGTTTGGAACCTTCATAAATGTGCCAATTGACAATTTTTGCGGTGACATTATTTACAAATTTAAAAACGTTTAATAGCACATCAAAAATGTTACCATTGCAGTATATACATGATGTTAACGTGTGGCTGGTCTCCAAATACTACCTACATTGAGGTTTTAGCCAGAGAAAGACATAGAGTCAAACTAATAGGAATCAGCAACAAAGCAATTCATATTCTTACTATTTATTTTTAAGAAAAGCAACATTTAGGCTCCGCAGGCCAGCCGGTAAAGGTCGGCATGGACTTTGATTATTGTCTGGCATGTAAGTTGACCCAATTGGACCTAATGGACTCAAATAAAACAGTCATACACAATATAATGCAAAAATGTCACCTCTCATAATATTATCAGAGCTGTAAGTAGATAGAAAACCTCTTAAAAGCTGGTAGAGAAATTTCAATTGTCGGGAAGAAAATTTTCAACCCCAGATTTATGCCTCTATCTATAAGTTCATTTCAGTACTAAGGCCGTTCTGCTATGGGAGGTCCCTAAAAAAGTTTGGAACCTTCATAAATGTGCCAATTGACAATTTTTGCGGTGACATTATTTACAAATTTAAAAACGTTTAATATCACATCAAAAATGTTACCATTGCAGTATATACATGATGTTAACGTGTGGCTGGTCTCCAAATACTACCTACATTGAGGTTTTAGCCAGAGAAAGACATAGAGTCAAACTAATAGGAATCAGCAACAAAGCAATTCATATTCTTACTATCTATTTTTAAGAAAAGCAACATTTAGGCTCCGCTGGCCAGCCGGTAAAGGTCGGCATGGAATTTCAATATTGTCTGGCATGTAAGTTGACCCAATTGGACCTAATGAACTCAAATAAAACAGTCATATATAATATAATGCAAAAATGTCACCACTCATAATGTTATCAGAGCTGTAAGTAGATAGAAAACCTCTTAAAAGCTGGTAGAAATTTCAATTGTCGGGAAAAAAATTTTCAACCCCAGTTTTATGCCTCTATCTATAAGTTCATTTCAGTACTAAGGCCTTTCTGCTAGAGGAGGTCCCTAAAAAAGTTTGGAACCTTCTTAAAAGTGCCACTTGACCATTTTTGCGGTGACATTATTAACAAATTTAAAAACGTTTAATATCACATCAAAAATGCTACCAAAAGCTGGTAGAGAAAATTCAATTGTCGGCAAAAAAATTTTCGACCCCAGATTTATGCCTCTATCTATAAGTTCATTTCAGAACTAAGGCCGTTCTGCTATAGGAGGTCCCTAAAAAGTTTGGAACCTTCATAAAAAAGCCACTTGACAATTTTTGCGGTGACATTATTTAATAATTTAAAAAAGTTTAATATCACATCAAAAATGTTAAAATTGCAGTATATACATGATGTTAACGTGTGGCTGGTCTCCAAATACTACCTACATTGAGGTTTTGGCCAGAGAAAGACAGAGTCAAACTAATAGGAATCAGCAACAAAGCAATTCATATTCTTACTATTTATTTTTAAGAAAAGCAACATTTAGGCTCCGCAGGCCAGCCGGTAAAGGTCGGCATGGAATTTTATTATTGTCTGGCATGTAAGTTGACCCAATTGGACCTAATGAACTCAAATAAAACAGTCATATATAATATAATCCAAAAATGTCACCACTCATAATGTTATCAGAGCTGTAAGTAGATAGAAAACCTCTTAAAAGCTGGTAGAGAAATTTCAATTGTAGGGAAAAAAATTTTCAACCCCAGTTTTATGCCTCTATCTATAGGTTCATTTCAGTACTAAGGCCGTTCTGCTATGGGAGGTCCCTGAAAAAGTTTGGAACCTTCATAAATGTGCCAATTGACAATTTTTGCGGTGACATTATTTACAAATTTAAAAACGTTTAATATCACATCAAAAATGTTACCATTGCAGTATATACATGATGTTAACGTGTGGCTGGTCTCCAAATACTACCTACATTGAGGTTTTAGCCAGAGAAAGACATAGAGTCAAACTAATAGGAATCAGCAACAAAGCAATTCATATTCTTACTATCTATTTTTAAGAAAAGCAACATTTAGGCTCCGCTGGCCAGCCGGTAAAGGTCGGCATGGAATTTCAATATTGTCTGGCATGTAAGTTGACCCAATTGGACCTAATGAACTCAAATAAAACAGTCATATATAATATAATGCAAAAATGTCACCACTCATAATGTTATCAGAGCTGTAAGTAGATAGAAAACCTCTTAAAAGCTGGTAGAGAAATTTCAATTGTCGGGAAAAAAATTTTCAACCCCAGTTTTATGCCTCTATCTATAGGTTCATTTCAGTACTAAGGCCGTTCTGCTATGGGAGGTCCCTAAAAAAGTTTGGAACCTTCATAAATGTGCCAATTGACAATTTTTGCGGTGACATTATTTACAAATTTAAAGACGTTTAATATCACATCAAAAATGTTACCATTGCAGTATATACATGATGTTAACGTGTGGCTGGTCTCCAAATACTACCTACATTGAGGTTTTAGCCAGAGAAAGACATAGAGTCAAACAAATAGGAATCAGCAACAAAGCAATTCATATTCTTACTATCTATTTTTAAGAAAAGCAACATTTAGGCTCCGCTTGCCAGCCGGTAAAGGTCGGCATGGAATTTCAATATTGTCTGGCATGTAAGTTGAGCCAATTGGACCTAATGGACTCAAATAAAACAGTCATATATAATATAATGCAAAAATGTCACCTCTCATAATGTTATCAGAGCTGTAATTAGATAGAAAACCTCAGAAAACCTCTTAAAAGCTGGTAGAGAAATTTCAATTGTCGGGAAAAAAATTTTCAACCCCCAGTTTTATGCCTCTATCTATAAGTTCACTTCAGTACTAAGGCCGTTCTGCTATAGGAGGTCCCAAAAAAAGTTTGGAACCTTCATAAAAGTGCCACTTAACAATTTTTGCGGTGACATTATTAACACATTTAAAAACGTTTAATATCACATCAAAAATGTTACCATTGCAGTATATACATGATGTTGACGTGTGGCTGGTCTCCAAATACTACCTAAATTGAGGTTTTGGCCAGAAAGACAGAGTCAAACTAATAGGAATCAGCAACAAAGCAATTCATATTCTTACTATTTATTTTTAGGAAAAGCAACATTTAGGCTCCGCTGGCCAGCCGGTAAAGGTCGGCATGGACTTTTATTATTATCTGGCATGTAAGTTGACCCAATTGGACCTAATTAACTCAAATAAAACAGTCATACACAATATAATGCAAAAATGTCACCTCTCATAATGTTATCAGAGCTGTAAGTAGACAGAAAACCTCTTAAAAGCTGGTAGAGAAAATTCAATTGTCGGCAAAAAAAGTTTCGACCCCAGATTTATGCCTCTATCTATAAGTTCACTTCAGTACTAATGCCGTTCTGCTATAGGAGGTGCCTAAAAAGTTTGGAACCTTCATAAAAATGCCACTTAACAATTTTTGCGGTGACATTATTAACACATTTAAAAACGTTTAATATCACATCAAAAATGTTACCATTGCAGTATATACATGATGTTAACGTGTGGCTGGTCTCCAAATACTACCTAAATTGAGGTTTTGGCCAGAGAAAGACAGAGTCAAACTAATAGGAATCAGCAACAAAGCAATACTTGTTCTTACTATTTATTTTTAGGAAAAGCAACATTTAGGCTCCACTGGCCAGCCGGTAAAGGTCGGCATGGACTTTTATTATTATCTGGCATGTAAGTTGACCCAATTGGACCTAATTGACTCAAATAAAACAGTCATACACAATATAATGCAAAAATGTCACCTCTCATAATGTTATCAGAGCTGTAAGTAGACAGAAAACCTCTTAAAAGCTGGTAGAGAAAATTCAATTGTCGGCAAAAAAAGTTTCGACCCCAGATTTATGCCTCTATCTATAAGTTCACTTCAGTACTAATGCCGTTCTGCTATAGGAGGTGCCTAAAAAGTTTGGAACCTTCATAAAAATGCCACTTAACAATTTTTGCGGTGACATTATTAACACATTTAAAAACGTTTAATATCACATCAAAAATGTTACCATTGCAGTATATACATGATGTTAACGTGTGGCTGGTCTCCAAATACTACCTAAATTGAGGTTTTGGCCAGAGAAAGACAGAGTCAAACTAATAGGAATCAGCAACAAAGCAATACATGTTCTTACTATTTATTTTTAGGAAAAGCAACATTTAGGCTCCGCTGGCCAGCCGGTAAAGGTCGGCATGGACTTTGATTATTGTCTGGCATGTAAGTTGACCCAATTGGACCTAATTGACTCAAATAAAACAGTCATACACAATATAATGCAAAAATGTCACCTCTCATAATGTTATCAGAGCTGTAAGTAGACAGAAAACCTCTTAAGAGCTGGTAGAGAAAATTCAATTGTCGGCAAAAAAAGTTTCGACCCCAGATTTATGCCTCTATCTATAAGTTCACTTCAGTACTAAGGCCGTTCTGCTATAGGAGGTGCCTAAAAAGTTTGGAACCTTCATAAAAATGCCACTTAACAATTTTTGCGGTGACATTATTAACACATTTAAAAACGTTTAATATCACATCAAAAATGTTACCATTGCAGTATATACATGATGTTAACGTGTGGCTGGTCTCCAAATACTACCTAAATTGAGGTTTTGGCCAGAGAAAGACAGAGTCAAACTAATAGGAATCAGCAACAAAGCAATACATGTTCTTACTATTTATTTTTAGGAAAAGCAACATTTAGGCTCCGCTGGCCAGCCGGTAAAGGTCGGCATGGACTTTTATTATTGTCTGGCATGTAAGTTGACCCAATTGGACCTAATGGACTCAAATAAAACAGTCATATATAATATAATGCAAAAATGTCACCTCTCATAATGTTATCAGAGCTGTAAGTAGATAGAAAACCTCTTAAAAGCTGGTAGAGAAAATTCAATTGTCAGGAAAAAAATTTTCGACCCCAGTTATATGCATCTATCTATAAGTTCACTTCAGTACTATGGTCGTTCTGCTATAGGAGGTCCCTAAAAAAGTTTGGAACCTTTATAAAAGTGCCACTTGACAATTTTTGCGGTGACATTATTTACAAATTTAAAAACGTTTAATATCACATCAAAAATGTTACCATTGCAGTATATACATGATGTTAACGTGTGGCTGGTCTCCAAAAACTACCTAAATTGAGGTTTTGGCCAGAGAAAGACAGAGTCAAACTAATAGGAATCAGCAACAAAGCAATTCATATTCTTACTATTTATTTTTAGGAAAAGCAACATTTAGGCTCCGCTGGCCAGCCGGTAAAGGTCGGCATGGACTTTTATTATTGTCTGGCATGTAAGTTGACCCAATTGGACCTAATTGACTCAAATAAAACAGTCATACACAATATAATGCAAAAATGTCACCTCTCAATGTTATCAGAGCTGTAAGTAGACAGAAAACCTCTTAAAAGCTGGTAGAGAAAATTCAATTGTCGGCAAAAAAATTTTCGACCCCAGATTTATGCCTCTATCTATAAGTTCATTTCAGTACTAAGGCCGTTCTGCTATAGGAGGTCCCTAAAAAAGTTTGGAACCTTCTTAGAAGTGCCACTTGACGATTTTTGCGGTGACATTATTAACAAATTTAAAAACGTTTAATATCACATCAAAAATGCTACCAATGCTACCAAAGCTGGTAGAGAAAATTCAATTGTCGGCAAAAAAATTTTCGACCCCAGATTTATGCCTCTATCTATAAGTTCATTTCAGTACTAAGGCCGTTCTGCTATAGGAGGTCCCTAAAAAAGTTTGGAACCTTCTTAGAAGTGCCACTTGACGATTTTTGCGGTGACATTATTAACAAATTTTAAAACGTTTAATATCACATCAAAAATGCTACCAATGCTACCAAAGCTGGTAGAGAAAATTCAATTGTCGGCAAAAAAATTTTCGACCCCAGATTTATGCCTCTATATATAAGTTCATTTCAGTACTAAGGCCGTTCTGCTATAGGAGGTCCCTAAAAAAGTTTGGAACCTTTATAGAAGTGCCACTTGACAATTTTTGCGGTGACATTATTTACAAATTTAAAAACGTTTAATATCACATCAAAAATGTTACCATTGCAGTATATACATGATGTTAACGTGTGGCTGGTCTCCAAAAACTACCTAAATTGAGGTTTTGGCCAGAGAAAGACAGTCAAACTAATAGGAATCAGCAACAAAGCAATTCATATTCTTACTATTTATTTTTAGGAAAAGCGACATTTAGGCTCCGCTGGCCAGCCGGTAAAGGTCAGCATGGACTTTTATTATTGTCTGGCATGTAAGTTAACCCAATTGGACCTAATTGACTCAAATAAAACAGTCATACACAATATAATGCAAAAATGTCACCTCTCAATGTTATCAGAGCTGTAAGTAGACAGAAAACCTCTTAAAAGCTGGTAGAGAAAATTCAATTGTCGGCAAAAAAATTTTCGACCCCAGATTTATGCCTCTATCTATAAGTTCATTTCAGTACTAAGGCCGTTCTGCTATAGGAGGTCCCTAAAAAAGTTTGGAACCTTCTTAAAAGTGCCACTTGACGATTTTTGCGGTGACATTATTAACAAATTTAAAAACGTTTAATATCACATCAAAAATGCTACCAATGCTACCAAAGCTGGTAGAGAAAATTCAATTGTCGGCAAAAAAATTTTCGACCCCAGATTTATGCCTCTATTTATAAGTTCATTTCAGTACTAAGGCCGTTCTGCTATAGGAGGTCCCTAAAAAAGTTTGGAACCTTTATAAAAGTGCCACTTGACAATTTTTGCGGTGACATTATTTACAAATTTAGAAACGTTTAATATCACATCAAAAATGTTACCATTGCAGTATATACATGTTAACGTGTGGCTGGTCTCCAAAAACTACCTAAATTGAGGTTTTGGCCAGAGAAAGACAGAGTCAAACTAATAGGAATCAGCAACAAAGCAATTCATATTCTTACTATTTATTTTTAGGAAAAGCGATATTTAGGCTCCGCTGGCCAGCCGGTAAAGGTCGGCATGGACTTTTATTATTGTCTGGCATGTAAGTTGACCCAATTGGACCTAATTGACTCAAATAAAACAGTCATACACAATATAATGCAAAAATGTCACGTCTCATAATGTTATCAGAGCTGTAAGTAGACAGAAAACCTCTTAAAAGCTGGTAGAGAAAATTCAATTGTCGGCGAAAAAATTTTCGACCCCAGATTTATGCCTCTATCTATAATTTCATTTCAGTACTAAGGCCGTTCTGCTATAGGAGGTCCCTAAAAAAGTTTGGAACCTTCTTAAAAGTGCCACTTGACGATTTTTGCGGTGACATTATTAACATATTTAAAAACGTTTAATATCACATCAAAAATGCTACCAATGCTACCAAAGCTGGTAGAGAAAATTCAATTGTCGGCAAAAAAAATTTTCGACCCCAGATTTATGCCTCTATCTAAAAGTTCATTTCAGTACTAAGACCGTTCTGCTATAGGAGGTCCCTAAAAAAGTTTGGAACCTTTATAAAAGTGCCACTTGACAATTTTTGCGGTGACAGTAACAAACTTAAAAACGTTTAATATCACATCAAAAATGTTACCGTTGCAGTATATACATGATGTTAACGTGTGGCTGGTCTCCAAAAACTACCTAAATTGAGATTTTGGCCAGAGAAAGACAGAGTCAAACTAAGAGGAATCAGCAACAAAGCAATTCATATTCTTACTATTTATTTTTAGGAAAAGCAACATTTAGGCTCCGCTGGCCAGCCGGTAAAGGTCGGCATGGACTTTGATTATTGTCTGGCATGTAAGTTGACCCAATTGGACCTAATGGACTCAAATAAAACAGTCATACACAATATAATGCAAAAATGTCACCTCTCATAATGTTATCAGAGCTGTAAGTAGACAGAAAACCTCTTAAAAGCTGGTAGAGAAAATTCAATTGTCGGCAAAAAAATTTTCGACCCCAGATTTATGCCTCTATCTATAAGTTCATTTCAGTACTAAGGCCGTTCTGCTATAGGAGGTCCCTAAAAAAGTTTGGAACCTACTTAAAAGTGCCACTTGACGATTTTTGCGGTGACATTATTAACAAATTTAAAAACGTTTAATATCACATCAAAAATGATACCAATGCTACCAAAGCTGGTAGAGAAAATTCAATTGTCGGCAAAAAAATTTCGACCCCAGATTTATGCCTCTATCTATAAGTTCATTTCAGTACTATGGCCGTTCTGCTATAGGAGGTCCCTAAAAAAGTTTGGAACCTTTATAAAAGTGCCACTTGACAATTTTTGCGGTGACATTATTTATAAATTTAAAAACGTTTAATATCACATCAAAAATGTTACCATTGCAGTATATACATGATGTTAACGTGTGGCTGGTCTCCAAAAACTACCTAAATTGAGGTTTTGGCCAGAGACAGACAGAGTCAAACTAATAGGAATCAGCAACAAAGCAATTCATATTCTTACTATTTATTTTTAGGGAAAGCAACATTTAGGCTCCGCTGGCCAGCCGGTAAAGGTCGGCATGGACTTTTATTATTGTCTGGCATGTAAGTTGACCCAATTGGACCTAATTGACTCAAATAAAACAGTCATACACAAAATAATGCAAAAGGGTCACCTCTCATAATGTTATCAGAGCTGTAAGTAGACAGAAAACCTCTTAAAA
The DNA here is from genome assembly GCF_964194025.1 of Convolutriloba macropyga. Lineage (NCBI taxonomy): Eukaryota > Metazoa > Xenacoelomorpha > Acoela > Convolutidae > Convolutriloba > Convolutriloba macropyga. The sequence goes on from NC_134475.1 coordinate 43,179,427, forward strand.
GCTGGTAGAGAAAATTCAATTGTCGGCAAAAAAATTTTCGACCCCAGATTTATGTCTCTATCTATAAGTTCATTTCAGTACTAAGGCCGTTCTGCTATAGGAGGTCTCTAAAAAGTTTGGAACCTTCTTAAAAGTGCCACTTGACGATTTTTGCGGTGACATTATTAACAAATTTAAAAACGTTTAATATCACATCAAAAATGCTACCAAAGCTGGTAGAGAAAATTCAATTGTCGGCAAAAAAATTTTCGACCCCAGATTTATGCCTCTATCTATAAGTTCATTTCAGTACTAAGGCCGTTCTGCTATAGGAGGTCCCTAAAAAAGTTTGGAACCTTCATAAATGTGCCACTTGACAATTTTTGCGGTAACATTATTTACAAATTTAAAAACGTTTAAGATCACATCAAAAATGTTACCATTGCAGTATATACATGATGTTAACGTGTGGCTGATCTCCAAATACTACCTACATTGAGGTTTTGGCCAGAGAATGACATAGAGTCAAACAAATAGGAATCAGCAACAAAGCAATTCATATTCTTACTATTTATTTTTAAGAAAAGCAACATTTAGGCTCCGCTGGCCAGCCGGTAAAGGTCGGCATGGAATTTTATTATTGTCTGGCATGTAAGTTGACCCAATTGGACCTAATTGACTCAAATAAAACAGTCATACACAATATAATGCAAAATGTCACCTCTCATAATGTTATCAGAGCTGTAAGTAGACAGAAAACCTCTTAAGAGCTGGTAGAGAAAATTCAATTGTCGGCAAAAAAAGTTTCGACCCCAGATTTATGCCTCTATCTATAAGTTCACTTCAGTACTAAGGCCGTTCTGCTATAGGAGGTCCCTAAAAAAGTTTGGAACGTTCATAAATGTGCCACTTGACAATTTTTGCTGTAACATTATTTACAAATTTAAAAACGTTTAAGATCACATCAAAAATGTTACCATTGCAGTATATACATGATGTTAACGTGTGGCTGATCTCCAAATACTACCTACATTGAGGTTTTGGCCAGAGAATGACATAGAGTCAAACAAATAGGAATCAGCAACAAAGCAATTCATATTCTTACTATTTATTTTTAAGAAAAGCAACATTTAGGCTCCGCTGGCCAGCCGGTAAAGGTCGGCATGGAATTTTATTATTGTCTGGCATGTAAGTTGACCCAATTGGACCTAATTGACTCAAATAAAACAGTCATACACAATATAATGCAAAATGTCACCTCTCATAATGTTATCAGAGCTGTAAGTAGACAGAAAACCTCTTAAAAGCTGGTAGAGAAAATTCAATTGTCGGCAAAAAAATTTTCGACCCCAGATTTATGCCTCTATCTATAAGTTCACTTCAGTACTAAGGCCGTTCTGCTATAGGAGGTCACTAAAAAAGTTTGGAACCTTAATAAAAGTGCCACTTGACAATTTTTGCGGTGACATTATTAACACATTTAAAAACGTTTAATATCACATCAAAAATGTTACCATTGCAGTATATACATGATGTTAACGTGTGGCTGGTCTCCAAATACTACCTAAATTGAGGTTTTGGCCAGAGAAAGACAGAGTCAAACTAATAGGAATCAGCAACAAAGCAATTCATGTTCTTACTATTTATTTTTAGGAAAAGCAACATTTAGGCTCCGCTGGCCAGCCGGTAAAGGTCGGCATGGACTTTTATTATTGTCTGGCATGTAAGTTGACCCAATTGGACCTAATGGACTCAAATAAAACAGTCATATATAATATAATGCAAAAATGTCACCTCTCATAATGTTATCAGAGCTGTAAGTAGATAGAAAACCTCTTAAAAGCTGGTAGAGAAAATTCAATTGTCAGGAAAAAAATTTTCGACCCCAGTTATATGCCTCTATCTATAAGTTCACTTCAGTACTATGGCCGTTCTGCTATAGGAGGTCCCTAAAAAGTTTGGAACCTTTATAAAAGTGCCACTTGACAATTTTTGCGATGACATTATTTACAAATTTAAAAACGTTTAATATCACATCAAAAATGTTACCATTGCAGTATATACATGATGTTAACGTGTGGCTGGTCTCCAAAAACTACCTAAATTGAGGTTTTGGCCAGAGAAAGACAGAGTCAAACTAATAGGAATCAGCAACAAAGCAATACATGTTCTTACTATTTTTTTTTAGGAAAAGCAACATTTAGGCTCCGCTGGCCAGCCGGTAAAGGTCGGCATGGACTTTAATTATTGTCAGGCATGTAAGTTGACCCAATTGGACCTAATTGAATCAAATAAAACAGTCATACACAATATAATGCAAAAATGTCACCTCTCAAAAAGTTATCAGAGCTGTAAGTAGACAGAAAACCTCTTAAAAGCTGGTAGAGAAAATTCAATTGTCGGCAAAAAAATTTTCGACCCCAGATTTATGCCTCTATTTATAAGTTCATTTCAGTACTAAGGCCGTTCTGCTATAGGAGGTCCCTAAAAAAGTTTGGAACCTTCTTAAAAGTGCCACTTGACGATTTTTGCGGTGACATTATTAACAAATCTAAAAACGTTTAATATCACATCAAAAATGCTACCAATGCTACCAAAGCTGGTAGAGAAAATTCAATTGTCGGCAAAAAATTTTCGACCCCAGATTTATGCCTCTATCTATAAGTTCATTTCAGTACTAAGGCCGTTCTGCTATAGGAGGTCCCTAAAAAGTTTGGAACCTTCATAAAAGTGCCACTTGACAATTTTTGCGGTGACATTATTTACAAATTTAAAAACGTTTAAAATCACATCAAAAATGTTACCATTGCAGTATATACATGATGTTAACGTGTGGCTGGTCTCCAAAAACTACCTAAATTGAGGTTTTGGCCAGAGAAAGACAGAGTCAAACTAATAGGAATCAGCAACAAAGCAATACATGTTCTTACTATTTTTTTTTAGGAAAAGCAACATTTAGGCTCCGCTGGCCAGCCGGTAAAGGTCGGCATGGACTTTAATTATTGTCAGGCATGTAAGTTGACCCAATTGGACCTAATTGAATCAAATAAAACAGTCATACACAATATAATGCAAAAATGTCACCTCTCAAAAAGTTATCAGAGCTGTAAGTAGACAGAAAACCTCTTAAAAGCTGGTAGAGAAAATTCAATTGTCGGCAAAAAAATTTTCGACCCCAGATTTATGCCTCTATTTATAAGTTCATTTCAGTACTAAGGCCGTTCTGCTATAGGAGGTCCCTAAAAAAGTTTGGAACCTTCTTAAAAGTGCCACTTGACGATTTTTGCGGTGACATTATTAACAAATCTAAAAACGTTTAATATCACATCAAAAATGCTACCAATGCTACCAAAGCTGGTAGAGAAAATTCAATTGTCGGCAAAAAATTTTCGACCCCAGATTTTTGCCTCTATCTATAAGTTCATTTCAGTACTAAGGCCGTTCTGCTATAGGAGGTCCCTAAAAAGTTTGGAACCTTCATAAAAGTGCCACTTGACAATTTTTGCGGTGACATTATTTACAAATTTAAAAACGTTTAAAATCACATCAAAAATGTTACCATTGCAGTATATACATGATGTTAACGTGTGGCTGGTCTCCAAATACTACCTACATTGAGGTTCTGGCCGGAGAAAGACATATAGAGTCAAACTAATAGGAATCAGCAACAAGGCAATTCATATTCTTACCATTCATTTTTAAGAAAAGCAACATTTAGGCTCCGCTGGCCAGCCGGTAAAGGTCGGCATGGACTTTTATTATTGTCTGGCACGTAAGTTGACCCAATTGGACCTAATTGACTCAAATAAAACAGTCATATATAATATAATGCAAAAATGTCACCTCTGATAATGTTATCAGAGCTGTAAGTAGATAGAAAACCTCTTAAAAGCTGGTAGAGAAATTTCAATTGTCTGGAAAAAAATTTTCAACCCCAGTTTTATGCCTCTAACTATAAATTCATTTCAGTACTAAGGCCGTTCTGCTATAGGAGGTCCCTAAAAAGTTTGGAACCTTCATAAATGTGCCACTTGACAATTTTTGCGGTAACATTATTTACAAAATTAAAAACGTTTAATATCACATCAAAAATGTTACCATTGCAGTATATACATGATGTTAACGTGTGGCTGGTCTCCAAATACTACCTACATTGAGGTTTTTGCCAGAGAAAAACAGAGTCAAACTAATAGGAATCAGCAACAAAGCAATTCATATTCTTACTATTTATTTTTAAGAAAAGCAACATTTAGGCTCCGCTGGCCAGCCGGTAAAGGTCGGCATGGAATTTTATTATTGTCTGGCATGTAAGTTGACCTAATTGGACCTAATTGACTCAAATAAAACAGTCATACACAATATAATGCAAAAATGTCACCTCTCATAATGTTATCAGAGCTGTAAGTAGACAGAAAACCTCTTAAAAGCTGGTAGAGAAAATTCAATTGTCGGCAAAAAAATTTTCGACCCCAGATTTATGCCTCTATCTATAATTTCATTTCAGTACTAAGGCCGTTCTGCTATAGGAGGTCCCTAAAAAAGTTTGGAACCTTCTTAAAAGTGCCACTTGACGATTTTTGCGGTGACATTATTAACATATTTAAAAACGTTTAATATCACATCAAAAATGTTACCATTGCAGTATATACATGATGTTAACGTGTGGCTGGTCTCCAAATACTACCTACATTGAGGTTTTGGCCAGAGAAAGACAGAGTCAAACTAATAGGAATCAGCAACAAAGCAATTCATATTCTTACTGTTTATTTTTAAGAAAAGCAACATTTAGGCTCCGCTGGCCAGCCGGTAAAGGTCGGCAGGGACTTTTATTATTGTCTGGCATGTAAGTTGACGCAATTGGACCTAATGGACTCAAATAAGACAGTCATATATAATATAATGCAAAAATGTCACCTCTCATAATGTTATCAGAGCTGTAAGTAGATAGAAAACCTCTTAAAAGCTGGTAGAGAAATTTCAATTGTCGGTAAAAAATTTTCAACCCCAGTTTTATGCCTCTATCTATAAGTTCACTTCAGTACTAAGGCCGTTCTGCTATAGGAGGTCCCTAAAAAAGTTTGGAACCTTCATAAAAGTGCCACTTAACAATTTTTGCGGTGACATTATTAACACATTTAAAAACGTTTAATATCACATCAAAAATGTTACCATTGAAGTATATACATGATGTTAACGTGTCGCTGGTCTCCAAATACTACCTACATTGAGGTTTCGGCCAGAGAAATACATAGAGTCAAACTAATAGGAATCAGCAACAAAGCAATTCATTCTTACTATTTATTTTTAAGAAAAGCAACATTTAGGCTCCGCTGGCCAGCCGGTAAAGGTCGGCAGGGACTTTTATTATTGTCTGGCATGTAAGTTGACGCAATTGGACCTAATGGACTCAAATAAGACAGTCATATATAATATAATGCAAAAATGTCACCTCTCATAATGTTATCAGAGCTGTAAGTAGATAGAAAACCTCTTAAAAGCTGGTAGAGAAATTTCAATTGTCGGTAAAAAATTTTCAACCCCAGTTTTATGCCTCTATCTATAAGTTCACTTCAGTACTAAGGCCGTTCTGCTATAGGAGGTCCCTAAAAAAGTTTGGAACCTTCATAAAAGTGCCACTTAACAATTTTTGCGGTGACATTATTAACACATTTAAAAACGTTTAATATCACATCAAAAATGTTACCATTGCAGTATATACATGATGTTAACGTGTGGCTGGTCTCCAAATACTACCTACATTGAGGTTTGGGCCAGAGAAAGACATAGAGTCAAACTAATAGGAATCAGCAACAAAGCAATTCATTCTTACTATTTATTTTTAAGAAAAGCAACATTTAGGCTCCGCTGGCCAGCCGGTAAAGGTCGGCAGGGACTTTTATTATTGTCTGGCATGTAAGTTGAAGCAATTGGACCTAATGGACTCAAATAAGACAGTCATATATAATATAATGCAAAAATGTCACCTCTCAATGTTATCAGAGCTGTAAGTAGATAGAAAACCTCTTAAAAGCTGGTAGAGAAAATTCAATTGTCTGGAAAAAAAATTTCAACCCCAGTTTTATGCCTCTAACTATAAGTTCATTTCAGTACTAAGGCCGTTCTGCTATAGGAGGTCCCTAAAAAGTTTGGAACCTTCATAAATGTGCCACTTGACAATTTTTGCGGTGACATTATTAACACATTTAAAAACGTTTAATATCACATCAAAAATGTTACCATTAAAGTATATACATGATGTTAACGTGTGGCTGGTCTCCAAATACTACCTACATTGAGGTTTCGGCCAGAGAAATACATAGAGTCAAACTAATAGGAATCAGCAACAAAGCAATTCATTCTTACTATTTATTTTTAAGAAAAGCAACATTTAGGCTCCGCTGGCCAGCCGGTAAAGGTCGGCAGGGACTTTTATTATTGTCTGGCATGTAAGTTGACGCAATTGGACCTAATGGACTCAAATAAGACAGTCATATATAATATAATGCAAAAATGTCACCTCTCATAATGTTATCAGAGCTGTAAGTAGATAGAAAACCTCTTAAAAGCTGGTAGAGAAATTTCAATTGTCGGTAAAAAATTTTCAACCCCAGTTTTATGCCTCTATCTATAAGTTCACTTCAGTACTAAGGCCGTTCTGCTATAGGAGGTCCCTAAAAAAGTTTGGAACCTTCATAAAAGTGCCACTTAACAATTTTTGCGGTGACATTATTAACACATTTAAAAACGTTTAATATCACATCAAAAATGTTACCATTGCAGTATATACATGATGTTAACGTGTGGCTGGCCTCCAAATACTACCTACATTGAGGTTTGGGCCAGAGAAAGACATAGAGTCAAACTAATAGGAATCAGCAACAAAGCAATTCATTCTTACTATTTATTTTTAAGAAAAGCAACATTTAGGCTCCGCTGGCCAGCCGGTAAAGGTCGGCAGGGACTTTTATTATTGTCTGGCATGTAAGTTGACGCAATTGGACCTAATGGACTCAAATAAGACAGTCATATATAATATAATGCAAAAATGTCACCTCTCATAATGTTATCAGAGCTGTAAGTAGATAGAAAACCTCTTAAAAGCTGGTAGAGAAATTTCAATTGTCTGGAAAAAAATTTTCAACCCCAGTTTTATGCCTCTAACTATAAGTTCACTTCAGTACTAAGGCCGTTCTGCTATAGGAGCTCCCTAAAAAAGTTTGGAACCTTCATAAAAGTGCCACTTAACAATTTTTGCGGTGACATTATTAACACATTTAAAAACGTTTAATATCACATCAAAAATGTTACCATTGCAGTATATACATGATGTTAACGTGTGGCTGGTCTCCAAATACTACATACATTGAGATTGAGGTTTCGGCCAGAGAAAGACATAGAGTCAAACTAATAGGAATCAGCAACAAAGCAATTCATGCTTACTATTTATTTTTAAGAAAAGCAACATTTAGGCTCCGCTGGCCAGCCGGTAAAGGTCGGCAGGGACTTTTATTATTGTCTGGCATGTAAGTTGACGCAATTGGACCTAATGGACTCAAATAAGACAGTCATATATAATATAATGCAAAAATGTCACCTCTCAATGTTATCAGAGCTGTAAGTAGATAGAAAACCTCTTAAAAGCTGGTAGAGAAAATTCAATGGTCGGGAAAAAATTTTTCGACTCCAGTTTTATGCCTCTATCTATAAGTTCACTTCAGTACTAAGGCCGTTCTGCTATAGGAGGTCCCTTAAAAAGTTTGGAACCTTCATAAAAGTGCCACTTGACAATTTTTGCGGTGACATTATTTACAAATTTAAAAACGTTTAATATCACATCAAAAATGTTACCATTGCAGTATATATATGATGTTAACGTGTGGCTGGTCTCCAAATAATACCTAAATTGAGGTTTTGGCCAGAGAAAGACAGAGTCAAACTAATAGGAATCAGCAACAAAGCAATTCATATTCTTACTATTTATTTTTAGGAAAAGCAATATTTAGGCTCCGCTGGCCAGCCGGTAAAGGTCGGCATGGACTTTTATTATTGTCTGGCATGTAAGTTGACCCAATTGGACCTAATGGACTCAAATAAAACAGTCATATACAATATAATACAAAAATGTCACCTCTCATAATGTTAGAGCTGTAAGTAGATAGAAAACCTCTTAAAAGCTGGTAGAGAAAATTCAATTGTCGGGAAAAAAATTTTCGACCCCAGTTTTATGCGTCTATCTATAAGTTCACTTCAGTACTAAGGCCGTTCTGCTATAGGAGGTCCCTAAAAAAGTTGAACCTTCTTAAAAGTGCCACTTGACAATTTTTGCGGTGACATTATTTACAAATTTAAAAAAGTTTAATATCACATCAAAAATGTTACCATTGCAGTATATACATGATGTTAACGTGTGGCTGGTCTCCAAAGACTACCTGAATTGAGGTTTTGGCCAGAAAAAGACAGAGTCAAACTAATAGGAATCAGCAACAACGCAATTCATATTCTTACTATTTATTTTTAGGAAAAGCAACATTTAGTCTCCGCTGGCCAGCCGGTAAAGGTCGGCATGGACTTTTATTATTGTCTGGTATGTAAGTTGACCCAATGGGACCTAATGGACTCAAATAAAACAGTCATACACAATATAATGCAAAAATGTCACCTCTCATAATGTTATCAGAGCTGTAAGTAGACAGAAAACCTCTTAAAAGCTGGTAGAGAAAATTCAATTGTCGGCAAAAAAATTTTCGACCCCAGATTTATGCCTCTATCTATAAGTTCATTTCAGTACTAAGGCCGTTCTGCTATAGGAGGTCCCTAAAAAAGTTTGGAACCTTCTTAAAAGTGCCACTTGACAATTTTTGCGGTGACATTATTAACAAACTTAAAAACGTTTAATATCACATCAAAAATGCTACCATTGCAGTATATACATGATGTTAACGTGTGGCTGGTCTCCAAATACTACCTAAATTGAGGTTTTGGCCAGAGAAAGACAGAGTCAAACTAACAGCAACAAAGCAATTCATTTTCTTACTATTTATTTTTTAGGAAAAGCAACATTTAGGCTCCGCTGGCCAGCCGGTAAAGGGAGGCATGGACTTTTATTATTGTCTGGCATGTAAGTTGACCCAATTGGACCTAATGAACTCAAATAAAACAGTCATATATAATATAATGCAAAAATGTCACCTCTCATAATGTTATCAAAGCTGTAAGTAGATAGAAAACCTCTTAAAAGCTGGTAGAGAAATTTCGATTGTCGGGAAAAAAATTTTCGACCCCAGTTTTATGCCTCTAGCTATAAGTTCACTTCAGTACTAAGGCCGTTCTGCTATAGGAGGTCCCTAAAAAGTTTGGAACCTTCATAAAAGTGCCACTTAACAATTTTTGCGGTGACATTATTTACAAATTTAAAAACGTTTAATATCACATCAAAAATGTTACCATTGCAGTATATACATGATGTTAACGTATGGCTGGTCTCCAAATACTACCTACACTGAGGTTTTGGCCAGAGAAAGACATAGTCAAACTAATAGGAATCAGTAACAAAGCAATTCATATTCTTACTATTTATTTTTAAGAAAAGCAATATTTAGGCTCCGCTGGCCAGTCGGTACAAGTCGGCATGGACTATTATTATTGTCTGGCATGTAAGTTGACCCAATTGGACCTAATGGACTCAAATAAAACAGTCATATACAATATAATACAAAAATGTCACCTCTCATAATGTTAGAGCTGTAAGTAGATAGAAAACCTCTTAAAAGCTGGTAGAGAAAATTCAATTGTCGGGAAAAAAAATTTCGACCCCAGTTTTATGCGTCTATCTATAAGTTAACTTCAGTACTAAGGCCGTTCTGCTATAGGAGGTCCCTAAAAAAGTTGAACCTTCTTAAAAGTGCCACTTGACAATTTTTGCGGTGACATTATTTACAAATTTAAAAAAGTTTAATATCACATCAAAAATGTTACCATTGCAGTATATACATGATGTTAACGTGTGGCTGGTCTCCAAAGACTACCTGAATTGAGGTTTTGGCCAGAAAAAGACAGAGTCAAACTAATAGGAATCAGCAACAACGCAATTCATATTCTTACTATTTATTTTTAGGAAAAGCAACATTTAGTCTCCGCTGGCCAGCCGGTAAAGGTCGGCATGGACTTTTATTATTGTCTGGTATGTAAGTTGACCTAATGGGACCTTATGCACTCAAATAAAACAGTCATACACAATATAATGCAAAAATGTCACCTCTCATAATGTTATCAGAGCTGTAAGTAGACAGAAAACCTCTTAAAAGCTGGTAGAGAAAATTCAATTGTCGGCAAAAAAATTTTCGACCCCAGATTTATGCCTCTATCTATAAGTTCATTTCAGTACTAAGGCCGTTCTGCTATAGGAGGTCCCTAAAAAAGTTTGGAACCTTCTTAAAAGTGCCACTTGACAATTTTTGCGGTGACATTATTAACAAACTTAAAAACGTTTAATATCACATCAAAAATGCTACCATTGCAGTATATACATGATGTTAACGTGTGGCTGGTCTCCAAATACTACCTAAATTGAGGTTTTGGCCAGAGAAAGACAGAGTCAAACTAATGGCCAGAGAAAGACACAGTCAAACTAACAGCAACAAAGCAATTCATTTTCTTACTATTTATTTTTTAGGAAAAGCAACATTTAGGCTCCGCTGGCCAGCCGGTAAAGGGAGGCATGGACTTTTATTATTGTCTGGCATGTAAGTTGACCCAATTGGACCTAATGAACTCAAATAAAACAGTCATATATAATATAATGCAAAAATGTCACCTCTCATAATGTTATCAAAGCTGTAAGTAGATAGAAAACCTCTTAAAAGCTGGTAGAGAAATTTCGATTGTCGGGAAAAAAATTTTCGACGCCAGTTTTATGCCTCTAGCTATAAGTTCACTTCAGTACTAAGGCCGTTCTGCTATAGGAGGTCCCTAAAAAGTTTGGAACCTTCATAAAAGTGCCACTTAACAATTTTTGCGGTGACATTATTTACAAATTTAAAAACGTTTAATATCACATCAAAAATGTTACCATTGCAGTATATACATGATGTTAACGTATGGCTGGTCTCCAAATACTACCTACACTGAGGTTTTGGCCAGAGAAAGACATAGAGTCAAACTATTAGGAATCAGTAACAAAGCAATTCATATTCTTACTATTTATTTTTAAGAAAAGCAACATTTAGGCTCCGCTGGCCAGCCGGTAAAGGGAGGCATGGACTTTTATTATTGTCTGGCATGTAAGTTGACCCAATTGGACCTAATGAACTCAAATAAAACAGTCATATATAATATAATGCAAAAATGTCACCTCTCAATGTTATCAGAGCTGTAAGTAGATAGAAAACCTCTTAAAAGCTGGTAGAGAAATTTCGATTGTCGGGAAAAAAATTTTCGACCCCAGTTTTATGCCTCTAGCTATAAGTTCACTTCAGTACTAAGGCCGTTCTGCTATAGGAGGTCCCTAAAAAGTTTGGAACCTTCATAAAAGTGCCACTTAACAATTTTTGCGGTGACATTATTTACAAATTTAAAAACGTTTAATATCACATCAAAAATGTTACCATTGCAGTATATACATGATGTTAACGTGTGGCTGGCCTCCAAATACTACCTACATTGAGGTTTTGGCCAGAGAAGGACATAGAGTCAAACTAATAGGAATCAGTAACAAAGCAATTCATATTCTTACTATTTATTTTTAAGAAAAGCAATATTTAGGCTCCGCTGGCCAGTCGGTACAAGTCGGCATGGACTATTATTATTGTCTGGCATGTAAGTTGACCCAATTGGACCTAATGAACTCAAATAAAACAGTCATATATAATATAATGCAAATATGTCACCTCTCATAATGTTATCAGAGCTGTAAGTAGACAGAAAACCTCTTAAAAGCTGGTAGAGAAAATTCAATTGTCGGCAAAAAAATTTTCGACCCCAGATTTATGCCTCTATCTATAAGTTCATTTCAGTACTAAGGCCGTTCTGCTATAGGAGGTCCCTAAAAAGTTTGGAACCTTCATAAAAGTGCCACTTAACAATTTTTGCGGTGACATTATTTACAAATTTAAAAACGTTTAATATCACATCAAAAATGTTACCATTGCAGTATATACATATTGTTAACGTATGGCTGGTCTCCAAATACTACCTACACTGAGGTTTTACCCAGAGAAAGACAGAGTCAAACTAATAGGAATCAGTAACAAAGCATTTCATATTCTTACTATTTATTTTTAAGAAAAGCAAGATTTAGTCTTCGCTGGCCAGCCGGTAAAGGTCGGCATGGACTTTTATTATTGTCTGTTATGTAAGTTGACCCAATTGGACCTAATGAACTCAAATAAAACAGTCATATATAATATAATACAAAAATGTTACCTCTCATAATGTTATCAGAGCTGTAAGTAGACAGAAAACCTCTTAAGAGCTGGTAGAGAAAATTCAATTGTCGGCAAAAAAATTTTCGACCCCAGATTTATTCCTCTATCTATAAGTTCATTTCAGTACTAAGGCCGTTCTGCAATAGGAGGTCCCTAAAAAAGTTTGGAACCTTCTTAAAAGTGCCACTTGACAATTTTTGCGGTGACATTATTAACAAATTTAAAAACGTTTAATATCATATCAAAAATGCTACCAATGCTACCAAAGCTGGTAGAGAAAATTCAAATATCGGCAAAAAAATTTTCGACCCCAGATTTATGCCTCTATCTATAAGTTCATTTCAGTACTAAGGCCGTTCTGATATAGGAGGTCCCTAAAAAAGTTTGGAACCTTCTTAAAAGTGCCACTTGACAATTTTTGCGGTGACATTATTAGCAAACTTAAAAAAGTTTAATATCACATCAAAAATGCTACCATTGCAGTATATACATGATGTTAACGTGTGGCTGGTCTCCAAATACTACCTAAATTGAGGTTTTGGCCAGAGAAAGACAGAGTCAAACTAAATTTTTAGGAAAAGCAACATTTAGGCTCCGCTGGCCAGCCGGTAAAGGTCGGCATGGACTTTTATTATTGTCTGGCATGTAAGTTGACCCAATTGGACCTAATGAACTCAAATAAAACAGTCATATATAATATAATGCAAAAATGTCACCTCTCATAATGTTATCAGAGCTGTAAGTAGATAGAAAACCTCTTAAAAGCTCGTAGAGAAAATTCAATTGTCGGGAAAAAATTTTCGACCCCAGTTTTATGCCTCTAGCTATAAGTTCACTTCAGTACTAAGGCCGTTCTGCTATAGGACGTCCCTAAAAAGTTTGTAACCTTCATAAAAGTGCCACTTACCAATTTTTGCGGTGACATTATTAACACATTTAAAAACGTTTAATATCACATCAAAAATGTTACCATTGCAGTATATACATGATGTTAACGTGTGGCTGGCCTCCAAATACTACCTACATTGAGGTTTTGGCCAGAGAAAGACATAGAGTCAAACTAATAGGAATCAGCAACAAAGCAATTCATATTCTTACTATTTATTTTTAAGAAAAGCAACATTTAGGCTCCGCTGGCCAGCCGGTACAGGTCGGCATGGACTTTTATTATTGTCTGGCATGTAAGTTGACCCAATTGGACCTAATGCACTCAAATAAAACAGTCATATATAATATAATGCAAAAATGTCACCTCTCATAATGTTATCAGATCTGTAAGTAGATAGAAAACCTCTTAAAAGCTGGTAGAGAAAATTCAATTGCCGGGAAAAAAATTTTCGACCCCAGTTTTATGCCTCTATCTATAAGTTCACTTCAGTACTAAGGCCGTTCTGCTATAGGACGTCCCTAAAAAAGTTTGGAACCTTCATAAAAGTGCCACTTACCAATTTTTGCGGTGACATTATTAACACATTTAAAAACGTTTAATATCACATCAAAAATGTTACCAATGCAGTATATACATGATGTTAACGTGTGGCTGGCCTCCAAATACTACCTACATTGAGGTTTTGGCCAGAGAAGGACAGAGTCAAACTAATAGGAATCAGCAACAAAGCAATTCATATTCTTACTATTTATTTTTAAGAAAAGCAACATTTAGGCTCCGCTGGCCAGCCGGTAAAGGTCGGCATGGACTTTTATTATTGTCTGGCATGTAAGTTGACCCAATTGGACCTAATGCACTCAAATAAAACAGTCATATGATATAATGCAAAAATGTCACCTCTCATAATGTTATCAGATCTGTAAGTAGATAGAAAACCTCTTAAAAGCTGGTAGAGAAAATTCAATTGCCGGTAAAAAAATTTTCGACCCCAGTTTTATGCCTCTATCTATAAGTTCACTTCAGTACTAAGGCCGTTCTTCTATAGGAGGTCCCTAAAAAGTTGGGAACCTTCATAAAAGTGCCACTTGACAATTTTTGCGGTGACATTATTAGCAAACTTAAAAAAGTTTAAAATCACATCAAAAATGCTACCATTGCAGTATATACATGATGTTAACGTGTGGCTGGTCTCCAAATACTACCTAAATTGAGGTTTTGGCCAGAGAAAGACAGAGTCAAACTAAATTTTTAGGAAAAGCAACATTTAGGCTCCGCTGGCCAGCCGGTAAAGGTCGGCATGGACTTTTATTATTGTCTGGCATGTAAGTTGACCCAATTGGACCTAATGAACTCAAATAAAACAGTCATATATAATATAATGCAAAAATGTCACCTCTCATAATGTTATCAGATCTGTAAGTAGATAGAAAACCTCTTAAAAGCTGGTAGAGAAAATTCAATTGCCGGGAAAAAAATTTTCGACCCCAGTTTTATGCCTCTATCTATAAGTTCACTTCAGTACTAAGGCCGTTCTTCTATAGGAGGTCCCTAAAAAGTTGGGAACCTTCATAAAAGTGCCACTTGACAATTTTTGCGGTGACATTATTAGCAAACTTAGAAAAGTTTAAAATCACATCAAAAATGCTACCATTGCAGTATATACATGATGTTAACGTGTGGCTGGTCTCCAAATACTACCTAAATTGAGGTTTTGGCCAGAGAAAGACAGAGTCAAACTAAATTTTTAGGAAAAGCAACATTTAGGCTCCGCTGGCCAGCCGGTAAAGGTCGGCATGGACTTTTATTATTGTCTGGCATGTAAGTTGACCCAATTGGACCTAATGAACTCAAATAAAACAGTCATATATAATATAATGCAAAAATGTCACCTCTCATAATGTTATCAGAGCTGTAAGTAGATAGAAAACCTCTTAAAAGCTCGTAGAGAAAATTCAATTGTCGGGAAAAAATTTTCGACCCCAGTTTTATGCCTCTAGCTATAAGTTTACTTCAGTACTAAGGCCGTTCTGCTATAGGACGTCCCTAAAAAGTTTGGAACCTTCATAAAAGTGCCACTTACCAATTTTTGCGGTGACATTATTAACACATTTAAAAACGTTTAATATCACATCAAAAATGTTACCATTGCAGTATATACATGATGTTAACGTGTGGCTGGCCTCCAAATACTAGCTACATTGAGGTTTTGGCCAGAGAAAGACATAGAGTCAAACTAATAGGAATCAGCAACAAAGCAATTCATATTCTTACTATTTATTTTTAAGAAAAGCAACCTTTAGGCTCCGCTGGCCAGCCGGTACAGGTCGGCATGGACTTTTATTATTGTCTGGCATGTAAGTTGACCCAATTGGACCTAATGCACTCAAATAAAACAGTCATATATAATATAATGCAAAAATGTCACCTCTCGTAATGTTATCAGATCTGTAAGTAGATAGAAAACCTCTTAAAAGCTGGTAGAGAAAATTCAATTGCCGGGAAAAAAATTTTCGACCCCAGTTTTATGCCTCTATCTATAAGTTCACTTCAGTACTAAGGCCGTTCTGCTATAGGACGTCCCTAAAAAAGTTTGGAACCTTCATAAAAGTGCCACTTACCAATTTTTGCGGTGACATTATTAACACATTTAAAAACGTTTAATATCACATCAAAAATGTTACCATTGCAGTATATACATGATGTTAACGTGTGGCTGGCCTCCAAATACTACCTACATTGAGGTTTTGGCCAGAGAAGGACATAGAGTCAAACTAATAGGAATCAGCAACAAAGCAATTCATATTCTTACTATTTATTTTTAAG
Organism: Convolutriloba macropyga; assembly: GCF_964194025.1. NCBI lineage: Eukaryota > Metazoa > Xenacoelomorpha > Acoela > Convolutidae > Convolutriloba > Convolutriloba macropyga. The sequence goes on from NC_134475.1 coordinate 43,195,540, forward strand.
AAAAGCAACATTTAGGCTCCGCTGGCCAGCCGGTAAAGGTCGGCATGGACTTTTATTATTGTCTGGCATGTAAGTTGACCCAATTGGACCTAATGCACTCAAATAAAACAGTCATATATAATATAATGAAAAAATGTCACCTCTCATAATGTTATCAGATCTGTAAGTAGATAGAAAACCTCTTAAAAGCTGGTAGAGAAAATTCAATTGCCGGGAAAAAAATTTTCGACCCCAGTTTTATGCCTCTATCTATAAGTTCACTTCAGTACTAAGGCCGTTCTTCTATAGGAGGTCCCTAAAAAGTTGGGAACCTTCATAAAAGTGCCACTTAACAATTTTTGCTGTGATATTATTAACACATATAAAAAAACGTTTAATATCATATCAAAAATGTTACCATTGCAGTATATACATGATGTTAACGTGTGGCTGGCCTCAAAATACTACCTACATTGAGGTTTTGGCCAGAGAAAGACAGAGTCAAACTAATAGGAATCAACAAAGCAATTCATATTCCTACTATTTATTTTTAAGAAAAGCAACATATAGGCTCCGCTGGCCAACCGGTAAAGGTCGGCATGGACTTTTATTATTGTCTGGCAAGTAAGTTGATCAAATTGGACCTAATGAACTCAAATACAACAGCCATATATAATATAATGCAAAAATGTCACCTCTCATAATGTTATCAGATCTGTAAGTAGATAGAAAACCTCTTAAAAGCTGGTAGAGAAAATTCAATTGCCGGGAAAAAAATTTTCGACCCCAGTTTTATTCCACTATCTATAAGTTCACTTCAGTACTAAGGCCGTTCTTCTATAGGAGGTCCCTAAAAAGTTGGGAACCTTCATAAAAGTGCCACTTAACAATTTTTGCTGTGATATTATTAACACATTTAAAAACGTTTAATATCATATCAAAAATGTTACCATTGCAGTATATACATGATGTTAACGTGTGGCTGGCCTCAAAATACTACCTACATTGAGGTTTTGGCCAGAGAAAGACAGAGTCAAACTAATAGGAATCAACAAAGCAATTCATATTCCTACTATTTATTTTTAAGAAAAGCAACATATAGGCTCCGCTGGCCAACCGGTAAAGGTCGGCATGGACTTTTATTATTGTCTGGCAAGTAAGTTGATCAAATTGGACCTAATGAACTCGAATACAACAGCCATATATAATATAATGCAAAAATGTCACCTCTCATAATGTTATCAGATCTGTAAGTAGATAGAAAACCTCTTAAAAGCTGGTAGAGAAAATTCAATTGCCGGGAAGAAAATTTTCGACCCCAGTTTTATGCCTCTAGCTATAATTTCACTTCAGTACTAAGGCCGTTCTGCTATAGGACGTCCCTAAAAAGTTTGGAACCTTCATAAAAGTGCCACTTACCAATTTTTGCGGTGACATTAACACATTTAAAAACGTTTAATATCACATCAAAAATGTTACCATTGCAGTATTTACATGATGTTAACGTGTGGCTGGCCTCCAAATACTACCTACATTGAGGTTTTTGCCAGAGAAAGACATAGAGTCAAACTAATAGGAATCAGCAACAAAGCAATTCATATTCTTACTATTTATTTTTAAGAAAAGCAACATTTAGGCTCCGCTGGCCAGCCGGTAAAGGTCGGCATGGGCTTTTTATTATTGTCTGGCATGTAAGTTGACCCAATTGGACCTAATGCACTCAAATAAAACAGTCATATATAATATAATGCAAAAATGTCACCTCTCATAATGTTATCAGATCTGTAAGTAGATAGAAAACCTCTTAAAAGCTCGTAGAGAAAATTCAATTGCCGGGAAAAAAATTTTCGACCCCAGTTTTATGCCTCTAGCTATAAGTTCACTTCAGTACTAAGGCCGTTCTGCTAAAGGACGTCCCTAAAAAAGTTTGGTACCTTCATAAAAGTACCACTTACCAATTTTTGCGGTGACATTATTAACACAATTAAAAACGTTTAATATCACATCAAAAATATTACCATTGCAGTATATACATGATGTTAACGTGTGGCTGGCCTCCAAATACTACCTACATTGAGGTTTTGGCCAGAGAAAGACATAGAGTCAAACTAATAGGAATCAGCAACAAAGCAATTCATATTCTTACTATTTATTTTTAAGAAAAGCAACATTTAGGCTCCGCTGGCCAGCCGGTAAAGGTCGGCATGGACTTTTATTATTGCCTGGCATGTAAGTTGACCCAATTGGACCTAATGCACTCAAATAAAACAGCCATATATAATATAATGCAAAAATGTCACCTCTCATAATGTTATCAGATCTGTAAGTAGATAGAAAACCTCTTAAAAGCTGGTAGAGAAAATTCAATTGCCGGGAAAAAAAATTTCGACCCCAGTTTTATGCCTCTATCTATAAGTTCACTTCAGTACTAAGGCCGTTCTTCTTTAGGAGGTCACTAAAAAAGTTTGGAACCTTCATAAAAGTGCCACTTGACAATTTTTGCGGTGACATTATTAACACATTTAAAAACGTTTAATATCACATCAAAAATGTTACCATTGCAGTATATACATGATGTTAACGTGTGGCTGGCCTCAAAATACTACCTACATTGAGGTTTTGGCCAGAGAAAGACAGAGTCAAACTAATAGGAATCAACAAAGCAATTCATATTCCTACTATTTATTTTTAAGAAAAGCAACATATAGGCTCCGCTGGCCAACCGGTAAAGGTCGGCATGGACTTTTATTATTGTCTGGCAAGTAAGTTGATCAAATTGGACCTATTGAACTCAAATACAACAGCCATATATAATATAATGCAAAAATGTCACCACTCATAATGGTATCAGAGATGTAAGTAGATAGAAAACCTCTTAAAAGCTGGTAGAAAAATTTCAACTGTCGGGAAAAAAAATTTCGACCCCTGTTTTATGCCTCTATCTATAAGTTCACTTCAGTACTTAGGCCGTTCTGTTATAGGAGGTCCCTAAAAAGTTTAGAACCTTCATAAAAGTGCCACTTAACAATTTTTGCAGTGACATTATTAACACATTTAAAAACGTTTAATATCACATCAAAAATGTTACCATTGCAGTATATACATGAATTTAACGTGTGGCTGGCCTCCAAATACTACCTACATTGAGGTTTTGGCCAGAGAAAGACATAGAGTCAAACTAATAGGAATCAGCAACAAAGCAATTCATATTCTTACTATTTATTTTTAAGAAAAGCAACATTTAGGCTCCGCTGGCCAGCCGGTAAAGGTCGGCATGGACTTTTTATTATTGTCTGGCATGTAAGTTGACCCAATTGGACCTAATGCACTCAAATAAAACAGTCATATATAATATAATGCAAAAATGTCACCTCTCATAATGTTATCAGATCTGTAAGTAGATAGAAAACCTCTTAAAAGCTGGTAGAGAAAATTCAATTGCCGGGAAAAAAATTTTTTCGACCCCAGTTTTATGCCTCTAGCTATAAGTTCACTTCAGTACTAAGGCCGTTCTTCTATAGGAGGTCCCTAAAAAGTTGGGAACCTTCATAAAAGTGCCACTTACCAATTTTTGCGGTGACATTATTAACACATTTAAAAACGTTTAATATCACATCAAAAATGTTACCATTGCAGTATATACATGATGTTAACGTGTGGCTGGCCTCCAAATACTACCTACATTGAGGTTTTGGCCAGAGAAAGAAATAGAGTCAAACTAATAGGAATCAGCAACAAAGCAATTCATATTCTTACTATTTATTTTTAAGAAAAGCAACATTTAGGCTCCGCTGGCCAGCCGGTAAAGGTCGGCATGGACTTTTATTATTGTCTGGCATGTAAGTTGACCCAATTGGACCTAATGCACTCAAATAAAACAGTCATATATAATATAATGCAAAAATGTCACCTCTCATAATGTTATCAGATCTGTAAGTAGATAGAAAACCTCTTAAAAGCTGGTAGAGAAAATTCAATTGCCGGGAAAAAAAAGTTCGACCCCAGTTTTATGCCTCTATCTATAAGTTCACTTCAGTACTAAGGCCGTTCTTCTATAGGAGGTCCCTAAAAAGTTGGAAACCTTCATAAAAGTGCCACTTAACAATTTTTGCTGTGATATTATTAACACATTTAAAAACGTTTAATATCATATCAAAAATGTTACCATTGCAGTATATACATGATGTTAACGTGTGGCTGGCCTCAAAATACTACCTACATTGAGGTTTTGGCCAGAGAAAGACAGAGTCAAACTAATAGGAATCAACAAAGCAGCAAGAAAAGCAACATATAGGCTCCGCTGGCCAACCGGTAAAGGTCGGCATGGACTTTTAATATTGTCTGGCAAGTAAGTTGATCAAATTGGACCTAATGAACTCAAATACAACAGCCATATATAATATAATGCAAAAATGTCACCTCTCATAATGGTATCAGAGCTGTAAGTAGATAGAAAACCTCTTAAAAGCTGGTAGAAAAATTTCAACTGTCGGGAAAAAAAATTTCGACCCCTTTTTTATGCCTCTATCTATAAGTCCACTTCAGTACTTAGGCCGTTCTGTTATAGGAGGTCCCTAAAAAGTTTAGAACCTTCATAAAAGTGCCACTTAACAATTTTTGCGGTGACATTATTAAAACATTTAAAAACGTTTTATATCACATCAAAAATGTTACCATTGCAGTATATACTTGATGTTAACGTTTAGCTGGCCTCCGAATACTACCTACATTGAGGTTTTGGCCAGGGAAAGACAGAGTCAAACTAATAGGAATCAGCAACAAAGCAATTCATATTCCTACTACTTATTTTTAAGAAAAGCAACATTTAGGCTCCGCTGGCCAGCGCTAAAGGTCGGCATGGACTTTTATTATTGTCTGGCGTGTAAGTTGACCCAATTGGACCTAATGAACTCAAATAAAACAGTCATATGTAATGTAGTGCAAAAATGTCAGCTCTCATAATGTTATCAGAGCTGTAATTAGGTAGAAAACCTCTTAAAAGCTGGTAGAGAAATTTCAGTTGTCGGGAAAAAAAACTTTCGACCTCTGTTTTATGCCCCTAGCTATAAGTTCATTTCAGTACTACGGCCGTTCTGCTATATGAGGTCCCTAAAAAGTTTGGAACCTTCATAAAAGTGCCACTTAACAATTTTTGCGGTGACATTATTAAGACATTGAAAAACGTTTAATATCACATCAAAAATGTTACCATTGCAGAATATACATGACTTTAACGTTTGGATGGCTTCCAAATACTATCTCCATTGAGGTTTTGGCCAGAGAAAGACATAGAGTTAAACTGATAGGAATCAGCAACAAAGCAATTCATATTCCTACTATTTATTTTTAAGAAAAGCAACATTCAGGCTCCGCTGGCCAGCCGGTAAAGGTCGGCATGGACTTTTATTATTGTCTGGCATGTAAGTTGACCCAATTGGACCTAATGAACTCAAATAAAACAGTCATATATAATATAATACAAAAATGTTACCTCTCATAATGTTATCAGAGCTTTAAGTAGATAGAAAACCTCTTAAAAGCTTGTAGAGAAATTTCAATTGTCGGGAAAAAAACTTTCGACCCCAGTTTTATGCCTCTTTTAGAATCCTCAGTTAGTGGGGAGTATGCCCATATATATTTTCCATAGCATTTTACGGAATTGAGATAGTCAAATTTGGCTCTGAAGTCAGGTCACCACGCTTTTTTGGTAATTTGGTACGGTACCTTATAATTGCTATAACTCCTTGAAGAATGTACCGATTGTGCTCAATATGATGCGTATCTCAAGCAGTGCTACAAACTAAGGGGGTTTATTTTTCTCTCGCCGTTTAAGAGAAATTGGCCAGTAAACTTGCCCACGATATTAGCCCCAGAAGCGGTTGACACCAGCGGGCGACCCCGTTGACACCTTGAGGCTTTGAACTGTATTGAAAAAAATAGTGTTTTGAATAGCTCGTCTAACGTAGATTCTGAATATGTATACTTTATATAGCTTTTTCAGAGGTTTAGGTGTTCAATTTTAGCACTGAAAACGGTGTACCTCTACTACAGGGTCATTTGGTACGGTACCTTGTTTTTACTATGTTTTGAATAGCTCGTCTAACGTAGATTCTGAATATGTATACTTTATATAGCATTTTCAGAGGTTTAGGTGTTCAATTTTAGCACTGAAAACGGTGTACCTCTACTACAGGGTCATTTGGTACGGTGCCCAATCAAAATGAGCCCAATCTTGAAAAATGCACCGATTGGGCTCATTTTTTAATATGATGCGGGTCTAAAGCAGTGCTACAATTGGTACGAAGGGCGTTTGTTTTTGTACAGCCGTTTTCGAGAAATTGGCCAGGAAAGTTGACCCCAGTTTGACCTCCTGTGGAGAGAAACACCACCTTGAGTACGATAATAAACCTTGTTGTGGGTTGAATTCACGGTGAAATTTAGACTCGATAGTTAGTTCGTTAGATTCGACTGATAATAGGGATTGTCCCCATATACGTTTTATAGGTAATTTTATGTAGGTAGAGGAAAAATTACAGACCGAGCACACGAGTCGTGGGAAAAGGTGGTCAAATTGACTGAATGCTCATCGGCTTTGATTTCCTAAGTACTTATCAGAAACAAGTGAGGGCATATATGGTTTTAAAGCCCGTTTCACGGGCGATTCAATGAGCTCACGTTTCGATTGATTTAGTATTTTAGAAGTTAGTAACGATTTTCAATCTCGAACCTCCGAAAATGACCACATGCTCACTGCTCGATCTTCAATTTTTCTTTAATCAGAGTGTTTATGTTAACAACCGATTAATATGAGTTACAATATCGTCGTAATCGTATCAAACTTTTAAGACTATGTTGAACGTTTTTGGTTTGCTCTTCGGGAAACTATAACCGAACGAGCGTTTGGTACCAATTGAAAAAATGGCATAGCAACTGAATGCTCGTTGACTTTTCATCGGTCCAAGGAGTTGTCCAATTCCAACCAAACTCGGTATGGGGTATCACCAGTGCAATTAGAGTGCAACACACAAAATTTTTTGGTATAAATCGCCCAGCAAAAAAATTGGGGTTTCATACGGAAATTTTTGAGTTTTGCTAATAACGAATATCAGCTCTAGTTATTTTTGATTGGGTCAGGAAGTGCTCCAAATTGAACCAAACTTGGTGTGGAGAATCCGCTGGGTAGGTAGAGTGTAGGAGAAAAGAATTTTTTGGTATAGCTTGCCAAGCAAAAAAGTTGGGTTTTCATACAGAAATTTTTGAATTTTGCAAATAATGAATATCAACTTTAGTTATTTTTGATTGGGTATGGAAGTGGTCCAAACTGGACCAAACTTGGTGTGGAGTATCCCCTGGAAATGTAGAGTGTAGGAGAAAAAGATTTGTCGTATAGCTTGCCAAGCAAAAAAGTTTTCGAGAAATTGGCCAGGAAAGTTGAGCCCAGTTTGACCTCCTGTGGAGAGAAACACCACCTTGAGTACGATAATAAACCTTGTTGTGGGTTGAATTTACGGTGACATTTAGACTCGATAGTTAGTTCGTTAGATTCGACTGATAATGGGGATTGTCCCCATATATGTTTTATAGGTAATTTTATGTAGGTAGAGGAAAAATTACAGATCGAGCACACGAGTCGTGGGAAAAGGTCGTCAAATTGACTGAATGCTCATCGGCTTTGATTTCCTAAGTACTTATCAGAAACAAGTGAGGGCATATATGGTTTTAAAGCCCGTTTCACGGGCGATTCAATGAGCTCACGTTTCGATTGATTTAGTATTTTAGAAGTTATTAACGATTTTCAATCTCGAACCTCCGAAAATGACCACATGCTCACTGCTCGATCTTCAATTTTTCTTTAATCAGAGTGTTTATGTTAACAACCGATTAATATGAGTTACAATATCATCGTAATCGTATCAAACTTTTAAGACTATGTTGAACGTTTTTGGTTTGCTCTTCGGGAAACGATAACCGAACGAGCGTTTGGTACCAATTGAAAAAATGGCATAGCAACTGAATGCTCGTTGACTTTTTATCGGTCCAAGGAGTTGTCCAATTCCAACCAAACTCGGTATGGGGTATCACCAGTGCAATTAGAGTGCAACACAAAAAAATTTTTGGTATAAATCGCCCAGCAAAAAAATTGGGGTTTCATACGGAAATTTTTGAGTTTTGCTAATAACGAATATCAACTCTAGTTAATTTTGATTGGGTCAGGAAGTGCTCCAAATTGAACCAAACTTGGTGTGGAGTATCCGCTGGGTAGGTAGAGTGTAGGAGAAGAGAATTTTTTGGTATAGCTTGCCAAGCAAAAAAGTTGGGTTTTCATACAGAAATTTTTGAATTTTGCAAATAACGAATATCAACATTAGTTATTTTTGATTGGGTATGGAAGTGGTCCAAATTGGACCAAACTTGGTGTGGAGTATCCCCTGGAAAAGTAGAGTGTAGGAGAAAAAGATTTGTCGTATAGCTTGCCAAGCAAAAAAGTTTTCGAGAAATTGGCCAGGAAAGTTGAGCCCAGTTTGACCTCCTGTGGAGAGAAACACCAACTTGAGTACAATAATAAACCTTGTTGTGGGTTGAATTTACGGTGAAATTTAGACTCGCTAGTTAGTTCGTTAGATTCGACTGATAATGGGGGTTGTCCCCATATATGTTTTATAGGTAATTTTATGTAGGTAGAGGAAAAATTACAGATCGAGCACACGAGTCGTGGGAAAAGGTGGTCAAATTGACTGAATGCTCATCGGCTTTGATTTCCTAAGTACTTATCAGAAACAAGTGAGGGCATATATGGTTTTAAAGCCCGTTTCACGGGCGATTCAATGAGCTCACGTTTCGATTGATTTAGTATTTTAGAAGTTAGTAACGATTTTCAATCTCGAACCTCCGAAAATGACCACATGCTCACTGCTCGATCTTCAATTTTTCTTTAATCAGAGTGTTTATGTTAACAACCGATTAATATGAGTTACAATATCGTCGTAATCGTATCAAACTTTTAAGACTATGTTGAACGTTTTTGGTTTGCTCTTCGGGAAACTATAACCGAACGAGCGTTTGGTACCAATTGAAAAAATGGCATAGCAACTGAATGCTCGTTGACTTTTCATCGGTCCAAGGAGTTGTCCAATTCCAACCAAACTCGGTATGGGGTATCACCAGTGCAATTAGAGTGCAACACACAAAATTTTTTGGTATAAATCGCCCAGCAAAAAAATTGGGGTTTCATACGGAAATTTTTGAGTTTTGCTAATAACGAATATCAACTCTAGTTAATTTTGATTGGGTCAGGAAGTGCTCCAAATTGAACCAAACTTGGTGTGGAGTATCCTCTGGGTAGGTAGATTGTAGAAAAAAAAATTTCTTTGGTATAGCTTGCCAAGCAAAAAAGTTGGGTTTTCATACCGAAATTTTTTAATTTTGCGAATAACGAATATCAAATCTAGTTATTTTTGATTGGGTCAGGAAGTGGTCCAAATTGAATCAAACTTGGTGTGGAGTATCCCCTGGGTAGGTAGAGTGTAGGAGAAAAAAAATTTTTGGTATAGCTTGTATAGGAAAAAAGTTAGCTTTTCATACGGAAATTTGCGAGTATTTCCGAATAATTTTGATTAAGTATATTTAAAGTTAGCTCTTTTTGAGCGGGTCAAAGAGTTGTCCAAATCGAACCAAATTTAGTGTGGAGTATCCCATGTGTACGTATTTTTGCTATAGCTTGTCTAGGAAAGAAGTTAGGTTTTCATACGGAAATGTGCGATTATTTCCATGGAAATAATCGCAAATTTCCGTATGAAAAACAAACTTTTTTCCTAGATAAGCTATAGCAAAAATTCTTGGCAGTTTAGACTCTACATACACAGGAGATACTCCATACTAAATTTGGTTCGATTTGGATAACTACTTGACCCGCTCAAAAAGAGCTATTTTTAAATATACTTAATCAAAATTATTCGGAAATAATCGCAAATTTCCGTATGAAAAGCTAACTTTTTTCCTATACAAGCTATATCAAAAAAATTTTTTCTCCTACACTCTACCTACCCAGGGGATACTCCACGCCATGTTTGGTTCAATTTGGACCACTTCCTGACCCAATCAAAAATAACTAGAGTTGTTCGTTATTCGCAAAACTCAAAAATTTCTGTATGAAGACCCAACTTTTTTGCTTGGCAAGCAATACCAAAAAACCTTTTTCTCCTACACTCTACCTACCCAGGGGGTACTCCACGCCATGTTTGGTTCAATTTGGACCACTTCCTGACCCAATCAAAAATAACTAGATTTGATATTCGTTATTCGCAAAATTCAAAAATTTCCGTATGAAAACCCAACTTTTTTGCTTGGCAAGCTATACCAAAAATCTTTTTCTCCTACACTCTACCTACCCAGGGGATACTCCACACCAAAATTGGTTCAATTTGGACCACTTCCTGACCCAATCAAAAATAACAAGAGTTGATATTCGACCTGACGAAATAGACCTATTTTTGAAATTCAATAATCGAAATATTCGAAAATTTACGTATGAAAAATTAAATTTTTTACTATGCATGCTATACCAAAAAAGTCCTTTTTTCCTATGCTCTACCTACACAGGTGATACTCCATGACGAGTTTGGTTCCATTTGAACAAATCGACCCGACGAAATAGACCTATTTTTAAAATTGAATAATTGCACTTTATTCGAAATAATATCTACTTTACGTATGGAAAACTAACTTTTTTCCTAGGAAAGCTATATCAAAAATTATTTTTGCTTTAGACTCTATATAAACAGGGGATACTCCATACCCAATTTGGTTTGATTTGAACAACACCTTGACCCGATGAACCGCTCATAAGAGGTGGGGTGGTACTAAACGTGATTCTCCAAATTTATCACTCCATAGCTATTCAGAATTGGTCCACTGTTGTTTGTTGCAGCCTACTGGTACTTGCGTTTGGCCCAGTTTAGTTATCATAACTGCATTTTCGAGTTTAGATGGCCCGGCGTCTCTTTGCATTTCATGTGCTTCTCATTGTGTCAATGTACTTCATGTGATGTATTTAATTCTCAGTCAAATTCTCCTTTCAGCTGTAGGTGTCACAACAGCTGCACGGGTCGCGGCAGCGCCCAAAAAATGTGATCGGTAATCGCAGGGCACAAAATTAGTAGATAAGATTCTAAGAAATTTCGTGATCAAATTTAGATGCAAAACCTTTTCAAAACTGGTGTGGGGCACCAAACGTGTATTTTGAACATTTCAGCATAAAGGTCTGCCTGAGTGTTATCCTAGCTGCTACTTTGAGATATGCATGAGGTCTTTGAGTATTATAAAGTTGGCATAATAGGAGATTCCCACCTAATGAGGATGAAACCTTATATTCCTTCACATGTACGTGTCCTCGGACGGGGAGAAGAACGAGCCCATAATGGTCTTCGCTATAGAAAGTATTTCGACTGGTTGGAAATCATTGTAATATTTCTCGGTGACACTGACGTCACGGGAAAAGATGGGGCTGAAAGTCCTTCGACAATAACCGAATTTGTTGATGACAAAGGCAATTGCTGCTGCTGCGAAGGAAATGGATATCCATTGTTTAACGGTAGAACTTGTACCGAGAGAAGCTAACCCTGCCGGTACTGTAATGTCTAACCAGGCTCTTGAAACGTTTTAAGAAACGTCATGTGACGTTGAATGGCTTTAATTTTATTCAAGAGAAAGACTAAGTGCACATCGAGAATTATGACGAATTGTGGGAAATTCTTTACAAGAAAATTATTATACGAATTGTCGCGGCAATTGTATATGACGGCTGCGAAGGATGAGGAGTAATCGAAAATAACATTGATGTTGCTATTTGTAAAATAGAAAAGCCGACAGTGGCTGATACTCAAAAGTTTTGATTTTTTGTGCTTTGAAATGAATTATTATTTGAACAGCCGGTAGTGTCGTTGTTTTTCTTCTCTGATGATGACTTCTAAAAATGACTTCTACTAAATTGAAACTACTGTTTAAAGCTATGTTTTCAATAGCAGTAAAGACATCAGTAAACGTAACGTTTCGCAGCTAGTTTGGGGTAAGTCGTATTTTTTCAAAAAAATGTTAAATCATTGAACCGAAGGCCTGACTGTTTTAAAGTGTTGTTTGAATCACCCATTCGGGTGTGTGGGACTCTTATTAAGTTTCATAGGCGCTAGGGTAGAATTAAAACTTTGTAACACCTAATGTTGTGTAGAAGTCACAACGATTGTGGTGCAAAAAAAATTTTGTGTGTACTTGTCTGTGTGTGTGTCTGTTTGTGAGTGTGTCTGTGTGTGGTGTGTTTTTGTGTGCGAACGTCTCTGTGTGTGGGCGCGTGTCTGTTTGTGTGTGTGTATGTCTGTCTGTGTGCGTGTATGTTTGCGTGTGTGTGAGCTGGTGTGTATATGTGTGCGTGACTGTGTGTATGTGTGTCTCTGTGTGTGTGTCTCTGTTTGTTTCTGTAAGTGTTTGTGTGTGTGTGTCTATGTGCGTGTCTGCCGGTCTGTGTGTCTATCGCGTGTGTGTGTGTGTGCGTGTGTGTGGGGTGCGCGCGTCTCTGTGTGCGTGCATGTCTGTGTTTCTCTCTCTCTCTCTGTATGTGTCTCAGATTTTGTGTATGTGTTTGTATGTGTGTGCGCATTTGATTGAATGTATGTGTGTGTGCGTGTGTGTGTATGTGTTTGTATGTGTGTATTTGCGTGTGTGTGTATTTGTGCGTCTCTCTCTCTCTCTCTCTCTCTTGTGTTTCTGTTTTTCTGTGTGTGTGTGTTTGTGTGGGTCTGTGTGTGTTCGTATGTGTTTGTACGTTTGTGTGTGTGCGTATGTGTTTGTATGAGTGTGTGTGTGCTTGTGTGTGTTTGTGTGCGTATGTGTTTGTATGTGCGTGTGTGTATGTGTTTTTATGTGGATGTGTGTGTGTATGCGTATGTGTTTATATGAGTGTGTGTGCTTGTGTCTCTCTGTGTGTGTGTGTGTGTGTGTGCGTATGTGTTTGTATGCGTGTGTGTGTGTGTGTGTGAGTGCTTATGTTTTTGTATGTGTGTATGTGCGTGTATGTGTGTGAGTGTTCGTCTCTGTCTGTTTTTCTGTGTGTGTGCGTATGTGTTTGTACGTATGTGTGTGTGTGTGCGTATGTGTTTGCATGAGTGAGTGTGTGTGCTTGTGTGTGTTTGTGTGCGTACGTGTTTGTATGTGCGTGTGTGTATGTGTTTTTATGTGGATGTGTGTGTGTATGCGTATGTGTTTATATGAGTGTGTGTGCTTGTGTCTCTCTGTGTGTGTGTTTGTGTGCGTACGTGTTTGTGTGTATGTGCGTGTGTGTATGTGTTCTTATGTGTATGTGAGTGTGCGTTCGCGCGCGCGTGTATGTGCGTCTCTCTGTGTCTGTGTTTCTGTTTTTCTGTGTGTATGTTCGTGTGTCTGTGTGTGTCTGTTGTATCGACGGATATCGTGTTTTTCGTGACAAAAGGAGGAAAAATGTTTTCAGCTGTGAGTATTATTCGAAGTTTCAGCTTTCCATTTCGCGATTTCTGTTTCTTCGAATTTTGTTAATCCTTCAGGTCAACAATGCAACGTTCTCCGAGGTCCACAAGAGGACTCTCTACTCAAAATTTTGATGATTTTGACAAAAATCTAATGAAGCGGGCCCGGGAAATAACATTCATCTTTGTGAAAAACGGTGATTTGAGTCCAATTGTTATTGCCTATAACAGTGTCATGTGGCCAACTGATATGACGACACGACAGAAAGTCAATTTGGCCAGCAAGAAGGAAAAAAACGAAATTGTATTTGAGTTACGAGGGAAAACCTATTCTTTGCTCATTAAGTTGTGCTGTCGAAAACAAACTAATTTCCGATGCCCAGAAGCAAGTTGGTGAAAAAATGGTAGCCGCTGAGGGACAACTGAGTGATATAAGTTTTCACAGCACTCAGCAAGTTAGCCCTTCGCCCTTACGATCATCCCTTAAGCGAAACGTTGTTTGTAATGCCGAAAATACTGATACCAAAGCGACGAAGAGCATTAAATTCTCTAAAAAATATGCTCATCCGGAAGTTAGTTTGTATCAAGAAGAAACAATCTGCCAGGAAACCGCTATTGATGATCCCTCCGCTGACAACTTGTTTGATCTGTCGGGCTTAAAGGAGGGTTTCTCGAACAGCATTCAGACAAAATTTAAAGAGTTGATTGAAGTTCACGAGGAGAACGCCCGTAAGCTCTGTAAACAAAATAGCAGTTTCCGAAACCGACTGGCTGAATTGCTTAAACGTGACAAAATCGTGGAAGCCTTAAAACCATCAGTTGTCGTTTCTGGTGAGCCAATAAAATTTGGGGACTTGGACTTGATGACTCTGAACCTTATAGGTGGGCCCTCGTCCTTTGGGCGGTTGTCAGCGGCTACGGTGTTCGGTGCCGAAGAAACGTGCGAGCTTATGAACAAACGCCTGGGTGCTAAAATAATGCGATCAAACTGCCGTGAAAGAGCCAGCTTAGAAAAAGAGCAACTCTTCAAAGACTGCATTGCAAGATTTTATCCGGATGATGTCAACAAAGCAATTTCGCTAGCAATCCGAGGAGGCAATCAATAGGGAGTTGACATGAAAAATAAGTATCAAAAACATGAGAACATTCCGCCTAATGATGACGCTGACGATTAAAATAGACTGGCCTTATATCTATTGCTCTCAAAAACTGCTTTCTATAACAACCGTTGCCTTTAATATAAGAAAGACCGACTGTGGTCTACAATGTGCTGTTGATTTGTTGTTGTCATTCACGTTATGTTAACGTTTCCAGATAAACTAATGATTTATTTGAGGGACGGAATGGTTCTTTTTCATTTTGATTCCATCATTTCTCCTTATTATCGGGCTGTAGACGCCTTCTCTTAAACTTTTCCCTATACGCTGATTGAGAACGACCGACTGTGGTCTTCAATTCTGTTAAGTTTTGCTTGTTTGCTTTTATGTTAATTGATCACAGGTTAGCTCAAAATTTATTTGAGCAAAAATATTATTTCCTTGTTTTGTGTTTTGCTAATTTTTTTTCTATATACTGCCCTATACACATACTTCCTCTACAACCTGTGATTTAAAGATTATTCAGAAGGACCGACTGTGGTCTTCAATGCGCTGTAAAATTGTTGATCTTATCATTGATTACAGTATATTATTGTTCATATTTAATCTCATAATAATTCAACGAAGAAACTTCAATTTCCTCCGTTTTCGTGTTTTCTCTGCCTCGAACAACTGAATAGCTGAAAGGAGTGGTTGCATCATTGAGATGCAAAATTCTTAGAGGGAAATGGGTTTTCTATAATTCGTCAAATCAATATCCTTCCTTAGGGGTCCGCCGCTTTTTTTTGTAGTTAATGTTGATAAAGATTTTTGTTCTAAAGAGTAGTTTGGTATCCCTTTTCTAGATACTGTGTTAATGTCTCGCTTATCAACTCTACTTGACTCTAGCTCCGAATCTGAAGATGAACTTGCTTGTTCTCAATCTGCTGTATCGTCACTTGATGAAACTGAGAATGATGTCATTTCAAACTTGAGTCACGATGACGGAAGAATGCCTACTCCTAGTCATGTTGTTAAGCCTGGCAAAACTTCAACTCCTCAGCAAAAAAATCGAGCGGTTGACGACTTGAAAAAACATCTGGATATCATGATTCAATCACATAAGACGTCACTTAGAAAAATACGCCAAAGAATGCAGGCGGACAATCAGGAGTTTTTGCCTACTCTCGAAGCTGAGTTATCAGGCGAGCGGGTAGTAAACGACAATGAGAATTTGGGGCAAGTGAGACACAACGGTAGAAATTTAATGTCTCTTGTTGCGGGGAACAACCCGTACCGAATTGGACGTGAGCTGGCAAACGTCGTGTTTGGCGAGGGTAACGATTGCCTGCTCATTGATTTTATGATTGGCCAGGAAAAGAGCAGCCCGTTCTCAAGGCCTCGTGTTGATCCTCAATTGGAAAACATTTTCTGCAAGGTTGTACGGATGAAATACCCGCGTGATCCTGAGCATTGTTTAAGAGAAGCAAGATCAGCTGCAAATCAATTCGGTTTAGATTGCCAAAGACGAAAGCGCAGCATTGCAAATATGCCCTCAGGAGGAGATGAAAGAGATGATGAGTAGCGTGTCTGATATAAAAGGAAATTGACCCAAATGTGATAGCAATTCTGGCTCTTGAGATCTCCAGTACTAAATTGCATTTGATAATTATTTCTGCAACTGAATCATTTTGTTGTTTCTACCATCTATGCTGCAACCAATAAAATAAAACAAAATTTGATTTTCAGTAAGATATTCGTTTTTCACCATGAAATCTCTACAAGAACTCTATAAGATAAACCTATCGGAGCACAGATTGCGGTGTAATTAGTTTTGTATCGCCGACTGTGGCGTATTTGTTTTTCATGGAGCACCGATTGTGGTGAAAAAAGACTCACAAAAGAATTGATTGCGTTTTAAGGTAACCTATCGGAGCACCGATTGTGGTGTAATGTTTTGTCTTGCCGACTGTGGTGTATTTGTTCAAGGGGCACCGATTTGGGTGTAAAGTGAATCACAAAAGAGATTATTGAGTTTAAGGTATCTTATCGGAGCACCGATTGTGGTGTAATTAAGATTGTAACGCTGACCGTGATTTGCTTGTTTCCCTTAAAACACCGGTTGTGGTGTCAAATATCTTGCAAAGGAACTGATTGCCTATTAAGGTATCTTATTGGAGCACCGATTGTGGTGTAACTAATTTTGTATCGCCGACTGTGGTGCATTCGTTCCTTATGAAACACCTATTGTGGTGTATATTAATTTTTGACTTCTAATTGCCTTGCTTTGGATCGAATATGGTTATTGTAGATCTGATTTAACGTTAATTTAGGAAAGGTTCTTCATTTTAGAGTTATGCCAAACTCGGGAAAGCCTAAATCAATAGTTATTGCGCAGTGTGATGCCCACGTCACTAATAAGGTTGTAATGAAAGCTGGAAAAAAAGTCAGGTCAATGGTTGAGTCAATTCCTGAAACTGATTTTGAGATGTGTAGACTTGACAATCGATTTAAAAGAGGCTACAATTTGTTAACAAACTGTTATAAGGATGCAACTGATTCTGGATTTCATTTCGAGCATGACGCTTTTGGTGGTTATGGTCTTTTTCTTGGTGGAGACGATTTGTATGTAAACAAGAAGAAAGATTTTTTGCTGCCTGGTTTGCACGCCCTGCTTCAGACTGTTAACGACGAAGACGTGGATAAGTTTGAGCCAATATCCATCTTTGCTCGCACGGATCTGTGCAGAAAGAGCCGCATAATGGTTGGGCCAGTTCGCTTTGCCAATCATTCCTGCAAACCGAACTCTGAGTATGTTGCTTCTAGTTAAAGAGTTCGACTAAGAGCACTTAAAAATATACGAAGAGGTCAAGAGATTACAGTCTACTATGGCGCAAACTTCTTTGGTACTGGAAATTGGAATTGCAGTTGCGAACATGTTGTGGCAAATGCTAATAAACCTTCAGTATTTAGTGAAAAACAGCTTAAATTGATCTCCGCAAACCTTGAGAAACGTTTCGTGCAGAAAGCTCGCAGAGACCGCTCGGCTTTGCCTACAAAAAAGCAAAAATTTTCTGAAATGAGAAATATCTCGAGTGAATCTTGTTCTGACGAAAGTTCGTTCGTTGACGATTGTGCTACTACTGACCATTTCCTGTCTGAACCTGAACCGCAAATTAGAGACTAAACCTCTGAACGCTATGGAGTGAATACTCAAGATGAATCTCCCTCTGAGGCTTCTTTTAAAGATGACCAAAATGCCACCGAAGACCGTATAAGCTCAAATTATGCTCCTGAGACTGACATGCACTCATCTCATTGTCATGAAAGTTAACCAAAAGCAAGCAATAATGACGAAAAATCAAGCTCTGATGGTTTTGAGGAAGCAATTGCTTTTGGATTAGTCAGGGAACAAAATTTTGCTACCGCTATTCACTCCATATGCGCCAAACACGACGGAACATCAGATCAAGAGTTGAAGGATTGGCTTGCATTGATGAAAACTCCGAATTCATACGTACCCAGTTTAAGGAAAGTAAAAAGTATGTACCATGTTCCTGCTAAGCTTCAAGAAAACTGCCGTAAAAATGCGAGTCCGGACAGTTCTGGTTTTTAGATTTCAAATCCGAGCTTTTGAAAAATTCATCTGTTAATTGGGATTCTATCGAAAAATAGTCGAAATTACGGAAGAAAGACACCGATATAAACATGAAACCTTGCATTAGCAATGAGAACAACTATATATTTCCCTAATAATGAACCCGGATGGCGTGTGGTTTGTTAAATCGAGCCCCGTTCAGCTTTGGCCTGTTTGGTTTGCAGTTGCAAATTTGCCTCCGGCTTTACGATGTTCCTTTAAAAACATAATACTTGCAGCACTGTGGTACGGTTTTAGCAAACCTGATTGGAATGAGGTCTTTGGCTATTTATCGCTTTTCTTTCCAATCACAACTAATTTGGAATTTAAAAATGTTAGGTTCACGGTTGTTGTGAGATTAGTTTTATTAGTTGCTGACATTCCAGTGAAAGCGTCCATCCTCAACATGCATCATCACTTAGCCAAGTACGCGTGCAAACTTTGCCATATCGAAACTCAATTAGAAGATACAATCCGGTACTTTCCGTACAAGAAATTTCCGATGCGGACTATAGAAGAACACGCTGAAGATGTTCAACAGATTCAGAGAGAGAACTTAAATTCCATAAGAGGGATTAAGGGACCAAGCGTTTTGTTTGAACTGATTCCAAATCTGCCGTTAACTGCACCCTATGATTATATGCATCAAGTTTACTTAGGTGTTACTAAAGTTCTTCTGCAGGTAATTATTAAAAAAGCGTGAAGGCCGATCTCGAGTGTCTACAGCGTTCAGTATCAAACTTCAAATTGCCTTCAAACTTCAAACGTAACGGAAGGCCAGATCTTTAGATCAGCTCGAATATTTCAAAGCAAACGAGCTCAAGTTATGGTTATTGTACAAAGGGCCTGCTTTGTTTGCGGAAAGTATCAACGAAAGGCTCGCTGAGCGATTTAGTTTACTGAGTTATGCCATAAGACTTCTAATGACTTCCTCTGAGTATGCCAAGGATGCAGAAAAACATCTGGATAGGCTGCTTGATATGACCCAAGAGGACCACTCAGAAGCGGTTTTTTCCGCAAATGTGCACGCACTGACGCATCTACCTTGGCAAGTTCGTAATTATGGTCTCTTGTGGACAACTTCCGGAATGATGCTTGAGTCAGCAAACTATCTGCTTAGTTCCAAATTTACAGGAACAGTAAATCATCTCTCTCTTCTCGTAGAGAGATATCACAAAAGCAAAGATGTAAGGCGAGCTACTTTAGAAAACGACAGATTAGCAAAATTTTGTAATAAAATGAACGGGACTAGAATGTTCAAAAGAAAAAGCATTCCGCCTTCAGAGAAACCCGAAAAAGCGAGAAGTTATGGGACTGCGTTTTATAAAAATCAACAGTTTTCCTAATTTCAAATCGAGGGATTTGGAAATACGAAAGATTGCTATGTCTGTGTGTTGGTCGATAGGCAAATGATTTGCGGAAAAGTAAGGTTCTTTTTTTCTAACAGCAGCAAGAATTACGTTTCAATCCAAGTCTACAAACTGAAAAAACTATTTAAATCGCCAATTGGCAGTCAAAATGCACTTTACAGTTATATGATAGTTGAAGAGCCGGAAAGTGAAGACTTTCTATCAGTTTCTGAGGATTTTGTAACTGAAAAACTTATCCGTTTCGATATTTCTGCTATGATTTATTTTGTTCCTTTGCTAAATATTTTTGAACACGATTAAGAACTTTCTGTCTCTGACAGAATTCTTGAACAAAACTTTTAAAACATTAGTCTGATCAAGTAACACCTTTTTCTCGAAAATTTTTGTATGAGAACCTAACTTTTTCCCCAGTCAAGCTATTGCAAAAAATTGTTTTTGTTTTACACTGTACATATACAGTGTATACCCCGCGCCATGTTTCGTTTGATTTGGACAATTCCGTGGTCCGACCAAAAATATTTATTTAAAAAATTCGGTATTCTCGGAAAACGAAAAAATCTTTATGGAAACTTAACTTTTTCCCTAGGCAAGCTATAGAAAAAATTTCTTCCCACACTCTACATACCCAGGTTATAAGATGTGTAAAATTTGGTTTGATTTAGACAATCCCTTGGTCAGATAAAAAAAATATTCATTTTCAAAATTCGTTATTCTCGAAAATCCAAAAATTCTGTGAAAACCTAACCTTTTCCCTAGGCAAGCTATAGAAAAATTTCTTTTGTCCCACACTCTACACACAAAGGTTATACTATGCGCAAAATTTGGTTTGATTTGGACAGCTCCTTAGTCTAATAAAAAAAACCTTATTTCCTTGATCAGATAAAAATATTTATTTTCAATATTCGTTATTCTCGCAAATTTCTGTGTGAAACCTCACCATTTCCCCAGGCAAGCTATTGCAAAAAATCCTTTTGTTTTACACTTTGCAAACACAGGGTATACTCTGTGCCATGTTTTGTTTGATTTGAACAATTCCTTGGTCAGATGAAAAATATTTTCAATATTTGTCTTTCTGAAATATCCAAAATTTCTGTGGAAAAACCTAACTTATTCCCTAGGCGAGCTATAGACAAAAACTCTTTAGTCGCACACTACATACACAGGGCACACTCTGTGCAAAATTTGGTTTGATTTGGGCAAATCATTGGTTTGATTAAAAAAACTTATTTCCTTGGTCAGATAAAAAATATTTACTTGTGCACGCACTCTCGCATCTACCTTGGCAAGTTCGTAATTATGGTCCCTTGTGGACGACTTCCGGTATGATGTTTGAGTCAGCAAACTATCTGCTTAGTTCCAAATTTACAGGAACAGTAAATCATCTCTCCCTTCTCGTAGAGAGATATCACAAAAGCAAAGATGTAAGGCGAGCTACTTTAGAAAACGACAGATTAGCAAAATTTTGTAATAAAATGAACGGGACTAGAATGTTCAAAAGAAAAAGCGTTCCGCCTTCAGAGACACCCGAAATCGCGAGAAGTTATGGGACTGCGTTTTACAAAAATCAACAGTTTTCCAATTTTCAAATCGAGGGATTTGGAAATACGAAAGATTGCTATGTCTGTTTGTTGGTCGATAGGCAAATGATTTGCGGAAAAGTAAGGTTCTTTTTTTCTAACGGCAGCAAGAATTACGTTTCAATCCAAGTCTACAAACCTTAAAAAACTATTCAAATCGCCAATTGGCAGTCAAAATGCACTTTACAGTTATATGATAGTTGAAGAGCCGGAAAGTGAAGACTTTCTATCAGTTTCTGAGGATTTTGTAACTGAAAAACTTATCCGTTTCGATATTTCTGCTATGATTTATTTTGTTCCTTTGCTAAATATTTTTGAACACGATTAAGGACTTTGTCTCTGACAGAATTCTTGAACAAAACTTTTAAAACATTAGTCTGATCAAGTAACACCTTTTTATCTGTAATTGACAACTTGTTCTTGATTGAAATTAAGTAATTAAATGTCTTATCTAACATGCTTTTCAAATTTCCGTATAAAAACGAACTTCACCCTAAGCTTGCTGTAGCAATATTTCTCAACTTTATACACTCCCCATAGACAAGAGACCTCTGACAATAAGTTTGAATTGATTTGAACAACAATAAATCTTGAAATAAAAAGTTAAGTAGTTATTCAAAAGAAAATTGAAAAATTACATACGAGAGATTCTTTTTTCCTAGGCAATCTATAGCAGAAATTTTTCTTCGTTTTTTGCTCTACATTCCCAGGGAATACTTCATACGAAGTTTGGTTTGATTTGAACTATTGCTTCACACAATGTAAAAGACTCATTTTTAAAATTTGGTAATCTCGAAAATTTTTGTATGAGAACCTAACTTTTATAACTTTTTCCCCAGTCAAGCTATTGCAAAAAATTGTTTTTGTCTTACACTGTACATACACAGTGTATACCCCGTGTCATGTTTAGTTTGATTTGGACAATTCGCTGGTCAGATGAAAAATTTATCTAAAAATTCGGTATTCCCGGAAAATACGAAAATTTCTGTATGAAAACTTAACTTTTTCCCAAGGCCAGTTATAGAAAAAATTTCTTCCTCCCACACTCTACATACCCAGGTTATAAGATGTGTAAAATTTGGTTTGATTTAGACAATTCCTTGGTCAGGTAAAAAAAAATTCATTTTCAAAATCCGTTATTCTCGAAAATCCAAAATTTCTGTGTGAAAACCTAACCATTCCCCTATGCAAGCTATAGAAAAAATTCTTTTGTCCCACACTATACACACAAAGGTTATACTATGTGCAAAATTTGGTTTGATTTGTACAGCTCCTTAGTCTAATAAAAAAACCTTATTTCCTTGATCAGATAAAAACATTTATTTTCAATAATTGTTATTCTCTCAAATTTCTGTATGAAACCTCACTTTTCCCCAGGCAAGCTATCGCAAAAAAATCCTTTTGTTTAACACTTTGCAAACACAGGGTATATTCTGTGCCATGTTTTGTTTGATTTGAACAATTCCTTGGTCGGATAAAAAATATTTATTTTCAAAATTCATTATTCTCGAAAATCCAAAATTTCTGTGTGAAAACCTAATTTTCCCCAATCAAGCTATTGCCAGAAAATCATTTAGTTTTACACTGTACATACACAGTGTATACCCCGTGCCATGTTTTGTTTCATTTGGACAATTCCTTGGTCAGATGAAAAATATTTATTTTCAATATTTGTTTTTCTGGAATATCCAAAATTTCTGTGGAAAAACCTAACTTTTTCCCTAGGCGAGCTATAGACAAAAACTCTTTCGTCACACACTAAATACACAGGGCACACTCTGTGCAAAATTTGGTTTGATTTGGGCAAATCATTGGTCTGATTAGTCTGATTAAAAAAACTTATTTCCTTGGTCAGATTAAAAATATTTACTTGTGCACGCACTCACGCATATACCTTGGCAAGTTCTTAAGTATGGTCCCCTGTGGACGACTTAGGGTATGATGTTTGAGTCAGCAAGCTATCTGCTTAGTTCCAATTTTACAGGAACAGTAAATCAACTTTCCCTTCTCGTAGAGAGATATCACAAAAGCAAAGATGTAAGGCGAGCTACTTTAGAAAACGACAGATTAGCAAAATTTTGTAATAAAATGAACGGGACTAGAATGTTCAAAAGAAAAAGCATTCCGCCTTCAGAGATTTCCTATTTTCAAATCGAGGGATTTGGCAATACGAAAGATTGCTATGTCTGTGTGTTGGTCGATAGGCAAATGATTTGCGGAAAAGTGAGGTTCTTTTTTTCTAACGGCAGCAAGAATTACGTTTCAATCCAAGTCTACAAACTCAAAAAACTATTCAAATCGCCAATT
This sequence comes from Convolutriloba macropyga, assembly GCF_964194025.1. Lineage (NCBI taxonomy): Eukaryota > Metazoa > Xenacoelomorpha > Acoela > Convolutidae > Convolutriloba > Convolutriloba macropyga. The sequence continues at coordinate 43,218,976 of NC_134475.1, forward strand.
GGCAGTCAAAATGCACTTTACAGTTATATGATAGTTGAAGAGCCGGAAAGTGAAGACTTTCTATCAGTTTCTGAGGATTTTGTAACTGAAAAACTTATCCGTTTCGATATTTCTGCTATGATTTATTTTGTTCCTTTGCTAAATATTTTTGAAAAAGATTAAGAACTTTGTCTCTGACAGAATTCTTGAACAAAACTTTTAAAACATTAGTCTGATCAAGTAACACCTTTTTATCTGTAATTGACAACTTGTTCTTGATTGAAATTAAGTAATTAAATGTCTTATCAAACATGCTTTTCAAATTTCCGTATAAAAACGAACTTCACCCTAAGCTTGCTGTAGCAATATTTCTCAACTTTATACACTCCCCATAGACAAGAGACCTCTGACAATAAGTTTGAATTGATTTGAACAACTCAATAAATCTTGAAATAAAAAGTTAAGTAGTTATTCAAAAGAAAATTGAAAAATTACATACAAGAGATTCTTTTTTTCCTAGGCCATCTATAGCAGAAATTTTTCTTCGTTTTTTGCTCTACATTCCCAGGGAATACTAATACGAAGTTTGGTTTGATTTGAAGTATTGCTTCACACAATGTAAAAGACTCATTTTTAAAATTTGTTATTCTCAAAAATTTTTGTATGAGAACCTAACTTTTCCCCAGTCAAGCTATTGCAAAAAATTGTTTTTGTTTTACACTGTACATACACAGTGTATACCCCGTGTCATGTTTAGTTTGATTTGGACAATTCGCTGGTCAGATGAAAAATATATCTAAAAAATTCGGTATTCTCGGAAAACGAAAATTTCTGTATGAAAACTTAACTTTTTCCCTAGGCCAGCTATAGAAAAACATTTCTTCCTCCCACACTTTACATACCCAGGTTATAAGATGTGTAAAATTTGGTTTGATTTAGACAATTCCTTGGTCAGATAAAAAATATATTCATTTTCAAAATTCGTTATTCTCGAAAATCCAATATTTCTGTGTGAAAACGTAACCTTTCCCCTAGGCGAGCTATAGAAAAATTTCTTTTGTCCCACACTCTACACACAAAGGTTATACTATGTGCAAAATTTGGTTTGATTTGGACAGCTCCTTAGTCTAATAAAAAACCTTATTTCCTTGATCAGATAAAAACATTTATTTTCATTCGTTATTCTCGAAAATTTCTGTATGAAAACCTCACTTTTTCCCCAGGCCAGCTATCGCAAAAAATCCTTTTGTTTTACACTTTGCAAACACAGGGTATATTCTGTGCCATGTTTTGTTTGATTTGAACAATTCCTTGGTCGGATAAAAAAAATATTTATTTTCAAAATTCGTTATTCTCGAAAATCCAAAAAATTTCTGTGTGAAAACCTAATTTTCCCCAATGAAGCTATTGCAAAAAAATCATTTCGTTTTACACTGTACATACACAGTGTATACCCCGTGCCATGTTTTGTTTCATTTGGACAATTCCTTGGTCAGATGAAAAATATTTATTTTCAATATTTGTTTTTCTGGAATATCCAAAATTTCTGTGGAAAAACCTAACTTTTTCCCTAGGCGAGCTATACACAAAAACTCTTTCGTCGCACACTACATACACATACCTCGAAAATCCAAAATTTCTGTGTGAAAACCTAACCTTTCCCCTAGGCAAGCTATAGAAAAATTTCTTTTGTCCCACACTCTACACACAAAGGTTATACTATGTGCAAAATTTGGTTTGATTTGGACAGCTCCTTAGTCTAATAAAAAAACCTTATTTCCTTGATCAGATAAAAACATTTATCTTCATTCGTTATTCTCGAAAATTTCTGTATGAAAACCTCACTTTTTCCCCAGGTCAGCTATCGCAAATCCTTTTGTTTTACACTTTGCAAATACAGGTTATATTCCGTGCCATGTTTTGATTGATTTGGACAATTCCTTGGTCGGATAAAAACATATTTATTAACAAAATTCGTTATTCTCGAAAATCCAAAATTTCTGTGTGAAAACCTAACTTTCCCCAATCAAGCTATTGCAAAAAAAATCATTTCGTTTTACACTGTACATACACAGTGTATACCCCGTGCCATGTTTTGTTTCATTTGGACAATTCCTTGGTCAGATGAAAATTATTTATTTTCAATTTTTGTTTTTCTGGAATATCCAAAATTTCTGTGGAAAAACCTAACTTTTTCCCTAGGCGAGCTATAGACAAAAATTCATTCGTGGCACACTACATACACAGGGCACACCCTGTGCAAAATTTGGTTTGATTTGGGCAAATCATTGGTCTGATTAAAAAAACTTATTTCCTTGGTCAGATAAAAAATATTTACTTTCAAAATTAGTTATTCTTTAAAATCCAAAACTTTGTGTGAAAACCTAACTTTCTCCCTAGGAAGGCTATAGAAAAAAATTCTTTTGTCACTCACTCTACATACACAGGGCATACTCTGAGCAAAATTTGGTTTGATTTGAAGAACTCCTTGGTCTAATAAAAAAAAACTTATTTTCAAAATTCGTTATTCTCGAAAATCGAAAATTTCTGTATGAAGACCTCACTTTTTCCCCAGGCAAGATATTGCAAAAAGTCTTTTTTGTTTTACACTTTACATACACAGGCTATACCCCGTGCCAGGTTTTGCTTGATTTGGACAATGCCTTGGTCGGATAAAAATATTTATTTTCAAAATTCGTTATTCTCGAAAATCCAAAATTTCTGTATGAAAACCTACTTTTTCCTCAGTCAAGCTATTGCAAAAAATCCTTTCGTTTTACACTGTACATACAGAATGTAAAATCCTTGCCATGTTTCGTTTGATTTGGACAAGTCCTTGGTCAGATGAAAAATTTTCATTTTCAAAAAATGTTATTCTCGAAAATCCAAAATATTTCTGTGGAAAAACTTAACATCCCCAGGCAAGCTGTAGAAAAAAATTCTTTCCTAACCCACTCTACAAATACAGGTTATACTCTGTTAAAAATTTGGTTTGATTTGGACAACTCCTTGGTCTGATAAAGAAAACTTATTTCCTTGGTCAGATAAAAAAATATTTTTAAAATTTGTTATTCTCGAAAATTCAAAGCTATTGCAAAAAGTCTCTCAAAAATCCAAAGCTATTGCAAAAAAATCTTTCCTATTACAAGCTACATACATCGGGTATGCCACGTGCCAAGTTTCGTTTGATTTGGACAACTCCTTGGTCTGATAAAAAATACATTTAAAAAAATTCGTTATTTTCGAAAATTGCAAATTTCCGTACGAAAATTTAACTTCTTCCCTAGGCGAGCTATTGCAATTTTTTTAACACTCTACCTACACAGGGTATACTCCGTGCCGTATTCCGTTTGATTTGGTCCACTCCTTGATCTGATAAAAAATATTAATTTTTAAAATTCGTTATTTTTGAAAATTGCAATTTTCTGTGTGAAAACCTAACTTTCCCCAATCAAGCTATTGCAAAAAAAATCATTTCGTTTTACACTGTACATACACAGTGTATACCCCGTGCCATGTTTTGTTTCATTTGGACAATTCCTTGGCCAGATGAAAAATATTTATTTTCAATATTTGTTTTTCTGGAATATCCAAAATTTCTGTGGAAAAACCTAACTTTTTCCCTAGGCGAGCTATACACAAAAACTCTTTCGTCGCACACTACATACACATACCTCGAAAATCCAAAATTTCTGTGTGAAAACCTAACCTTTCCCCTAGGCGAGCTATAGACAAAAATTCATTCGTGGCACACTACATACACAGGGCACACCCTGTGCAAAATTTGGTTTGATTTGGGCAAATCATTGGTCTGATTAAAAAAACTTATTTCCTTGGTCAGATAAAAAACATTTACTTTCAAAATTCGTTATTCTTTAAAATCCAAAACTTTGTGTGAAAACCTAACTTTCTCCCTAGGAAGGCTATAGAAAAAAATTCTTTTATCACTCACTCTACATACACAGGGCATACTCTGAGCAAAATTTGGTTTGATTTGAAGAACTCCTTGGTCTAATAAAAAAAACTTATTTTCAAAATTCGTTATTCTCGAAAATCGAAAATTTCTGTATGAAGACCTCACTTTTTCCCCAGGCAAGATATTGCAAAAAGTCTTTTTTATTTTACACTTTACATACACAGGCTATACCCCGTGCCAGGTTTTGCTTGATTTGGACAATGCCTTGGTCGGATAAAAATATTTATTTTCAAAATTCGTTATTCTCGAAAATCCAAAATTTCTGTATGAAAACCTACTTTTTCCTCAGTCAAGCTATTGCAAAAAATCCTTTCGTTTTACACTGTACATACAGAATGTAAAATCCTTGCCATGTTTCGTTTGATTTGGACAAGTCCTTGGTCAGATGAAAAATTTTCATTTTCAAAAAATGTTATTCTCGAAAATCCAAAATATTTCTGTGGAAAAACTTAACTTTTTCCCCAGGCAAGCTGTAGAAAAAAATTCTTTTCTAACCCACTCTACAAATACAGGTTATACTCTGTTAAAAATTTGGTTTGATTTGGACAACTCCTTGGTCTGATAAAGAAAACTTATTTCCTTGGTCAGATAAAAAAATATTTTTAAAATTTGTTATTCTCGAAAATTCAAAGCTATTGCAAAAAGTCTCTCAAAAATCCAAAGCTATTGCAAAAAAATCTTTCCTATTACAAGCTACATACATCGGGTATGCCACGTGCCAAATTTCGTTTGATTTGGACAACTCCTTGGTCTGATAAAAAATACTTTTTTTAAAAAAATTCGTTATTTTCGAAAATTGCAAATTTCCGTACGAAAATTTAACTTCTTCCCTAGGCGAGCTATTGCAATTTTTTTAAACACTCTACTTACACAGGGTATACTCCGTGCCGTATTCCGTTTGATTTGGTCCACTCCTTGATCTGATAAAAAATATTTATTTTTAAAATTCGTTATTTTTGAAAATTGCAAATTTCAGTATGAAAACCTAACGTTTTTTCTGTTCATCTATAGACTACTTTCCATGTCCCATGCAGTATGACTCTTACATCCAGTAAAATTGTTGTTCGATTTGAAGCTCATGGCTGCAATTTTATTTTTTTTAATATTCTGTCAAAAAAATGATTTTTCAAATAGGAAAAAAATCGGTTTTTTCTTAGGTGCCCCTTTCCCAGTGCCCTTATAGGGATTTACCCATTATGTTGTTTGTCTTCCTTGCCTTTATATGTTATGGTGCTACATTTTGTTGTTATGGTGCCACATTTTGTTTTTTTTAGGTTCTGGCTTATCCGGAACCTGTTTGTGTCTTTTTAGCTATCAGAGCCTCTGTTCTTTTCTTGGGCTGCAAAGGAAAACTCGCCTAAAGTGCGGACAGTTTTTCTTGCAGTTCGAGATAGTAAGAGGTATCACGAAAAAACCTGGGCAGATTCATCATATTTCTTAAAAATCATACTAAGATCATATATGAATTCTTAAAAATCATACTAAGACCATATATTATTTCTTAATACTCATAGAAAAATCATATATGCTTGTTCGATGTTTCAGCGAACGCTATTGCTTATGGTTTCTGGGTTTTAATACAAAGATCATTAATGATTTCTTAAAAATCATAGAAAGTCATATATGAAAAAATGGAAATCTTATTAAGATCATACTAAGATATAGTCTATGATTTGTATGGTATCATATATGATCTTAGTATGATTATTAAGAAGTGGCGACACGGGACTGTATTATTGGATTGTTGATATAATATTAAGTGTTAATGCCCGTAATTTTGCTCGTAGTACTGCTGTATTAACGGATCCAAAATCACACATCTGTAAATTATGCATTATTAGACAATGACAATCGTTTTCTTTCGAATACTTTGGGGTTCTTTCCGAGTATAAATCTAAAAATTCAGATTGAGGAGCAAACCTGATCAGTAACTGAGGACTGTTGATCTTCTTGTGACGCAGCAACATCAAACGTGTCTTCTTCGAAGTACTGTTTGAAAAGAGTTTCTAATTCTTTCAGTTTTTCTGCGTTCGTTACAACCATAACTTAAACTGAAAATTGACACAAAAACATGACTTCTTACAGCTGTCCCTACTTAAAAACGAGCAATCTCATTTTTTAGAGAATAATTATTCAAGATCCAAGTTTCTCAAAAGTCATTTTTATAGATATGTGCTAATTTGGTTTAATGAGCCTTTTAATCTGCAATCAGTTATGCGAGTGCCTTTCATGCAATCATTTGCAAATTACGTTTAATCATTATAAGAGCAATGTTGGAAAACAGCGACAAATTGGGAGCCTTCTTGGGAGCCCCATAAGACAATACCAGCTGTAAAAGCGCCATTTCTACCCTACTTTACATCAAAGTGAAAAAATTTTTTAAGTATTATTTTTGGTCAACAGAAAAACCAAATTTGTTAATGCAGGAAAAATTATTTCCCGGTTCATTTTCTCTGTTTGCTAAATAAGAAAACAATGAATTATACACTAACACCAGCCGAAGACCAGACCTACACAATATTTTGGCGTCCGTTCAGAAAATTTCTTACAGCAATAGTACTCAAAAAATTTTACAGGTAATACTTCTTTGATCAGCTTAAAAAAGTTGACCAAAAAATTTCTATTAAAAAAATGCGACTTTGACATTTCAATGGTTAGTCTATACTTGTTTTGACTCGGCTATGTCTTCATATAAACATTGTCAATTTCACCAATCAGTCTGTGAAAATATATTCTCCAGTAATTGATGCTTAATTTAATATTTCACTAAATATTGGTAATAATTCTAGCGATCGTTTCTAAAAACAGCGTTACAGACAAAATTCAGGAGCAAAAAATCCTGAACGAAAACATGAAAACATACCCGGCAGATTGCCCGAAAATAGCCGCCGTTGATTCCCATAACTCTATTGGGATTGAAAGAAAAGAAAATATCAACAAAAATTGATTTTTGTATAAAATACATTTTAAGTGCGATTTATTTTGATGTCATTTCGTAATTGAACATACTCCTATCTCTCAGTGAGAGGCTACAGGGTCTAGTATCAATACCAAAAAGCATTATAGATAGTGACTAAAACTTATTAGAACAAAGTTCAAGTACCGCGCATCTAAAAAATGGGCTTTAAGGGTTTATCCCGATTCTATTTCTGACTTTTTTATACTGACCCTCTTCATTTTAAATTGCTTTGCTGAGCAGCTGCTGTTTAAAAGGAATTTGAGCAGAATCACAGAAGAGTGAAACTAGCCTAGAGAAGTCAAAAAGATTTCACGCAAAATGTCGAAAAAGCAGCAAAATGGGTAAAGCGAAAAAAAAAAGTTTGACGAAAAAAAACCTAGCAGGACAAGTCCTGAAATAAAATTCAAATAATTGAATGAAACACTCAGACGTACTCTACCTGACCAGCAGATCAATTGAACAATGCCAGCCAAAACAAACAAAATCATCAAAAATTGAGAAACTAAAAGAATCAAAACTAAACAAAAATATACTCATTCCTAAAACTCTTGAAGCTGTTAAAACTAAGGCAAAATTTTTCCCTTTAAAAAACCTATTTCAAAAATATGTTCAAAACCAATTTTTGTTTCTGAAATTGGTTCAGTATTATATATGCAAGACCTGCAAAAAAATTCATCGGCCCTTGAAGATAGATTACCTCGAAAATGAACAAAAAATTTAGAAAAAAAAAAAACAATTGCAAATAATACGGAAATGTTGCCTAAAAAAATGTGAACTAAATATCTTCAGAATCTTTTCTATGTCTCTAGAGGCTATCCAGTAACCCAATTCCAAGCTGTGAAAAACTCAATGGCTCATAGATCGATAGGCAAAAATTTTTAGAAAAAATTCCAAACTTCAAAAAATAGAAAATCGTTCTATTAAAATGTCAAACGCCATTCAATTGCCCCCTAGCAACTATTTAACAACATACTATCAAACCCTGGAGAAGGCTACTTGGCTACTGAGGCAAGAAAAAGAATAAAATACAAATGTTTCGAAAAAACGTGAAAAAAATTGCAAATTTAATCAAAAAACTTTTAAAATTCGAAAGGCTAAATTGTTGAAAACAAATCCACTGAAACTAAAAACCATGCAGTAACTTTTATCAGAACGTGGAATATGTTTTCTCGCACTTGAGAATGGACGAATATCAAAAACTGACAAAAACTTTAGGAAGCCTTGAAAAAATTGCCATTTTTATCAAAAAAATTCTGAAATTCGAGACATCAAAGTATTAAAAACCATTCCATTGTTACTAGAAACTATGCAGTGCACTATTAACAAACCTCAAAGGAGATTAACTGGTCCCTGAAGCTTGAAAAACTGAAAAAATGACGAAAATTTTCAAAAACCTGAAAAGAATGCGAATTTTGTCAAAAAATAATTTCAAAAAAAATTTGTGATATTCAAAAGTTGAAACCTATTCCATGGCAACTCAAAAATTTTCAGTAACTTATGATCCAACCCCTGATGAGGTTTTCTGGCCCCTGGGACCCAACTTGAATAATAACAATAAATGTCAAAAAATATGAAAAAAATTGCAAGTTTTGTCAAAAATTGCTAAATTTCATGATGGCAAAAAGTTGAAAACCATTCCATTACCACCAGAAAATATGCAGTAATCTATCATCAAACCCTTTATCAAACCCCAGAGGCGGTTTTTGACACCTAGGATTAAAAAACTCAAAAAATGACAAAAATTTTTAAAAAACCCGAAAAAAATTGCGAAAATTAGTATCATTTTGCGTGTTTATGTTTGTAGTACCAAAACATACAGCTCATAAAATGGTCATACCAACCAATTTTGTGTCGCTACGGCCTTCATCAGCTTTTATATGATTCAATCTAAGACTAATCAAAACAAAAAATCACAAAAAACATGAAAAAATTGCAAAATTTTGAGCCCAAAAACTCCTAAAAATGACCTTTAAACCTTAAATTAAGGCCATCCCAGCAGCTGCACCACTAAAAGCAATTGAAAGACTACTGAAGCCCACATTGGGCATCTAATGAAATGCCCGCTGGGCTTTACCTCTTTATCCCGTTTTGAAAGATCAAAGTCATTGGAAAATGTGTGAACACAACTTGAAAAAAAAAAACAGCGCACCAATACAATTCAAATTCTTTGAATTGTAAAAAATAGGAGCGCTATAATAGCCTGCTGAGAAGATGAGGGCGGCTATTAATGATGTCATAGGGAACAGTTAACAATGTTATCAAAATTTTTAAATATACATTTTGTTATAAAACAGGAGCGCCATTTCAATGAGGGCATATATAGTTTGCAGTAATTGCTTGCTTTCAATTTAGTTCAAATTTGCTTCAAAACTGGATATATGTGCACTTATTTTTCAAAGCGTATTTTTGTGGCTAATGTCAAAACTTGGAAAAACCTTTCGTCACCGACTTCCACGCCATAAGTCACTTGTTTCCGCACAAGAAGTAACTTTTTTCATAGTTCTACGATAGTGCCCATTTGAAGGAAAATAAAGAAAGTCTAATTGGTGATCAATTTCAGAACTTAATTTCTCTCTTGATACTATATGCGTATTAAAAGTACAATTAGCAGTTTTTGGATTACACATCATTGTTCACAAGAACAGTTAAGTCTCTGAATTGGGTCTCAAGTATTTACAAAACAAATTAGAGCAATAAAGTTTTACGGTAATTGCATGTTCAAAGTTGTGGAAATTGGTTACATTTATTCGTGAACACGCGTGATAAAATGTAAAATTCTTCAACGCTATAAGTAACTTATTTCGTCCTTTTAAGCATTTTTCCACTTAGAACATTGGTCGCGTAATGATAAAAACTTTACGAAAATTTTAAAAGCACGAAAGCAGTATTTATTTCCATTACACTACTTACATATTAGTATGTGGCAGTTAGTTGTATGCATACAGGAAGTTCCGAGAAGCAAAAAATTTTGCAATGCAATGATGGAAATGAAATAATCTTTTTATTTACCACGGAAAAATAATGTATTAATATTTGATAATCAGCGAAACTGTTAATACCATTTTTTTTAAGCTTTGATAGACACTGGAAACTGTTATTCCAAAACACTTTGGATTCCATTAGGGGAAAAGCGGCAGGTTAACAATTTGGTTCTAAGTCGTTCTCAGAGAGTTTTAGTACAGAGAGGCAATCAGATTGATCAAATGAAACGACACAAACCGATTAGTCAAACCTGATATGTACTTGCTCAGAGCGAGTTTTTCTAATGAATTCCTACAGCTAAGAGATACTTTAAATAATACTTCTCTTAGGTGGAAAATACACAATTTATTAAAAATAAAAAGTATGCGATACGTATCAACTGTTTAATACTTATTAATTGTCACTGATGTTAATAAAGCATCGACTGCTTGAATACAGCTACCGTGTACAAATGAACCGTAAAAGAGACAAATCAGAGAGAAGCAAGTCGTCGGATTTTAGAACATTATCGAGAGATCGTCAGACATAGATGCGAAATAGACCCCCCTCCCCCGTTATTAATATGACCAGCACGACCAAAAAACAGCATTTCAAAACAAGCTCAAAGATTGCCAGAAAATATCTCCGATAGCTTTATAGACATGTAAATGTGCCATAAAATAACCGTCAATTAGATTAAGAGATCCTAAAGTTGGAAAAAAAATAAAATTTGAGAGACATTTGAGAGAAATGAAAAGTCAATTTGTGAGTTAGGTGAAAAGCCAACTCATTTCTGAATTTCGAAACACCAAAGAAAAAATCTTACCCAAAGAACTCGAAAGAACAGTAAAAACAGAAGTCAAATTGTCGCGACCAGTAAAACTAAAAATAAGTCAAAAATAAAACGACCCAAAACTAACTGAGCAAGAAAAAGAGGAGAGAGACGCACTCCCTCTATATCCCGGTACATATACAAGGTGGTGAAGCACGTCCATAGCGACACTATTGTTTCCTCAAAGCTATGATCATGAATTTGTTACTTCTTTACTAAAATTACTTACTTCATTTGTATAATAAACGTCAATAATGCAGTAACAAATGACACCAGGCGAACCAGCTCAGCTGCAGAGTGGTAGAACTCACTAAAAATACACTTTGTATCCTTGGCGTGTGATCAAAAGCCCACAACAAATCTAAGACGACGACGGATTACAAAAATCGGATGGTACGACCTGAACTTACAGAATTTCCATTAAGAAGACAATCATGCTCTCTAAATGAAAAGGAACGAAATGAAAAACCTGTTGAAAATCGAATAAGGAGACTCCCAAATGTCCACATAAACATCACTGAGAATTTTTGTTCTAACATTGTTTGTCCATGGCAATTAAAAATTAGTTTGAAAAAACTGCTTTTTCACTTCAGTTCCTGTTCCGGTGTGATCTCAATCACCACTTAACGTTGACTTTCAAAAATCAATATATATGCGCACAAAATTGCACCACAAATCCACTTAAATTAAATAAATTGTAAAACACGCTGGAGGCAAAAATAGTATTCCCGATATCAATTGCGGCTATTAAAACTATTTTTAAAGAATGGCTTAAGACAGGTCAATTTCAAACGACGAAATGATCGAAAAATCCTAAGTTTCTCTTTACGTTCAAGCTTTATGGCATATACTGGCAAGCTTTATGATTTTATGAAATAAAAACTAATCAGCGAGAGAAATTAAATAGGGACTAGTTTCGACATAAATCGCAAAAACAAAAAAAATCAAGGTAAACATTTTTCCAGTATTTTTTTCTCAATCGAGATAGAGTTCCTCCGCAATTCAGTTAAAATCAAATTAAAAGCAGAAGTACAAACTAGTTTTGCAATTGCTGCTGCACTATTTTATCCGAGCGCGGATTTACCGTTTACTTTTTCAAAAACAGGCCAGCGAAAAAATTACTGCAGAAAGCAATATTGCATATAAAATAATCAGAATGAATTTTTCGTACATTGATAAATAATCAAAGTTTTTATTGAGAACGCCGAAGCTCATCGGCGAGAAAGAACATTTCGAACTCGTTGTTATTCCATCTTGACAGACTACGAAAAAAAACAGACTACGAAAAAAATCACTAAATATTGTAAACACCAGCTTCACTGAATTGCCCATGTTCACTCAAAGCCAAAAATCGGGAATACCAATCTTTTGACTACTGTGAAAAAGAAATAGTTCTCTTGCGTACTAAACTAAAATTCCTTAACTTGCTAAAAATAAATTTTCAAGTATAAATACACTTCTTTTACACTCTACCTACCAAGTTATGCTTCATCAGAGGCGACAGTAACTCCAAAGCCATAAGGAAATGCTACAAAAAATCAAGACAAAATTGAAAACATTTTATCTACAAATAGGGTATTGGAAAAAAGGGATGAGATGCTAAACTACCTTATCGGAAAGTTTTTCAAAAACGAAACGATCAGAATCTGCTAATTAGTTCAACAATACGAAGCCTTCGAAATTGAATGCTATATATTATCACTACTATAATTATGACCAATTAACGATGTCGGAGAAATTAGAGTTTATAATAAATAGCAACACAGATTAACGTAGCCCCAAAACGAAGTTCATCAAAGCCATTTTAAGCAATATGATGACTTTCTCTATGTTCATTTCATAATCACGAACTACCAATTCATAATCTCAAGGTGCAGTGTAATGGGTTAAAATGACAAACATAGCCGGCAAATTGCTGCCGTTGACCCGTTTGACGCACATCAGGATTGAAACAGAGAGGAAGCAAAATTTTCTAAGTGTCAAAAAGTGTGGTAATTTGGTGAGCAGTTTCAGTTAGATTTCAAAATTATATTAATTCAGCTTCTAAACTGAAGTTCATTACGCTTAGTGCAAATAACAGCTAGCAATCACTTTATTGAATTTCGATAACTTAACGCACTATGACTTAATGACTGTGCTTTATCGGTTTATCTCGTTTCGTTTGACTCCGCTCTTTTGAACTTGAAAGTATTCACTAAATTGCATAATTCAATGAGTGAGAATTTAAAAACCATTCAGTTGAAACAGTGAGTGAGCAAAGTCAAGCGTCAAACATGAAAACCGTGATTCATGTCAAACTAAAAGCGCGATAAAAAAGGACAGAGCATAAATAGTAGCCGTTGAGAGGCTGACGGAAAGATCAAATCTGAATATTAGTTCAAGACTACGAAGCCTTCGAAATTTGAATGTTATATGTTTACCAGTAATTACGAAAAGCATAGCTGGCAGATTGCCAGAAAATAGCCGCAATAGCTTCGTAGATCTGCGGTCACAGATAGTAAAAGAAACAGACCAAAAAAGAAACTTCTTTTCATTAAGTGCTGAGATGTTATATTTGGGTTTCCAACAGCTGCCCTCAAATACCCTTGAATTAGAGTGACACGCACTCACCTGACTTGATCTCCAGGAATTAAAGTAAGAAAGTCAGTTCCAGAGTTAGAAAGTCATTTTTGAGAGTGAGGTATGTCACATGTGACCAAGAACTTAATCGAGCGAATGAATAAAAAACTCTCCACTAAGAGTGAGTGACAAATGACATCAGGAACGCAATTCAGTTGAAATTGCATGAAAGAAATAAAGAAAAAGCAGATTTTAATTAGGTCGTAATAAAAATCTTGACGCAATAAAAAATGACGCAATAGCAGGACGAATTCTTAATTACAGATCAAACGATTGAAATAACCCTTAGCCCGACAATTAATATTTCTACAGCAACATCAATCAAAGCCCCTGACACAATAAGCTCAATAATGAACATGAAAATCCTAAAACAATTTTAAAAATTTACAAGATTTAGTGTTTGAAGACAACAGCAATTTTTGAAAATATTGAATCTATTATTCTTTAGAATGGAGTACAAACACAACATGCTTGTGGGAATCAATGACACACAAAGCAAAAAAGTAAAAATTAAAGAAAAGTGGCAAAATCAAAAACTTTGAAAAGGGTGCCAAACTAAGAGAAGCTCATAACTACAGGACAAACCCTTAACTACAAAACATGAAACTTTTAAAGCTATGAAATACTTTTTAGCAGTCCTAATGCCTGAAAAAGGGACAAAAGAACTACAAATGAAAGCAAGATCCGCAAATCCACTTCAACCTTTCAAAAACAAAGGGTATCATCACAGTGAATGCAAACGTTAGCGGAAAGACGTTGGATCCACCAAAATTGCACTAAAATCATGCCGCACTAGAAGGTGACTAAGAAATATTTGTTGAGACTAAGCAAAAAGACCACAAGAGAAACAAAAACACTTAGGACACAAAATCAACTTTCATTCTTCGAAAAGCAAGTCTGAAAATCTCTCAGACAATTGTCGTGACCTGAAAAGACTAATTAGATTAGCCAATTACTCAGTAGCAACCAATGAAATCTGTCATTAATGAGATTAACTGATCGAACAAAAAGAATTAAGTACGACAAATAAACAAAACTCAAAAATTCAGTAACATTTTTTTAAAACGGAAAGTCTTTAAGTCAATAAAAAGCAGCTTAATACTGAATCGATTAATTTAGGCATCCTTGGCAACCGATGAGACAACCCACAGTCTCCAAAACAGTTTCTGTGAATCGCATGCTTGGTGACTAGTGAGCTGAAAGCGGAGAGCTGTTAGTGGCTGGGCGCTACCTGTTTATCCCGTTTTTGAGGATCAAAAGTCAAATGGGTCAGACAAAAAAATCGGTCAAGCAAAAAATCGCATTAAACAGACCGACAGGATTAATATAAGTACTCTAACTTCGTTTGAGAGCAATTAAAAAGAGCAGAAGTCAAATCTTCACTAATATTTTAAGACAAATAGTGCCAAAGTGTAAAAAAGCATTAGCTGCCCGCCGATAAGTTCAATCAATTTCAAATAGTCGCCATTTAGAAAACATAACCGACTAACGTCGGACGAATTGCTCTCAAACGACCGGCGAGCGGTTGGCTTCGTCAGTAGCTAGCCACGGGGGGGGGGTGCACTGGGGGCAACACTGGGTTGGGGGGGGCAACAGCGCGGTGGGGATGATGGGGGTCAACGGGGGGGGGGGGGGGGTTCTCAACCTCTCAGAACCGCCCTTCACACCATAAGTATAAGTATAAGTCTCCAAAACAGTTTGAGCTGAAACAGAGCTGAAAGGCTCTAAGAGCACTTAATGCCCGCTGGGCGCTACCTGTTTATCCCGTTTTTGAGGACGAAAAGTCAAAAGCGTCAGACGAAAAATCGGTCAAGCGAAAAATCGCATAAAAAAAGACCAACAGGACTAATATAATTGCTACAAACTTCGTTTGAGAGCAATTAAACATAGGTATTATATTAATAGCAGTTAAGAGGAGAAGCAATGAAATCAAGACTCAAATTGCCGCATGTGAAAAAACAAATTGGCTTTGCCATTTGACTTGTCATCCTGTGAAAAGAGAAGTCACCCATTAAAAAGAAATAGATCACCAAAACTCCTCTTAGAGTCGTAACAAGACAGCACACAAAAACAAAGAAAATACTTTGGATTGTCAAAAAGAGATGGCCAATAATAACCCCAGCTATCGCTTTGCGGCTATTAATAACGACGAGTTAACAATGTCGGAGCATTTAGAGTTTAAAACTGAATCTAAACATAAAGAGGAAGGAAGAGATAGGAACACAAATGCAGATGGCCCACGATTTTCACCGCGGCGATTTTAAACAATCTGATAACTTTCTCCAACTATATTCAATAACCTTAAAATAAATTTATAAAGAAAATGATTAGGGAACCAAAGCTTACTCGCTTAGTGGATTGTCAAAAGTACCGGCTTCAAAACAGAAAATAATGCAAGCTGGGTCACACTTAGATCTATTTTGAAAAAATGAACCAGCTGATAACATTATCATTTATCAGCAACAGTTAGCTCCATAAAATGAAGTTTTCCCTCAAATATTTATGTAGAACTAGACGCTAGAAAATACCAAAAGTCATCAAAGCCCACAAGGCTCTTGTAAAAAGCATTGCGAGGCAAGACAATTTGATAAGCTCAAAAATGTTAAGTGCGACTCTGATGATTTCATTGAGAACATTTGGCGTAGCGGTACCAGTGGGAGTGAATGTAGGTTTCAAAATGCCAGCAGTTTTAAAAATCTATCCCCGTGTATAAGAAAATTCCATTTTAGAATCTGGCACAACAGATATCTTTCATTTTTTTAAAACGTGCACGTGCTCGCTTCATGTGCTTATATACAACTAAAAATTCAAAATTTCAGATTGAACACGTATACTTGCAAGTTTTATATCTCTGCAATGTCAGATTCCACAATGCCAGATTTTCCTAGATACAGTATTAGATTTGCAAGTTTGAGTTTCAAGCAAGGTTACGTCATCCTGCAGAAGTTACTTTGAAATTGTGATTATACCTCGAACCAGTACGCTGTTCTCGATTAATGCCCGTTTTTCCCAGGACTTCATTAGAGTCACGTAATCTATCTTTACTGTACTCGAGCCCACAGAATAAACATAACAGACTAACATCGAGGGAATTGCTCTCAAAGGACTGGCGAGCGCATCAGTAGCTAACTCCGGCTAAGGGAGACTAGCTTCAGCTAAACTAAGGGGAGCGGGTGGGTGAGTATGGAGGTGAAGGCCGAGCATGCGGGGTTACGGGTGGAATGAGGCGGAATGGGGTTGGGGGTGACGTGGCAGTGGCGAGGGTGTTAAGTAGGGAGGGTTTAAGTGAGGGAGGGAGTCAAACTCTAAGAACAACCCTTCATGAATTTGTCTCTTAAACAGTTTCGATGAACCACATACGTAGAGACCAATGAGCCTTGAGGCTCAAGAAGATCTTAATGCCCTCCGGGCGTCACCTGTTAATCCTGTCTTCGAGGGAAAAAAATCAAAAGACCAGAAAAAACATTTAGACGAGAAGTTTGTAGTACAAAAATCGCCGAAAAAAGACCAGCAGGACTAATATATTTGCTACAAACTTTGTTTGAGAGCAATAAATGACTTATACCAGTATCGTTGAAATGTGTAGTCAGTCAGAAGCTGTATATAGCACAAGCTGTGTTAATACAATGCTGTAGAGTTGCTCAGTTCAGCTAAAAACGGTGGTTTCAAAATAGAAGTTTTTTGGCCAAGTAGTAGGTAATACATAATTAATTGATCAATTATCGCAATTCATTAATAAATGGCAGTAACATAGCTCTAATCAATTTCACTAGAGCCACCCAAAGCATCGGCACTTTGCTAGCTATTTTACAATCTGGTAATACTCAATAGTACTGTGTTAGCGCCCTGTGAACTAAGGAAAGTAGTATAGATGGAAAGATGAAAGAAAAGAGAGTTAGAAGAGTTGGAAATGAAAAGATACTATATAAATTTGATACGATACACGTGAAAATGCTCTTTTTAGACTAAATCTGCAATGCTAGCTAGCTGCTGCTACGCAAATAAACGGTGATATAATATTCGAGTCAACTTCGGGTAATCAAAGTAATACTGTGACAAATGTATAAAGCACAAAACAAAATGATCGTTAAAAATACCTAGTTCGAATAAAGTGGGGTGACAGCCGGAGAAAGCGTGAAAGTAGATGCAGAATTTTTTCCTTTTCCCACTTGATTATACACATCTATATTCATACCCATGTAATAGTATGTAAAATTGTAATGATTACTCTTGCCTTAACAATTGTAAAGGTTCAAACGGCATTTAAACAAAAGCGTTTTGAAATGAAAATTGTTTTCAGGGAAAAGAAATAGATCCAAAAAACGGAAACGGGTGCAAGTAGAGTTTCATTCGGAACTTTGAAATCGTCGGGGTTTTTGGGAAGCGGTGATAATAAGCAATTAAAGAGCAATTCGGAATATCAGCAACTCATGTGATTATTAGAGCAGGAGCTGATCAGAGAAAGCTTATTTTCTATGGACAGTTGAATTGATTTCGAATTTCAACTACGCAATGCTCAACAGCGTCCTCATCAATCTATGGATGATTGCAGTACACAATTGCAAATGATAGTGCTCTTCAAAAAAGAATAAACAACATTTATGATACCTCTTTTAAGTAACAATTTCTACCTTGATGATGCAATGGTTAACTTTCCGTTTGAGAAGAGCACTTGAGAAGATCAGTTTGAGTTGCATCAAGATGTTTGGAAGACTTGATTCAAAATTTGTTCTTCGAGCCATGCGTCAATGTACTTATTAGAAGAATCTCCTCCACCGTTTAAACTGTTAGAACTTGAATTTGTTGAGTCAATTTGTTCGTTATAATAGAACAATGTTAATTCCCGTCTACTGTTGTTGTTGTTACCGCACCATGCAGTTCCTTGGAATCCGTTACTGCCATTCGATAATGAAGATCCTGTTCTCTGAATGGGTTTTGTTGGTTGATCGTTTGATATTGAGGCATTTTGGTCACTGCCATTTGGTATCGTAGCCGATTGCAACTCGTTCAAAGTTGCAATGGGTTGTTGTTTTGATAATGGCGTCTGTGGCTGGTTGTTATTAGCATTGTTTAGTTGGGAAAGTTTCGAGCCTGAGCTGACCCTTCGCATTACATTTGGCAAGGTGGGCTCTTGGTTCGCTTTACTGCTGCACTTGTCAACAGCAGTTTGCCAATTCCGTCTAAATCATAAAAGCCCATATTGCAAAAACTATATCCGTTTCCAACCATTAATTGTTCCGACCCCTCTTGAGGGGGGGGGACTACATACTCAAATGGTTTTTTTTTGTTCAAACAATTTTGGCTGATCGATATATTCATCGTAGAGAGTTGAGACTGGTATCATTATAAAGCTTGTCCAGCGTAGAATATGGAATTTAATTTTTTTTTTCGTTTTTTAAAGGGAGTTATCGAGGTTTAAACTTTTGAGAAAATAAGAGTGAATTCCGCTGATTTTATTCACATTTTCCGCTATTTTTTGTAAAACTTTCAAAGAAAGTGTAGTTGAGTTTAATTTTAAAGACAAAAAATATTGTAGGCTATTTTTATTTAATTTCTCTGTCAAAACTCTGGCTAAATATTTCGAAATTCAGACTTTTTCATCAAAAACAGCACGAAATAAGTTCCTTTAGTCCACTTTGATTAAATTTGCAGGATGTACACACCCAACACCACTAGCACAATCTCTGTAGACTCAAAGGGGGACAATTCCTACATCAACTTCCCTTGAGAGTGCTCCGTAATTAAAACTTCACCGTTTTTTGCTAACTTCACTCGTTCATTATCAAAAACGCAGCATTTATTTTTGACTTTTTAACTGACAAAATATCTATATCTATAACATTTGAAAAATTAAGAGTTCTTAATGAACGAACAGCATTAGCAGAGCTAGTTTTGGACCAATCTTGGAGAAAAATTGGATTGTATTCAGTCGGTCTTTTTTTTATAAAATTCGATCTTTTTTATAAATAAATTAATTAACAGAACATTTCATATCGAAACTCACTAGTGATGTCCAATTCGGTTCCTAATTAGCTCCAAATCATTCTATCTAGTTTATTACTTGAAAGCTTATGATCGTTTTGTCTTCTAAAAAATATTTGATTTTTAAGTAAATAATGGCTTATTGAACTTTGCCTCCATTTTTCTCTCAATTTGGTCAGCTTGTAGCACAGTGTCAGCAATGAAAGAATGCTTCGTCTTTCTACTGAACTCAAATTCAATCTTTGCTGCTGTTTTACACCTTAATTTATGGTTTTCTGGCTTTAATACTACTAGATTTCACATTTTTATTTTCAGGTATTTTCCAATTTTTCACGTTTTCTAGTTTTGTCACATTAATATGTTATTGACAGTTCATATATCACATTATTGGCATTCAAAGTAAGGAACAATCGAAAATATTAAAATCCTTAAGGATATAGACTCTGGTTTCAACGGCTTCGACAATACTTTCTCGAAGAGTTTAATTGAAATTTTTAATTTTGTCGTTAATGGTTGTTTTTACTTTGTATTTTTAGTCGTATGAAATTTCTGGTACAACGACCCAGTTTCATTGGCTTTTCATGGAAGAATAGATGGGCCGATATTGTGATATTAGTGGATAGCTGATGGCATTCATGACTTGAAAACAGTTGTTTTCCAAAATAAATACTTTTTAACTTCGCAATTTTGTTCCTTTTATTGTCTGTTTGCTACCTAGTCTCGTTAATTACAGGCCAAATACGACAAAATTGTTGTCAAGGAAAGGTGGCAAAGGGATTGCTGTCACAAAATCTGTAGACTCAAAGGGGGACAATTCCTACATCAACTTCCCTTGAGAGTGCACCATAATTAAAATTTCAACGTTTTTTGCTAACTTTACTCGTTGATTATCAAAAAGGGAGAACTTATTTTTGATTTTTTAACTGATAAAATATCTATATCTATAACATTTGAAAAAATAAATGTTCTAAATGAAGGAACAGCATTAGCAGAGCTAGTTTTGGTAAGATATATTAATCTGGATAGTTGCAGGTCTCAAGGGCTGCCTTTGGAAGAAAAAACGAACCTATTTAATTAATTCAATTTGTAATTATTGGCTTTCATGTCTTAAGAAAAAATTTTTTTTTTCGAAAAAAACAAGTATTACTTAATTTTGCCTTTTTGTCTATTTGTTAACTGGTTTCATTAATGAGAGATCACATATAACAATTTAAGTGTGCGAAGAAGCTGCAATCAAACATTTTGAGGGCCAAAGTCTGGCTTTACGGCTTCGAAAGCGTTTTCTGGCAAATTTGAACTGATTTTTTGTTTGTTGTCTATTTGTTGCTCTTTTTGTAACCGCATGAAAATTAAATACCGGCCGTTCTTAATTCCCGTCTTTAGAAATACTGATAATCGTAAACCTATGTGATATTTCAGTTGATTTCTAATGGTTTTCATCAATTCAAAAATAATTGTTTTTAAAAAAAAAATAGGCGAATTTTTCAAATTTACCGTTTTTGTTCGTTATTGTCTAATTGTTACCAAGGCTTATTAAGGATTGGTCCCATATCTTTTCGAATGAATTATAACTTGCTTTGTTTAGTTTCAGTTTCATCTGAGGCTATCTTGACTTTGTTATTAAGTTTTGTTTTTTAAAACGGATGAAGTTTTTGATGTAATTAATGTTTGTAGTTGTTGTTTGATTTTGCTGTTCGTCTTGACTCGCTTTCTTAATATAGGCATATCTCATCAATCTAATGCAACATTTTACTCCACTGGGTTATTTGCTTTGGAGGCTATCTTTTCGTTCAAACACCAATTTCTTTTTGAAAAATACTTTGGAGTTTTCTATCTGTTCCTCATTTCGTAGAACATTATGCCAAAATTGTGAATGAGCGGGGTCGGAACCTTATGTGCGATCGCACATTACCGAGCCTCCTTGTTTACTTTTAGAATAAAATAGTTGCAGCGCCCTCGTATTTTTTTATTAATGTCTCATTGCAAATCACGCAGCATTAAAAAAGGGATAAAAATTAGGTACAAAGACACTATTCATAAGAGACGAAGTACTTGATTATATTCAACACAGCTTGAGGAAACTAATTGTTCCAAACTCTTGGGTAGAAATTAAATGTGGATAGATTTTTTTTAAAAGTCAATCTTAAAAAATTTTAGCGATACAAATATTTCGGGTACGTTGTACCATTGGAAAGCCCGTCGAGCATAAAATTATTCCATTAGAAGGGTTTAAATTAAATACCGACAGTTCTTAATTCCCGTCTTTAGAAATACTGATAATCGTAAACCTATGTGATATTTCAGTTGATTTCTAATGGTTTTCATCAATTAAAAAATAATTGTTTTTTAAAAAACAATAGGCGAATTTTTCAAATTTACCGTTTTTGTTCTTTATTGTCTAATTGTTACCAAGGCTTATTAAGGACAGGTCCCATATCTTTTTAGTTGAATTACAATTTATTTTATTTAGTTTCAGTTTTATCTGAGGCTATCTTGACTTTTTTATTAAGTTTTGTTTTTTAAAACGGACAAAGTTTTTGATGTAATTAATGTTAGTAGTTGTTGCTTGATTTTTCTGTTCGTCTTGACTCATTTTCTTAATATAGGCATAACTAATCAATCTAATGCACGATTTTACTCCACTGAGTTATTTGCTTTGGAGGCTATAATTAAAACTTCACCGTTTTTTGCTAACTTTACTCGTTGATTATCAAAAACGCAGAACTTATTTTTGATTTTTTAACTGACAAAATATCTATATCTATAACATTTGCAAAAATAAGTGTTCTTAATGAAGGAACAGCATTAGCAGAGCTAGTTTTGGTAAGATATATTAATCTGGATAGTTGCAGGTCTCAAGGGCTGCCTTTGGAAGAAAAAACGAACCTATTTAATTAATTCAATTTGTAATTATTGGCTTTCATGTCTTAAGAAAATTTTTTTTTTTCGAAAACAAGTATTACTTAATTTTGCCTTTTTTGTCTATTTGTTACCTGGTTTCATTAATGAGAGGTCACATATAACAATTTAAGTGCGCGAAGAAGCTGCAATCAAACACATTTTGAGGGCCAAAGTCTGGCTTTACGGCTTCGAAAGCGTTTTCTGGCAAATTTGAAATGATTTCTTGTTTGTTGTCTATTTGTTGCTCTTTTTGTAACCGCATGAAAATTAAATACCGACAGTTCTTAATTCCGATCTTTAGAAAAACTGATAATCGTGAACCTGTGTGATATTTCAGTTGATTTCTAATGGTTTTCATCAATTCAAAAATAATTGTTTTTAAAAAAAAAATAGGCGAATTTTTCAAATTTACCGTTTTTGTTCGTTATTGTCTAATTGTTACCAAGGCTTATTAAGGATTGGTCCCATATCTTTTCGAATGAATTATAACTTGCTTTGTTTAGTTTCAGTTTCATCTGAGGCTATCTTGACTTTGTTATTAAGTTTTGTTTTTTAAAACGGATGAAGTTTTTGATGTAATTAATGTTTGTAGTTGTTGTTTGATTTTGCTGTTCGTCTTGACTCGCTTTCTTAATATAGGCATATCTCATCAATCTAATGCAACATTTTACTCCACTGGGTTATTTGCTTTGGAGGCTATCTTTTCGTTCAAACACCAATTTCTTTTCGAAAAATACTTTGGAGTTTTCTATCTGTTCCTCATTTCGTAGAACATAATGCCAAAATTGTGAATGAGCGGGGTCGGAACCTTATGTGCGATCGCACATTACCGAGCCTCCTTGTTTACTTTTAGAATAAAATAGTTGCAGCTCCCTCGTATTTTTATTAATGTCTCATTACAAATCACGCAGCATTAAAAAAGGGATAAAAATTAGGTACAAAGACACTATTCATAAGAGACGAAGTACTTGATTATATTCAACACAGCTTGAGGAAACTAATTGTTCCAAACTCTTGGGTAGAAATTAAATGTGGATAGATTTTTTTTAAAAGTCAATCTTAAAAAATTTTAGCGATCCAAATATTTCGGGTACGTTGTACCATTGGAAAGCCCGTCGAGCATAAAATTATTCCATTAGAAGGGTTTTCCGAATTTAGCTTTTTTGGGAACTCAACGGGAATGGAAGCTTTCTACTACATCGAATATTTTGGGGATATTATCCCATTAAGAATGCCAGTTTGAGGAAAACTTTTAACCTATGCTCAATTTCTTGTTATTTTGAAATTAGTGTCGATACAGTTTATTATTATCATCTCTTTGCATATGATATTACACAAGCCCAGAAACTTCACCACTGAAAAAACTTAATAATCAAAGTCTAGAAGGCCACCATCTGTCCTCTTATCTTCCCTTGTGCTGGAGAAGCTGATTCGTTAGCGTCGGAAGCCATTCCGAGGTTGGCAGCAAAAATTAGCGACAAAAAAATACTTCTGACGTAATAACACACATATATAGACAAAAATGCGCTTTTGCTTAGCTCCATACTCTGCCTTCTTAGCACAAGCGCAATGCCTTCTTAGCACAAGCGCAACGCGTCAGGGTCCTGTTGTTGACGCGTCCAATGAAACCATAGTATAAGAAGGACGGATGCAGTCTCAAGTCTTGATAATTTCTATTCAGATCTCTTGCACGTGTAAATATCTATTTTTACATTCCTCTTAAATTATCTCGGCTTTACTTCGCATGATTCCCTTGATGCTGACTACTGTCAAAATTTATATTTGCATAATGGGTACTCCATATGCATTAAGATAATATGAGGGTCTACCTTTTTGGGGTTCCCTCTGGAAATTTTTGTAAAATTGTGTGTCGACCATCTATTCGCTTCTGTTTGGATGTTTTTAGAGATGATAAAAAAGAATTAAAGAAATAACTTCTCTCATCAGACAAGGCCGGATGGAATACCAATTTCTCTTTATGTAAACATGATTAACACACAAATTTTGCATGTAGACCGTTCTTGACTGCTTTCGAGTTCTCTCTACCTTCGCTGTTTTGGCTCGAGAAGTTTTTGAGACGCATTATTGCTCTGCCTACTGCACATGCTCTTGACATGCTCTATCAAGAACATTACAAAGTTCGTGGATAAGGAGTCCAAAAGATTAAAACTTTTGTTAGTTTTGGACTTTCCAAAGCTGCTTCGAGCAAAATTGGGATTGTTCATGTTATTTTCTCAATGTTTTGAAACGCCAACAAAGACACACGTTTACAATAATTGCTATGAACTTCGTTCAAAAGCAATTAATAAATTAAAACTAAAAAAAATGAACATAACCGACTAACGTCGAGCAAATTGCTCTCAAACAACCGGCGAGCAGTTGGCTTTGCCCGTAGCTAGCCACGTTTTAGTGAGGCTAGCTTTAGCATAATTGAAGGGACGTGAGGTGAGGGTAACAGAAAATGACATCACGCCACATAACAGTAGCTGAAGTGAGGCATCAACAAAAGAGTTAAGGAAAGAAAAAGAGAGAGAGAGAGAGAGAGAGAGAGAGAGGGTGTGTGAGATAAAACGTCAACGAGAAAGAGAAGGAACGAAATCCCAACCGACAGAGAGAGGGAGAGAAATAGAGAGCTAGGAATATTTTCCATGATGAGATTCGACTCTGCAACTTCTAGCCTTATTAATTATTAAATCATATAGAAAAAACTAAAAGTGCACACTTGAAAAAATTTCCTCATTTCGCAGTGAAAAAATGTTCAAAAATGTTGGCCAGTAATGATCGTCAAACTCAGAAAAGGACAAAACATTCAAAAATTTTAAAAGCAATTGCAAATTTTATCAAACTTTGCTAAAATTCGTGATATTAAAATCTTTAGATCCAATTCATTGTCTCAACAGAATATCCAAAACAGTAACCCTATTTCAGGCCTTCAATAGTTTCACTGGCTCAAAGATCCATAAACTTGGAGCATGATATCATTTTTTGAAAATTTGAAAAAAAAATTAAGTTTTACCAAAAATTGGTAAAACTCAAGTCATTAATCTTGATGACCATTCAATAAACTCAAGAAAACATTCAGCAGCTTATTAACAAAACTCGGAGGAGTTCCTGTTGCCGGAAAAAATAAAAAAAAATTCAAAAATATTCAAAAAACTTAAAAAAATTGCTTAAAATCGTGACATTGAAATCTTGAAAAACAATCCATTTCACCTCGAAACAATGCAGTATCCTATAATTAAACCCCTAGAGGAAGTTCCTTGGCACTTGAGGCTGGAGAAGCCTATCAAATGACAAATAATTTCAAAAAACTTGAAAAAACTTTTTCAAGCATAAATTTTTAAAAGCTTGAAACAAAATTGTGAAAATTAGTAATTTGCTGGTTTTGGTTTGGATTACCAAAACATATATCTCTTAAAAAGGTCATAAAAAGTACTAATGTCTTGCAAAAGACCTTTATCAACTTTAACTAGCCTCAAATTTTGTCTGGACCAACAAAAATTTCGAAAAATGACAAACAAAAAATTGCAACATTTTGGGCTCAAAAACTCCTAAAAATGAAACTACGGCCTTCCTGGTAGCTTCATCACACTAAGCACTTGAGGGACTACTAAACGTGGCTAAGGACCTCTAATGAAACTTAAAGCCCGCTGGGCGCTACCTGATTATCCCGCTTTTAAGGACGAAAAGTCAAATGCCTCGACGAAAAATCGCTCAAGCGAAAAATCGCATAAAAAAAGACCAACAAGAATAATATATTTGCTACAAACTTCGTTTGAGAGCAATTAGTAAGTAATCACATACCAATCACAAAATACCAAAGTTTAAATTTGAAAACACGCCATCTAAACAATGAAAAGTAGACGTTTAAAAATTAGAAAAACAAAAAACAGATCCATCGCAAAAATGATTCTCAGAAATAAACAGCATAAGACACAAATGAAAATTTGAAAATTTCCTACAGCTAAACATCAGCAGAAACAAGAAAATGAAAACCGAAATCTTTCGATTCAAAAATTGTACAGAATAAGTAATTCAATTTCTTCGTATAGTGAAAGATATCAAAACAGACTAAACTGAAAATTCTGCTAAACTTTCTGATTTCGGAATAGATTTTATAAAACCCATGTTTGATGTGAATTTTTTCTTTTGCAGATTAAATAAATTTTTCCACCCTTTTGATATTTGCCAGCGATTATGAATCGTCTTTTGTAGTAGTTTCAGACAAATCTGTCCAAAACTCTCAGGGTTGCTTTTCACACCACGAATTTATGTCTCTTCGGCAGCTTTAAAGAACCGCAGTAATAGAATAGTACGGCTCAGAAACTTGACGCCCTTATACTGTGGTGTTACCATTTATATCATTTCTCAAGACAAAAAGTAACGAAATTTATCGGTCAGACGAAAAATCGAATAAAAATACCGACAGGACGAAAATAATTGCACCAAAATTGAGTAGCTTCGCAGGTAGACAGAGCAATCTGTCATATATACATTGTAAAACTGTACAATCGACAGCAAATCAGCAACAACCATAAAATGCAGAAAACCACTTCACTTAAAAATTTCAGGCTGATCGATGCACGGATTCTGATTTCTATCCAACTGCCTCCAGAAAGAAAAGGCATTGCGAAACTGTGTGTCTGCACTCTATCGACGGGTCATTTTGAGAAGAAAAGAAGTCATTCATGACCAAACACTAATCACACAATTAACCCAAAAATTATCTTTTGAGAAAAGCAGCTCCATCGGTCTATCGCTTCAACAGCCCTTATATTGAATCCTAGAACAACACACTAACCTGAGCAGTTCAATGTAATGTTCGTGCTCTTTTGAGAAATTACAAGATTCCTGGCTTCTCTGAGACTCGAAGCGGACAAAGTTGTCACTCGGAGGGTAAGAACTCCCATTCTCAAATGAAGACGATGGAGTTCCATTCATCGTTAGAATATCATCATCGTCTTCGTACAAATCCGATTGCGCATGTTTGCGTTCAGCTTCTGACAGTAATGGCGTCTTCTGTTGAATATTCGGGGCTGTGTGGTGACCATTGGACATATTTTGAGGTTGTTTGGAGTAATTATGCCTATGGATACCTTTAGTACTTTGGAACCCAGAACCCGAACCCGACTGATGGTAGGGGGTCTTTGGTCGCACTCGGTAGCTCCGACTTGCTGGCCCAGACAGCGCATTGGCATTGAACTGGTTTTGGTGCCGAGAGCTTGCTGAATTCATATCTTAAAATATCCGAGAGGTCACTTTTGCGCTCCTGTCTAATTTCTATGCAGCAGTTCACAAACAGAACTTGAAAGCTCTATACGACAAAAGTTATTGAGCAATTGCAACGATTAGCTCAAAATGAAAGTGGCACCAATTTGCTTTGAAGAACAATTTAACAATGATAATCAGTTCAAGTATTAAGGTCTCGTTTCGGTCAGAGCTGTAATTGAATGATAAAAACTTGGTTAAAATTGAGCTGCAACAAAATTTAATTAAACTAAATTGACTCGGTCAACTGCGAAATGAATGCAATGAAGAAAAGGTCAAAAGATTTGAGTAGTAGAGCAGGACTGATATCGCGAAGGTCGGCTCATTAAACCAATATGACCCAGTAATTTAAGTAGATATTTGTGTTGTGACCTGAGATCAAAGTTTTATTGATCAATATTACATACTCTATCTGAAATATCTACAGTTTGAGTACAATTAAGCGCCGAAGATTATCATACTTAGTCACAATATTTCAGTAACAACCTTTGGATCTACGATGATAACAAAGATAGAATAACGTTGCAAATAGGAGTATTGTGAATTTAACTATAACACCAATTACAACGAACGTAATGCCATAACAAACCACGCATTTCTTGAAAAACTAAGTAGAGTTAATGGATGCTGATTTTCCTCCCGTCTTGAAAGGCGGATGCAGCATTTAGAGCAGTAACATTGGTTCATAAAAGTAGTGGGACTTAAATCACATTTTATTGAGCTAGCTGCCTGTTTCCTTTCGCCCTTATTTTTCAAATTTCCTTTAAAATTATCAGAAACAAAATTTTGAAACGATGTATTTCAGACACAAGTATAGCCGACGATAGAAAATTATCAAATATATCTCAAATTTATTTTCCGCAATTTAAAATTAAACATAATTGTTAACAGCGTCAAAGATTATTGATGTGTGTTAGCCACAGAAAAACAAGCTCATTCGAAAAACTTCAATTCCGCACTGCTTTGATGACGGTTTTCAAATCCAAAAAAATGGTGGAAAAATTGATCTCGACGTTGCATTCAACAGGTAGACCGAAGGACTTCAAATTTGGAGTTATACTCCCCTAATTAACTCAATGACTAGTAAATCCTATATATTAAACGCGTGAGCTCTAAAATGGGACAAAAATTTTGCATGTTTAGGGTGCCTCTGGAAGCGCATGATTAAGAGCAGCATGGTTAATCGAACATATCGAGAGAGGTCGATAACCTAAAAGGCTAAAAGTATATGGGTGAGAACCGAAACTGTGACAAAATACTGTTATTCAGGTGCAGTCACCATGAGGCCGAGGGCTTTAAAATATGCTCCCCAGAGGGTGGATTTACTGTAGCCGGTACTACGTGTTTTTTAATTGCTCCCGAACGCAGTTTTAAGCATTTATTGTTAACGTGTTTTTCTGCAAATCTTTAGTTTTACAGATTCTGCGTTATTCTAGAACACTCTTTGCTTTCAACTAAGTTTTTTCACGCTTTACTGTTTGATTTTTGCGTGATCTCAGACGCTCTCCAATCTGAAATAGGTTTACTGATACGATGAAAGCAATTGTGATAAACGGTGGCCAGTAGTGGTTATCGCGCAGTTAGTAAGATGGAGGAGTGCTATTCTGAGGGTCGAGGTTTCGAACCCGTGTCGGTTAACGTTCCCATTTGTAGACATGAAAATTTCCAATCAACACCATGCCGCCTGTTGTTCGAGAGCTATTCCTGCGACGCGAGTTGGTTTATGTTCCTGTGTAAGTTTGCGAGATAAAAAAATGGTAATTCTATATATTAAACGAGTGAGCACTAAAATGGGACCCCTTTTGCATATTTAAGGGGCCGCTCGAAGCGCATGTTTAAGAGCCGCATTGAGCAGCATGATTAATCGAACATATCGAGAGAGGTCAATAACGTAACAGGCTAAAAGTAGATTGGTGTGAACCGAACCTGGGACAAAAGACTGTTATTCATGTGCAGTTACCACGAGGGTAAGCGGGCTTGAAAATGCTCCCCAGACGTTGGATTTACTGTCGCGAGTACTACGTATTTTTTAAAAGCTCCCGCACGAAGTTTTAAGTATTTATTGTAATCGTGTGCTTTTCTGCAAACATTTAGCTTTACAGATTCTGCGTTATTCTAGAACACTCTTAGCTTTCAGCTAAGTTTTTCCACGCTTTACTGTTTGATTTTTGCGTGATCTCAAAAGCTCTCCAATCTGAAATAAGTTTACTGATACGCTGAAAGCGAGGGTGATAAACGGTGGCCAGTAGTGGCTTTCGCGCAGTTGGGAAGATGCAGGAGTGCTATTCTGAGGGTCGAGGGTTCGAAACCTTGTCGGTTACCTTCCCTTTTGTAGACAGGAAAATTTCTTATCAACACCATGCCTGTGACGCGAGTCGTTTCATGTTCCTGTGTGTGTTTGGGGGACGAAAATTATAATTCTATATATTAAACGAAAGAGCACTAAAATTAAAATGGGACCGCTTTTTGCATACTTAAGGGGCCTCTCGAAGTGCATGTTTAAGAGCCGCATTGAGCAGCATGGTTCAGCAAACACATCGACAAAGGTCAATGACCTAAAAGGCTAAAAGTAGATGGGTGAGAACCGAAACTGGGACTAAAGACTTATTCAGTTGCAGTTAACACGAGGCTATGAGGGCTTGAAAGTATGCCCCAAGAGGGTGGATTTAGTGTCTTGGGTACTGTGTTTTTCAATTGCTCCCGAACTAAGACTGAAGTATTTGTTTTAAACATGTGTTTTTCAGCAAAACTTTAGCTTTACATATTCTGCGCTATTCTAGAACACTATTAGCTTTCAACTAAGTTTTTTCACGCTTTAATTTGATTTTTGCGTGATCTCAAATGCTCTCCAATCTGAAATTTTATTTTTGATACGATGAAAGCGATTATGATAAACGGTGGTCAGTAGTGCTATATCGCAGTTGGTAAGATGGAGGACTGCTATTCTGAGGGTTGAGGGTTCGAACCCGCGTCGGGTACGCGAGTCGGTTTAGGTTCCTGTGTGCGTTTGGGGATTGAAAAAAGGTAATCCTGCATATTAAACGCGTGAGGTCTAATATGGGACAAAATTTTTGCATGTTTAAGGGACCTCTCAAGCGCATGTTAAGAGCCGCATTGAGCAGCATGGTTAAACGAGTTTATCGAGAGAGGTCAATGACCTAAAAGGCTCAAAGTAGATGGGTGAGAACCGAACCTGTGACATCAATCATGAGTGTAAATGGACTCAGAAAACTTTAGGATCTGCATACAATTACTCTACGAACGTTGGTCATCATCAAAATGAAATACGATTTGGGTCCATAAATCAATGACAATAAATTCACTGCCGATGTTTGTACACTTGAGATAATAAAAAAGCAATTAAGCTATTCGGGCTCTACTCGATTATATCGTTTTCGTTGAACAGTCAAATTGGTCGGGCTACTAAAAATTGCATAGAAAGCAGCAGGACCCAAATAGCTACAAATTCTGTTCGAGAGCAAACAAAAACTTATGAACGTAATTTGAGGACTGCCTCTTGACGCTAATCTTCTCACAGATTTACCAAAATCTATGAAAGTTTACATGACGTCTTCTTTCTATTTGGAAAACTTTTTGTGTTTTGGGACACATTCAATTCAGCTAAATTAGAAAGCGCGGAATACACAATTCTCTTTAGCTAAGTAAAACATTCTTGGTGCTAGTCCCTCGACTACTAACCAACTTGTGGTACTCGTGTAACATTCATAATCCCAGACAGACGAAAACGATTAAACTTTCATGTCCCTTTGAAATCGCTACTAATGTTCCAGAACACGTACTTTGGTCGGAATGCAAAACTTGCCCGGCGCAGATGACAAGACTTGTAATCAATAAACTCTCAAACTGGAATCTAAGGTTCATATCATCTGCTGCATAATTCGAACACGTTCTATGAAAATAGAATAACGCTTTGTACCTAATAGAAGCACATTTTCAAGGAATACAACCGTTCAAGTTTTTGCTGTAATTAACAATATTATTGAGCAAAGAAAGGCGACATTAAGTCATGATAATTACCAATCGAGAACATGAAAAATTTTCAGTAATCGCGTTCAAAAAACTTGCTACATTTTCAGTCCATACCGCAACAATATTGCTTGCTGGCAAAAAATGATTAAACGCCAGTGAAATATATTACCATAAAATACAACTGATAAGCTCAAAAAGCAAAGTCAAAATTTGCATGTTTTATACAATTCCTGCTATATTTGCTCGTTGCCTTAAAAATTCGGGGGTCATCTATCTGCTACTCAAATTTTTTAAAAAAAACGAAATTTCAGATAGAATAAATATTCAGTCTTCGCATGTTGTCTGTAAAATAAGGAGGCAGTCTTGTGTTCAAGTACAACTTTTTACCTGAATTCACATCGGGAATTGTCAGCATCTTTGCATGTAAATGCAGTGGCAAATGCCTAACTAGCGGCTGTTTAATTTTGAACACTTTCAACATCTCAGGAGGTAATTTCTGCGGCGCAATTTTATACAAATGATGAAATTTGTGATCACCCAAAATTGGACAACCCAATCCTTCTGAACAATGTACTCTTGCTTGATTCTTTTTTCCGGTCAGCAAATTCAATTCCAATAAACAACTGTCAATTCCAGCTGCAATCAAACTATACTTCGTAAGAGCTTCTGATTTTGAAAACGATCGCTGGATATTTTCTAAATCTCTAACTGGTGATACTACTTGAGATTTTTCATTCTTTGGAGGTATATAAATTGGTAGTTTGAAGCGACATCGCATTCTAATTTTGCCATTCTGCAATTCGTGACTGTGTATAGGTAGCCGAATAAGACCCGAGTGTGAGGCAACTTGAGGTTTGCCCACGCAAAGAGCCCAGTATATTTTCTCGACCTCTCCTTTGCGAAACTTTTCGTTGAGAAAGTCTGTTGTGTGCTGATTAAGACCGAACACAATTGCACCTGTGAACAGAATTGTTCATAACTATCATTCTGAACTAAGTTTCAGTTAAAAATAAAATGACGCAACGAGCTGCTTAAAAAGCAACAAAATATGTTCACATGATTGTATGCGTCTCAATTGCTTCTCTCAAAGACAGTAAGATAGCTGCAAGCACCTATGTAACTTATAAACCGAAAACAGAACCAACCAACTTTGGACAAATGAATATTGGAATTAACGTTCAAATCAAACTAACATTGCAACCAGAGCAAAAAGATAGCCGTAGTTCTAACAAAGGAGGAGCAACACAATGAATTTGAAACTGTATCATCGAGAGCAAATTATTCTTAGAAAAATTATAACACGTTTCAAGATGCTCTGTAAGAAGCATACTAAGATGAAACATTTCAATTTAAACCTCGTTAAAAACAACCTTTACAACACGGCTAAAAAGAGGTGTTTACGAGCATTTATTTACAATAAATGAACATAATCGACTAACGTCTGAAGAATTGCTCTCGAACATATTAAGGTAACTCGAATCTATTGCGGCTTGCTTCAATCCGGGGGGATGGGTGGGTCTAAATTCACGAAGGGGGCTTCAAATTCAACTGACATTAGACAAATAAGTTATTAGAGGTTATTATATACCACTAAATCCAGGCAGGCAGTTCTTTATTACTATACATTACAAACTAAGCTTCTGTTAGAGTTCAATGTTAGAAAACAGAAGACAACTTTCAAAAACAGGTGAAAGCTGGAAAAGAAATAAAACAAAATTGAAGTCACGAACAAATTTGCTTCAGATAAAACAAAACCTGTGTTATACCAATACTCCTCTCCGAGGAGACCCGCAAGCTTACAATAGTTGCTTCAAACTTCGTTCGAGATCAATTAATAATCAGATCGTTATCTAAAGCACTGACGCCAGATTATCACAAGATCTTTCCCACTACACCAGGTCAAAGTCTCCTCGAATTTGACCAAACTTTTGCAAAACAAAAGATGTGAAAACAAATCATGGCCCATCAGCTACAAAAAATTACCAGCAAATCTTCTTCAGATCTGATCAAGTCAGCAAAAAGATCGCCTCAAAAAAGAATGTGATACGAAAATCAGAATCAAGAACAACAGAACGCATTCCTCAAATGCAGTAAAACGATAGGAACCAACACAAAATAAAGCACTCCACCCAAAAACCTGTTGACTCTTAACAACTAATAATAAACAGCTTTGAGAGAAGTAAAGAACGTAATCTGTTCGACTAGTTTTGGTGTAATCGTCTCAACTGTCATGCAAAAGCTGGTAACCAAAAACTGGAAAAAACACTAATCCTTGCAATTAGTCCAAATTAATCTTTAACGATTGAAGGAAGCCAAAATCAGGCCAAAATTGAAGCTAAAAACTATCTATAATCATGGACATTCAACTCATTCGATATTCAAAAAGAATCTCTTGTAGCCAAAATACAGCCTTGCAACTTAACGGAAAACTACGTTCAAACCTCAAGTTGAACAGCGACAAAAAGCAAAAAATTATGCTCTCAAAATATCTCAAAAATAGATAATTTGTAGATTACCTCTGGTGATAAGGTCTCCGAGACCAGAAGCAATTAGACAAAAACCACACAGTAACACAAATTTGCGGAAAAATGCAAAAGAGTTAGCCAAAAAAGATTGTAAAAAACTCATTGCTTAATTATTAATCCCCTGTTGTTGAGAACAAACTGAATATGACGTTTGATTACATTAAAGCAAAAATGAACGAAAACACAGAAAATCTTATTTAAACCAGACTTCTGGACATGAAACCGACCTATTATCAGCAAGCACCATTCACTTTGATGAAAAAATGATTTCTGCACAGAAAGGAATTGAATACTACAAAAGAAACGAAAGGCAAAGACATCTTGCTGCTAAAGTTCTAAAAAGGAATAAAATGTTTGAATTAAGAAAACAGCGCTAGCATAGTTAGATAATATTTAACGAGAGATGTAAACCCAAGAAAAAGACAGCGCCTCGAAAAAAAGTAATTATATTACATCTGTCGCTAACCTTCGCTATTCCATTTACTTTGAAGAACTTAAACTTACCCCATTTAACAGAAAGAAAAACAAAAAAAGCAGTAAAGAGAGTTGAATTTAGCAAAGAATACAGGTAGCAACAACAGACATTAACATAGCCGGCAGATTGCCGGAAAATAGCCGCGATAGACGCTCGTGGCCTTCCATGGATTGAAACACCTAAAGAAATAAGATAGACAGATCGACCACCAGTCCTTTAATAGACCACAAGACTTTTTGGGTTAGCTTCGGACTGTCAATTTTTTGACACATACGTTCTATAAGGAAAAAGCCCTTAAATAGCTATTTCAAAATTGATATTCGAAATCAAAAACTCAAGACTAATAATCACGAATTAGGGCATAAAAGATTGGCACTACTTAGATGCACACTATTAACTAGTAAATCTTCATAAAAAACTAAAGTTCCATAAGTGAGTTCAGAAGTCATTTTTTTTAGTGAGGTAAGTCACGCAATTGACCTAAAAGCAGAAACGACGTCACGTACATAAATTTTAACTGCAAAGCAATAGAAGTCACTGAAGTCAATTCCAAGAAGTCAATTCAAAGAAGTCATGTCGTAAGAATCATCAATGGAGACGACGAATTAAAAAAAAACCACGATGTCCCCAATAATAGCCGCTATCGCTTCGCGGCTATTAAAAAGACTAACACCAGATGAATTGCTCTCGACCGACAGGTGAGGGCAATTTAATATAGAGGAGGTGTTGGTTCAAATGTTTTATGGGTGCGAAAAAGCCGGCGTAACAGGGGTTCCAGTACCGGACCTCCAAGAGGCCAGTCCATCATCTTAACAACTAGGCTACAATGGCGTCGATTCTTTTACGCTCATAATCGCTTTTCTAATAGCATAATTAGTTAAGAAAAAGAACGATCGCACGAAATGAGCTCAAGCGCGAAAAAGTCCCTCAATAAGTCAAAGAAAGTTCTAGAACAGAACTCAACAACAGCCATGGTCAAATAAAAATTTAGCATAAAAAAGACTCACATGTTAACAATAATTGCTTCATACTTCGTTCGAGCGCAGTTAACAAAAACGAAACTCTTTGTCTAAAACCGCCGAAAATCAAGATTAGGTTGCTTAATTTTCAAAACAATAAAATTGAAAACATACCCGGCAGATTGCCGAAAAATAGCCGCCGTTGATTCCAATAAGCATGATTGGGATTGAAAGAATAGACGATATTGAAAAAAAAAGATTTTTGTACAAAAATATTTTTAAGTCCAATTTATATTGATGGCACTTCGTAGTTGAACATACTTCTGTCTCTCAGTGAGAGGCTACAGGGTCTAGTTTCAATACCAATAAGCAGTATAGATAGTAACTAAAACTTATGAGAACAAAGTTCAAGTACCGGGCATCTAAAATGGGCTTTATGGGTTTATCCCGTTTCTATTTCTGACTTCAATTTTTTATACTGACTCTGTTCATTTTGAATTGCTTTGCTGAGCAACTGATGTTCAAATTCATTTTAAGCAGAATGAGAGAAGAGAGAAACTAGCCTAGAGAAGTCAAAGATTTCATGCAAAATGTCGAAAAAGCGACAAAATGCTAAAGCGAAAAAAAGTTTGACGAAGTAAAAAAAATAGGAGCACTATAATAGCCGGCTGAGAAGATGAGGGCGGCTATTAAAAATCAACATCAACTAGAAAAACTTCAGGCTCCTTAAATGGTCGAAAAAAATTGTTATAGGTTAAACCAATAGCTCAAGCAGATCACTAAAAAGATAAAATGCAATCTTAAAAAATTCCTTAGACTGAATAATTTAACATAGCCGGCAGATTGCCGGAAAAGCTGCGAAAGAATAGACCTGCGTGCCATATAATAGATAGAAACAGATACAGATCTAAATTGGAAAAAAATCGACACCGCTCAAAAAACCAGTTAAAAAACATTCAGCGATAAATTAAAAGCTTGCTAAAATTCATTCCGTAGAAGCCTCTTATTAGGGATCTTTACTGCACAAAGGAGTTCCTTTGGCCCTAAACAAATTCAAACTAAACATTTAACTAGTTTTAAAGCGCAAAAGTTATTTTATTGAATGAGGTAAGTCACGTATGATCAAAATCTAAAAACTTTTGCTAAAGCGACTGAGAAATGACGTCACGCGCGCAAATGCCGTTAGTGAGAGGAAGAAATCATTCCGAAAATTTGATTTTTTCAGCTTTGCTGTGAGAACAAATGTAAACCGAAAAAAGAGCGTCAGACGACGAAACAAACAAAAACAGCAGGACAAGTCCTGACTCAAAATTCAAAGAATTTTCATAGACTAAACAGAAAACTATACCTAGAAAGGACTATGAATGGATTGGGAAAAGCATTTAGAAAAAAATCTGAGCCAAAAAATCGAAACAACAGTGAAAATCAAAGTGAAATTGCCGCATGTGAACAAGAAACCACTAGCGAGAAAGCAAATTTCTGTTCAAACACCGTTTTCTAACTCTACTTTAAATTTAGAGCGCAAAAATTTCACGCCGCAAAACCACTCGCTTTTTCGCTCCACTTCCTGTTTCGGCGTGACCAAAATCACTACTCCAATTTGACTTCAAAAATTATGAAAACGTGTTAAGAGAGCTTAAAAAAACATCGCCCCAATACAATTCAAATTCTTTAAATTGTAAAACATACCCGGCAGATTGCCGGAAAATAGCCGCCGTTGATTCCAATAAGCATGATTGGGATTAAAATTACAGAAGATATTGAAAAAAAAAAGATTTTTGTACAAAAACATTTTTTCAGTCCGATTTATTTTGATGGCATTTCGTAGTTGAACATACTTCTGTTTCTTAGAGAGAGGCTACAGGGGCTACTATCAATAACAATAAGCATTAGAGATGGTAAACAAGACTTATAGGAACGACGTTCAAATAGCGGGCATCTAAAATTGGGCTTTATGGGTTTATACCGTTTCTATTTCTGACATCCATTTTTGTACTATCTCTGTTCATTTTGAATTGCTTTGCTGAGCAACTGATGTTCAAAATCACTTTTAGCAGAATGAGAGAAGAGAGAAACTAGCGTAGAGAAGTCAAAAAGATTTCACGCAAAATGTTGAAAAGGCGGCAAAATGAGGTAAAGCGAAACATTTTTTTATTCGACGAAGTAAAAAAAAAATAGAAGCGCTATAATAGCCGGCTGAGAAGATGAGGGCGGCTATTAAAAAAAACCAAGAGCACCGCAATATAGCTTCACTCAGCTTACAGCTTCGCAGCTATAAAAAACAGCCATCAAATTGAGGGCAAATCTCAGCTGGGTAAATGGCTGCAAATTGAGGGTAAATAGCCGCGTATTATTGACAGCACATTATTTTCGAAATATCTCAGGTTTAGGCTTGACGCGTAATTTTCATATGTCAAATGAAAGAAAAAACTCTTGCAATGAATAACGCGCCGTTAAATTTCTGATCTTCTAGATCACTAAAAAACATTTAACTTCATTTTTTCAAGTATTAGAGCACTATATTTTGAGGCTCTGTTTAGATGCAATCTTCTGACTTTCAATAGTAATTGTATCTAGAATTTACAAGTGCAGAAGCCATTCTTCAAGTGATCAAAGCACCCAAAAAGCTGCTATTGAACTAAAAGCGCACAATTCACCTAGAAGCTGATTCAGAAGGTCAAAAACGCACAGCTAAGATGCTATTAATCCAGAGACAATAAAGATAAAACGAGGCATCTGGAAAATAGCAGCGATGGCTTGGTATACATTTAAAATTGATTCAAATACCAAGAAAAAAGACTTAAACTACCAAGACAAGAAATTTCAATTTCTATCATTGCTGTGATGTTTTAATTTGATATTTAACACACAGCTCCAAGAAGAAACTTACACATCGCTCCAAAGAGCTGCCTTCAAATACGCTTTAATCAAAAACAGATCTCAGTTGCCATTCTATTTAAAGCACAAGTATGTCATTTTAAGAGTTTAGAAAGTTATGTTTTGACAAAAATATCCACGCAAATTAACAACGAACTCACTCCACCAGAACAAAAAAAAACATACCCGGCAGATTGTCGAAAAATAGCCGCCGTTGATTCCCATAAACAAATGGGATTGAAAGAGAAAAAACTAATAAAAAAAGTTTTTTGTACACAAACAATTTTGAAGTGCGAACTATTTTAATGTCATATTGTGGAGCTGAACATACTCCTATTTCGTAGTGAGATGACACAGGTGCTAGTAGCAATGCCATGGATTAGATACACAGGGGCTAGTATCAATACCACGTCA
This sequence comes from Convolutriloba macropyga, assembly GCF_964194025.1. Taxonomy (NCBI): domain Eukaryota; kingdom Metazoa; phylum Xenacoelomorpha; order Acoela; family Convolutidae; genus Convolutriloba; species Convolutriloba macropyga. The sequence continues at coordinate 43,257,693 of NC_134475.1, forward strand.
TCTCACTATTTCGTAGTGAGATGACACGGGCTAGATCATACAGGGGCTAGTATATATTGTCAAAAGTGTCAATACCAATAAGCATTAGATATTGTAACTAAGAACAAAGCGTCAGTAGCAGGTATCTAAAATTGGACTTTTTTGGTTTATCCAGTTTCTATTTCCGACTTACTTTTTTGATACTGACTCTATTCACTTTCAATTGCTTTGCTGAGCAACTGCTGTCTAAAAACACTTAGCAGAATGAGAGAAGAGTGAAACTAGCCTAGAGAAGTCAAAAAAATGTCACGCAAAATGTTGAACAAGTTGTGAACTAAGGTACAGCAAAAAAATTTTACTCGACGAAGTCCTGAGCTACAAGGCAAAGAAATGAATGAAAAACAGAACTAATGTACCTGACCAGCAGAACAATTGAACAATCCCAGCCAAAAAAAACAGATACTAAAATTTGATATTTTAGTTGAGAAACTAAAATATCAAAACAACCTAAAAAAAAAATTGCTCAAACTCTTGAAGCTTTTACAGTGAAGGCCAAAAATGATACAATTCAATATAGTCAATAACTCACCCACCAGCCTTGAAAGAGATTAATTTGCCACTGAAGGTAGAAAAACTCGAGAGATGACAAATGCTTCAAAAAACTGAAAACTGCAAAATTTAAAGAAACTTTCCCAATTTCGCTGGAAAAAAGTTCAAAGCCTTTTTTATGTCTAGAGTTTTGTCTTGTAACCCATATTCAAGACTTACAAAGTGTCGTGGCCAGTAAGGATCGCTAAACTAAGAAAATGATCTAAAAAACAATTGCAAATCTTAACAAAATCTTCCTAAATTCAAGATATTAATATCTTCAGAACCATTTCATTGTCTCCAGAGACCATCCAGTATCCCCATAGCAAGCATTGAAAAGTTTCACTAGCTCAAAAAAAACAAAAATGGAATAACAATTTTCAGAGAATAAAAAAAATTATCATAAAAATGCTAGAACTCGTGTTATTAAAATATTGACAACCATTCCAATACCTCTAGAAACTATGCAGTAAATTGTTGTCAAATCGTGGTGGAGGTTCCTGGGCCCCTGATGCAGGAAGAACTCGAAAAATTCGAAACATTAAAAACTTAAAATTGCAAGTTTAAAATGAAACTGCTAAAATTCGTGATATAAAAAAATTGAAAGATAATTCGTTGCCCCTAGAAACTATTCAGTAACATACTAGCGAACTCTATGGGAGGTTCCCTGGCTACTGGGGAAAAAACTAAATTTTAAGAAATGCAAAAATTGCTAAAATTCGTAATATGAAAATCTTTCAAAACATTCTACTAAGAACTATGTAACCTGTTATCAAAACCAAAAATTATATTCTTAGACATTGACTGCAGAGAAAACTAAATTATGAAAAAGTTTTCAAAACTTAGAAAAAATGCAAAAAAAAAATTGCCAAAATTTGTGATATTAAAATGTTGAAAACAATCTCACGGCCAAAAAGTTTATTTTAGTAACCTATTATCAGACCTTAGAGCACGTTTCCTGGCACCTACGGCTGGTTGAAAAAACTTAAGAAAAAAGTCCGAAAATTTGAAAAAAAAACTTTAAAATTAGTATCAATTTGCGTGTTTATGTTTGGAGTACCAAAACATATAGCTCCTAAAATGGTCATAAAAAGTAATAACGTCTTCCAAAAGACCTTTATCAACTATTAACAAGCCTAAACTTTAGACTTTTCCACAGAAAAACTCAAAAATCACAGAAAACGCAAAAAATCGCAATAATTTGGGCTGAAAAACTCCTGAAAATGACCTTTTAAACTTGCTTGACCACTCTATGCACTTGAAGGACTACTAAACGCGGCTACGGGCCTCTAATGAAACTTAATGCCCGCTGAGCTTTACCCGTTTATCTAGTTTTGAAAGACACCAGTAACAATACAATCTAATTCTTGGACTGTAAAAAAATAGGAGCGCTATATAGCCGGCTGAGAAGCTGAGGCGCCTCTTTGTAAATTCGAACTACAAAGTTTCAAGAATGAATAAACAAGAACCTGATTAAGCGTGACGTCACAGGTCTAAGAAAAAACGTAGACGACAAAACAAAAAACATGGCAGATCAAGTCCTGAACTAAAATCCAAATTATTAAAACACACCCGGCACATTGTTGGAAAATAGTCGCCATTGATCCCCATAACACCGATTGTGATGGAAGGAACAGAAAACCGACAATTGATTGTTGTAAAAAGTGAAAACATTTTTCAAGTGAAAACTATTTCGATTGGATTTTTAGTTATTCATACTCCTGTTTCCTATTGAGAGGATGCAGTGGCCATCATCATTTCCAAAACGCTTGAGAGATGTTGGCTAAGACTTATAAGAACAAAGTTCAAGTAGTATTTTCGATGCTTAGTCTGTTAATTTTAGATTGCATTGTGTTAGATTTCATGAAAAACTGTTGAACAAGCAGTGAACTAAGGTAAAGTGAAACAAAAATTTGTTCGATTAATTTAACAACATAAGCAGGACAATTCCTGGCATACAAGTCAAAGAATTTTCATTGACTTATCACAAGATAGACCCAGAATGGACAATGATTCGATTGGAAAAACCATTGAAACAAATCCTATAAAAAATTGAAAAAAAAACAAAACAAATCAAAGCGAAAAACGCCGCATGTGAACACAACCACTAGCGAGAAAGCGAATTCTTGTTCATACACCGTTATTACCGTTTTCTCACTCTACTAAGAACTTAGATTGAAAAAAATCACGCTGAAAAAACACTCGCTTGTTCGCTCCACTTCCCGTTTCGGCGTGACCAAAATCATCGCTTCAATTTGACTTCAATAATCATGAAAATGTGAACAGATCTTACAAAAAGGACAGCGACCCAATACAATTCCAACTCCTTGAAAGGTAAAAATAGGAGCAATATAGTAACCGGTTGAGAAGATGAGAGCGGCTATTAACAAGAAACACGGGCAAAACTCAAAATATAAATATTGTATGAAATTGCATAGTGATGAAGTCATTAAGACCTTACGCTATCAACTCAAAAATAGGTTTCTTTATTAGATTAAGTGCAAGGACATCAAAAAGAAAAAAATGGGCATCAATAAAAATTTGTTGCAAAAGGGGGTTGATTATATCTATTATTATTGAGATTGGGAGACGAGACAACATAGAAAGAACAAAACATAGCTAGCAGATTGCCACAAAATAGCCGTAATAGCTTTGTAGATCTACAATCTCAAAAATATAGTAAAAGAAAGACAAAAATAAATTTTTCATTAAATGGTGAGATGTTACATTTTGATTATGAATCTGTATAACTTAATGCTGCTTCTATTGGCTGTTCTTATATAACCTTCAATTAGAGTGACATACACTAAAAAAAGTCAATTTCAGAGTGAGGAAGTCATTTTTGAGAGTGATGTGAGTCACGCGTAACCAAAAACTTAATCACGCGAATGAACAAAAATACTCGCTCCAATAAGAGTATTTCGATTTTCATGTCGATTTTCATTGACTAAACAAACAAACGACTAGAACTAGAACGGAATGAGTGAATTGGGAATAAAACTCTATAAAAATCAGATAAAAAACAGAAGATCAATGTCAAAATGCCGCATGTGAAAAAAAAAGCACTAGCGCGAATGCAAATTTTTGTTCAAACACCGTTTTCTCACTCTACTTTGAAATTAGAGCAGCAAATTTCACGCCGCAAAACCACTCGCTTTTTCGCTCCACTTCCTGTTTCGGCATGACCAAAATCACTACTCCAATTTGACCTCACAATTCATAGAAATGTTTGAACAGATCTCAAAAGAAGACAGCGCCCCAATACAATTCAAATTCTTTGAATTGTAAAAAAAAACAAAGAGAAGGCCAATAATAGCCCCAGCTATCGCCGTGCGGCTATTAAAAATGACTGAAATGAAAAAAATGTTTTTTTGAAACAGTGCCAAAGTTGTACAAACACTAACAGTCAACTGAATACATTAAATTGATTCAGTTTTTCCCTATAAAGGATTCAATGGGAGTTGTGATTAAAGAAACCAAACGCCAAGAGGATAAAACTGACAAAAAATGAGGGCAAAATAATTAATTGTCCATTTTATTTACTATTGTCAGACGCACTGTCAAAGACAAAAACCACTAACTATTAGCTGATGATTACCTATGAGTTTTTAATTAGCATGTGTTTTAACGTGTTTAATGGGTTTGTAAACTCTAAAACACGTTATAAACAGCTCCAAAATAGTCATACTTTCTTTCACTGGCAACGGAAAAATCTCTTAATATAGGAGTCAAATAGAGGCCGAGATAAATTTTAAAATCCTCGGGATATTGTGTGTTCAAAAGACATTTACCTGATACATCTTGGTCCAATCTATGAATAATCTTCATCATGGTAGGCATCTCGTGTTGCTTGCTTGCTGTCATAGCCCCAGTTTTGATTCTACCGGTCTTCTTGAGGAGAAACAGCATCCTATCTGTCATACTGTCCATACTATACTGCAAACCAGCACCGTCCTGCACTGCTAATCCTACAGAAATTTTAGAAGTCAAAAACGATTGGACAATTTCCATCAAAACAAAAACATATTGCATAAAAATGAAAAATTAAATATTTTACCGGGGAATTTAATGTTTCTAATTTAATAAGGATTGACAAAATCTGTAAACATTTACACTGCCGAGTTGTTAATTATAAAAGTTTGCAATACAATTCTGACCCGGATTTCGGTTTTCTTTTATTACTAACATAGCCGGCAGACTGCCGCAAGAGCTGCGAAATAGACTTGCGTGCCGTAAAATACAGATAAAACAGATACAGAAAAGAGTTGAAAAAGTAATCGCGGCAACCTTGAAAATTTTAACTTGAAGGGGTGTATCATTGAGAAAATTTTTTGGTGCAAAAAGTTTTGACGAGGAGGTTCTAACCCCATTCCCCGGCTTAAGATACAGAAGCATTATTCACTCGGCCCTTGCCACCATTTATCTTACAGTTGATTTTGTTTTAGCAACAAACGTTATTTCTAAATGCAAGCAATTTAGCTCACGCAAAAAGCAGGAAATCAAGCGTGAAAAAGTTACTGAAAAAGGAAATCGAAAGAATTTTCTATAACATATGTTGAACGAAAAAGCGTCCGACGACAAAAAACATAGCAGTAAGTCCTGAAAAACAATCCGAAGAATTGAATGAAACACTAACAACTACTGTACCTCGTCAGGAGACCATGTGAACAATGCCAGACAAACAGATAAAAGTAGAATCTGCAATTTAGCGAAAAACAGAAACAAAAGAATTCAAAGTGTACATACTTTGATGATCAGCAACAACCTCAAAAAATATTGACTCCTTGAGATCCGAAAATTTGAAAGTGACAACACATTACCAAAATCTCAAAGACAATTTGTTTTATTCTTCATACTAATCTCATCAAATCCAGTTAATTATTGCTGAAATCTGCAAAACATTTAACTTGCAGTCTAGTAGAGATCTTGCAGAACAGAGGCAAAAAGAGGCAAGAACGATAGAAAACTTAATTTGAAAAATTTAGAGGAAGCTACATAAATGAAATTCTTGATGCTAATGTCCACAAACGAAAGACCTCTGTCACAATATCAAAAGTAATAACAAACGAAAAAACCTTTCTAAAAGATTCATTGCACCTACTGACGGAAAAACTACTGACGGATTGCACCTACTGAGATGAACAAAAAATTTCCAAAAAAATTCGAGAAAAGTTGCAAATTTTGAGTTGCAAAGTTGCAAGTCTGCAAAACTTATGAAACTATTGACTTCAAAATTATTTCTTTTTCACTAAAAAATCCAGTAATTCATTGTCACTCATCTGGTTCATTTATTCTTGAAGAGCATTCTTATGTCCCTAGAAGCTTTCAAGTAATAGAGCGTCAAGCTCATAGAAGCTTCATAGGCACCATTGGAATAAGAACATGCTGCCAAAAATGTGCTGCCAGAACATGCTGCCACATTGAAGTCTTCAAAACAATCCTTTGTCTGAAGACACTATCCAGTAAACCATGTTCAAGCTCTAAATAAGTTTATCAAAAGAACAAAACATGAAATGACAAATATTTGAAAAAAACTGTATAATTTCAAATTTTATTGAAACGACGCTAAAGTCCTTGATGATGATAGTTTCAAAACCATCAAATTCCCTCACGAAACCAACCAGTTGCCCTCTTCAAGCTCATAAAATGTTTCCTTGGCCCATAAAAATCGGAAAACTCAAAAAACGGCAAAAAAACTTTGAAAATTGAAAAAAATGACTGTTATTTTGAGTGTTCAGGTTTGCATTATCAAAGAAGAATTATGGCTCGCAATGGACCTCGTGAACTTTGAAAAACCATTATTGTACTACCTATATGAAAAATTTTTATATAATGGCAAAAGGCATGAGAAATTAAACCATCATGGACTCAAAAACTACAAACTGACCTTCTCTAATAACACTTTATGGCCACAGGGCACAATCTGTTTATCCCGTTTCTAAAGGTCAAAGTCATGGAAGTGAATGGAAAACGTTAGAGTTCCTCAACTGACCAACGGAAAAATTCGATTACACCAGCCAAACGAAAATTCTTGTTACATCAGGGAATTATCAAAAACTGTAAAGTTAACTGTTGTTGAGGTATCAAGAACCTATAATTAGGGTACACAATTTGCAGACAAAGGAAACTCAAATTCGCATTGATAGAGGACAAGCAGAAGCAAAAACTGTAAAAGCTGAGTTTTTTTTGTAAAAGACAAGTAATTAATAAAATCGCTATATCCTTGGTACTATTGTAAAAAATTTTGGGCTAACTTTCTTTGTGTTTCAGTCCTCAGAAACATTTTTGTGCTTCTGGAACCCATTAAGGAAACCAGCAGCAAGAAAAGCGCATAATGATATTGAAGTGTTTATCAAAAAGCACGTTGAAGATTGCAATAAACAATCGGAAAGCAAATCGGCAATTTTTGCATAAAAGCTTGAAAATTGATCACTTCGGTTCAAGGACTAAAATTCTTCATTACCAACAATTTCTTATTATATGCCAGCCAAACAGCAAAACCTGATCAAAACTTAAAAATAAGAAATTACAAAAAAGTGCTAGAAATCTTTTAGATAGAAACTTCAAACTAGCTCTGTAACGCTAAAATTCTATTAAAAACCCTAGTTCGAAGCTGAAAAAAGTTTTATTGCCCTCTTTAACAAAAGAACGGGAAAAATCATAAGAAGTATCAAAAAACTTTTAAACAGTTAGGAAATTTAAAAAAAACTTTCAAAATTGTGCCGTAAACGGATTTTACCTGCACTCAAAACTTTATCTGGACCATAAACAATTATCTATGAACACATATTCAGCCCTCAGTTTAAAACGTTCAAAAAACTTGCAAAGTTGTAAAAACTACTAGTCATAACCAGATTCTCGAAATCAAATCTGTATTTACAAAACTTGATAGAAGTTTCAAATTTATGAAAATAGTAACTTGAAAAATACTTCGTTTTCACTAAAACATTCCAGTAAATTAATGTCGTTCATCTGGTTCAATCATTCTTGATTAGCATTCTTATGTCGCTAGAAGCTATCCAAACGTTAAGCTCAAAAGCACATTGGCCACGGCGGAACACGAACATGCTGCCAAAAAGGTAACATTTAAGTCTTCAAAACAATCCTTCGTCTCAAGACACTATCTAGTAAACCATGTTCAAGCTCTAAATAAATTTATAAAAAGGACAGAACAAGAAATGACAAAAAAATGAAACACTTTGACAAAACTTTCAATTTTCATTGAAACGCCGCTTAAGTCCTTGATAATACTATTTTCAAAACCATTCCATTCTCTCTAGAAACCATCCAGTTGCCAATCTTCAAGCTCTAAAAACGCTAAAGTTAAAAAACAATGCAATTATTATTAGTTTGCGTGTTTAAATTTGTATTATCAAACTTTATAGCATAAAAACCAGACATCAAGAAGAATTGTGGCTTGCAATGGACCCTATGAATTTCGAAAAACTTTATTTTGATACCTATCTAAAACTTTTTATATAATAAAAAACAAATAATAATAAAATAAACTATTCTGGACTCAAAAACTACAAATTGACCTTCTCACCTTAAAATTAGCCTTCCCAAAACGTTGAGAACTCTAAGCACTTGAAACACTACTAAAGCCAGCTAATAAAACTTAATGACCACAGGGCACTACTTGTTTATCCCGTTTTTAAAGGTCAGAATCATGGGAAAAAGTGTAATATCATAAAAAAAGTCCAGAATTACAAAGAGAAAACTGAATGCAAAACGTAGAAACTCGTCAATTGACCACCGGAAACATCGCATGACACCAACCAAACAAAAATTCCGGTTAAATAAATAAGGAATTCTCAAAAACAATTTGAACTGTAGAGAACTCGTAGAGTGAACTGTTGTTGAGGTAACGAGAACCAAAAATTAACGTACAAAATTTGCAGCCAAAGGAAACTCAAATTGGCATTGAGAGAGGACAAGCAGAAGCAAAAACTACAAAAATAAGCAATTTTGTTAAAAAAAGCAAGTATAGAATAAAATCGATATATTCTTGGCACTATTGTAAAATATCTTTTAACATTCTTCGTGTTTCAGTCCTCAGAAACATTTTTGTGTTTCTGGAACTCATTCAGGAATTCAGCAATATAGGCGCATAATGATGCTGAAGTGTTTATCAAAAAGCACGTTGAAAATTGCAAAAAAAAAATCGGAATGCAAATCGGCAATTTTTGCATAAAAGCTTGAAAATTGATCAATGGGTTTGTTCCGTTCAAGGACTCTAACTTCTTCAATACCAGCAATTTCTGATATGCGAGCCAAACAGCAAAAACCTGATCAAAACTTAAAAACAAGAAATTACAAAAATGTGCTAGAAAAATTTTAGATAGAAACTTCAAACTAGCTCTGTAACGCTAAAAATCTATTAAAAACCCTAGTTCGAAGCTGAAGAAAAGTTTTATTGCCCTCTTTAACAAAAGAACGAGAAAAATGATAAGAACTATCAAAAATTTTTTAAACAGTTAGAAAATTTAAAAAACGTTCAAAACTGTGCCGTAAACGGATTTTACCTGCACTCAAAACTTTATATGGACCATAAACAATTATCTATGAACACATATTCAGCCCTCAGTTTAAAACGTTCAAAAAAACTTGCAAAGTTGTAAAAACTACTAGTCATAACCAGATTATCGAAATCAAATCTTTATTTACAAAACTTGATAGAAGTTTCAAATTTTCTTGAATTTTCTGTAAAATTAATGAAAATAGTAACTTGAAAAATACTTCATTTTCACTAAAACTTTCCAGTAAATCATTGTCATTCATCTGGTTCAACAATTCTTGAATAGCATTTTTATGTCTCTAGAAGCTATTTAAACGTTAAGCTCAAAAGCATCATTGGCCACGGCGGAACAAGAAACTGCTGCCAAAAAGCTAACATTTAAGTCCTTAAAAGCAATTCTGTCTCTAAATAAAATTCAAAAAGGACAAAACACGAAATGACAAAAATATGAAAAAATTTGACAAAACTTTCAATTTTTATTGAAACGCCGCTTAAGTCCTTGATAATAATATTTTCTAAAGCATTCCATTCTCTCTAGAAACAATCCAGTTGCCAATCTTCAAGCTCTAAAAATACCAAATTAAAAAAATGCAACTATTATTAGTTTGCAAGTTTAAATTTGTTGTATCAAACTTTATAGCAAAAAAATCAGACAACAAGAAGACTTATGGCTTGCAAAGGACCTTATGAACTTTGAAAAACGTTAGTGTTACATATCTAAATTTTTTTATATAATAAAAAACAAAAAACTAAACTATTCTGGACTCAAAAACTACAAATTGTCCTTCTCACCTTAAAAACAGTTTTCCCAAAACGTTGAGAGCTCTAAGCACTTGAAACACTACTAAAGCCAGCTAATAAAACTTAATGACCACTGGGCACTACTTGTTTATCCCGTTTTTAAAGGTCAGAATCATGAAAAAAAGTGTAATATCATACAAAAGTTCAGAATTACAAAGAAAAACTGAATGCAAAACGTGGAAACTCGTCAATTGACCACCGGAAACATTGCATGACACCAACCAAACGACAATTCTGGTTAAATAAATAGGGAATTCTCGAAAACAATTTGAACTGTTGAGAACTCGTAGAGTGAACTGTTGTTGAGGTAACCAGAACCAAAAATTAACGTACAAAACTTGCAGACAAAGGAAACTCAAATTGGCATTGAGAGAGGACAAGCAGAAGCAAAAGCTACAAAAATAAGCAATTTTGTAAAAAGCAAGTATTTAATAAAATCGATATATTCTTGGTACTATTGTAAATTATCTTGGGATTATTTTCTTGGTGTTTAAGTCCTCTGAAAGATTTTTATGTTTTTAAAGATGATTCAAGAACCCAGCAGGCAAGATACGAGCATAATGATGTTGAAGTTTTTTTTATCAAAAAGCACGTAGACAATTGCAATAAAAATCGGAAATTTTTACATAAAGCTTTGAAATTGATTAATATTTTTGTTCCGGATAAAGACGCTAATTTCTTCAATACCAACAATTTCTTGCCAAAGACTACAAAATAGCAAGCCGTCAGGCTGCAAAATAATTTCCTGATATATGCGAGCCGGACAGCAAAAGCTGATAAAATTCTTAAAAAATAAGTGGAAATTTAAAAAATGTGCAAAAATCTTTAAGATAAGAACTTCAATCCATCTTCTGTATTGACAACTGCTGCAAACAAGTTTTAATGCGCTCTTTAACAAAAAGAACCAGAAAAACGATAAAACGTCTGAAAAAACTTGAACAATTAGCAAATATTTTGAAACAATTGCTCAAATTTGTGCCGTTAATATCCTCAAAATTTAATCAGGACCATTAAAAATTACACAAATTCAGCCTGAACTCTGTTTCGTTGGTCAATAAAGAAAACAGCGTGCAAAATGTTTAAAACATTAAAAAAAACAAACTTGCACAGTTCCAAACATTACTCATATCCAGATCCTCAAAATCAAATGTATATTGTTAAAAATCAATCCATTGACCCATTTTCCAGCCTGAAAAATGTTTCACTGAACTGTGAAATTAGAAATAACTGAGGGAACATTTAAAAAAAACTTGAAATTAGCGAAAAATGCTTTGACTAGGGTATTAAATTTGGCATAAATAACACAACGAGACAAAAAACATCAGGATAAAAAGACATTTCGTAGAGCATAACAGCCAAGTACAATATATAAACTATGACTGACCTTTAAAAAGTCCAAACTTAAAAATCAAAGAATTTGACAAAAACAAGGAAAAATTGCTTTATTCAGGTTTTAAAAACAGCACAAACTGAAATCTTCAAATTGAAATTAGATCTTCCCAGCAGTTTCTGCACTCTAGTCACATTAAAGACTACTAAGTCGTGCAAAAAGGTGTAAAACTTATTACAAAAAAGCAGTAATGCAATCCAAGTTCTTTGGATTGTAAAAAACCAAGAGTACCGCCAAGCATCACCCAGGTTGAAGTTTAATAGATTAGCCTAGAGAAGTCAAAAAAGACTTCACGCAAAATGTTGAACAAGCTGTGAACTAAGGTAAAGCAAAACAAATTTTTATTCGACGACGTAAAAAATAGGAACGCAAAAATAACCTGCTGAGAAGCTGAGGGCGGCTATTAAACATGGCAAACTAATGTCTAGCAAATTGATCCCAACAATCGCCGGGCACGGGAGATTAATTAAACGGCTTCAGCAGCTGCAGTGGATGGCCTAAGGGCTTGAAATGCTTTCATTAGAACTAAATACACAAGATTTAAATTGAAAACAAAAATGATATCAATATTGGGTGAGCCAGCTAAGTTATTAAGCCGCTTTAAACTCTGAATGGGAGCAATTTAACCCTCAAAAATCAAGAAGCCAAGAGCGAAAAAGCCGGTCAAAAAAGTGGTCAAAAACAGTTAAATGAAAAATCGATAGCACAAAATATCCGTATAAGACCAACAGGATTAAAATTAATTGTTGCAAATAATACAAAAACGGAAAATTAAAAATCAATCACGCTAAAATGAAGAATTATAGAGTGAAATAGTCACTCGCTTAGTCAAATCGTTTAAGCGAGCGAAAGAGTTCTTTTAGAAAAACGTTCAGGAAAAATACTTTCAACAGTAGCTTGCAGCTAATAACCCCACAATAACAAAATGCGCTCTCGAAGGACAGGCGGGGCAAATTAATTCAGCGGGCAAAATTCTTACATGCAAAAGTCACACATGTGTACAATAATTGCTTCAAACTTCGTTCAGGGTCAATTAAAAATCGTATTTCATAAATATTACCATGTTCAAACTTACCAGGGGGTTTATTGAAAGCAACCAAGTCGTTAGAGCAAAATATGACGTTGTTGAGCAACAGCTGACATGCATCCTCTTCGTCTGTCCTCCATTGGGGCAGGAACCCAGTTCTCAAGTGAGCAGTCAGCATTTTATTTGTGGGTTTGTCGAATTCTTTCGGATCTCTTCTCTCTAGAGCCAGCTGATCACGTCTAGAGGTCACAAGAGACAGTCTTGTGGGATAATACGACAGCTTTTCAGGCGTTGATTTTTTGCCTAGGTTATCAACTCGTATGAGGTCACTTCCATGAGTCATTTGCTCTGCACTCTATGATCCAAAATCAGAAAATCAGTACGTTGTACACCCCCAATTTCGGCTTTGACTATTATACGAGGTAAAAGCGTGAAAATACACCTAGTTATTTAGGCTAGAACACAATCAGCTATTGTTTTGCATCACTAAAAAATGATTGCGTGCCAGCTGGTGAGGAGGAGGATGCATATCAGCTAATTCTGAACTACGCAATATATTGTTCAAACTACTTGGTTTCTTCCAATAAACCAGATGATAAGCTTTCTAATTGCTCTTGAACAAAGACAGAAGCAATTATTCTACCTTTTCACACCTGAATTGGGATCGCGGTTAGACGATAGGAGGCAGAACTTGGGTCAGAAAGGCAGGCCAGCAAAAATTTTAAAAAATGCGATAGTACTTCCAGTTTTGTCAAGGCTCAAAATTAGTATATTTAAGAACAACTACATCAGTTAATAAGGGCAAAAACCCCAACGGAACAATTCATTTTGGACGTTTTTCAAGATCAATCGAAAAACCCCACAATAACAAAATGCGCTCTCGAAGGACAGGCGGGGCAAATTAATTCAGCGGGCAAAATTCTTACATGCAAAAGTCACACATGTGTACAATAATTGCTTCAAACTTCGTTCAGGGTCAATTAAAAATCGTATTTCATAAATATTACCATGTTCAAACTTACCAGGGGGTTTATTGAAAGCAACCAAGTCGTTAGAGCAAAATATGACGTTGTTGAGCAACAGCTGACATGCATCCTCTTCGTCTGTCCTCCATTGGGGCAGGAACCCAGTTCTCAAGTGAGCAGTCAGCATTTTATTTGTGGGTTTGTCGAATTCTTTCGGATCTCTTCTCTCTAGAGCCAGCTGATCACGTCTAGAGGTCACAAGAGACAGTCTTGTGGGATAATACGACAGCTTTTCAGGCGTTGATTTTTTGCCTAGGTTATCAACTCGTATGAGGTCACTTCCATGAGTCATTTGCTCTGCACTCTATGATCCAAAATCAGAAAATCAGTACGTTGTACACCCCCAATTTCGGCTTTGACTATTATACGAGGTAAAAGCGTGAAAATACACCTAGTTATTTAGGCTAGAACACAATCAGCTATTGTTTTGCATCACTAAAAAATGATTGCGTGCCAGCTGGTGAGGAGGAGGATGCATATCAGCTAATTCTGAACTACGCAATATATTGTTCAAACTACTTGGTTTCTTCCAATAAACCAGATGATAAGCTTTCTAATTGCTCTTGAACAAAGACAGAAGCAATTATTCTACCTTTTCACACCTGAATTGGGATCGCGGTTAGACGATAGGAGGCAGAACTTGGGTCAGAAAGGCAGGCCAGCAAAAATTTTAAAAAATGCGATAGTACTTCCAGTTTTGTCAAGGCTCAAAATTAGTATATTTAAGAACAACTACATCAGTTAATAAGGGCAAAAACCCCAACGGAACAATTCATTTTGGACGTTTTTCAAGATCAATCGAAAAACGCAATCAAACTTCACTACGTACGTATCAAGGCAAAAAAAAGTTAAGCATTGAGCGGAAAGAGCTCCGCTGATATGTTCTTCAAAGACAAACAAATTAAGTCTAAAAAGAACGAAATCGATGAAATATCACAGTAGCATTAACGAAATAGGTTATTTGACCGTTTATATAGACTTTTATCTTTAAGATATATCTTTTAGACTGACGCAATACTTTCCTCGCTTTATTCACTTAAAAAAATCTTACGACCCGAAAAGAAGCTGGAAGAACCGGCACGCGATTAAAAAGCTAAAGGACGATCGAACCGAACGATCTTCGTACGACCGCGGAGGCTGCAACGCTTTCGGAACCGTATCTGAGTTCTTCAATCCGAGCGATGGAAAACCCCTCGGGTTGACTTCTTCGACAATCTCAACTAATTCACCAGCTCATTGGCAGACATCTGCCAATTCGATCTACGGTTCATAGCAGGACCATAGTCCTTGAGCCAACGCGACCAAATTGAATTTGCATAGGACTGCGCGCAAGCACACCGTACCCCGTATGATTATCGAATTCGTCAACAACTGACAGAAATCCGGCTGTTCCGTAACCGAATAGGATCGATTGGGGGCCTTTAGGTCAAAGTTCAGCGATTACGCGCCTGAGCGGACGTGCGTTCAATGCATATTCGACAGGACAAAAGTGGTATACAAAATCTAATCAGGCGACAGCAATCGAGGATAAAAACTCTTTTCTGAAAAAAAGCTGCAGAACAACCTAAGCCAACTTGATGTGCAAGTTCAGCTGCAATGTTCATTATATTCAACATTTCAATGCTCTCATGGAGCTCCTTTTCCGATTAATTTCGAAGCCGTATCTGACCAAATTATAGATAAGCAAAGCATTCATCAACAAGAGACGAACCGCTCCACTTCAATCTGACATGAACTAGCGTCCAGCCATACACGGAAGGATTTCAACGTGGACAGCACGAGTAGTCAGACATCTTATGTAACACGACAAAGAGTAATGTAAAAGAGCCGAAAGCGATCAATCCCAACGTTCACAAAAAGATGAGACAGGTTCGCGAATCGCTTCTTTGGGAGCTTGGTCATGAATGGTCACCGCACTGAACCTTCTGCACGTGACGCAGTTCCGCTTGATGTCCCAGAGCTCGAGCAGTTTCAGGACAGCACAACGTTACTGCAACTGTACTTTCGATCGTAAGTAAACGATTCCAGAGATTTCTTATGTGAGTCTACTGTAGCAACAGTTAAACAAAAATGTGACGTGCATCTAACACAAATGAATCTTCGCGACTCAGTTCAACAATGCAACACGGCTGCTCCGATTGACGGGCCTATTCTTAAGATGTTTTCCTTTGGTGTTAAACAACTATCACTGAACAAAAACTGAAGATCCAGAATTTCACTTTTGCCATTCAAACCAGGCTTTTGCAATGCAAACCAGCATTTCACAGTTTGCGATAACACTTATCTACGGAGAGATTGGCGCTCAAAAACTCAAGAGCGGCAAGGAGAGTCACCTAGAGTTCCACAGAATATTTATTGCCTTCATAGCTGCAACACGGGCCTTTCACACAGCGATTGTTTTAATCGAAGTTGAAAAGTTGCTGAGCCTTGAGGAAATCGACAGCACTAAATACGTATTGAAAGCCTTCAGCAAAAACTTGGAGTTTAAGATGTTTGGTGTTGAAAAGTAGCCGCCTGGAATAGCGATCTTAGCCAGCTGCAGCACATCAACACACAATTCACGGTACCTATCAACTGTGTCTTCATTAAACTTGTCATCCCAACGTTGACTATTCACCAGCCAAAGGTCTTTCAAAAATAACCGAGCACCTGCAGTGAACGGTGCAGCACGGCCGAAATGACCATAGACAGAAGACATAGTTAACGTTGTTTTGGATTTTTGCAACTGGTGCTAGTGTCACGATTCATAAATTGAGTGTCGGTCATCTGATCCAATTTAATCCCAAGCTCATTCAAAGCTACTTTCATAGATAAAACGATGATTTTGGGATCAGCGCATTGACGTGCTCTATGAATTAGGACACTCAGATGTGGGACAGTGATTACGCTATCAGTAGGCTTCAACCCACACAAAAATGTATTATCGTATGCAGTTTTCGACAAAATGCATTGTTTATTGATATACCAGAGCCATTGATTGCCACAAAAAGCGCAAAATGGGTTGCACACACGGTAGCACTTCAACCTGGAGAGACACTCCCTTAATGTCGGCCGATATGGAGAAATTTGCATGAAACAATGTAGTATATAGAATTAGGGTTTCGCAGAAACTCGGGTTCGGTAAATATTTTTGTTCTAGAATGCAGTGGGACTCTGGGAAATTTTTCAGACGCAATGATATGTTACAAACATTAGCCTACTTACGCACCACACAACTCCGTGTTGAACAAAGACCCCGCTTGAGGAGACAAAAACGTTCCAAGTTTGCTTTGAAGCAAGTCGAAACCTGCCCTGAAGACCACGGCAGAGTAACCTTTAAAATTTAACTTTGGGTTAGTGAACGGCGAGCACTTGTCGGCAGCAAAGTACTCTTAACGGCCAAATGGATCGACACCCATCCTGTTCAAGCATCATCTAGATGTTTCCATAACGTGACGGGATCTAAACCTACCGAGAGAGGTATTTTTCTTACAGTCTTTCAAAATAGATGTATGAGCCAACATTCAATTTATCTTTCTCGGACGGAATATTTATTGCCTTCATAGCTGCAACACGGCCCTTTCACACAGCGATTGTTTTAATCGAAGTTGAAAAGTTGCTGAGCCTTGAGGAAATCGACAGCACTAAATACGTATTGAAAGCCTTCAGCAAAAACTTGGAGTTTGAGATGTTTGGTGTTGAAAAGTAGCCACCTGGAATAGCGATCTTAGCCAGCTGCAGCACATCAACACACAATTCAAGGTACCTATCAACTGTGTCTTCGTTAAACTTGTCATCCTAACGTTGACTATTCACCAGCCAAAGGTCTTTCAAAAATAAACGAGCACCTGCAGTGAACGGTGCAGCACGGCCGAAATGACCATAGACAGAAGACTTAGTAAACGTTGTTTTGGATTTTTGTAACTGGTGCTAGTGTCACGATTAATAAATTGAGTGTCGGTCATCTGATCTGATTTAAACCCAAGCTCATCCAAAGATACTTTCATAGATAAAATGATGATTTTGGGATCAGTGCATTGACGTGCTCTATGAATTAGGACACTCAGATGTGGGACAGTGATTACGCTATCAGTAGGCTTCAACCCACACAAAAATGTATTATCGTATGCAGTTTTCGACAAAATGTATTGTTTATTGATATACCAGAGCGATTGATTGCCACAAAAAGCACAAAAATCGCTGCACACACGGTAGCACTTCAACCTGGAGAGACACTCCCTTAATGTCGGCCGATAGGCGAAATTTGCATGAAACAATGTAGTATATAGAATTAAGGTTTTGCAGAAACTCAGGTTCGGTAAATATTTTTGTTCTAGAATGCACTGGGACTCTGGGAAATTTTTCAGACGCAATGATACGTTACAAACATTAGCCTACTTACGCACCACCCAACTCCGTGTTGCACAAAGACCCCGCTTGAGGAGACAAAAACGTTCCAAGTTTGCTTTGAAGCAAGTCGAAACTTGCCCTGAAGACCACGGCAGAGTAACCTTTAAAAATTAACTTTGGATAAGTGAACGGCGAGCACTTGTCGGCAGCAAAGTACTCTTAACGGCCAAATGGATCGACACCCATCCTGTTCAAGCATAATCTAGATGTTTCCATAACGTGACGGGATCTAAACCTACCGAGAGAGGTATTTTTCTTACAGTCTTTCCAAATAGATGTATGAGCCAACATTCAATTTATCTTTCTCGGACGGACTTGCTTTGAGTGCTTCAAATGCGTGGTTGCTGTTTGGTGTTGGTCAGTTCAATCAACTTTGTGTCAAAAACCTCATCGGAACTTTTACCCTTGATTGTTTGTTTCCAAGTTTTACCGTGAAAATTTGCAAGAGCATTGGACACCAAGGAGTTATTGCAAGCGGTATCGAGCAAAACTAAAACCCTGGTATCTTTACCAGAAGATTTCGCCAAATTCACTAAGAGGCCTGATGGAGACCTTTCTCATTGCTGACAGATAAATTGTAGTAATCATTTGATGATTACTACCTAGGTCTACTTTTGATTTTGACGGCCTTTACCTTCGCTCGTTGAGAGGGAGATTCTGCGTTAAGTAGACAACACTTGAAGGCGGTCGTTATCTTACAGACAACGCAGCGAATAGAGGGCAATGTTGCAGTTGAAGCCTGTTTGTATGCGCTCCTTTCCTCTGCGTTGGCACTAACTGTCTTTGCGGCAACCTGCTCATGGTTACGGAATTAGCTCAAAAAGAGTTCGATTTTCTTATAATTGCAAAACAAAAACTTTCAGCTTGACAGGAAAACATTAAATCTGACAACCTGGCGAAAGCTAACGCTAAATTCCTTCGTTTAGCTTATAGATATTTAGCTTTTAGATAATCAAAACAGAATTATAAAAACTAGTGCAGTTAGGTTGAGAGTGATTCATCTACCGTTAGTTGCTTCTGCTTTTTTATAAAATGTCAACCGAAAAGTCAACATGGTCAGGCATCAGTTTTGCATAAAGACACACACTACTATAATTTCCTCAAACCTCATCCAATAGAACTTAAGCAAGCAAATAAAGCTGGCATCGAGTATCAGTTTTTCATTTATTTTTTTTTAAAATTTAAATGAATAAAGCATCCTGGGCTAAACGACATCAAGGTAGGCTATTTTTTTTCACAATTTGACTTTACTCAGTAACTTCCTAGTGGAACAAAACTGGATCGTGACATACAATGACGTGTTCCCATCACGAATATTGCCAGGATCTTATGCAGATATCTTATCTAGTAAAGTTTCACCTCTCTTCAATTATTGTGATGTCAAATTAACCAATCGTTTAAAAGTACTCACACAGTTTACTGGGACGCTTCGTTGAGCAGAATCTTGGGACCTTAAAGGCTTTGGTCCCTTTAAGCGCCGTGGCCACCGTCTGATGAAATTAGATCTCTCACTGGGAGCACGAAACACTTTCCTTGCAACATGCTCCATTGTTTTTTTTTTTAACTCCTGCAACCACTTTTCCAGCCAATTTACATATCTGAAATAAGACACCTGTTTTCAGTATAAAAGATTTGGAAGCCGATTAATAAAAGCTGCGCTATAATGACAATTGTACACGTTCGCATCGATTTACATAAAAATTTACTGTACAAGACGGCACAAACACAGATGCAGAAAAGCTTAATTGGGGGTTAACACACCAAGAGCATATCCGTACATAAAACCATTGATCTCATTTTACAACAAGAAATCGTATTTACATATTTAAAAATTTTTTCGTCATAAGTGTTGCTACTGAATTTTAATAAGGATGTATCCTTATCCAATCAAAAAGCTGTTTTCTGATTGGATGACGCCCGGAGGATATTATGGAGAGCAAGCGTGAGCGAGGGGGAAAATAAAAGGGAGACACTTAACTTTGGAGTGCAATTAAGTCAACCTCCACTAATTACTCACTCAATCGACCGACTTCCTTATAAAAACAACAACAAAAATCAGTTGATCTATTAAATATTATGGTTATTCAAACCATTACCAACACAGATTGTTATAGTCACGCTCATTAACATAGCTGTAGGGTATAATCAGGCATCCATTTTTCATTAATTCCTTTCAATTTATTTCAATCACAACTTGTTTTAATTTAGATGAATAGTAAAATCTTTTAATTCTAATAAGCAATAAACTGAATCCCAAGTTTAGTTTCCTTGGTCCATTCTCCTCCATTATAATTTTTTCCATCTTTCATTAAAATTTTTGGCGCTTGAAACGACTAGTACTAAACGTATTTCTAGTCAACAGCGATAGCTGTAATTGTCATTCGTTTCTGTTAGTCCTTTTACAGTTTTACAGCTATTTTTTATTAATCGTCAAAATCTAGTCTCTCGTTCCAACAACATAATTTAGCAACCTGCGAATTCAAAAAACGCGATTATGTGCGACTTTGGGACAGTTGGCCTTGGTCCTGGTGCCCAATCTAACTTCTACTTCAACAGAGAGCAGATAGAGTGCATAGCCGAGGTCATGTTCCAGAGTGGAGATGTGGACAAGCTCACTAGATTCCTCTGGACTCTCCCCAGCTCAGAACTTATTCATGGATCAGAGGTAATGTATGCATTCATAGATTGATTAGTGTTGAAAAATGATAATTACCCAAAACAACCGCCCCCTTAGTTGAAACAAGCAGAGCATTATCAAATTCTTTGTTTTCTACAACTTTTATCTATTGCTACTGCAAAACCATTTATTTCGATAATATTTAATTAAAAAGAATAAACATAGCCGGCAGATTGCCGGAATAGCTGCGAAATAGACTTGCGTGCCGTAAAATACAGATGGAAAAAGATACAGAAGTGAGTTGATAATAGTTATCGCCGCCGCCTATAAAACTTATTTCAAAGGAGGTTGTTTTTGGGTGCAAAAAAAGTTTCCCTGTCGCGTCTCGAACCGGCGATCTCCGGATTAACAGCCAGTCGCCTTAACTACTCGGCTGTCGGACCATACAAACTGTTTTCTTACAATCAAATTTGTTTTAGGAACAGATTCTGTTTCTGAATAACCGCAATTTAGGTCACGCAGAAAGCATGAAATCAAGCGCGAAAAAGCCATTTAAGCAGTGACGAGACAGAATGTTCTAGAACAAATGTAAAACGAAAATGAAGCGTCAGACGACGAAACAAAAAAAACCAAGAGCACCGCAATATAGCTACGCTCAGCTTACAGCTTCGCAGCTATAATAAAAATAATCGTTCCTCTTGTTTCTAACGTCATTAGAAGTAAGAGTCAATATTTAACTAGTAATCATCGCCACTTTTGCTCCCAGGTAGTGATGAAATCACGAGCAGTAGTGGCCTTCCACACACGCAACTTCAGAGAACTCTACTCTCTCTTGGAGACATACACATTCAGTCTGAAGAATCACGACCTATTGCAGGATGTGTGGTACAAAGCTCACTACTACGAGGCAGAGAAGATCAGAGGTAAGTTTGGGCATCTTTATGACAAGTAAGGATTATTCAGGTGAAAAGGATAATCTATACTCAAAAGAAGCGGTTCGATTGTATTCAGTTAATATGCTAAGAAAACATTTCAAGGCCTAAAAAAAACTTAGGAAGGAATAGAGATCTCAATATCAATCAGTGATGATCCTCAGGACGGTAACCATTAAAACCCGAGTTTTCAAAAGTTCTGTTAGTGAGTCCGGAAACCTGGATATCAAGCTGAAAACAAAGAGATCGCAAACTAAAAATATCAGTTTTTTTTTAATTTTTTTATTCGTCAGCAGCTTTGCATCAGGAAAGCTGCAATCGATGACAATATTTCGAAGGCAACGTTTTGGGAAGCAACACTTTATTTCCTCTTTTTTTAGGACGCGCACTTGGAGCCGTGGACAAATATCGCATCCGAAGGAAATTCCCTCTCCCAAAGACTATCTGGGACGGGGAAGAGACTATCTACTGCTTCAAGGAGAAGTCACGCAACAAACTCAAAGAGAGCTACAAGAAGAACAAATACCCCACCCCTGAGGAGAAAAAAGCACTGGCCAAGAGTTCTGGCCTTACACTGACACAAGTCAGCAACTGGTTCAAAAACAGACGACAAAGAGATAGAACTCCACACAAAAAGTTAGTATCGAAATTACAGCAAACTACAGCTATTATATCCTCCTTTAAACATCGGTTCGCTTATGCTTGTATTAATTTCAAACACATTCTCAACAAGTATAGTTCACAGAGCCATCATCGTGTCACATATTTTAAAACAAAAATCCAGGAACAAAGTTCAGAACAATTCGTCCAGGAACAAAGTTCCGGAAAAATTTCAACATTCGGATGCATAATTTCTAAGCATTAGTCAAAAATGCTCATGTTTCAATTTTCCACATGTACTAACCACTACTGTGTACTTTCCCGTAGCTTTGCTAACTTTACCTGAAAATTTGACAAAACAATTTCAAAAAATGGCACTGAACTCCAGCAGGATTATTTTTTTATAACTTTGTTTAGCCACGATGGCAGTGATAGCGAAGATGAACTCACAATAGACCACAAGGGCAAATTTGTGTCCTTAAAAGCCAACTCAACAACTACAGCCAATAGCAACACTCATCCATCAATATACGCAAACACAGCACAAAATCATCTCAACACCAACTACTCTTCAACCAACAGCACTTCCAAGCAAAGCAATAATTACAGATCAATTGAATCTAATCAACAAAAAATAACCATGCCAAATATTTTTCCACAATCTGAGCACAAACATTCGTCAACAAAAAACGGATTCAAAAAGAGCCCAGACTCACAACATCCGAAGAAAAACCTAGCCGCAACATTTACCAGTGGAGCAAACAATGTCAAAACTGGCTCCCAAAATACAAAACCGGCGATTCGCCAAGCTCCAAACACGAACTCTATAGCCAATAGCGGCCTAGCACCCTATCACGCGCTTGGGCTATTTGCCCACAATGCGAATGTACCCGATGGCACCCACAAACTGGCCGACGTCTCCTCAGAACATCAAAACCAACCCGTTGCTTTTGAGTCTATTATTTCTGCAAACACAATTAGCCCTTATCACAACGCAGCAGCTTACTTACAGTCTTTCTCCAAAAACTGATAATTATGAAATTCAATTTGCACAGCTATATATCATTGAAGTTTTAATTTCAAATTCTTTTTAATCAAGACATAGATCATACAAAAACGAGTATGATCTCTTCGATAAGTATATGATAACCATTTTCTTGCATTTTGAAATTTCATCAATGGTTTAAATTACTTGTTATGGCGAGCTTATGATCGAAGAGTAACTGCTTTTAAGCAGTAATCAGTGCAAATACTTAGCACTAATATGAAAGTATTTTAGAAGCTCGAATTCAAATTGCATCATTATGCACATCCAAAATTTGTCCACTGAAATTGGAATCCTCTTAGAAAGATTGTAGGATTGTAGAAAAATTCGAGGTTCAATCTGCTCATATAAACAAGGTATTTTTGCCGTGAAATCCAATTTATCAGACTTTAAAATTTATCAGAGTGAAATCGGTCATATATTTTCACACAACAATAACTGACTGCGCAGCTCAGTAGAATAGAAAACGGGAGCAAAATACAATTAGGTACTATTTCAAATTCAATTACCCCTCCGTTTGGATAAGCCGATAATCACTCCACACGGGCTAACTAGGTGGCAGATTTTACACAGTCAGTGCTAATAACTATAGCCTATTCTCTGTCTATTTACACCCCACTTACTAAGGACACCCTATTGATAATCCTATTTTGCCACTTCACTTCAAAAAACAGCAAATTTTGCAGATTTTAACAAAAGTTGTCTCAGATCTTTTGGCCTTGATTGTATGCTTCGAATACACTAGCCTGGTTTTCTAAAAACTAAAAAAACTCATTTTAGTTTGTTCACAAAAAAATTAGATGTCATAATCCTGATATAATTTGAGATGTAATGATGATCTCTAATAAAAAAGGAATTGCAGGAAATGAGCAAACAGCTTTATTTCACGAGAAAACTTCATATATCGCAGATATAGCTGCTGCTCTTGAAGAGTATTAAAAAATTGCAAAATTTTCAAAGTGGATTGCAAAACTTCAAGAAAACTATGAAATCTGTGAACACTTATGGTAAAATCTTCAATTAACATTTTTTCACAAAAAATTTCAAAGACAATAGGTATACGTGCAAATAGTAAATATCGTAAAAAGAAAAGTATTGCACATTAGAGTGATTAAATTTGAAAACTATATTGGTGCCCCAGCGAAGTTACATAAAGAACTTGTTGATAAGTTATATTTATCATAACTAGTTACAAAAAGCATGCTTCACATAATCTCATCATAGTAAATTTACTCGAACAGCTTACAAAAACACGTGAACAATATGACAATTATACGTCTATAACAACTTTAAACGAATTTGAACTGAGCTGTGACCGGCACAAAAAAGGCACGCAGTGAAGTTCATTAAACTACACTGCTTTATTGCTAGAGAAATAAACAAATTACAGAGTAAAAAAACAAGGGCCAGACAACGCAATATTAATCGATGCTGTAATTCTCAATATTGCTCAATTAAACCACAGGTAGAACTAAAATAAGAATACTCTGAACTTTCTCAATGCAGCATCTATCGCAAATAGCGGAGTCATTGTTTTAATTGAAATTATCCAACTTTCAATTTTAAACGCAAACTTTAAAACGCGAGTTGATGTTGCGATCGATCTGAGATATCACACAATGGCATGATTCAATGAGGGCAAAAACTAAGACAATTACAAATTGAGTTGACAATTAAGCGCAACTGCTTAAAAATACATTTCAAAAGAATCAACATGGGAGTGATGTCGTCACATGAATTTAAAAGCTGCAAATGAAAACTAATTAAAATCTTCTTTAAGAAAGTTCTCGTTTCAATTTCACGAAGACTAATTTACAGTCAATAATAAATTTTTCGGTGGAAGACGAACAAGGTGAGGAAATATTGCACCAAAAACAACAGCTTCGTGGAAAGTGCACTAGAATGTATTTGCTTTTGGGTACCTTTTAATCCCCTTTTTGAGGACGAAAAGTCAAATGGTTCAGACGAGAACTCGGTCAAGCGAAAAATCACATAAGGACAAACAACAAAATTAGCACCAACAAAAATTTCACGGCAAAAACTCAATATCTAAATTTAAAAGCACCTAGTAACAACGTCAAAAAGCAGTCACACAAAACCTTAACTACACAAGTTTACTTTATACTAAATGTACAGCAGATGGAGAGTTTTCCTAATGAGATTAGGTAACAAGCCGACAAAAAGAACGAACAGAGAGGCGAAACTTAGAAATTAATCAACGTTTTTACACCAAGAAATGAAAGAAATTTAATTAAATATTCCTTGATAAATTAATAAAAAGTTATTACAAAACCAAAAAGTCCTTTTGGTTAGAATAAGCCATAGAAACTAACACAATAGAAACTCAAAAAAATACACACGATTTGCGAAAACACAAACTATTGCTACAATTAATATCAGTAGCTATCATCTGAATATTATGTATTTTTTATTTCAGCTGTTATTTCTACTAATTCAGCTGAAGTATTAACACTGAGAGATTAAATAGGTTTACTTGGTCCACATTTGAAAACCCTTGGCCTCTGTTATTACGCGATTGTTCTGAAAGAAGAGAAAAAGAAACACAAAAATTGGCCGCTCAATAAACGTTCATAAAAACGCATATTGCCTAACAAACAAAACATTAGTGAAACATAGCCGGCAGATTGCCGGAATAGCTGCGAAAGAATAGACCTGCGTGCCATATAATAGAGATAGAAACAGATACAGATCTAAACTGAAAAAAATCGACGCCGCTCAAAAAACTAGGCTGAAAACATTCAGCGATAAATTAATAAAGCTTGTTAAAATCCATTCCACAGTAGCCTCTTATCAGGGACCTTTACTGCACATATGAGTTCCTTTGACCTGAAACAAATTCAATTTAAACTTAAGTTTTACAGTGCAGAAGCCATTTTATTGAGTGAGGTAAGTCACGTATGATCAAAATCTAATCACGCAAATAACCTAAAAACTTTCGCTAAAGCGAGTGAGAAATGACGTCACGCGCGCAAATGCCGTTAGTGAGAGGAAGAAGTCATTCAGAAAATTTGACTTTTTTAGCTTTGCTGTGTGAACAAATGTAAAACGAAAAAAGAGCGTCAGACGACGAAACAAAAAAAACCAAGAGCACCGCAATACAGCTACGCTCAGCTAACAGCTTTGCAGCTATAAAAATAATATCGCCACATATAAATTTTCTCGAAATACGAGAAATAGGATGGGACCTCTCATTGATGAACATAAGTTACAATTTGACGAAAAGAACAAAAACTGAAAAGTTGGAAAAATATTTCAAAATGTTTATCAAAACTTTAAGATTATTCGCTATAAACTGACTGCTTCGGGTAACATCAATCATTCAATCCTCAATTACAAGCCTATGAGACCTGTCAATAATTTGCGGCTACCTAAAGAACAAAAACAACAAGTTCAAGAAAAAGATGAGAGAAAAAAGTCGAAGGCGTTAAAAAATGAACTTTTCACTAAAAATTCTTCTATTTCCTATCATTTTTTAAGAGCAATGGCATTTCTCATTTTTTGTCAAAATAATTTCAAAAAATCAACAATTATCAACAAATACATTAGAACCACGAAATTTTCGAGGCAACACGTTTTATCAACGCCATTAAATTCATTAGCTTTGCACGGAAGCCAGTAAATACGCTAAATTATGCCTCGATGGGACAACAAGTTTCTTTGCCAATCATATTTTAGCAATAAAATCTTAAAACAAGTTATTGACTATGAAAACAACAACAGAGACAGGCAAAAACCAAAAATTAATTAGAAAAAGGCCAGAAGAAATTGTCGAAGCAATTCAAATCGTAAGCTCTTCTTTAAAAAATATCTATGATCCGTTGAACTTCTTCTCTGAACCAACGGGGGCTATCAGCAGTGAGATGATGGGATAAGATTTCAAAAGGAACCAAAAATAAAATAAAGTACCCGAATAATTAAAAAAAAAAGAAATCTCGTGGCATTAAATATTTAAAACTAATAGGTAGAAGATAAAGCCGCTAACCAGATTAGTTTTGGCTGCAGTAGAACGGAAAGAGATTCTGTTAGTACTGACATTGACCAGAACTTCGCGAAAAAAAGTTTAAGGTTGGTTAATGTTCAAAAAAATTCTCAAAAAATTATTTTTAAATTCTTAACAGCCATTAAATTCAAAATCTTTCAACGGAGCTTAATAACTACGCTCAGATATAACCCGATGGGAGACGAATATTGTTTGTCATGCATAGATAAATATTAAGACATCACAAAAGGTCTTATGAATGTGAAAACAATAAAAACAGGCAAAAACAAAAATTCAGTAGAAAAGTGGGAGAAGAAAGTGTCGAAACCAATTAAACAATTAGCTTTTCCCTGAAACAATTAGCTTTTCCCTGAAAACTTTTCCCCTCTCTAAGCCAATGGGGCTATAAATATTTTTTGATAATGTGTAAAATGTTTGGATAATGTGATAAGAGTTCAAAAGTAACCAATAATACAAAAATATCCAAAAAAATTAAAAAAAAAAAGAACTGAAATCTTGTGTCATTGAAGTCATATAACCAATAGTTAGAAGAAAAAACCGCTAACCAGATTCAATTTAATTGCAATAGAAAGCAAGTGGGTCCTGTCAGTACTGACACTGACTAACAGTTCACAAAAAAGTTTAATATTTGTTAGTGTTCGAAAAAATTTTCGAAAAATTATTTTAAATTCTTAACAGCCATAAATTTCAATAGCTTTCAACGGAAGTCAATAAATACTCTCAAAGGTGCCCCCATGGGAGTACATCTATGTTGGTCATGCATAGGTAATCAACAAGATATCACAATAAGTCTTATGACTATTAAAACACCAACAAAAACAGTCAAAAACCAAAAAGTCAAAAAAAAGTGCAAGAACGTGTCGAAGCCATCTAAACCACTTTTTCTCAGAAATTTTTATCTCTGATCCACTGAACACTTTCTTTAAGCCAATGGGAGACATCAAAATTTGGATAATGTGATAAGATTTCAAAAGAAACCAATAATACGAAAAAAAAAATCTTGTGTCATTGAAGTCATATAACCAATAGTTAGAAGATAAAAGCACTCATCAGATTGAATTTGGTTGCAGTAGGAAGGAGGAGGGTGCTGTCACCCCTGTACAGAAATACAGTTCACGATAATAATAATTTTTTAAGTCTTAACAGCCATTAGCTGTCCCCTCAAAGCACTAGATATGTTCACTTAATGCTCATCATGGAAAATATTGCACTGTTAGTCAATGAATCAAAGCCCTAGGACTAAAAAATAGTAAAACCTCAAAAACAGATTAAAATTTTCATTTAAAAATTTGAAAACTCAGAATCGAAGCCAAAAAAAACATGCGCAATTCCTTGAAAACGATGTTTTTTTGTTCATTGGGCTTCATTTGAATGTAAAGAAGGTTTGTCATTAATCGAACCTCGATATAAAAAGTGACTTGTCTCTAGGTGACTTAAAAAAAGCAAAAAAAGAGAAAATTTTTTTAAAAAAAGCTCTCAAAAAGAATTCGAATTTTTTTTGATAGTGAACTTCACTATGAGACCAGAACTAGTATTTTTTATCGCCTTTAGTCTATTAGGAACACAAAATTGGTCCATTTTTTGTCGTGAAATTTAATTTTGAATTACTATTTTTATAGAAAATATTTTAATTTTGAGAAAAATTACACTAAAAGTGAACAAAACATCCCGTGTTCACACAAAATTTCAATCCTCGATAACTCCTCGAAAAAAACGAAATCAAAAAAATCTTTTTAATTTTGAATTCTACGCTGCACCAGCTTTTTAATGACACCACTCACATTTCTCTACGACGAATATATCGATCGGCCAAAATTGACTGAACAAAAAAAAACCCGTTTGAGTATATAGTTCCCCCCCCCCCCCCCCCCCTCCACAAGTGGGGTCGGAACAATAATTTAAAAAATTATACCAACGTTGGTGCAGTTTTAACCTGGCTTTTAGTAGTGAACAACCGCCACTGGAGTTCAGTTGTTGAATGAGAGCGAAATTTAGCAAAAACAAAAGGGTAGAGCGAAATTTAGCAAAAACAAAAGTCAAAGCGGTAAAGCATAAAAAGGACCAACAGGTTTAGAATAATTGCTTCAAACTTTGTTCGAGAGCAATTAAAAAAGTAGGTAGCTGGTCAGTGCAGAAATTTCACGTCCTTCGGTCAAATTTGTGAACAATACAAAATTCAACTTCCAGTCGTAATACCACCATGAGATCAGTAACAGCTGTTCTTTCGCAGCTATCAAACTTGTCACACACAATACTTATGTAAAAAAATAATAATCCGCCTTTCTCGAAGATGCAACTTGGAAAAGTTAGTGGTTAAGTGTACTCGAATGATAAGGAACGAAACAACAACAATTCCTCTTGCAATCTCTAACGCATGGATATAAATATACTGGGGATGCAATAGCTCTTCTCCTCAACACAAATATACTCATCTTTCGTTGACATTTTCTTTCGTTGACAAATTTTCTTTTATTCAGGTACTTTACGAGTTCGCAAAATCTTCAAACTTCGCAAAACTTTCAAACTTCCGATCTTTAAGCAATTTCAATGATTTAGAGATTACTTCGATGCCAAGCGAGAAACTACACATATTTATGTTACGCATTTAAGCCAAAAAAATCAGTTAAACGATGTGTTCGTGGTTTGCCTAGCTATACACAAAGAGGGTACAACTTTCAATGTTCATTGCTTGCAATTGTGAATCAATAGATCATCCAAAACTTTTCAGTTTATTACTCCACGAAGAAGACGAAACCCCCCTCTATTTCCACGGAGGCCTTTTTCAATCTTTCAATCTAGTTTATTTCCTTAATGTCCTTTATTATCTATAACTGATAACTTCAGCTTTCTTCTTAAACCGGCTCGCTTCTAAGAAAAGTATCAATTAGCCCTCAACACTCATCGCAAAGACGCAATTAAAACCACATCCTAACCAACAACTTTGAGGATGTGTGTTAACTAGGGAGTTAAATTTGAGATATAATTAGTAAAAGACACCCAGTTATAACAGGGTTGTTAATGGGAACTCAAAGGAAATTGGAGAAATGGAGCGAACATGAGAAAGAGCGAGTGTGGATTAAGTGAGCGGGCAAATGTGGATAAATTTGGGTGAGAATAATCGCAGTGGGTGGGAGACAACATATCCTTATCTACAACTGCTTAGGAGAAGGGATATGCAATTATTAACGCATCACTAAACTGACCGTCTAAAATTTTGAACTTTCGGAAAATTGTTTGAAAGACAAGATCAAGCATGAAAAAGGACTAGCTAGATCATTGACTTCGATTTTTCTAGTAGAAGAGAATAGTAACAATAAGATAGCTTCTGCTGTTGAACATATAAATAGACTTTTGATAATCAGAAATGTTAACATTGACTGGAGACCGGAATAGCCCATAAAATACGAACTTAAGGTCTTCGAATGTATACATAGCTGGTTTTACAATGAGACATCAAGGAAAAAAGCAAGCGATCTCGCAAAAACGGTAAATTAGACTCGAAAATTGCCATTAGACAATTATAAGACTCGAAAATTGTCATTAGACAATTATTTCATATCAAATAAGAGCGGGCGGATTTAAATTTTCTGAATAATCACACACCAATTTCCATCATCGTAATAACTGTGTACAATTTCAACTTTGTTTCCATCACACTTAGAACTCAAACAAAGCTTTTCCAATTCATTTTTGCGAAACAAATGATAAAATCGGTAAAATGTCTCGTCCGTTTGTTTAGACTGTCCATTGCATTTTGCTTTTTGATCGCGTTTTGCAAACGGTACAAATAAATCTTGTTGCTGAAATGGGGTTCTGTTCACATGATATTCAATTACTTCTGACTCGCTATTTTCAGTTGCATCTAATTCCTTTTGTTTTGACTCCAATACTGTTTTCGGAGTAAACAAGTCTTCAATTTGACCTTTTTTGGAAGATATGTAATTTGACTTTTCATTGTTCATGTTTTGTTCCATGGCCCAAACGTATATCAACGCTTTACCCCCTGGTCGAAGTAACCTCAAAAATTCACTGATAACTTCTTTCCTTCTTTCTAATGTTGATAAATGGTGAATGACAGCAATTGAAATTATGTAATCACAGCAGTTATTGCGTAACGGCGTGTTGAGGCAGTCTGTCGTCATAACTTGAAATCCACGCTCTGAACAGATGTCGATTAGCCCCGAACTGTTGTCTAATCCAACCTGAAAAATATCCAGTCTTACGTGACCCGAGAATTTTTAGCAGATTGTAATAGAACAAATTTTAGGTCAAATAATGGGAGAACTAGATAGATTACTATCTGCTGACCTTCTCAGCGTTTCAAAATATCCAAGACGAAACTTTTCAGTCACTACGAAGGTCCCTTAAACCTGATTCAAAAAATTTTTGGCTTAGAAAACAATAGAAAAAAATTTCACCCAAAAGCGCGGCTAGAAACAAGTAAACGGCATAGAAAAAGAGATTTAAAAATTGGATCTAATATAAATTTTGGATTGTCAGTCAGAGCGCACCTCTAACTAGATTACAGACAAAGATAAGCAGGCAAAAATAATTAAAAACGATGAAGACCAAAAACAACTATTCTTTTCAAGTGGGTAAAACTTGTATATAAAACTTGTTCAAGTGGGTAAAACTTGTTAACACAATCGGGACCTAAAGAATAAAATTAATATTTGACGATATGACGTAAAAAATATTTGTATCAAACCGGAAAATTCAGAAAAGAAGAATCTTGAAAAGTCAATAGCTGCTGGCATAAACCGATCTATGATTAGTTTCATACAACAGAAAAAAAACCTGTCGCTCTTCAGCAAAAAATGCGGACAAAAACAATTAACGACGGATATATTGCTCTCGAACAGGGGGCTTTATTTTAATGTAGCCTACTTCAACCGAGTGGTGAGTTGATAATAGCCTCTTGCTATAGTGGGTATGGGGTATACCTCCACTCAGGCGTCCATAGTTAGATCTAATTAGATTAGAGAATTACAATAGAAAAACGAAACCGTTGCAGCGCACGTATTCGATTTTTGTTACTAAATCGAGACAATTGATTTGAGCTCAAAAATTTATGAAAAGAGGAAGATCAAAGAAAACTTAAAAAAAAACTTTACAAAATTGGTTTTTCTACTGATTGTTGTGAAGTCTATAATTGGATTAGACTTATGTACTGTTTGACTCTGATTCCTCTCATTAAACTATACAAAAATCATTGAGAAAGATAGAGGCCAGAAGATCATTTTAAGAACGGTACGGTTCGAGTGCGAGCAAAAAATTATTCGCGTGAATGAACAAAAAAAACTAGCAACAAAAATAAGGACGTGACGGATATCAGACGAAAAACTGCATGAATGAACAAAAGTCGATTTAAAGCGAGTGTGATGTCAAAAAATAGTAGCTAAAAAATTATGCCGAAATACCAGAAACTAGAGAAGGCCAATAACAGCTTCAATCAGCTATCGCTATCGCAGTTATCAATCACGAAACATTCCAAAAGCTAATAGCTAGAAGTAAAACCAGAAAACAAAACGAAACTTTTAAGTAAAAAGACTACACAAGACTACAATAATCACTTCAGTAGCATCTAATTACGATACATAACTACAGAATAAATTTCAGTGCAGAACAATGTTTATCTCAGACCCTTAAAGCTATTTCAATGATTATTTCCACTCCGAACACATTTTATGTCAAAAACTTCATAAGTAACGACAATACAAAAATTTAATCATGAAACACTCACCATTAAGAGTGAAAAAAAGACGCACGCAATTAAGCTGCAATTGCATGAACGTATGGACAAAAGGCAGATTTGTGACATAAGGTCGTAAGAAAAATCCTGTTGATGAAATAAACATAGCAGGACAAGTCCAGGCCCAAAATTCAAAGAATTTTCAATGACTTAACCAAAAACTAGTTCTAGAATCGACTATGACTAGATTGGGAAAACCATTTAGAAAAAATTCCATCAAAAAACTGAAAAAACAGTGAAAATCGAAGCGAAAATGCCGCATGTGAACAAAACACCCCTAGCTAGAAAGCAAATTTTTGTTCATACACCGTTGTCTCTCTACTTAAAAATTGGAACGAAAAAAATTCACGCAGCAAAAACACTCGCTTTTTCGCTCAACTACCTGTTTCGGCGTGACCAAAATCATTACTCCAATTTGACTTTAAAAAATCATGAAAACGTGAACAGATCTTAAAAAAAAACAAAGCCGTAAGACTAACGGAAACGACTCGGAGTAGAAAATTGACTACACTAACTAACATAAAGAACCCCCTAATTGATAATGCTAATCAAATCGAAATAGCAGGAAAAAAATAACGGAAAAGTAGCTGACAACAAAAACTGATAAGAATCATAAAAAAAATTTGCGAAATGCGGCTCAAAACTAATACCGGCAAAAAACCTTGCGAAACAGTTAGTTCTCATTCAAAAACCGAGCGCCAATTAACAAGAGCCGAAGAAATAGTGCATAAAACGTTGAAATGCTTTTTCGGCAAATTAATCATTCGGCAAGTAAATTTTAAAACTGCTTCTGTTCAGATATTTACCCACCCAACCAAGAGAAGCTATAGCGAGAAGCTTAAAACAGACAAAAATAGTCCAAAATTTGCTTAAATTTACTCAATTATCATCAGAAAAACAACTCAAAATCAATAACAATTATATCGCAAATCCAACCAAAACCACTGAATCAGCTTCTTTGAACCACAGGACTCCACTAAAGCTATAAAAATTTGAAGAATGTAAAAACTGCTGAAAAGGCGTAAAACCTGTCAATGTTAAACATACCCGGCAGATTGCCGGAAAATAGCCGCCATTGATTCCAATAAGCATGATTGGGATTGAAAGAATAGAAGATATTGAAAAAAAAGATTTTTGTACAAAAACATTTTTTAAGTCCGATTTATTTTGATGGCATTTCGTAGTTGAACATAACGTACTTCTGTTTCTTGGAGAGAGGCTACAGGGGCTACTATCAATACCAATAAGCATTAGAGGTGGTAACTAAGACTTATAGGAACGACGTTCAAATAGCGGGCATCTAAAATTGGGCTTTATGGGTTTATCCCGTTTCTAAGTAGAAACGGGATAAACCCATAAAGCCCAATTTTAGATGCCCGCTATTTTGAGCCGCAATTCGCAAATTTTTTTATGATTCTTATCAGTTTTTGTTGTCAGCTACTTTTCCGTTATTTTTTGCCTGCTATTTCGATTTGATTAGCATTATCAATTAGGGGGTTCTTTATGTTAGTTAGTGTAGTCAACTTTCTACTCCGAGTCGTTTCCGTTAGTCTTACGGCTATGTTTTTTTTAAGATCTGTTCACGTTTTCATGATTTTTTAAAGTCAAATTGGAGTAATGATTTTGGTCACGCCGAAACAGGTAGTTGAGCGAAAAAGCGAGTGGTTTTGCTGCGTGAAATTTTTTCGTTCCAATTTTTAAGTAGAGAGACAACGGTGTATGAACAAAAATTTGCTTTCTAGCTCTAATACTAGTTTGGATAAATGATGCAAACATCTTTGACAGATAAAAATGGAGTGTAAACTACAAAACTGCTTTGAAAGTTCGCACGTGATAAAAAAAATTTTGCTCCCTTAACAAAATTTTTTTCACACCTACTTTTCTCACACTCTCAGAAATATAGCATGAACAGAAAACCACTCTCTCCTCTCTCTTCTCTCTGCTCTTCCGCAATCTGACCTAAAGACTTTTTTCACTCATTTCACTCAAGACGCTCCACCAATACTCCTCACCGAGTCGTAAAAACAGATCACCATAACTCCTCTTCGAGTCAGTGCCCTGATACAATTCAAATTTTTTGAATAGTAAAAAGCCAAGAGAAAGCCAATAATAGCCTCAGCTATCGCTTTGCAGCTATTAATAAAAGAAAAGGCCGTAAAACTCAATAAAACTCTAAAAGTAGTTCAAAAACTGAGTATCCACTTACTTCCCACGAGCTGTATCTGTTAACACCGTTTTCCAATCCGCGGTTAAAAAAGCCGAAAAGACAAGAGGACCCACATCATTTTAGTGTTAGCTACATATTTAGTTTGAGAGCTTTTAAGAAAACGAAAGCATAAAAATGTATATTAATGTTAGCATGAAGCAATTTCTAAAACGACGTTCTCGGCGTTCGAAAATTTGTTGACCAGAAAACGCGAATTCAAAATTTTACCATTGCTTCGCGGTTTAAGAACTTTGGAGAATGTATTACCAAAATTCACAACATAGCTGGCAGATTGTCAGAAAATAGCTGCAAAAGCTTTGTAGATCTGCTGTCTCAAAAAAAAACAGTAAGACAGACCAAAAAAATTCGTCTTTTCATTGAAGGCCGATATGTTAGATTTTGATTAAAAATCTGTATAAGTTTTTCCTGCCTCTATTAGCTGCTAAACTAACCTTCATTTAGAGCGACACACACCCATTTCACCTTATCTCTTTGAATTAAAGTAAATAAAAGTCAATTTCAAAGTGCGGAAGTCATTCTTGTGAGTGAGGCAAGTCAAGTGTGACCAAAAATTTAATCACGCAAATGAACAAAAAAAACTCGCTCCACTAAGAGCGAAAAATGACGTCACACACGCACTTCAGTTGAAAATGCATGAACGAATGAACCAAAAAGCAGATTTGAAGTGACGTCAGATGGTCGTAAGAAAAATCGCGAAATAAAAAAACATAGCAGGACAAGTCCTGAAACACAATTCAAAGAACTGAACGAATAACTTAGAAGTACTCTACCCGGCCAGCAAATCCATTGAAAAATGGCAGCCAAAACAAACAAAATCATCTAAAAAAATTGAGAAACAAACAATCAAACTCAACAAAAATATAAAAATTGCTAAAACTTTGAAGCTTTTACCCCTAAGGCAAAACTTCATCTCCTTAAACATACCTATTTCAAAAATATGCTTAAAACTAAATTTTGTTTCGGAAATTGCTGCAGCATTATATCTGCAAGGCCTGAAAAAATTCATTGGCAATTGAAGATCGATTAACTCGAAAATGACCCAAAATTCTTTTAAAAAAATAAAATCAATTGCAAATTTCAATGAAATTTTGCCAAAAATTGTGATATTCTTATCTTAAGAATCATTTCTGTGTCTCTAGAGGTTATCCACTAACCCAATTCCAAGCCTTAAAAAATTAATTGGTTCAAAGGTCGATAGGCAATAATTTTTATAAATTTCAAATTATTCTTTTAAAATGTTGAAAAGCATTCAATTGCCCCCTAGCAACTCTTTAATAACATACTATCAAACCCTGCATTGGGTTATCTGGCTACTTAGGCAAGAAAAACTGAATAAAAATCAAATGTTTTGAAAAAACTTTAAAATTGCAAATTTTATCAGAAAATTTTGAAACGTTAAATTGTTGCAAACAAATCCATTGAGGACTAACAGTATTCCAGACTAACAATCATGCAGTAATTTTTTCAGACCATGGAATAGGTTTCCTGGCACTTGAGAATGGACAATTATCAAAAATTGACAAACATTTTAAACCTTAAAAAAATTGCAGATTTTATCAAAAAAAAAGGCCGAAATTTGAGACATTACAATGTTGAAAACCAATCCATTGTTACTAGAAACTATACAATGCCCTATTATCAAACCTTGAAGGCGATTCCCTGGCCCCTGAAGCTGGAAAAACTCAAAAAATGACAATAATTTTCAAAAAACTTGCAACAAAATTTGCAAAATTAGTATCATTTTGCGTGTTTGTGTTTGTAGTACCAAAACATATAGCTCATAAAACGGTCAAAACGAGTAATTTTGGCTCGCAAAAGGCCGTCATCAATTTTTAAAAATTTCAACCTAAGACTAGTCAAACAAAAAAAAACTAAAAATCACAAAAAACATGAAAAAGTACACCATATTGAGTCCAAAACCCCCTAAAAATGACCTTTTAGCCTAAAATTGAGGCCATCCCAGCAGCTGCACCACTCTAAGCACTTGAAGGACTAACATCCACTTTGGGCCTCTAATGAAACTTAATGCCCGCTGGGTTTTACCTGTTTACTCCGTTTTGAAAGATCGAAGTCATTGAAAAATGTGTGAACACATCTTAAAAAAAAACAGCGCCTCAATACAATTCAAATTCTTTGAATTGTAAAAAACCAAGAGAAGGCCAATAATAGCCCCAGCTATCGCTGTGCGGCTATTAAAAAGATTGAACTGTTAGCCACAAATTTAAAACGAAAATGGGTAAAATTTTACGCATACATGCAGGGATCATTCAAAAATTTGCTTTCAAAGTAACCTTGAACAGTTGAGAATGGCCGTAAAGGTATTTCCCATTGCCACAACCCAAATCCAAAACTATTGATCCACTTGGAATTTCATCCAGGAACTGTTTAACTTTCGGCCAGGGTGAATGTCTGGTGCCACTGAACGAAATCGCTATCTGGTCATATACCTGAGAAAACAAACATTTCTGCTGTTTCATAGGCACCGGCAGAAAAATGTTGCAAGACTAATATTACGTTAACATAGTTCTTACAAACTAGTTCTTGAATCCTAAATATAAGGCACATTGAAACGCTTCTTCAATTTGGATTAATCAACTCTAGTTATGATAACAATAGTTGCATCGAAATTGAAATAATTTGCAAGTACCCGATTAATACTGAGAAAATCTGAATTAGTGGTGAAATTCTAATCTGATTTTAGCCTAGTATCTTTTATCGCCACTGTTGCTAAATGGAGAAACACCATTTAAAAAAGGCGAAAAAGATAGTCCAATCAGCTGCATTGAGGTATAAGTTATGCAACTGTTGTAATCGCAACGAGAGTTAAAAACTTTGCCACACGTTAGTAGTATAGTAAGTTGCCTAGTGCTTGTAGGGGGGGGGGGGTCCGGACCCCCCCCCCCCCCCCCCCTACAAGAAATTTTTTCTCTGAAAAAGTGGAATCTTGTAATTTTTTCGGAGTGTAAGGCAAATTACTATACTTTTCAGCTATTTCCATTTCATTTTGATGGTTCATGTAAATTGAAACTTGGGAATTGGGTTTTGGTGGTTTTGAATTCATGTTTTGTGCGCGTTTGGGAAAGTTTTTCACCTATGCAGTATGGGGGTTGAAACCTACGAAATTTTCAAATTTTTTCAAAGTCCTAAAATGGTTTGAAATGGATTTTGCGCTATGAAAGAGCACTCAAAAGTGATTTTTATGGACCTCTTTTTGTTCAACCAAGTAGGAACGGAACAACTCAATTCTGGAATGGTCTGAAATAAGTCAAAGAGCAGTCAAAAGCAGTTTTTAATGACAATACTATTGCAAATGTGGAAAGCATGTCTTT
Source organism: Convolutriloba macropyga (assembly GCF_964194025.1). Taxonomy (NCBI): domain Eukaryota; kingdom Metazoa; phylum Xenacoelomorpha; order Acoela; family Convolutidae; genus Convolutriloba; species Convolutriloba macropyga. The sequence continues at coordinate 43,295,933 of NC_134475.1, forward strand.
ATTTTTTTGTATGCATTTGTAACTATGTATATTTCTATCTAAACAACTAGGTATGTTTGCATGCATGTGTTCAAAATTTTTTTATGCATGAATGAGCAATTGAAAGAAATCAAAGAATGAAAATGTTACGTATAAATTATGCGTATTCATGTATATAATCGTGAAAGTATATTTGTTCATAAGTAAGTATAACAGTGCTTAAGTTTAGTAATATGTTTGTATGAGTATAAGCTGGAATGTATATTTGTCTGTAGAAATTCTAAATGTGTGTTTATGTCAAGGCATTTTTGATTTTATATGTGTATGTTTTTCTATATGTTTACAGTGGAATGTAATTATATATGTCTGAATGTGTTTATGTATTTATGTATTTATATGCAAGCAAGTCTGACAAGAGAGAGAAAGAGAGAATTCCCTGGAGGAGGGCAATTGAATTGCTTAGAAGAATGTTGTTATTCGTTTCTACGATCCAACAATATTATATCTTACAAACAGATTTTGACCTTCCGCGTAGTCAAAAATCACGATTTTGTCCTTCAAACATTGGCAAGCAAAATGTTACAACCGAAGACGACAACAATTTTTTGATGTTCTGAGCATGCTCTTTTGAAAATTGTTGAATTTTCTACACCTATCTAGCTACTATATTAAAAAACTATCAAGGTTCTTTACAGAAAAAAAATTAAATTCATGCTTTTGTCTTTTAATCCTTGGCAAGAAAATGAAACAAAAGTTGAAACACAGTAAACAAAAACATTTTTTTGATGTTCTGAGCATGCTTTTTTGAGAACAAAGAACTTTCCACACTTGATCAGCTATACTTTTAGGATTGAGCAGGATTAATTTCAGGAAAAATGGGTTTGAGATAAATTGTTGAGAGATAAACAATAAATTGAGCTAAGTAAAATGAATAATTTCTGTAAACCGAAAAAGTTGGTGGTAAAACTATGATATGCGGGAGCAGCTGAACTTTTTAGTTAAATAAAGTAGAATGATAGGAATTCATCAAGAGCTTGAACCACACAAAAAGTGTAATGATGTACAAGAAGAGTAGTTTGCACTGGAACTAAAAAAAATAGCTATTTTTTCAAAAGTTTATTAGCCACTTGATCAATTAAGCAACAAGGAACACAACCTCTGTATCTGCAGGGGTTGCTAGAAACAGCTCCAATAGTGTATAAGTCTTGTTTGCGTATTGGGAATAACACTAATGGATAATGTGTGCTGGGACTGAAATCTTAAACAAAAGCGAATAGCTTCTTCAGTAAAGGGTTCCAACATACTCAATACACTCAATTATTGAACACTGGAAGTAAAATACCAGAGCACCTCAAGCCAACAAAATCAAATGAGTTCATTATTGTTCTTTCTTGAATCAAAGTTACTGTGCATTCCGTAACCCAGTGTTAATATTTTGGATGACTCTGTTGACGTTTTAAAATAACATAACCGTAACGATATCTGAGATATCATCGGAAAGAGGTACATCCAATAGAATTTGAAAAGAGCAGGGTCTATATAACATATAATTGGGCTAAGAAGCCTGGAGAACATTTCGGAATCGAACACAACACTACTGCTGTCCACTACTGCTACTTCCTACTACTACAACCTGCAAATACTATCTACAATTAGTACCTACTACTGCTACCTGCTAGTACTACCTACAACTACTACTAGATACTATTACTCACTACTATAACTACTTATACCTACCACTACAACCTACTTTTTTACCTTCCAATATTACTTGTTCTACCAACTATCTACAACAATGTGTTTTTTTTTTCTTAAAAACGAAAACAATTCATTTCTTTAGACATCCGCTTAACATAACCAACAGAAGCTGTTATCTACTTTAAGGTAACGTGTCCTGACTGACGCAGATCGACAGACTTTATCCGCCAATATTTTCAAAAAATAATCAAGTGTTTGAAAGTTTTTCAAAGATATGAAAAACTCTTAAATTCATTGTTACATATATTAACTCAGCACTTTTCAACTGAAAGTCAATTTTCTGAATTAACAATTAAAAAAATTCATAGTATAATATATGAGGTGGTATTTAATTAATAAAAAATAATGTAGGGTATATACTGTTTAGCGAACAAGTCTAATTTTTAGAACTTCAAATAAGTTTATTGCATGTTTTTTTGAAGTGCAACTTTTTTGTGTACTTTTGTTACTTATGACGGATCAGTCAAAAGTTTTTTGTTCAAAAGCTGAGTTTTTTTGTTTAATCAGTGTATGCCGTCTGATTCCATTTACAATTAATTGAAAGATATGAAAATTAAATTTTTTCAACATTCTTATTTAAAGGATTGTATAGCTTAAACATTGAGTGCTTCACAATGGCGCTACACTATGTCTATTTAAAATATCAACATCATAGACATATGTTTGTTTCAAAAAAAATCTATAGTGTGTACCTAAATGGAGTCAAATGCTTTAAAACGTACCTACATTATCCAAAAAACTGAGGTTTCACTGTATATAGTTGTTTTCATATGTTTATTCAGAGTCATTCGTTATTTCAATTGTCAGATATAACACAACTTCTTCTAAATCTTTCGGTTTCAACTTTTTGCATAGACTGAAAACTGCTGGGACTGCTTGACAAAAACAATGTATTAGTTAAGTTTCATATTAACCTTAGCTTGCGCTCAGGATTGGTTCACAGCTAAGACTGTAATTGTGAACTTGCATTTCATCGAAAGTTTAACGCTACATGATTCTTTAAATTTTTTTTGTATTAACTTCTTCATAATTTTATTGAATTTCAATTAATCCTTGTTTATCTAAAGAAAATGAAAAATAAATTAACCTCATCAAACGTTTCTTAGCAAAATTGAGTGGAACAGTCTTGTGGGATTTGAGAGCTCAAACAAAAACCTTAAATTTAGGGGTTTAGGTTAACAAATTTGTTTGTTTTTAAAGTCTGCTTACACTAAATGGACACCAAATGGTTCCAGAGATGTACTTTTTAGGGAATTTGAGACAAAATTCTTGTTTTTTAGTGTTCGAAACTCAACAACCGGAGACGGTATGGCTTTGGATAAGCAAGTATATTAAAATTGTGAAAAATGGCCGACCACTTTACATAAAAAGTTGAACCATTGAGTTCGAGTTCGAGTTTGTGATCTAAAAATAGTCTCCAAGCATAATTGACTTTTTTTTAAAAGGACTTCTTTTTTAGTATTCAAAACTCAACAATATGCAGTATGGATTTCGATAAGCAAGTATATTAAAATGGTGATGCTTGGTAGATCACTCTACGTAAGAATTGAAGTTTTGAGTGTGTTCCAGTCTGTGATCTAAAAACACTATTCAAGGATAATTGACTTTGAAAAAAGACTACTTTTTGTATTCAAAACTCAATAATCGGTGACCGCGTTACTTTGAATTACCAAATATAAAATGTGAAAATTTGGCCTATCGCTCTATTTAAAAGTCACAGTTTGAGTTTGAGTTCGTGATCTAAAAATAGTATTCATGGGATAATTACATCATAATAGTTGAGATCTGTTACATAGTTGCGAACGCAAAACAGTTGAAACACGTTCTCACAGTTTATTTAAACTACAGCTCTATGTGTGTCAAAGAAGCGAAGAGACTTTCTGGTTTTACTAAGGTTTTTGATATAGTTTACTATGTTATATAGACTAAATTCACATGGTCTATTATGCAATCTTTACTGCACGAGTTCTACAAGCATTCCTGAAGTGTATTATTTTGCATTGTTTTATAGAAGAGTAGAGAAAAAAACACATGATTTTCCTGGGTGCTAGGAAAATTGACTGACGGGGCGTTTAGCCGACAATGAAAAAAATGAGAAATTTAGCTGACAGTTTTTATCATAATTGGTAATGAAAGTGTGATTGGTTTATAAATCAGTAGTTCGGTTGTGATAGATTCATATCAAGTCCCACAGGCCGTTGAGGCATGGCCATGGCCCGCGAGGCATGGCCAGATGCGGTTAAATATGGTCCGACCACGGATAGACCTTCGTTGCACTAGTTGATAAACAAACTTCAGTGGATTTGTCCGCTTACGGAATAGTGTTTTAAATTGGTCAATCATAGCTTCAGAATATGTTTCATTGCTCATTTTACTTAAATTGTTGGTTAAATTTCTCATTTTTTGGTTGTCTATAAACACCCTGTCAGCCAATACGGCGGCCACCGGTTTTCCAAAATTAGCACAGTGTTGACATTTTTTACCAATAATCCTTGAAAAGAGAGGTCAGTGCAACTCTTTAAATGATTAATTTTCTCTTAAAAATGATCTGCTAATGAACTTCAAAGATTGCAGAATAACTAATATAGAGATACTTTTAAGTCATGACCACATTAAGTAACAGTTAAAACAACTAACCTTGATTTTTGCTACCATCAAAAACTGTCGATACCGAGAGTAGAGATCAAAATAGGCGCTCTGATACCATCGTCAAACTGACAAGTGTATTTCTACAGTCAATTTGACCGATTTGGAAAAGTTTCCAGCGTTAAAACCCTGATACCCATTATGCACCAAGTTCAAAGTTTAAACTATTTAAAGCTTTTGGAAATTGGTGTTTCACTTTTCTTTGTGTTAATAAGTATTCTTGGCTTTGTGCACTTCGTTTTGATGGTATCTTTCCGAAGGGGTTTCTATGTTTTCAAACGTTTGTTTGTTATGAATCCTATGAGGATTTGACTTGAGTTCTTTTAACTTAGTCAAAGAAAAAACAACTGACAAAAAGACTAATTTTGATTATAAAGGCAATTAGGCTTATTTTTGATTTCCAGGTTTTTTAATGCAGTATTTTATTGTCTCTCAGCTTAATCGATGTGAGAAATATGTAAAACTGCATCTTTGAGAAAAGTTTTGGGTGGAACTTTAATACTGCGTATTTTGCTAATTGCCACAATTATAACTTAAAATGATTTGTATCCTCTATAACAATAAGATGGTAGAATCATTATGTACAAGAATAAGTGTCTTTTCAAGATTAATCATATAGCAATACCTTAATCTTCAATAAAGCTTTTTTGATCTGCAATTTACGCTATGAATCAGTGGTCTCACAGGTAGTATGAAAACATTCTTTTCGTGGCGCTAAAAAAGAAAACCACTAACGGAACTGCAAAATAACAAAGGTAAGAAAAGAAACGTTTTCCACGTTAAATTTGTTTTTTGTTTAAAAGACTTAAAATAAAACAATGCCTAGCTGACATAAAAAAAATTTAGATTATACAAACCATTATATAAAAAATCGTTGACAATCAAACTGTTTATGTGCAAGCTGATTTTTTATTGCTACTTTATCAAATTTGTACTTTTAAGACCTCAATAGTTTGCCTTGAAGAAACTCAAAAGAGAACGGACAAGTATTCACTTCTTGCATTTATCGGAAAATTCGTTCTGATACGTTAAATGCTTACTTTTCATAAGACCATAGCCTTATGGATTAACGAAGTTTTGCGTTCGCGTTAATGAATACTTAGGTTTTAAAACTTTATGAATTACTTAAAAAACATACTGAAATACTTCATATTGACACATAGCTTTAAAAGCTACTGAGTGAATTCTGTGAAAACTAAATGTTCCATGACAAACACAAGTTGTTGCACATGTATACAGAAAACACTAGTGTATACTTACGTCTATGGTTCAGGTTGAGCCTTTGAGCAAAACATGTTTGTTATCTACTAACAGAAAACGCGAGCAGAGGGTTTCTTATCATTCCTCAAAATAAACCACGTCATAACTAAGCAAAATCAATACTATTGTACAAATAACTTGGCATTAAAAGTACGACTTAGAACCAGTTACTATATAACCTAGAAGCAATTGTAACCATGAAAGTCAAACAATAAGGCCAATAGTTGAATTTAAAAGAATTTGATTTGTCCTGTTTATTCAATTGTTTTGTTTAAGTTAACGTTATTTTGCTTAACTGGAGCACACTTTGGGTCGAAATGTATTCCGTAATAAACAATTGCAAGCCTATGTACTCACTCTTCTTTTATCTCAACGTTATCTCTCAGTAGAGTACATGTATATACGCCTTCCTGATCACAGATTAGAGAATACTTAAGCAGAATAATAAAAATGCTTTTAGCCGAAAATGTTATGCAAGAATTTTGCAGAGCAGACTGAACTTCTCACAATATAGGTATTTTTATTCATAAAAATCAAGTGGTCAGTTTGGATTTTTGTTTCAACCAGTAAATTGTAAGAGAACCGAAGTGAAAAGAGCTGATTTAAAAGAGACCCGACATTTTATTTTATATTATTAGTTGATAATTTCAGATAAATGTTGTGGCCAATTAAATTGGCTTCTCAAATGAGACTACTAAAATTTTCCCCAATCATAACCGAGTATGTGAGAACAGAGAATTTAGTATCTCCTAGTATAGACACTGAAAGCGAATTAAAATATAATTATCTTGAAACCATCGTGGACCATGGCCATGCCTCAGCGGCTCTTGGGACTTGATATGAAACTATCATAACCGAACATGAGACCAATTGACCCACTCAGGTACTTTTTTAGTAATCAACTAACAAATTAGGGTAATTAACAGCAACTTTTTGATTTCGGCTTTCCATAAATCAAAACAAGTTGCGGCGTTTTCTAACGTCAGCTCTTTATATCGTCTTCTCTCTTGCGCGTATCCGTTTCAACATTTTCAGAACAATAATTTACGGTTGGGGGTTCCTCTGGGGAACAAATTTCTGACTTTCTACTCCTTGGAACAGGCCGAACACTGTTTACTGTTTCTCTGACGTGGATAATGTTGAATCAACAAACTGTTATATAAAGGAGTGGTTTTGCAACTACTAAATTTTGGATAATAAGCATACACAATGAAGTTTAATAATGCAGAGCCTTTCAAGTAAAAGGTTATAAATGGAAACAATTCAATACTGAAAACCAACGTCTAGTTCAAAAGCTTTAATCAACAAGAATTTTTCAGTTCTAAATGTTATTGTCACATGAACACCTCACATTTTCATCGAATCTCATTCTTTTTGGAAAATTTCCACTGTGAAGTACACATCCTCGAACTACACGAAAATGTCTCCTCTTCTGTGGAACATTGTTAGACGACGGCTCAGTGCTAATTTTCCGGAAGTTTTCTTCATTTTTTGAATTTTCTTCAAGAAGACTAGGGAACCGTTCTAGGATGGAAGATATCACAGTCTTTCTGTTATCATCGGATTTGGATGATGTAGTATGATCAATTTTAGCGTGAATAGTGGTTAGTTTGGTTTCATTGCTGCATGATTCAAACTTTTTCCACAGATTTTCCAAATCTTCTACAGCAGCGAAGTATTCTTCATGGCTCCTGAAGAGGGGCATACTTTCGAAATCGTAACTGCGCAAAATGCTCTTGATGTCCATGGGAAGTGATCCTATGTCAGAAGTCAAAAGATTGGGTATATGCTGAGAAGTTACTTCAGTTTGCGAGGGGGTTGAGTTGTTGATAAAGTCTTCTTCTTCGGCTATATTAGGTAATGTAGAAATAAAGTCAATAAATTTTTTGGGTATGAGGCAATGATCGAAGGTAGTCCAGCTTGAAATTGAACTGTCCTTCCTTTGTTGTACAAAAGGCAATATTGTTTTCAAATCGAGTTTGATAGACAATTGTGCGCTGAAATGAGCCTTCAAATTGCGTTAGGATATGATACATTATAAGTTACAAACCGGACAGTTGAGTTTGGGTTTTGGCATACACTAACTTAATGGAATACCAGTCAAGAACGAAAACGCTAAAATGTTATTTTGAGAAGCAAGTCATTCAGTTAAAAGTAAATTCAAACTGTTGGCTGAGATGTTAGCATTCGTTCTATTAGCCTAATTAGCCAAATAGTTTCCAATGAATACCTATAACATTTCGAGGAGGCCTCAGTTGTTATTCCTGTTAGACTAAATTTTATTCGTTTTCATTTGTAAAATAGATTGAAGTTTCTCCTAAGTACCTTGGACGTTGACATTTCAGGGTTTTGATCTGATTGCTAGGCATAAACCAGAAGAATTGCACTTTGCGTTTGAGAAGTTCAGTCTGCTCTGCAAAATTCTTGCATAACATTTTCGGCTAAAAGCACTTTTATTATTCTGCTTAAGTATTCTCTAATCTGTGATCAGGAAGGCGTATATACATGTACTCTACTGAGAGATAACGTTGAGATAAAAGGAGAGTGAGTACATAGGCTTGCAATTGTTTATTACGGAATACATTTCGACCCAAAGTGTGCTCCAGTTAAGCAAAATAACGTTAACTTAAACAAAACAATTGAATAAACAGGACAAATCAAATTCTTTTAAATTCAACTATTGGCCTTATTGTTTGACTTTCATGGTTACAATTGCTTCTAGGTTATATAGTAACTGGTTCTAAGTCGTACTTTTAAAGCCAAGTTATTTGTACAATAGTATTGATTTTGCTTAGTTATGACGTGGTTTATTTTGAGGAATGATAAGAAACCCTCTGCTCGCGTTTTCTGTTAGTAGATAACAAACATGTTTTGCTCAAAGGCTCAACCTGAACCATAGACGTAAGTATACACTAGTGTTTTCTGTATACATGTGCAACAACTTGTGTTTGTCATGGAACATTTAGTTTTCACAGAATTCACTCAGTAGCTTTTAAAGCTATGTGTCAATATGAAGTATTTCAGTATGTTTTTTAAGTAATTCATAAAGTTTTAAAACCTAAGTATTCATTAACGCGAACGCAAAACTTCGTTAATCCATAAGGCTATGGTCTTATGAAAAGTAAGCATTTAACGTATCAGAACGAATTTTCCGATAAATGCAAGAAGTGAATACTTGTCCGTTCTCTTTTGAGTTTCTTCAAGGCAAACTATTGAGGTCTTAAAAGTACAAATTTGATAAAGTAGCAATAAAAAATCAGCTTGCACATAAACAGTTTGATTGTCAACGATTTTTTATATAATGGTTTGTAAAATCTAAATTTTTTTAAATGTCAGCTAGGCATTGTTTTATTTTAAGTCTTTTAAACAAAAAACAAATTTAACGTGGAAAACGTTTCTTTTCTTAACTTTGTTATTTTGCAGTTCCGTTAGTGGTTTTCTTTTTGAGCGCCACGAAAAGAATGTTTTCATACTACCTGTGAGACCACTGATTCATAGCGTAAATTGCAGATCAAAAAAGCTTTATTGAAGATTAAGGTATTGCTATATGATTAATCTTGAAAAGACACTTATTCTTGTACATAATGATTCTACCATCTTATTGTTATAGAGGATACAAATCATTTTAAGTTACAATGGTGGCAATTAGCAAAATACGCAGTATTAAAGTTCCACCCAAAACTTTTCTCAAAGATGCAGTTTTACATATTTCTCACATCGATTAAGCTGAGAGACAATAAAATACTGCATTAAAAAACCTGGAAATCAAAAATAAGCCTAATTGCCTTTATAATCAAAATTAGTCTTTTTGTCAGTTGTTTTTTCTTTGACTAAGTTAAAAGAACTCAAGTCAAATCCTCATAGGATTCATAACAAACAAACGTTTGAAAACATAGAAACCCCTTCGGAAAGATACCATCAAAACGAAGTGCACAAAGCCAAGAAAACTTATTAACACAAAGAAAAGTGAAACACCAATTTCCAAAAGCTTTAAACAGTTTAAACTTTGAACTTGGTGCATAATGGGTATTAGGGTTTTAACGCTGGAAACTTTTCCAAATCGGTCAAATTGACTGTAGAAATACACTTGTCAGTTTGACGATGGTATCAGAGCGCCTATTTTGATCTCTACTCTCGGTATCGACAGTTTTTGATGGTAGCAAAAATCAAGGTTAGTTGTTTTAACTGTTACTTAATGTGGTCATGACTTAAAAGTATCTCTATATTAGTTATTCTGCAATCTTTGAAGTTCATTAGCAGAACATTTTTAAGAGAAAATTAATCATTTAAAGAGTTGCACTGACCTCTCTTTTCAAGGATTATTGGTAAAAAATGTCAACACTGTGCTAATTTTGGAAAACCGGTGGCCGCCGTATTGGCTGACAGGGTGTTTATAGACAACCAAAAAATGAGAAATTTAACCAACAATTTAAGTAAAATGAGCAATGAAACATATTCTGAAGCTATGATTGACCAATTTAAAACACTATTCCGTAAGCGGACAAATCCACTGAAGTTTGTTTATCAACTAGTGCAACGAAGGTCTATCCGTGGTCGGACCATATTTAACCGCATCTGGCCATGCCTCGCGGGCCATGGCCATGCCTCAACGGCCTGTGGGACTTGATATGAATCTATCACAACCGAACTACTGATTTATAAACCAATCACACTTTCATTACCAATTATGATAAAAACTGTCAGCTAAATTTCTCATTTTTTTCTTTGTCGGCTAAACGCCCCGTCAGTCAATTTTCCTAGCACCCAGGAAAATCATGTGTTTTTTTTCTGTACTCATCTATAAAACAATGCAAAATAATACACTTCAGGAATGCTTGTAGAACTCGTGCAGTAAAGATTGCATAATAGACCATGTGAATTTAGTCTATATAACATAAACTATATCAAAAACCTTAGTAAAACCAGAAAGTCTCTTCGCTTCTTTGACACACATAGAGCTGTAGTTTAAATAAATTGTGAGAACGTGTTTCAACTGTTTTGCGTTCGCAACTATGTAACAGATCTCAACTATTATGATGTAATTATCCCATGAATACTATTTTTAGATCACGAACTCAAACTCAAACTGTGACTTTTAAATAGAGCGATAGGCCAAATTTTCACATTTTATATTTGGTAATTCAAAGTAACGCGGTCACCGATTATTGAGTTTTGAATACAAAAAGTAGTCTTTTTTCAAAGTCAATTATCATTGAATAGTGTTTTTAGATCACAGACTGGAACACACTCAAAACTTCAATTCTTACGTAGAGTGATCTACCAAGCATCACCATTTTAATATACTTGCTTATCGAAATCCATACTGCATATTGTTGAGTTTTGAATACTAAAAAAGAAGTCCTTTTAAAAAAAAGTCAATTATGCTTGGAGACTATTTTTAGATCACAAACTCGAACTCGAACTCAATGGTTCAACTTTTTATGTAAAGTGGTCGGCCATTTTTCACAATTTTAATATACTTGCTTATCCAAAGCCATACCGTCTCCGGTTGTTGAGTTTCGAACACTAAAAAACAAGAATTTTGTCTCAAATTCCCTAAAAAGTACATCTCTGGAACCATTTGGTGTCCATTTAGTGTAAGCAGACTTTAAAAACAAACAAATTGGTTAACCTAAACCCCTAAATTTAAGGTTTTTGTTTGAGCTCTCATATCCCACAAGACTGTTCCACTCAATTTTGCTAAGAAACGTTTGATGAGGTTAATTTATTTTTCATTTTCTTTAGATAAACAAGGATTAATTGAAATTCAATAAAATTATGAAGAAGTTAATACAAAAAAAATTTAAAGAATCATGTAGCGTTAAACTTTCGATGAAATGCAAGTTCACAATTACAGTCTTAGCTGTGAACCAATCCTGAGCCCAAGCTAAGGTTAATATGAAACTTAACTAATACATTGTTTTTGTCAAGCAGTCCCAGCAGTTTTCAGTCTATGCAAAAAGTTGAAACCGAAAGATTTAGAAGAAGTTGTGTTATATCTGACAATTGAAATAACGAATGACTCTGAATAAACATATGAAAACAACTATATACAGTGAAACCTCAGTTTTTTGGATAATGTAGGTACGTTTTAAAGCATTTGACTCCATTTAGGTACACACTATAGATTTTTTTTGAAACAAACATATGTCTATGATGTTGATATTTTAAATAGACATAGTGTAGCGCCATTGTGAAGCACTCAATGTTTAAGCTGTACAATCCTTTAAATAAGAATGTTGAAAAAATTTAATTTTCATATCTTTCAATTAATTGTAAATGGAATCAGACGGCATACATTGATTAAACAAAAAAACTCAGCTTTTGAACAAAAAACTTTTGACTGATCCGTCATAAGTAACAAAAGTACACAAAAAAGTTGCACTTCAAAAAAACATGCAATAAACTTATTTGAAGTTCTAAAAATTAGACTTGTTCGCTAAACAGTATATACCCTACATTATTTTTTATTAATTAAATACCACCTCATATATTATACTATGAATTTTTTTAATTGTTAATTCAGAAAATTGACTTTCAGTTGAAAAATGCTGAGTTAATATATGTAACAATGAATTTAAGAGTTTTTCATATCTTTGAAAACTTTCAAACACTTGATTATTTTTTGAAAATATTGGAGGATAAAGTCTGTCGATCTGCGTCAGTCAGGACACGTTACCTTAAAGTAGATAACAGCTTCTGTTGGTTATGTTAAGCGGATGTCTAAAGAAATGAATTGTTTTCGTTTTTAAGAAAAAACTCATTGTTGTAGATAGTTGGTAGAACAAGTAATATTGGAAGGTAAAAAAGTAGGTTGTAGTGGTAGGTATAAGTAGTTATAGTAGTGAGTAATAGTATCTAGTAGTAGTTGTAGGTAGTACTAGCAGGTAGCAGTAGTAGGTACTAATTGTAGATAGTATTTGCAGGTTGTAGTAGTAGGAAGTAGCAGTAGTGGACAGCAGTAGTGTTGTGTTCGATTCCGAAATGTTCTCCAGGCTTCTTAGCCCAATTATATGTTATATAGACCCTGCTCTTTTCAAATTCTATTGGATGTACCTCTTTCCGATTATCTCTCAGATATCGTTACGGTTATGTTATTTTAAAACGTCAACAGAGTCATCCAAAATATTAACACTGGGTTACGGAATGCACAGTAACTTTGATTCAAGAAAGAACAATAATGAACTCATTTGATTTTGTTGGATTGAGGTGCTCTGGTATTTTACTTCCAGTGTTCAATAATTGAGTGTATTGAGTATGTTGGAACCCTTTACTGAAGAAGCTATTCGCTTTTGTTTAAGATTTCAGTCCCAGCACACATTATCCATTAGTGTTATTCCCAATACGCAAACAAGACTTATACACTATTGGAGCTGTTTCTAGCAACCCCTGCAGATACAGAGGTTGTGTTCCTTGTTGCTTAATTGATCAAGTGGCTAATAAACTTTTGAAAAATAGCTATTTTTTTTAGTTCCAGTGCAAACTACTCTTCTTGTACATCACTACACTTTTTGTCTGGTTCAAGCTCTTGATGAATTCCTAACATTCTACTTTATTTAACTAAAAAGTTCAGCTGCTCCCGCATATCATAGTTTTACCACCAACTTTTTCGGTTTACAGAAATTATTCATTTTACTTAGCTCAATTTATTGTTTATCTCTCAACAATTTATCTCAAACCCATTTTTCCTGAAATTAATCCTGCTCAATCCTAAAAGTATAGCTGATCAAGTGTGGAAAGTTCTTTGTTTTCAAAAAAGCATGCTCAGAACATCAAAAAAATGTTTTTGTCTACTGTGTTTCAACTTTTGTTTCATTTTCTTGCCAAGGATTAAAAGACAAAAGCATGAATTTAATTTTTTTCTGTAAAGAACCTTGATAGTTTTTTAATATAGTAGCTAGATAGGTGTAGAAAATTCAACAATTTTCAAAAGAGCATGCTCAGAACATCAAAAAATTGTTGTCGTCTTCGGTTGTAACATTTTGCTTGCCAATGTTTGAAGGACAAAATCGTGATTTTTGACTACGCGGAAGGTCAAAATCTGTTTGTAAGATATAATATTGTTGGATCGTAGAAACGAATAACAACATTCTTCTAAGCAATTCAATTGCCCTCCTCCAGGGAATTCTCTCTTTCTCTCTCTTGTCAGACTTGCATGCATATAAACACATAAATACATAAACACATTCAGACATATATAATTACATTCCACTGTAAACATATAGAAAAACATACACATATAAAATCAAAAATGCCTTGACATAAACACACATTTAGAATTTCTACAGACAAATATACATTCCAGCTTATACTCATACAAACATATTACTAAACTTAAGCACTGTTATACTTACTTATGAACAAATATACTTTCACGATTATATACATGAATACGCATAATTTATACATAACATTTTCATTCTTTGATTTCTTTCAATTGCTCATTCATGCATAAAAAAATTTTGAACACATGCATGCAAACATACCTAGTTGTTTAGATAGAAATATACATAGTTACAAATGCATACAAAAAAATAAAGACATGCTTTCCACATTTGCAATAGTATTGTCATTAAAAACTGCTTTTGACTGCTCTTTGACTTATTTCAGACCATTCCAAAATTGAGTTGTTCCGTTCCTACTTGGTTGAACAAAAAGAGGTCCATAAAAATCACTTTTGAGTGCTCTTTCATGGCGCAAAATCCATTTCAAACCATTTTAGGACTTTGAAAATTTTTGAAAAATTTTCAAAAAAAATTTGAAAATTTCGTAGGTTTCAACCCCCATACTGCATAGGTGAAAAAGTGAAGTCAACATAAAATCACTTTTGAGTGCTCTTTCATAGCGCAAAATCCATTTCAGACAATTTTAGGACTCCAAAAAATTCGAAATTTTTATGTTTCGACCCCTATACTACTTAGGTGAAAAAAGTGAAGTCAACAAAAAATCACTTTTGAGTGCTCTTTCATAGCGCAAAATCCATTTCAGACAATTTTAGGACTTTGAAAAACTTTGAAAAATTTTCGAAAAAATTTTTGAAAATTTTTCTCAATCGCGCACAAAACATGAATTCAAAACCACCAAAACCCAATTCCCAAGTTTCAATTTACATGAACCATCAAAATGAAATGGAAATAGCTGAAAAGTATAGTAATTTGCCTTACACTCCGAAAAAATTACAAGATTCCACTTTTTCAGAGAAAAAATTTCTTGTAGGGGGGGGGGGGGGGTCCGGACCCCCCCCCCCCCCCCCCCTACAAGCACTAGGCAACTTACTATACTACTCACATTTGTTATCCCCCTGTCAAAGTTACTCAACAACTCGGCTTCGCCTTGGACGTTGATAACTTCTCGATGGCGATGACAACAGTGTAGTAATATTCATTTCTCACACTTTCTCATCAATAATAATAGGAATTGAGTGAGAGGCTGACGGCGGCTATTAAACATTCACCAATTAATATCACTGATTTGTAAACATGAATTCAACAATCGAATGAACTTACTTCTTTCACATATTTCGCTTCCAGAGTAGCAGCATCATCCGTAGATCTGGGTAAATAAGTTCTATTGTTATCTTGGTCTGATTTAGGCTCGGATAAGTGCTGGATCCGTTTCTGAGAATCGCACAGCATTGGGTAATCTAAACTAAAGCATCCATATGGACAACATAGTTTTATTGATCAAATTATATCGTCATACAGGTTATGAGCTTGATTGATTTGATTGCCTCTGCTAGCAATAGCCAGCCGTGTTCGAGGATACTCAATGGTTATAATGACCGGGGGAAACAACGTCTCTTCTCAAATGATAGCTCATCATTAAAATGAAAGCTTAGAGAGCAAGGAAGCAATCGCATCATTTGGGTTAGTCAGCTCAAATGAAAGTACGATGGCAATCAAAATAGGGATTGGATCAAATCCCATATACATTTTTCCCAACCAGAACGGTCTGGCCGATTAAGTTCCCAACGACCCGGGATGACTTGTCGATAAAATATACGACCCATATAGTCCATCAAAAATTTCCGGCGGGCTCTTACCGTGGTCCCGAAGTAAATGAATGCTCTTGGATATGATTGCGAAGTTTCCTGCACTTATGATGCAAAGTTATGATTAAGTTTCATGATTGCAAACAATAATCGGGAATTGAATCCAGAACCGTAGGATGGTGCTTGCAAGTACAGTCAGTTTTAATAATAATAATAATGAATTTTTCTGAATGATCAAATACAGACATTATACAAAACAACTTCTTTCGTAACAAATTGTGATCATTCGAGAGAGAGAGCACCAAAAAGGCCGTTGGCCTGTCAAGTGGTGCCTCCAGAGCAAAATATGAACTAGCTAGTGTAAAGACTGACTGCATATTCAAGTTTTAATATATATAGGAATTGTCAACTAAGCCTATTTTTTTCACCAAAATGCATTCAATAATTCTTTATTTAGTAAAATATAATTACCTCGAAACATATGTAAGAAACATTCCGTTCCTTCTGTTTTTAAATTTACAATTTCTTGAATAAATGAAAAATCAAGTCTTGCGATTATGTTGAAAAGATTTCTTACACGTTCAGTTATTGATTTTCTTACATGTGTAGTGTTTTTGTTTATTGTTTTCAATTTCTTAATTCTATGTTCTGTTGAAAGTACTGCATTCAATTCGTTATCCGATATTATTCGCGTTTTTAAATTTTTTGCTTCTGACATACTTATGTTTTTTACTAGTTGTTTCAATAGCTCATATACATGGAGCTCAAAAACTGAGATTTTGAAGTTCTGCCTAATTTCTGACAAATCAATCCCCTTATTTAATGAGAAAATTAACCGTAATATCCTGTTTTGTGCCCAATCAATTTTCTTAAGATCTCTCTTGTTGCCACAGCCGTAAACTAAGACACCACATTGCACAATGGGCTGGACATAAGTTTTATATCACTTCACAAGTGTTGGTCGTCGAAAAAAATTTTTGAATTGGAACATAGCGGCTGAGACTTGAGTTAATTTGATCTTAACTTGTTTAATGTGTTCCTTAAAGTTTAGCTGGTTGTCTAAATAAACCCCTAAATATTTCAAATTTTCACTAATCTTCAATTTGTGGTTAAGTATTTCTAGATGATCACATGTGTTCTTTTCATTGGTCATCATTAAAGACGATTTTTCATCATTAATTGTTAATTTGTTTGCTGTCATCCATTCAAAAACTCTTATTAGGCAATTTTTGTAGTTTCCGTTTCCATTTTTTAGCGATCCATAAATGTTAGTGTCATCAGCAAATAAGGTTACTTTGTTATCATTGCAAACTGATGGAAGGTCGTTAATATATATCAAAAACAGTAGAGGACCCAGTACTGAGCCTTGTGGGACGCCACAGTTTACCAGTAGTTTATCCGATTTCTTATTTCCAATTTCAACATATTGTTTCCTATCTTCTAGAAAAGACTTCAAAATGTTGTGAGCAGGTCCGCGCAATCCATATTTGTAACATTTGGTTAGTAGGTAACTGTGAGTTTTCCGGCACATATCTGCCTAGATTTGTTCTCAGACGCTTAGTTCCCAAAATTCAATTGTGGTCACCCCGGGGAGCTGGAACATGCTCTAATTTATCATTTAAACATCGAGCCTTACCACAAGTGCAAACAGCTGGCTTTCTGATCTTCCTGAATGTAAAGGACACACGAGTTGACCTTTCAAAAGTCTCCAATTTGCCTGTTTCTGAATTAACGTACGAGTCAAATCTGCGTGGAACAATTCCATGCTTCCAGAGATACCTGTAACATCCAGCATTCACTTATAAAAGAACCTCTGCACAAACTGGCTTGCTTATAAGTATATATGCAAGTAGTTACCGTACAGCCTAGTGCATACGCGATTTAATTTTTTTAGCGGATGGCATTTTTTACACTAGGCATGTATGCATGGCTCAATTTTCTAGTATTCAGTCAACTACCCGACTAAAATTACTAGCATGACCGACTAACGTCGGGCGAACTGCTCTCAAGAGCACAGCGGGGGGGGGGGGGGTGATTGAATTTTAGGATCTAAGCGTCTGAGAACAAATCTAGGCAGATATGTTCCGGAAAACTGACTGTACTTGTAAGCAGCATCCTACGGTTCTGGATTCAATTCCCGATTATTGTTTGTAATCATGATAAGTGCAGGAAACTTTGCAATCGTATCCAAAAGCATTCATTTTCTTCGGGACGACGGCAAGAGCTCGCCGAAAATTTTTAATGGACTAAATGGGTCATATATTTAATCGACAAGTCATCCTGGGTCGGTAGGAACTTAATGTGGGGGGGGGGGGGTGGGGGTGACAGGACGGTGGGAGAGCGGTTTTTGACAGCACGGTGTCTTTGCTATTCACGGGGGTTGTTTTCAATCGGGGTGTCTTCAACCTCTAAGAACCGCCCTTCGCACCATAAGTATAAGCCTCCAAAACAGATTCTGTGAATCGCATAATTGAAGACTAGTGAGCTGAAAGGCTCTAAGAGCACTTAATACCCGCTGGGCGCTACCTGTTTATTCCGTTTTTGAGGAGCAAAAGTCAAATGGGTCAGACGAAAAATCGGTCAAACGAAAAATCGCATTAAAAAAAGACCGACAGGACTAATATAATTGGTACAAACTTCGTCTCAGCACAAATAAAAATCACACGCCACGAAATATTAAAGATCATCGCTACTTGCTACTGGGAGAACTCTTAGGAAAAATGGAACGCACAAAAGCTGCGACCATCAGATCTTGCAATTGTCAGATCTCGTCAAATAATCAAGACAGTAGGATTCTTATTAAAACAATTCAAACCTGGCTTGCTGCTCCATGATGGCTAAACTTCTCCTCGGTAACAGCACTGGTATTTTCTTTTCTTTGGCACAATCATTTTCACCAGATAAATTAAGCTTCATTTCCATAATACAAGGAGATCCCAGAGACAATGAGAGGAGTTGTTCCGTGAACACACTGTGCGTATCCACGTGACTTGGTATTCCCTGACCTACATACAACGATAATCTTAAGCATCTGCAGCAATACAATTCCTTCCATCTCCTCTTCCTCCCTTTCCCCTAATAATTCTTTAAATTTCTCTTTGTAAGATTCCATTCGAAACGAGCTTAATTCAAAATGCATGAATCAGTATTACAGATCTTGTTATAACATTTTAGCCGGTCAACAAAAAAGTTAGTTCGGTCGAAGCTGTCAGTGGAAAAGGCCATTATCTCAAAAAATAATTACGATATGAACAGCGCTAATTTTGGTTGAATAATTGTCAGTCAACGCTACCTGGCTGATAGACATTGACTGTTAGCTGATCGGGCATCTGTGGTATCCTTCCACTATCCAACAGGGAATTAAGGAACAGATCGTAGCATATGTCGGGAATAGGCAGCACTTGATCCCCACTGAAACGCTCATCAACTCCGTTTGTATTGTAGTTGAAATTGTATCCGAAATGGAGAACTCTTCTGTGTTTCAGACTGTCACTGTTTACTAATTCAGAACTGAAAAACATTAATTTCAGCAATTAGGTATAATACTTAGGTAGAAACGAACCAGTTATCATAGAACATTCACAAAGCAGAGAAACAAATTTTATACTAATTCTTTATAATATATATTAATTCTCTATTCGTGAAAGAATGTACTATAAACAACAGAGTTCAATTGCAGGAAAATTCGAAATACCAGCGAGAAAACACAACCGGGATAAGATTTCCTTGAAGAATAGAGGTTGCAAAAAATTGAACTTTTCGATTGCTCCAAAACTGTAGCCAGGAAACTGACAGTCTGCCAGCTTAATAATGCAATTCATAACTTGAAAAAACGTTCTTCAACTAAAACCAGATCACACATTTGGTATCCTGTTAAAATAGTAGCCGTGCAAAACATAGGCGCTTGATTTGTATGGCATGAACATGCAGCGTCCGGTCCTCATGGCAATTTGTTTGCTATCTTTGGATAAATTTGCGATTTACTATTCTGATGGTTGTCATTGATTTTATAATCATAACAACAATAATTAAAAACAATCTTAGATTTTGCTTCTGTCAACATTGCAGGTACAATATATATCACACGCAATGAAGAAAAAAGATTGAACGAGAGAAAATCTGCAAAAATAAAAGTCGATAAATAACCAGATCAAAAAACTGAGTCACTACAAATTTGAGTCATAAAGGATGCTAAGAATCAAACAGATAAAAAAAATAACAGACTGCGTAATCGGTTTTAAAAAATCTCCGAAGAAGTCGAGCAATATTGGTCCAATAATTGAATAAAGGCACCGAACAAGGCCGCTTCTCTTAGGCGTACAAAAAGGTTCAGAAATAGCCAACTACAAGTTAACCGATCATCAAAATAAAAATTCTTAAAGTAGGAAAACAATTGTCACAAAATCTTAATTCTTTCGTGTAGAGATAGAACATTGATAATATTGATGAGCAGTTTTTCCCGCAGTAAGAACACCTTCAGTTGTTAAAATAATACTTCATTTGCAGCGTACATAACTCATTTGTACATTTCACCTATGTCACCTTTGCTGGTCATTGATTCTCGGAGCGAAATATTCCAAAAACCAGATAATTTGATTAAAGGTGCATGCGACAGAAATTTTTACAGATATCGTTTGAAATAGCACTGAGCTCTACGTGTGTACAATGAAAAAACTAGATTAAGTTTTTAAAATGGCTTGCAAAATATACGTCCGAAACATCATAAATTAGTCCAAATTCAGTTCTATGATCTTAAATTTTATTATACGAAAACATAATTTGGTTCAAGTTTTTGTTTTTCGCTCGAATTTACCGCTTTAAGATTTTTAGAAAAAGCAATTTTGCCACACAACCAGTAGTTCCGAATAAAAGCAGATTGAATTAGCAATTTTAGACAATAGTAAAAAAATATATAATTCGAATATTCTTCACTTTAGATTTTCAAGCAACCTCAGAAACAGCCGACATATTTCGGACG
>NC_134475.1:43316744-43403239 GCF_964194025.1 Convolutriloba macropyga
CCCACTGAGCGCTACCTGTTTATCCCGTTTTTGAGGACTAAAATTCAAATGGGTCAGACGAAAAATCGCATAAAAGACCGACAGGACATAATTGCTACAAACTTCGTTTGAGAGCAATTAATAAATTAACCAATTATAATTGTTTTCACATTATCTCAAGACTTAGTAGCCAACGGCACTTTAACTAACTCAGCTTTACCTAAGAAACGTTCCCTTGCAACCGCTGTTCACAATTTTTGCAATTTGGTAACCGGAAGATTATACGGGTATAAATCTCCATTTCTGCTTATAATTGATACATCAACGGTAACTTTCATCATAACAATTTCTACTCACTCACTGTTGGGACTTCTGAAATTGAGGACAAAGTCCATAAGGCTCAGTTCACTTTGCTCAGTGATGTAGTCATGAATAACTTCCATTCCTGGAGGGGTTTCTGCACCATTGCAAATACTCTCTAAGCATAACAAAATCACCAATTCAGTCCTTGTAACCAAGTTTATTTCTAGTTTATTTCGTTAAAATTAACAGGATTCTGACAATTCATCATTTTCAGCTTCTCAAAATTCAAATGTTGCGAGGCCAAAGTACATTACATTAGTTAAGATAAACCACTGTCCAAAATTAACAGCAATTTGGAACTCAATATTTCAAAATCAATTCTGACCTCTTGTATTGAGGAGCAGGTAAGCGTCTCGTTCTTAACACTACGTAAATTTTAAGAACGTGTAACCTAGTGGTTTTTAGAGCCTTATAGTTGCGATGTTTCTCAGAAGCAACCAACCTGAGGAATAATCGCATCTGCTGGCTAGCCAAGGGTCCAAATTGAGGACAAAGAAACAGTAGAAAACCCTCCTCGCTTCACTACTCTCTTTTTCTGTCATATGTGAATCATGATGGGCGGTGAAGCCATCAAAACCGGAAACGAACTTTTCACTCTCGTCCACCGAGTTGAAAAGAAGAACGCTGTATGGCTTCTTCACAAACATAACGATCTCTTTCGGAGCTTTCAATGTTTCACCAGTTCCAAGAACTTGTTTCTGAGACTCGATTAAGGAATACAAATCGGAGGTCGTAAATCCATTTATGAGGCCAGCATTTTTCAACACAACAGCTTGCGTAGATTCATCACTCAAGTCAAAACCTTCGTTGGAAAGAAACTTCAGGTGTTTCTTTTTCTTGAAATCTTTCATTTCAGCATCTAAAAGGAGTGCACTGTAAACCAGTGAACTATCTCTAATTTCAATGCTCGAAAATCTACTTTTTACATGAGAAAAAATGCTTTGCAATAAAATGTCACATATTATAATCACAATTATAAAATTTGAAACACAAAAATGCAATGGAAATCCTGCTCTTCTACACTGCCTCATTTTAGCTGGAAAGAACTAAAGTCATTTTTCAATTTTCAAAATATCATCTAGCTGTAAAACACAGCAATAAGATCTAAAAATTTCCACTTCAAAAATTTATCGAAAATTTATATAAATATGGTTTGTAAAAAATCAGGAAGAATTGAGGAACAAATTAGGGAACCAGTAGCTATATTCGCTTCCCTGCTTATCAATCCAAGCCAATTCTTCCTTGAGAAGATGATCCAAAGCTCTGTTAATTCGCTCTTCGTGCCAATTCAAAGCGCATGCTTCTAAATAAGACTTCGAAACAAAACCTCCATTCTTCTCAGCCAATGCTAGAAGCGTTGTATGGTCCATATTGAGCTCACCTGGAACCGATTGGACAAAAAACGACTTATTGATTGGGATCAGGGCAAAACCAGCACCCAATTTCTTTAATTTGCCGATGGCACGAATTATATCGTCATTTGAGACCTGATTATCGGCTTTTCTTGTTTTGTTTAGTCGCTTTCGAAGGTCGTCAATTGGTATCAATCCTCCGTTAACAGGTCTAGTAGCCATGCATACCTCAATAATTTGAACTCCCAGTTCGTAATAGTAGTCTCCAACGCCCAGAGTTTGCGCCCAGTAACCTTTGCTAGATGCCAAAGGGTCAACGCCAATTTGTGCACACATTTGCTGGAAATGGGCACGAAATTCTGGGTTCTTTTTCAATTCACTCCGATGTTTGACGGCGAAGTCTTCCAGATTTGTTTTGAAGACATTCATCTGTTTGATCATGTGCTGCAACTGATCAGCGGCTAATTCCGCTCCCTTCTCTTGGAATCTTGCTTTATTTTGTTCATTCCTCCGAATTCCCGCAATGCCTACTCCGCGCGGCATTTTGAACGGAGCAAAAATTACAAACAACTCTGAAATCAGTCACCCGGTGAATAACTACAGGGCTGCACATGGACTGTAAAATGATTAAAAACAGACGATATGCATTAATAGTATAAACTGATTGAAATGTTTTTTTTTTATTTCATTGCACCATGACAGCGCATCGCTAAAATTGTAGGTTTAATTAATGTGCAAAACAATCAAAAATAAAGCATTCCTTATATGCCTGTCAATTCACTCGATTCACAGAATTCATAAAAGCGTCAGAAGAGCAACCTGGTATCAAGTACATTGGAAAGACGTACTTATTCCCTATTTCTGTTATTTTGTATTTTTACTATTGCATATATATTGATGGCAGAGCAGCTAGACAACTATTAAACAGTCATTGCGTAACATCACTGACTTAAACTCCAAAGTTGAAATTTGCAGAGCGACAGACAGAAAGGATTAATTCTCATAAGAGACAAATAAAAAAAGTATACTTAAAATACAAAAACTATCATAAAATAACAAACACAAAAAGATGTCACGCACTGGCAACAAATATTTACAAATGCTGTTCGAAGAGGGTGACGTAGAGAAATATGTAAACTCCGCGTCTGTGAAGAAGTTCAGCAGCAACAATCACTCGCTCGTAAAATGAAAGACAATTTGAAGTGTAAATAGTAGCATTAATAGTATAAACTGATTGAAATGTTTTTTTTATTTCATTGCACCATGACAGCGCATCGCTAAAATTGTAGGTTTAATTAATGTGCAGAACAATCAAAAATAAAGCATTCCTTATATGCCTGTCAATTCACTCGCTTCACAGAATTCATAAAAGCGTCAGAAGAGCAACCTGGTATCAAGTACATTGGAAAGACGTACTTATTCCCTATTTCTGTTATTTTGTATTTTTACTATTGCATATATATTGATGGCAGAGCAGCTAGACAACTATTATAACAGTCATTGCGTAACATCACTGACTTAAACTCCAAAGTTGAAATTTGCAGAGCGACAGACAGAAAGGATTAATTCTCATAAGAGACAATAAAAAAGTATACTTAAAATACAAAAACTATCATAAAAATAACAAACACAAAAAGATGTCACGCACTGGCAACAAATATTTACAAATGCTGTTCGAAGAGGGTGACGTAGAGAAATATGTAACTCCGCGTCTGTGAAGAAGGTCAGCAGCAACAATCACTCGCTCGTAAAATGAAAGACAATTTGAAGTGTAAATAGTAGCATTAATAGTATAAACTGATTGAAATGTTTTTTTATTTCATTGCACCATGACAGCGCATCGCTAAAATTGTAGGTTTAATTAATGTGCAGAACAATCAAAAATAAAACATTCCTTATATGCCTGTCAATTCACTCGCTTCACAGAATTCTAAAAGCGTCAGAAGAGCAACCTGGTATCAAGTACATTGGAAAGACGTACTTATTCCCTATTTCTGTTATTTTGTATTTTTACTATTGCATATATATTGATGGCAGAGCAGCTAGACAACTATTAACATAACCGACTAACGTCGGGCGAATTGCTCTCAAAACGACCGGGGAGAGGTTGGCTTCGTCACTATTGCATATATATTGATGGCAGAGCAGCTAGACAACTATTAACATAACCGACTAACGTCGGGCGAATTGCTCTCAAACGACCGGGGAGAGGTTGGCTTCGTCAGTAGCTAGCCACGGGGGGGGGGGGGGGGTCAACAAAGGGGGGGGTGTCAACCTCTAAGAACCGCCCCTCACACCATAAGTATAAGTATAGTCTCCAAGACAGTTTGAGCTGAAACAGACCTGAAAGGCTCTAAGAGCACATAATGCCCGCTGGGCGCTACCTGTTTATCCCGTTTTTGAGGACGAAAAGTCAAAAGCGTCAGACGAAAAATTGGTCAAGCGAAAAATCGCATAAAAAAAAGACCGACAGGACTAATATAATTGCTACAAACTTCGTTTGAGAGCAATTAATAACAGTCATTGCGTAACATCACTGACTTAAACTCCAAAGTTGAAATTTGCAGAGCGACAGACAGAAAGGATTAATTCTCATAAGAGACAAATAAAAAAGTATACTTAAAATACAAAAACTATCATAAAAATAACGAACATAAAAAGATGTCACGCACTGGCAACAAATATTTACAAATGCTGTTCGAAGAGGGTGACGTAGAGAAATATGTAACTCCGCGTCTGTGAAGAAGGTCAGCAGCAACAATCACTCGCTCGTAAAATGAAAGACAATTTGAAGTGGTAGGGTTCACCAGATCAAACAAATTGCACGAAGTTTTTAAAATGATCCTTTTGGGATGGTTTTTATACGCTTCCACACATTTTTGTACTTAGCATTTAGGAGGTGAAAAACAAGTTGGTGATATTGCAGCCGAAGCAATCAGGTAATCAGTAAAAATTGCTCATTCTGTAGCAGAAGTATATTGCTGTCACGTTAATATCAGCCTTGGAGGACACCAAAATCTTCAGCCAAATTGAAGGCGAGCAAGATCATTACAAAAGCTCAAAAAGTGGAAACCAACTTCATATCGTCCGCAAACGAGAGAGGAACACATATTAAAAATGTGGTAACTCGCTGATGAAAAGTAGCGGTCCAGGAACTAAACCACGCGGTACTCCAATACAAACTGATAAAGACTAAAAAAGCACCCAATTTCAAGCGGATCAGAAAAATAAGAACTGAAAAAACTTTTTAAAGAAGCATCAAAACATACGTTTCTCAGTTTGGAAATTAAAACTGGGTGAGGTACCTTGTCGAATGCTTTTTGCTAATCAAGATAAATGCAAATATGCAATCGGTTTTGATTTCGGAAAGGAAGAAATCGATAACAATTACCCGAATAACGGTTCTCTTTCTGGCCTGGAACCCAGACTGTTCTGGATATACGTGAACGGCTTCTTAAATGAACTTAGATAGTAAGCGTTTCGAAATAAAGGAATCTTTCGATAACCAACCAACCTGTCGGTAATTGTCACCCTGGTCTCAAGTACATTGGAAAGACGTACATATTCCCCATTTTTGTTTTTTATATATATTTTTAATTTTGCATATAGACTCATGGCAGAGCAGCTAGACAAATATTGTAACAGTCATTGCTTAAAATCACTGACTTCAACGCAAAAGTTGACCTTTGCAGAGAGACAGACAGAAAGGAATTATTTTGAAGAGACAAATAAAAAATTATACTTAAAATACAAAACCTATCATAAAAAGAAAAAGCACTTTTAGATGTCATGTATTCGAACAAATACTTACGAATGCTAGTCGAAGACGGTGACGTAGAGAAATATGTAACTCCATGTCTGTGAAGAATGTTAGCAGCAGCAATCACTTAGTCGTAAAATTGAAGACAATTTGAAGTGGTAGGGTTCACCAGATCAAACAAATTGCACGAAGTTCTTAAAATGAAACTTTCGGGATGATTTTATACGCTTCCACACATTTTTTTTACTTAGCATTAAGGAGGGGAAAAACAAGTTGGTGATATTGCAGCCGAAGAAATCAGGTAATCAGTAAAAATTGCTCATTCTGTAGCAGAAGTATATTGCTGTCACGTTAATATCAGCCTTGGAGGACACCAAAATCTTCAGCCAAATTGAAGGCGAGCAAGATCATTACAAAAGCTCAAAAAGTGAAAACCAACTTCATATTGTCCGCAAACGAGAGAGGAACACATTTAAAAAATGTGGTAACTCGCTCATGAAAAGTAGCGGTCCAAGAACTAAACCACGCGGTACTCCAATACAAACTGATAAAGACTATTACAGCACCCAAAATATAATCAATTTCAAGCGGTTCAGACAAATAAGAACTGAAAAAACTTACGTAACTGAAAAAACTGAAAACTAGTATCAAAACATACGCTCCTCAGTTTGGATAATAAAACAGGGTGAGGTAGCTTATCAAGTTCTTTTCTATAATCAAGATAAATAGCAAATATGCAATCGGTTTTGATTTCAGAAAGGAAGAAAACGATGACGACAATTAGCTGAACAGCGGTTCTCATTCTGGCTTGGAATCCATACTGTTCTGGATATATGTGAACGTTTTGTTAAATGAACTCAAAAAGTAAGCGCTTCGAAATAAGGGAAGCTTTCGATATTCAACTAACCGGTCGGTAATTGTCAATGCAATTTTTACGGCCTCTTTTCTGGAGAAGAGGTACAATCGCAGTCTTTTCTCCATAGGAAAATCAATATCCTCCATAGGAAGTTAATATCGAATTGAAAACAACAAAAAGAACTGAAGTAGAAAGACCAGGACCACAGAACAAAACTTTACCAGTAAAACATATTTTGTGACACCCTGATTTTGAGCTTAAAATTCTATCTACAGATAGTAATGCATCAAAATCAGCGAGTAAAATAAATGCCTCCGATGGATATAAAATTGGATTATAACTTTCATCCTTAAAGTTAGACGAAAAGTTAAGCACTCGCAATTAAAAAGTTCGGTAAATCAAAACAATCGGTAAATGTGCCAGATTTTTGAACCATAAAAAACAACGCGGTTCAATTCATAAAATTATTTAAAATTCTCTGTGAAAATTATTTTTCCAAAGTTAAAAAACGAAGGATTTTTTGCTAGCACGTCGCTGAGCATTCAGCTGAACATTGAGGGAATGAACGCTTTGTGAAGAAAAAAATTAGGGAAATTCAGACGTTTCTTGGTGATAGTATCAAAACAGTGGTATCTGCTCAGACAAAAATTATATAATATCTGATCATAAACTGATGCATAATTAGGAAAGCTAAAAAGTTGCCACTTGGAAGTGCCGTGTTAGCCATTATGTCATTGAGATTATGAAAGCTCGGAGATTACATTGGTTATGCCTAACGTGAATACAATATTAAACTTTTTTTTCTACTCGATATTAAGGGATGCCAGTTTAAATAGTAACGAACTTAAAACGATAACGAAACACAACGCCACCTCAAGCTAAAGTTGTCAAGGAAAAGTTGCCTTTTGATCGATTTCGAGGAAAAAGCCGGCAAAACAAAAACACAATTATTTTCAAAACCTGACAGAAGTAGTCGACTTCTCAAAACCTTGAGGACCCCCTTCTGGTTGGTTGTTTCCCCAACCCCCTACTTGCTTTTCAGTTCTTCTGGGGTTTTACCCACCCCGAGGACCCCCTTCTGGTTGGTCGTTTCCCGAGTCCCCCACATTGCTTTTCGGTTCTTCTGGGGGTTTTACCCACCCCGAAGACCCCCTTCTGGTTGGTCGTTTCCCCAACCCCCAACTTGCTTTTCGGTTCTTCTGGGGTTTTACCCACCCCGAAGACCCCCTTCTGGTTGGTCGTTTCCCCAACCCCCACTTGCTTTTCGGTTCTTCTGGGGTTTTACCCACCCCGAGGACCCCTTCTGGTTGGTCGTTTCTCCAACCCCCACCTGCTTTTCGGTTCTTCTGTGGTTTTAACCACCCCGAGGACCCCCTTCTGTTGGCCGTTTCTCCAACCCCCCCCACTGCTTTTCAGTTCTTCTGGGGTTTTACCCACCCCGAGGACCCCCTTCTGGTTGGCCGTTTCACCACCCCCCTCCCCACTTGCTTTTCGGTTCTTCTGGGGTTTTACCCACCCCAAGGACCCCTTCCCGTTGGTCGTTTCCCCGACCCAACACCTTCTTTCCGGTTCTTCTAGGTTTTTACCCGACGCGAGGTCCCTTTCCTGTGGGCCCTATTGATAGTTTGTCCTTTGGTAGGTATTGGCAGGTTCCGATTATGGTAGCTATTGGTAGGTTCAGGTATTTGGTAGGTATTGGTAGGTTCCGGTATTTGGTAGGTATTGGTAGGTTCCGGCTTTTGGTAGGAATTGGTAGGTTCCGGTATTTGGTAGGTATTGGTTTTGGTAGGTATTGGTGGGTTCCCACTTTTGGTAGGTATTGCTATTTCGTAGGTATTGGTTGGTTCTAACACTTTTTAGGCACTGATTTCGATAGGTATTGTCAGCTTCTGGCGGTAAAAATTACTGTAAACACAAAATCATTTCTGATTCTACTCAGTTTGTCTGCACAACTCTGACTTCTCATTAATGGTTGAGACGAGGTCAACCTCAAACAATGCAGCGCCAAAAATGAGTACTAATACATCCGATTCCCCGGATGAAGCAATTATAACTCAACAATCCATTGGTACCTCAACAGCAATCAAGTCAAATGAACAAAAGCGATTAGAAACGTCAAAACTAATGATTGAAAATGACATAAAGCTTCATATTGACTACATGCTTTCCGAAATTGAAGCTTCGGACGATTTGGAAAGTTTAAACGAAACGACAGAAGACATACGAGCAATGCAACAGAGACTTGAGCCCATAATTCTTGAATTAAATTTCGTTGAACTTGACGAACAAGATCGGATGTCCAGAGACCTCAGTCAGCTAAAAATAGACATAAAAAGGACTTTCACGCTGTTAAAGAAACAAGTTAAAGAGGTAAACACAAGAAACCAGCAAGAAACGACTGCTTCAGAACCAGACCCCAAGAAAAGCACAATCCATGAGGACAATATAAGGCCACATCAACGACAACAGCCTCGCCTCAATTAGCTCTTTTGCCGTTAGTTCAAGTTTTACTGCACCCGGTGGTTGAACATATAATGGCCACACAACGTCTTCTTTTTTGAGATCGTCAACTGCTCCCTGCAGCACATCTCAACCATCTTCCGTGAGTGCTCCAGTCGGATATCCGTCAACAAATGTCACATCTCTCAGTCAAAACTACCATAACACACCTAATCCACCAACTTTCAGCAGTTTCTCGCAACCTATTGTTTCACGAATGCCACAATTTTCTGGACAATCAGTATCGATGTCCACTTGTTTCCGGAAAGCTGTACCAAAATTAAATGCAGATCATTTCAATGCTGATCCTTTGAGTTTGATGGAATGGTTAAGCACATTTCAAGCTACTATTGACCGAGCTCCAATGACATCACCCGAAAAAATTATTCATGTACAGTCGCTATTATCCGGCGAAGCCAAGGCCCTTGTGGACGGTTATGGTTACAACGGTGACCTATACGTTTCAGCAATAAATCGCCTCCAAGAGAATTTTGGTAACCCAAAACTTATTGTAAACGCGTTTCTCGAAAAACTCAAATTTCAAAGCCCCAAACCTAGCTCATCCAGAAAGCTACACAGAGTTTTCTTCTTTCCTTTTAACAATGGTGGACACCTTCTCCCAATTAGGTTTCATTCACGATCTACATTCAACAACTAATCTGAATGTGGCACTCGCAAAGCTTCCCAACCCTGTACGACTCGAGTGGAACAAATTTGTTTTTTAGAGAAAAACTATCAACAACCGTCTCTCCAAACACAATCTGAGTGGCTTCTCAACTTCTCTAAAGCATGTAATGATTTGCACTCTATAAATCACGTTATGCAAAACAACTTCAAAACACCTAGGAAATCAACTTTTTTAGCGGATATAATAACGCTACCAATGATAAGTAAAATAGTTCCCAGAAGCAACTCCGAAGCAACACAAGTGATTACTTAACGTCTGAGAACAAACGGACAGCAATCAAGCCATGCCCCAGCAATGAAAATTGTCAATTCTTGTATAAAAGCACGCATTTCCAGTCTCTTCCACCGAGCATTCGAAGAGACCACATAAGAAAACTTAAGTTGTAATTTTAACTGTTTTGGAAGTCACCACGTCGACAAGTGCACCTCAAAAACCGTCTGTCGTAATAACAATTGTGGGGAAAAGCATCACACTCTGCTTCATGATAGTTTCGATATAAATCCTGGCTCTAAAAAAAAACGTTAAAGTAGTCCATTTACAAGGAACAAGTCAAGTCGCCGTAGTTCCTGTTCAACTGGAAAACGTTGAGAAGACCTTAGGTACTTATGCTTATTTAGACAATGATAGTTGTCAGAGCTTATTGCTTAAGTCAGAAGCCTCAGAGATAAACATTGACATGAAAATCATTAGGAAAATGCCAATCAGTGGATACCACATCACAAAAGAAATTGACTGCGCTCCTGTAAAAGTTTATATTAAGCCACTGCAGTCTGATCAGCAATCCTTCCTTCTAACTGACGTAATTGCTGTCCCGAATTTGAATATGTCACCTGTCGATACAGAAAAATTGAAACAACTGTGCATCGTTCGAACACCTCAGTCATATCAGTTTTCCTGAGATTTGGAATAACTCTGTTTCAATAATTCTTGGAATAGATAATCTTGATCTGATTCACTACAAGCAAATAGTGAAAGGACCCAAGAATGCTCCTTGGGGAGTAGAGACCCAGCTAGGCTGGACATGTGCAGGAAAAACAGACTTGGCACTAGACGAAACTTACCCCGTACAGTTCACTCAATTGAATAGCCACCCTAATACGGATGAACAAATGTTCAAAATGGTATCAGATTGGATGAAAATTGAAAATTTAGGCATAGCTTCACCCAAAAAGGCAATTTCCAAAAATGATAAAAGAGCCCTTGAAATACTGGACAACACAACACAACTCATTGACGGACACTATCAAGTCTGTCTCCTCTAGAAGGAAAATGCAAAACTTCAAAACCAGATGGCTCGCTGAGAAGCAACTTTACCAATTGAACGACAAACTATCAAAAAACGTACAGCTCAAACAAATGTACGAACACTTGAGAAGGATCTACTAAACGGATATGTTAACTGAAGTTGAACCAGACACAGAGGACTCGGATTCGATTGCTTCTTTACTACCTCACCATCGGTGTGTAGCCATAACGTGCGGTGTGTAGCCAATGCGTCCACTGTTTTTCAAGGTCAGTCCTTGAACTCGAACTTACTGAAAGGACCAGATCTGCTTAGTAACCTCACCGGCGTTATTCTGCGATTCAGAGAGGACAAGCTTGCATTATCCAAAGATATTGAACAGATGTTCATGCAGGTCAACGTAACTCCTGATTATCGAAAATTTATGCGTTTTCTCTGGATTAATGATGGTCGCATTGATACATATGAGTACACCAGCCATATTTTTGGCGCTACGGACTCGCCTTGCATTGCATCAAATGCACTGAGAAAAACAGCTCGTGACAATTGTGAACAGTTTCCAGATGTCATTAAATAAATTGAACGGAACGTCTACATGGACGACCTCTATTATGCTACTGACTCAATAGAAAAGGCACAAAGAATACTACGTGAAATGAGAGCAACCTTAACAAGAGGAGGTTTCAACCTCACCAAATGGAACTCTAACAGTTCTGAGTTTCTTGAAACTGTAGAGCCTGGCATAAGATTGGACCCATCAGAAATTCAGCCTCTAAATCAAAAAGTACCTGGATTATCATGGAACCCAATAGATGATTGCTACATGATTGAAACTAAGCTCTTCCGAAATATCAAATTAAATGAGGACATAACTCAACGAAAGCTACAGAGATTTGTAGCGTCCCTATTTGATCCACTTGGTTTTATTGCTCCTTTAACTATTCGACGGCGGAAAGTTTTACAGACTGCTTGGAATCAAGGACCGACATGGGATAAACCACTTCTTGTTCAAAATTTTCCAGATTTTTTCAGTCTAAGGGATGAAATCCCCAACTTCAAGGACCTACAAATCCCCAGAAAGTACTTCCTAGGCAAACCTATCCGGCCAGTTTAACTTCATACGTTTACTGATGCTTCCGAGTTTGCTCTGTCAGCCGTCTGTTATATCAGGGTTGAGTACTCCAATCAGTCAATTGCCGTTAGACTCGTTATAGGAAAAGCTCGTGTAGCCCCGCTGAAAAAGATGACTTTTCCAAATTTAGAATTGAAAGAGCAGCTGTGTACGGTGCTCAACTTGCACAATTTGTTAAGGAAAAACAAGATATATATTTCACTGAAAGCATATTTTGGTCTGACAGCACAACTGTTTTCTAATGGTTTCGAACACCTGAAATGCGACACAGATTTTTCATTGCTAATCGCTTGGCCAAAATTTTGGATGTCTAATCTGCTTTTGATTGGAGGTACATTCCATCGGCAGCTAACCCAGCAGATGACGGAACTCGAGGTTATAGTGTTTACCAAATGACATCGGTATCTCGCTGGATTTCAGGACCGTCGTTTTTCAGTAACCATAGATCAGACTGCCCCAATCAAGAGATTCTGCAATCGCAGTATGTGAAGATAGTATCTTTCCCTTCCTCAGTACCTGTAACAGAAACTGTTGTCGATTTGAAGAGATTCAGCAGGTGGAACAGACTAATACGGGTAATCGCTTTTTGTTTCTTCCTTGCCGATAAGTGCAAGAAGCGTGGTAAAGACATTCAGTTAGGTCACTACACTAAAGCGTATCTGCATATCATTCAGACAAACCAGAAACAAGATTTCAAGGCAGAATTCTTTGCTTTGAAGAAAGGTGATGATATACCCAGCTCTAGCAGACTAAAACTTCTATCCCCGTTCGTAGACAAAAACAACCAACTTAGAGCAAGAGGCCGCTTGTCAAAACCAAGCCTTTTGATGACTTCTCGATACCCCTTGATACTCGACGGCAAAAACCTTGCCACCAGATTGTTGATACAGCATACACATGAACTTAACTGTCACTGTGGTCCCGAACAAACAAGGAATATTCTAATGGAGTATTACTGGATACTTCGGTGTCGAGCGGTATTAAAACAAACCATTAGACACTGTCTTCCATGTCGCCGAATAATCCAAGACGTTAGCATTCCTAAAATTGCAGAATTGCCTCAGGAAAGGTAGCCTAAAGACAATCAATTTGTCTTCGAAACAACTGGACTTGATTTTATTGGACCGCTTCCTGTTAAGAACAATGGCAAACTGTTTAGTCGTCACGTACTACTATTTACATGTTTAGTTGTCAGAGCAGTCCATCCCGAGGTTTCAAGTGACCTTAGCACCGACTCAACGATTAAGTGCATAAGACGATTTGTCTGCCGGAGAGGAAAACCCAACAAATTCATTTCTCACTGCGGAAAATCATTTGTTGATTCGAACAACAGCCTCCAGTCCAGCATCGCCGATCTAAAAGCGTCAACATCTTTTGCGGCAAAATTGCACCTTATGAAAGTCGAAATTGTATGGAAGTTTAACCCTCCAGCGGCCCGGCATTTCGGCGGATTTTGGGAGCCATTAGTGCACATTTTCAAACTGTCTCTTTATAAGGTCATCGGGTCACGAACGCTTACCGATGAAATATTATGAACAGTTACGTGTGAGATAGAAGCTAATATGAACTCTAGGCCCCTAACAAACGTTCCAAGTGATTTAAATGATCCTTTACCTCTTAGGCTAAACCACTTTCTAGGTAGGTCTTCGGTCAATTTGCCTCGTGGCTTTTTTGTTGGAGACGAAAAGAACATTTCGAAAGCTTGGCGTACATCGCAACAAATAGCTGCCCACTTCTGGAATCGATTTCTGCGAGAGTACCTTCCAGGCCAACAAATTAGTTCCAAATGGAACAAAAGTTCAAAGAATCTGAAAGTGGACGACTTAGTATGGATCCTTGAGGACTTCACCCCCCGAGGCCTTTGGCCCGAGTAACGCAAGTTTTCCCCCGAGATGATGGGATCGTTCGATCAGTCAAACTGAAAACCCCCGAGCAGTGAGCGCATTAGGTCCGTCGTAAAGTTGAGCAAATTGTTTCCTGACTAAATTTCGAATCCATAGGTTCTACGATGAAAAATGCAGTTAACGGATTGTGGTTATTGGATCCCAAATTTAGCAATATATCGACACCAAAACTTATTATTCCTTTTGCACCATTTCAAATAATTTCATTGTGAAACCGTCAACATACGCTTTCATAAGTGCTACCTTGTTTTATTCCCCATTACTTTGGACTACATTCGCGATTACCTTGCTTATATTAAAATTAACGCTTTCCAATTGCCAACGATTGTGTTTTATGGAAAATTTTTATCGATCACACTCATCTTAACCTTTTATTGATATTAATTCTTAGAGGTTCGTCTCAAACCCCCTGGCTCTCATTTGACAATTTTGGTTATTTCGTTTGGTAATTCTGTTATTAATGTAGGTGACTCGTTTTTACGAACCACCCGATTAGATTTGTACCCTTGTATTTCCATTACCCTTATTTGGAAGTTATTTCATTATTAAGCTGGATGGATGATTCAACACTTAATCCAACAGTATTATTCATTTTTGCAATCCTGCAAATGGGGCCGGCGATGTCAAGGACAAGTTGACTGTTGATCGATTTCGAGGAAAAAGCCGGCAAAACATAAACACAATTATTTTCAAAACCTGACGGAAGTAGTCGACTTCTCAAAACCTTTTATAGCAACAAAACAAGCGAAACAAAACGAATCAAATTTAATTTTACTTTAATAGTACACAATCAAAATTGTCCTAAGCACATTCCCCATCCCAACATAATTCATTATCAAAGGTATTCTGGAAAAGTTTATCTATACGCAAAACTAGTGCATGGGACCACACTGTGATAAACAAGAACATTTGAACTATTCGCTGAGGCGAGATTACTGTCAAGAAATAGATAGGAAAAACTGACGACAGCGATATAAGAAATGGAGGTCAAGAACGAGTCGCGTACTATCAAAATGGGGATCTTTTCTGCTTGTGCACAAGATATGCGGAACGGATATAAAGGCATAAA
This sequence comes from Convolutriloba macropyga, assembly GCF_964194025.1. Taxonomy (NCBI): domain Eukaryota; kingdom Metazoa; phylum Xenacoelomorpha; order Acoela; family Convolutidae; genus Convolutriloba; species Convolutriloba macropyga. Next base: position 43,331,590 of record NC_134475.1, read on the forward strand.
TCGGCAGAGCACGCGCGGAAAGAATAAAGACCTTAAATCTGCTTTGACTGCACTTTTTGGAAAACCATATCAAAGAAGGATGAAGACCGAAACTCAAATAGCTACACGTTAAACAAAACACTCCAAAACATGTTTCCTCACTCTAAGCTTTAAAACATATCAGTCCCCATCCCATGACTATTCATCGCGATTAAAATTGAAATAAAGAAATGCATTAGTAGAAGACTCCAAAACAAATATGATCAATCATTTCATTTAACTATTTATTTGAAGCTAAAAAACCACGGAAAAACGATGACCGAAAAATTCAAAATCTAGAAACAATTTAAAAAACATAGATACGACGTGACTCAAGAACAAGCTTTTCTCAAGAAATTGCGACAATATCTACTTTTAGTTATAACAAATCATTACATTCGACAATTTTTTGAAATTAAAAACGATACAAACGGAAAAAAGGATTATAAAATGATTTAAAATAGTACAAGTTAAAATTCAGTTACTTGAGGAAAAAATGGTCTACAAAAGCAACCATCGGACAGAAATAACGGTTTAGGAAGAAGTTAGGAATTCAATTGAAACGCAGTATAAGACATATCTGAGTGGGGTAGCATACACGTTTCATACAATCTCATCGATAGAAGTTTTCACTTGAGCAAATTCATTTTTGGATGTATTAACACCAACTGTGAATTAATTTACGCCGACAGTCAGAGCAGAAATAGTTTTTAAAAATCGGTTGGTAATATTACTATGGAAATGAAGGCAATATTTCAGTGGAAAAAACAAAGCTACGTCATGCAGGTTATAGACCAAATATTATCTAAAGGTGTTCAACTTAATATGAAATGGTTTCAAAAATATGTCAGTCATTTGAAACAACTATAACCACCAAGATTAACTCTTCGTCTCGTAAAACATCAATCAATACCAAAAGTTTGAAAATTATATTTGATTTTACAACAAAAGAGGCATTTCCTCTGCCAAAAACATGCCTGGCGACAATCGTTAAACACTGTACACGCAGAACGTATTTTCATGATTTGTGAGGATCGATGAGGAGCTAGAAGAGCTGTTCTATTTTTAAAGTCCCGAACAAAAACGAATGTGTCAGAGACCGGAAAAAACACCCAACACTGGTCAACCGACTGAAAACTGATTAAAACATCGCGAAGAGGATTGGTAATTTGCTTTAGTGATTAGGGTGACCACTTAATAAAACTACAATATAAACCGACAAAGGTGGGACGACACGCCGGCCGAAAAACAAATCTAAATGAAAAGCGCAAAAATCGCCGGGAAAAAATTTGCATAAACAAAACATTTATAATAATTGCTTCAAATTTCCATCAGGAGCAATTAAACAAGTCTTTCCATCTTTTTATACATAACAACACTAGTAACAGATTTGGCAACTTTTTGTGGCCTTGATGTTTGACCGTTGATAGCGTATCTGAATGATCGGATAAAAGTCAGCGTCGAATTCAAAAGCAACATTTTTATCCAGATAAAATTCAAAGCTAAGCGGCAACTTGTCTCCAAAGAACGAAAGCTCATAAGGCTGCAGCTTAAATTGAAATTAAAATTATATGAAAATGAATACGCCACAAAATATTTAGTGCACAATTTTTACTGCAAGGGAAACAACAATGAAGCAATGCATTTGTTCAATTTTAAATTTTTTGAACATTTTAATTTACATCTTTAGTGGAGTTGGAGGGGGGTTATACTCTAAGAACCACCCTTCACACCATGCATTTGTCTCCTCAGTTTTGGTGAACCGCATACCTGGAGAATAGTTAGTGCAAGTATCAAACCCATCTGTCCGGTCAGACGAAAAAAAAACACGATCAAACGAAAAGTCAGTAGTACAAGCAAATACAGCAGTAGCAATATAATTGCTTCAAATTTTGTTTTAGAGCAAATAAAAACAGAATTGTAGCCTGCAGCACATTGTTAAACAGAATTATCTGCAGACAAACGAAAATAAAAATTACCCAACACTAGAGTAGATTATTACTTCAGATCTCAGCGTTGATAAAGAGTGTCCTATTCTACAGTTCCATTCGTCAAAAAACATTTTAAGTATGACATGTAACTTTACCAGCTAAATTTACACAGATAAAACTTAACGAGTAACAAATCATCTTCGTTAAAGCTCGTGAAAATTTCAAGATTGATCTGCTTTTTCATGATAAAAGCTATTTCGATATCAACCCTGCTTTAAATTAGCAAATAAACGTCAAAAAATCAAAAATACAAAAACTTCTAATAATCATAACTTTACCAGCTAAATTTACACAGATAAAACTTAACGAGTAACAAATCATCTTCGTTAAAGCTCGTGAAAATTTCAAGATTGATCTGCTTTATCATGATAAAAGCTATTTCGATATCAACCCTGCTTTAAATTAGCAAATAAACGTCAAAAAATCAAAAATACCAGAACTTCTAACAATCTAACATTTTTAAAGATGTTTTCGAAAAAGTTTGCGTTCAATATTAACAATTTCTTTGTTCATTTTACGATGCTAGGTTGAAAAATCTTTAGTTAAAATATAACGCCGAAAGAATGGTTTGAAAATGCGAGGAGCGTGAATAATCTTCATTGTCACAATCCGAAGCCTTTTAAACGGAAAGTTTCCTGGGGACATGGAAATCTTGTTAAAAAAAGTTTTGATCAAACACTGTCCTTGCTTTTATTTCTTTAATAGATGCTACAATGATATAAGTGAATGACATCAACAAATATTGTTATAATATTGAATAAGGGGACCCTCCTTAGGTGTAAACAGCCTTCACTTGACGACCCAAGTGAAAAACCTTCAGAATCTTGACTGTTAGGTTAATTAGAAAACTGTTTCAAAAACAACGTTACTGAATTGGTATTGTTTAACTAAATTTCAAATTTGCTTTGGGACTACTTGCACTTTGCGTCCACTATTCGGGCTCATGTCTATTAGGTTTATGCCTACAAGGTAGTTTAATAGTTTTGACCCACGGTACCGTACTGAGTGTCTTACTTTTGTAGATTTTACATGAGGTGCCTCAAACACGCCCAAGCTCACGCTTCTTGTACTCACAGACTGCGTATATTTTGGGTACCTCAGGATATCTATTAAGTGAAAAGGTCATAAAAGAAATAACTTTCAGGTCTCAAGATTTATCAGAAAAAAAAAACAAAATTCGCGAAGGTTTTTCATCAAGGATAGATTCAGAACCTTTTTTCATCAAGGTTACGTTTTATTTGGAATAACGCGCCGATTGCATTAGTGGCTCTAAAATGACAGTTTTCAATCTAGGTTAGGTTGTCTTGAACTATGATGTCTAGGTCCTTCTGCGAGCTGGTAGGAGTCAGGGGGTATCATGAATGGCTGCAAGAATAATTCCTTAGATGTTCAGTACATGTGACTTTTTTAGGTTTGGGAGCACTTTATTTTCAGAGAGCCAGGATTCCATTCCTTTGGTTGAAGAGTTTACGTCGCACTGGTTTTGTGTAAAAACTTTAAGAGTCATCGGCGTAGCCACAACTATATTGTTTTTGGTAGCTTGTCCGGTAGATCATTGATGAAGATCAGAAATAGCAAGGTAGTGAACCTTGAGGCACACCACTTGTGACTCTTCTGGGGCTCGACGGTTCTTTATTAATTTTCACCATTTGCTTTTGTTCGCTTAAGTATGAGCAGATCAGACTAAACAATTTTCCGCCTAAACGAACGTTTTGTAGCTTTCCGATCAGTTTACTATGTGGGACTTTATCAAAGGCTTTTGAGAAATCAATGTACAGAACCGCTAATTGTTTGATTGTGTTGTCGTTATAGTAGTATACTTTATCAAGGAACATTAAAAGTTGTAGAGTCGCGGATCTCGCCGAACTGATTATGGCTAAATTCGTAGATCTCGTCAAATAGTATCTTTTCAAAAACTTTTGAGCAACAGCAGTGTAGGCTGATCGGCCGGTAGGCAGATACGTCTGCTTTATTTCCCTCTTGATAAAAGTTTGAAATATTAAGGCTAGGGATTTTCCGATTGTTGGCTGACATTTTTGCAGAACAAGGTTTCCGATTCTGTCTGGCCCAATTGATTTGCCATGTTTTAGATTTTTCAGAGCAAGGCATCTTTTTCTTTCTGTACAATTCACTGTGTTCAGCGAGACAATTTTGCTTGTAATCCGAATTTTGTCTTGATCGTTAAAGACACTGACAAAGTAGTTGTTGAAAAGTTCCGCTTTATCTTTGTCGCAAGTCGCTGCGCTAGATTCGAGTTTTACAAGTTCAGGAATGTTTGCGGATTTTTGATCGACATAAGGTATTTTTGGAATTTTCTGAATGTGCGCCCTTCAAAAATTGTTGTCTCATAGTCCTTAAGGTAATCCTTTGCGCTAGATTTTATCAGTTTCTCCAGCTTTTGAGTTTTATTGTATTTTCCAACGACTTAGGTTTCTTTGCTCGCTTCATCGTGTTAAGACGTTTGACAAGGTTTGAAGTGTAGCTAGAGTACCATGGCGGCAATGCAGCGCGTTGCTGAGCAACTCTCGGAATGAATCGTTCAATAAGTTTCCACAACCAATTCTACCATTGATTTACAAGTTGATCTACATTGCTATAGCAATAGGGATTGAAAGGCTCATCTGCGATTGCTTTGTTAAGTCCATCCCAGTCAGCTCGTTTGTAGGCGAGTTTATAGCTGGGTGTTTCAACTTCAGTCGTAGGAAGAGATTGTAGTATTTCAAATTCATTTTTGGTTTGAGTGGTAGATCAGAGCAAATTTTTACTGCGATATTGTATTCTCGAGATACTTGGTGTTGATAAGTGCATTGATTGATGCTTTCCGTTTCCTTAACTAGTACTACATCCAACTTATCACAGCTGCAGTTACACTGATGTTACGTTTTATTTGGAATAACGCGCCGATTGCATTAGTGGCTCTAAAATGACAGTTTTCAATCTAGGTTAGGTTGTCTTGAACTATGATGTCTAGGTCCTTCTGCGAGCTGGAAGGAGTCAGGGGGTATCATGAATGGCTGCAAGAATAATTCCTTAGATGTTCAGTACATGTGACTTTTTTAGGTTTGGGAGCACTTTATTTTCAGAGAGCCAGGATTCCATTCCTTTGGTTGAAGAGTTTACGTCGCACTGGTTTTGTGTAAAAACTTTAAGAGTCATCGGCGTAGCCACAACTATATTGTTTTTGGTAGCTTGTCCGGTAGATCATTGATGAAGATCAGAAATAGCAAGGTAGTGAACCTTGAGGCACACCACTTGTGACTCTTCTGGGGCTCGACGGTTCTTTATTAATTTTCACCATTAGCTTTTGTTCGCTTAAGTATGAGCAGATCAGACTAAACAATTTTCCGCCTAAACCAACGTTTTGTAGCTTTCCGATCAGTTTACTATGTGGGACTTTATCAAAGGCTTTTGAGAAATCAATGTACAGAACCGCTAATTGTTTGATTGTGTTGTCGTCGTTATAGTAGTATACTTTATCAAGGAACATTAAAAGTTGTAGAGTCGCGGATCTCGCCGAACTGATTATGGCTAAATTCGTAGATCTCGTCAAATAGTATCTTTTCAAAAACTTTTGAGCAACAGCAGTGTAGGCTGATCGGCCGGTAGGCAGATACGTCTGCTTTATTTCCCTCTTGATAAAAGTTTGAAATATTAAGGCTAGGGATTTTCCGATTGTTGGCTGACATTTTTGCAGAACAAGGTTTCCGATTCTGTCTGGCCCAATTGATTTGCCATGTTTTAGATTTTTCAGAGCAAGGCATCTTTTTCTTTCTGTACAATTCACTGTGTTCAGCGAGACAATTTTGCTTGTAATCCGAATTTTGTCTTGATCGTTAAAGACACTGACAAAGTAGTTGTTGAAAAGTTCCGCTTTATCTTTGTCGCAAGTCGCTGCGCTAGATTCGAGTTTTACAAGTTCAGGAATGTTTGCGGATTTTTGATCGACATAAGGTATTTTTGGAATTTTCTGAATGTGCGCCCTTCAAAAATTGTTGTTTCATAGTCCTTAAGGTAATCCTTTGCGCTAGATTTTATCAGTTTCTCCAGCTTTTGAGTTTTATTGTATTTTCCAACGACTTAGGTTTCTTTGCTCGCTTCATCGTGTTAAGACGTTTGACAAGGTTTGAAGTGTAGCTAGAGTACCATGGCGGCAATGCAGCGCGTTGCTGAGCAACTCTCGGAATGAATCGTTCAATAAGTTTCCACAACCAATTCTACCATTGATTTACAAGTTGATCTACATTGCTATAGCAATAGGGATTGAAAGGCTCATCTGCGATTGCTTTGTTAAGTCCATCCCAGTCAGCTCGTTTGTAGGCGAGTTTATAGCTGGGTGTTTCAACTTCAGTCGTAGGAAGAGATTGTAGTATTTCAAATTCATTTTTGTTTTGAGTGGTAGATCAGAGCAAATTTTTACTGCGATATTGTATTCTCGAGATACTTGGTGTTGATAAGTGCATTGATTGATGCTTTCCGTTTCCTTAACTAGTACTACATCCAACTTATCACAGCTGCAGTTGGTCATGTTATAGCTAATTAGACGTTCAATCACTTCTGTTTCGTAGTCGTTGGTTGAGCACATTTGACTCCAGTTTGTGTGGGAGAAATTTATATCTCCGATGATGATCAACTGGCAGGGAGCATGGTTACGACACTTTTCATGGAGTTTATCGATTAGGTTAAGAAAAACATTGAGATCCCATCGATAGCCGGTGGGGAAAGGTGCATTGTAGACACAGCAGAGTACTAGGTTTTGAAACCCTTGTGTTATTTTGAGCGCAGTGTAGTCAGAGTGTCCTATGTCTAGCAGTATCCGTTCGTGGTTTTTATTGTTTCTGATAGCTATGAGAGTCCCCCCGTCTGGTGGAGTGATCCTCAAGTGTCGGTCTATCATTCCTATAGATTTGGTAGTCTGGTAAGAAAAACTCCGAGTTCGGTATGTCGGTGGTCAACCAGGTTTCAGCTAGTTTTCAAAGTTTTCTAGTTGTAAGCAGTTGTCTAGTGTTGTTCGACGTTCGAGTTTAAGTATACTTCTTACATTAAAAGTGAGCGCTGATAATGGGCGTAGTCAATTCGCTGTGTTCTCAGCTTGTTCGGAGGGGAGCACAGTCCATTCCATGTTTCCATGTTCATTATTTCAACTTTGAGATTTCGTATACGGATTTTTCTTGACGTTTATTGGTGAGTGTAATCATTGAGAAGTTCCCTCCTCATTTTCAGGCACTCGTCGTGCTTCTTAGCGTCCTCCTTAGAGAGTTCATGGCTTATGTAGATCGGGTCAGGGAAGAGGTCGAAGGTTTTCAGTTTGTGTGCTGACTTTAGTATCAGGTCACGGCTGATCTGACTCTCAGTGTGGATGAGCAGTCCACGGGTTTCCTTTCTGGAATACTCAGGAACTTTAAGGGATTGTCAACGTTTTCTAAGTCCCTATGCATGTGATCGCCTGGTGACGAACCCACTTCGGGTAAGCCTCGGATTATTACACCCAGGTTTTCGTTAACAGTTGCGTTGACTACTCTGCCAGGTTTGACATTTCCCAGTGCCTTTTTGTAGTGATCGACATTTGCTGTTCTCATTTATTTAATCTCAGATTGGACGTTGCTAAGGATTTCGTTTGATTGCTCCATTATTGATGTAAGTGCGAGCATTTGTTCTTCCAGTTTTTGCATTTGATCATCAATTTTGCTATTTTCTTTCTCAGTTGTTGGGCTTTCATCAAAATCCTTTTTCTTGGGTTTGCATTCGTTGCAGATCAGTAGTACGTTTTCGTGTAATTTTGCGATGACTTCAATGATGGTCTTGTCTAGCTCAGTGCATTCCGTTGAAAGGTGCATTATCTTATCGCAGAAGCAGCAAGAAAACATGTTAATTTTTACTTTTTTGCCACACGTGTGAAAGCTGATTCTTGTCATTTGTATGAGCTTTGATTGAGCTACACTTTGCTGTTGTAGGTTTGCGGAGAGATTGTTGTGATAGACCTGTTTGGTGACAAGGGACACTGCCACTGACAGCGAGGAACCTCAAGGTAGCCTTTTGCGATCAACACAGTGACGGGGGAATGTAAGAGACCTCAGTCTTAACGTCTTCCAGCGGAACCTCAAGGTAGCCTAATCTGGAAGAACAAAAAGACTCACAGTAACTTACTTTACCAGGTACTGCAGATACACCGACAGTCGTTCGTGAGACACTCGTATTTCTTCAAGTTTCCACGGGAGTTGAACTCCTTGCTGTACTTCTTGCATAACACCGTCTCCTTGATGAGATTAAGAGGTCATTGACGCCTTTCGATCTTGTTTTGTTTGCAAAGGAAGTTTGCGAGCTCAACAATATCGTCTGCTACTTTTCTGGCAGGAGTAAGGGAGGGTTCAGTGAAATTGTAAAGATCGTTACCTTCAATTAAGAGAATTATGATGTCAAACAGACCAGCTGGGGGATGTAGTCGTAGGCGTGTCTGACTGAGGCACCTGGTAGGAAAACGATGTTGAGGTTGCCTGCGTCCAGGTAGCGTGCCTGAGAGTCTGCAATCAGGAGGTACTTCGTCGATGATGTTCTGGTGACGTGATGTCTGGACCTCTTCCTCTCTGACATTCAGGACCTTTTCTCTAAAATCCTCCCACGGGAAGCCTTCCACAAAAGGTCGCAAGCATTACAAATCTATTTAATAAGTTTAATATATAATAGCACCAACAGAACCTAAATGCCACAAATTTTATTTGAGAAAAATGACCGAGTCAATTTATCAATGTTACTCAATTCTTACGGGAAATATTCATGCGAAATATTTGAAACCTGTTTGCAACGAATGACGAATCTCATTTAAAGAAAGAGATCCAACTTCTCGGTGAGAACGGCTTCGACGGTGGGAACTTTTACCAAAGATAAATATCACTACATGACTAGCCAGGATAAAAAAAATAGCGTTGTATTAATCTTGCGCGATTAAAGATGATTCTGATCGACTATCTAGGCCCACGAAAAAGGGGTCAGGCACGACCCGAAAAAATGTGGTCACATTCAATCTGATCAGGAACAATTTGGGTCCTGCAAAACCCACGTTGGATTGCTCAGTCTGCCACTTCTTAACAGTGGTGGGTCAGTCTGTCACTTATCAGGCGGTTCCGATCATCTGTACTGGTTCCACAAATTTCTAGAGTACCAAACTTCACCATATAAGTTTCTATTGCAGGGAACAGGGCCTTAAACACAAGAAAACAAATTTTCCTCAGTCTGAATTTAAACTAAATTTGTTACAAAATCAAAGCATGTTTTTGATAGTTTGAATGAATTGTTGTCCAGCAACCAGAAACCTCCTCCGAGTGACTCGAAGTCATAAGCGCACATTTCTTTCACAATGGGGATCATCGGAAGAAATAAAAAGTTGTCAGTTAGATATGTTTGAACTTCTCACACTGCGCTGATCTTCTAACCATCTATCAATATTTAAAAGGGTTACTTCTTTTTTCAAAGGAACTTTTTCAGAATAGTACGGAACTCCATCACAACTCTGGTTACTTATTGTCCACTTTTCGTCTAAAAATTTGGCCAATTCTCTCAACTGCACATTTGATTGCCCTTGCGAATTCGATCCATTTGATTTGTTCTTCAGATTAGACTGATGAGGGTGTCTGTTGATTCGCGACATTAGCTACCTTCAATCATTAAAAGCAATTTTAGATCAGAGTATAACATATTGGGTGGTTAACAGAAAAAGCTCAACATATCAGCTTCACAGAATAACTATGTCCAGGAGCTAAAATATCACCCGCCGCTGTCACATACTGATGGTTCCCAGGAGACCATCTTAATCCAGAAAGACCAATTTTAGCTAAAACAACGTGCTTATAAAAACATAGCCGGCAGATTACCGGAATAGCTGCGAAATGGTCAATAGTACCAGTATTGACTTATTTCACGACCAGAAACTCTGAAAACCCGACTATCAGACATCTACTGGGAATATTTTCTGGAATACTACAACTAACTGACTTCTTGCACTTGGCACATCAGATGTGGATGTCCTATTGGTACTTGTTCTGTACAGAAACGACTTAAAACTACTCAAACTGTGACTGATTGAATTGATATGGGTCTAAAGAACCCCTGAGTTTACTCTAAAGTCTATATTATTATTATTATTAATAGATTTGCGCGCCGTATAATATCAGTAATAGTAGTAGCAGTAGTCATTAGGGCACTTCCATCGCGTCGGGCACAGGGATTTGTTCCCTTTCGCTGTCCTATGGCTTAGCGTCGCTACTTATGGCTTTTCTTTTGGACGCATTCAAGTTCTTGTAATTATTCTGTTGTCAAACCAGCACCAACTTCGATATAACCGAATAGGGAGCACCAAAGTATTATACAGTTCTAATTTCGATGAAGGAAGAATTCCAGGCGAGAAGCGTTAAAGCATGAAAACAGAATTTTATTGTCACATGAACACTGTAGTAGTAGTTTAGGCTTCAAATCAGTCTGATTCGGGGTTTGTGCTCGTCACTTCACAGCTGGGTTGAATTTCTGGATTGGGTTACAATGTCTTCAATTGCACATGGAAGTTCACGAACACGAATTTAAATCGGATTTAAGATAAGTATCGAGAATGTCACATTCAATACTATGCGCTTTACCACAACATTCAACGAGGTGTTGTCCCACAGGGGAAGCTTTCTTTTGATGTTCCAAAATTCTAGTGATAACATGTCGGCTGATTTGGCCAACATAGATGGAATTGACGACAACATAATCAAACAATTAGCGGATCTGTACATTGATTTCTCAAAAGCCTTTGATAAAGTCCCACATAGTAAACTGATCGGAAAGTTACAAAACGTTGGCTTTGGCGGAAAATTGCTTAGTCTGATCTGCTCATACTTAAGAGAACGAAAGCAAATGGTGAAAAAATAATAAAGAACTATCGAGCCCCAGAAGAGTCACAAGTGGTGTGCCTCAAGGGTCACTACTAGGGCCCTTGCTATTTCTGATCTTCATCAATGATCTACCGGACAAGCTACCAAAAACAACTGATAGTTTTAAAGATTTAAAAAAGGATTGTCAATTTAAAACTTTCTTACGAACGTTTTCGAACTCTGAGTTAATCGTCAGGTTATAAACAATACAAAATGCTAAAATAAAAAGCCAGAACATAAAATGCAAATCACTAAAAACACTAATTCAAGTAAATTTGAAACGAATTTTGCATATCTACAAAATTTTACATCTGAGTAAATATACATTTTCGATTTGATGTAGCAGATGCAAATCGATAATTTTTTAATTAAAAATTGATTTATTAAAAAACCTACATATATTTCTTTAAACTTACTTTAGTTGGATTTGCATCCATTACAAGTGAGTTCATAAACAACGTGGGATTTAAGATCCTTATCAAAGCTATTCTTAAGGCTAGGTAAACAGCTCTTAAGTTTCCGAGTGGTGATAATCGTCTGTACGAGATGAATTTTATTCAGCTTCTTTACAAATTCATTAGAGATGTTGCCTCTGTACTGTAATACAAATTGTTGTTTCTCAGTATTTTCCTGAGGTTTTACGGCTACACCCGAGTTATATTTATGTCCATTTCTTTGTTCTTTCATACGCCGCTGCTTAATTGTATCCTTGACAATATTCCATAACCAATGCCTAGAATATTGATTACGTTCCTAAATTTCTTCATTTTTTTGTCAATGATACATGGAACGCTTCCCAATTGCTGGTGGCTCGGAACAATTGTTGTATTGTTCCCTGTATTATGCTTTCCTTATGTTCTAGGGGTGCACAGCTACGATAGTTCAGAATTGTTCCACTATCCGATGGTTTTTGATACCATGTGCAAAAAATTGTCCCCTCCGGTTCTACGTTAATTGACATGTACAAAAATGTCAATTTTTTTTATCATCTGTTGTTTCTAATGTAAATTGGCGATTTGGATGGAGGTTATTGACCGCATCTAACAGCTCTTTTGTGTCATCTCTAACTGTTCTCACAATATCGTTGACATATCTTAGAAAAACTTTAGTTTCGGACGAATTGTTAATGTCAGTCTGATCATTTTTACGGCAATGGCAGAAAAAGCACATACAAAACTGGTTTTCCATGCTATAATATTCTGTGTTAGCGATTCGCTGACATTCTGCGTGGAACCATCTACTGCAAATTTCACACTCAACACCTCTGTAACGCGCTGTCACACGGTGTTCGCAATTGCAAAAAGTGCTAGATTGTGTGTTGGTTTTACAATTAGATGTCTGTAATTTCAGTTGTGGCTCCCACAATATAATCCAAAGGCTTGCCATAATCACGGCAAAGGACGCACCTAATATGTCTGGTTTATCGTCCCTAGCATAAAGTGATCGCAGGGCAATGTTAGTGGCCTCCTTTACGGGAACGTTGGTGTATAAACTTATTACATCTCGTCCTTTTCAAGTTTTAATTGCTCCAGAGTCTTTCAAGCGTCATTGGTGTTAGTTTCTATCTTTGCTCCTTCAATCTTTTGGAAAAAGGGTGTTAGAAACTTGTTAAGTTTATGGTAACAATTTCCCGGGATAGAGAGAACAGGTCTCAGAGGTGTTTGTTTTTTGTGTACGTTAGCTAATCCATACAACCTTGCCGGTTGTGCTCCAGTGGACCTTAAAGCTTCTTAAACCTTAGCCGGTATCTTCCCTTTTTTCCTCATATCCAAAACTTCTTTTTTTAGTTCTTTTTCATTTTTCATTACGATATTATCATAATTCTTTTCAAGTTTTCAGAACTGTTCGCAATCTAATACTTCTTCCAGTTTTTCTGCTTACGCGCTCTTTTTCATAACACCTAATGCTCTATCTAAAAAACTTTATTCCCTTATCAAAAGGATCAGCAAACAGGGCGTTTTCATGCAGATTTGGTTACGCCGATGACTTTAAAGTTGTTACACGAAACCAGTCCGACATGAAATCTTCAACCAAAGGAATAGAATCCTGGTTCTCTGAAAAAAAATGCTCCCAAACCTAAAAACGTCACATGTACTGAACATCAAGGGGATCACTTGTGCAGCCATCCATGATATCCCCTGTCTCCTACCAGCTCGCAAAAGGAGCTAGGCATCACAGTTCAAGAAAACCTAACATGGTTTGAAAACTGTCATTTTGGAGCCACTAATGCAATCTGCGCGTTATTCCTAATAAAAAGTAAAATTAGTGATCTAAGCTCCAGAATAACCCAAATAAGCGCCTACGTGGGTTACTTTGTGCCTATTACAACATTCGCTTCTAAGGCATGGATGCCAAATAAAACGAACATGCAAGAACTGGAGAGGGTCCAAAAAACTGCAAGTAAATGGATTCTGGGTAGCACTGAACCGTACAAAAGAAGACAGCATTGCAAAAAGGAGACTACGACGTAGACATAAGCCTAGAGAGTGACAACTAAAATGCTAAACAAACTAGAAAATTACTTAGGGAAGAGTTCAAAACCGACAAAAGCCGCTTGACTATAACTGACACAACTTTTTTCAACTGACCAAAGCACTCTACAATCAATTGATCAGAAAATACAAAAGCTATGGCCAATACCTTAACAAAGACAGGCTACTGAAACTTTGCTGGGTTTTGTTTAACAGATTCTCCACACCAGACAATAAATGCATGTGCAGGGTCTTTTGCAGATGCGGAAGCTATAACCCCATGAGCAAACTAATAACCGACTGAAAATTTCGACTGCATCAACAGGGTGAAAACTCTTGGACCTAACCCTAAACCCTATTCTACTACTACTACTACTACTACTACTACTACTACTACTACTACTACTACTACTACTACTACTACTACTACTACTACTACTACTACTACTACTACTACTACTACTACTACTACTACTACTACTAATACTACTACTACTACTACTACTACTACTACTACTACTACTACTACTACTACTACTACTACTACTACTACTACTGCTACTACTACTACTACTACTACTACTACTACTACTATTACTACTACTACTACTACTACTACTACTACTACTACTACTACTACTACTACTACTACTACTACTACTACTACTACTACTACTACTACTACTACTACTACTACTACTACTACTATTACATGTGACTTTAAACACCCCCCTACGATTTCAGAATTTTACTTGCATCGTTATTTTCCGAGGGAAAGGAGTAGAGTGCGAACCATGTATAAACTGGTTTTATGCAGAATGCCAAGATATTGCTGACACGGAGTATAAAAACCTTCACGAAACTGTGTGGATCTTTTCCTACTGAGCAGAAAAATGCTCGAAGGAGGACACACGGGAATGGAATTTATTCCGGAGGTATGTGCATAACATAGTGTGCACTGTTTAGGGGAACCTTCTAGAATACCTTGGGCATGTGAATTATCAAAAATTTAAAATTCACTCTTGAGACACCCAACGCTAATGGAAAACTGGAGTTCCCAGATCTGAACATAAACCCAAACGATGAAAAAAATTAGTTGTCATTGTATCAGAAATCTATTGATACGGGCATAATCTTAAATTACCGTAGCTGCACACCCATACATCATAACAAAAATTACGATTAAAGTGACTGTACATATTCTTTTCAATGCATTCAGTGAATGGCAATCCCCTGATGTAGCTCTTATGATAAACCGGGAGATCTGGTTTGAGCTTCATTATTCAACTGAGTGGTCTCCCGGTATTGATAAGGAGACGTTGGATAAAATAGGCACGAGAAAAAGTTAGAGCAATCACCCGCCAGCCCAAAAAAAGTAAAAATCAAATTAAATAAAAGTCTCATAAAAAATGAGGTTAAACCGATGTTTTTGGTTCAATAGAGATGAAACATCCTTATACTGTTGCGAAAAAACTGAAAAAAAGTATGTGCTCATAAGAGAAAAAACCAAATTTGCTTGCCCGCTCCAAAAATTTGTGGTCTCAGGACCTGCTTGACCAAAATTTTGCGATCACTAAGCGCAAAACTTACATTGTTTTTGGCGGTTTTAAGCGTATATCCTGTTCTTATTCAAGGCTTATTTAGCGCTGTTCTTACATAAATTCCAAGTACAATTTTAAGCGTTGATTTTATGTGTTCTCTCCGTTAATTGAAAGATGATTTTGCATTTTTTCGAAACTTAAACTGTTGCATTAACCTTAAATAAAATATTGTTCAACATAGCGTTGACTTTACAAATTATCAATATTTATGTAATAGATAACAAAAAATCAGAATCAGTGTTAGTTAAACCGGTAAAACGTATTTCTTTTTATGAAGTTGTTTGAATTCACGATTTAGTTTTATTAAAATTTATTGACAATTCAGCTGTTTGGAGAATGAGCCGGCTTAAAAACTCCACAAATTTTCAATTCAAACTCGGCAAACAAACTAAATAATTAGATGATATGAAAAGCAGGGTCCTATTCACTACGGCGCTCCTCGCTTAGAAGTGTTATAACCTATCGACCCATCAAGGCAAACATAACATAATGGAAAGCTTATTTGTCCGGCTATTATGGGAAAAATTGACTTTGTGAGCGTCCCGGCTATTGTGGGAAAAACTGGCTTTGTTTATCAGCCTAATTGTTATGATAAATTTATAAAATATTTTCAGCTTACTATGAAAATTGGGGATCTTGGGTGGCCGTTCTCTTGATCGATTTTTAGAGACCGGAACTGATATGGTATTCTAAATTGGTGCAAATTGCACGGACAAAACTCGAAAGCATTCAACCTTCTCTTTGCCACTAGTTCTAGGCAATCGTAAATTTGCGTATCTTAGTATCTAGTCAGCCACAACAACCAAGTTGAAAGATTTGAATTATTTAATTAAACGAGGTTCAATTAGTTTTAAGCGAAAAATTATTCTTTGGCACGACGTGATCAGCAATTTCTCAGCAAGCACAAGAGCAACAACAACACGGCCTGTAGTTCAACCAGCTGATCAAATTGATTGAGCAGTTCAAAAATAAAATTGCTGCCATTTTATACCTACAGAGAGTGGGAGCACCAAATTTGTTTCATTTCCTGAAAAACGCAAAGATTCTTTTTATAGACGCAAAAGATCTCCTCTCATATCGACTTCTTCTTCACCAACTCAAACAGGTGCATCCCCAAGTTGACTTAGAGTCGCACCTGTTCAATATAGTGCACGAACACCGTGACAACTTACGGAAGCTCATTCATCGAAAAAGATCGAAGGAGTATAAGAAGGTCGGTCAGCAGACAGAGGAGCCAACAAAAATTGAGTAAAGAAAAACTAGACTAGATCGAATAATGTGAGTTTTATATAAACTGTTTTCTTCAAAAGTGCCTCAGATAGATACTTTGTTGTCTCATAGGTGTCTGAGTGAAGTCTATAGTTTTTAATTTGTTTGTTTTTCATCGCGCCTGAATTAAAAACTTTGTTGTCTTCCAGGCGCTGGCGAAAAACAACTTTTTTTACCCGCCTTCCGATTTTTTTCTCGTCAAAAATAGATTAAGCTCCATCGTTCTAATTCATATCAATAGATAACGTTTAACAAGCTTACAACAATTCCCTGTCGTTAGCCTAAATACTCACTTGCTTTCTTGTAAGGAAAATTATTATGTCAAACGTACATAACGCTGCGAGAAAAACACTTGAATCACAATTGAAGGACGTTTATCCGACGATTGATAATTGATTGAACAAGGTGTCAGCACTGTCAGTGAACATCTACATTAAATCAAAAAAGAATGGGTCATTTTACTCCTCTGCAATTTACTAGCCCAACACAAAACCACACGTAAGCTAGTCAACGAACAGTCAAACATTGATGACATCATGGAAATAGTACATGAGGTAGTCAAAGAAAATTTAGTTCATTACTCCAAATTGAATGAGCAGCTGAAAAATTTTGTAACTGAAGGTGTTAAGGAAACTTATACAGAGAACTCATGTGCGCTCAAAATTGGAGTTTTACCAGGAGGGCGCCAGATCGGGTCATTTTCAACTAAATTCGCTTCAGCTGTTTTCCTGAAGCCAACGCCAATTCAGCTGAAGAACTGCTCAACGCGGAGCAGAATAGAGTTGTTAATTTAATTCATTTCCATGATGAACAAACAAATGCACAAAACATCAGGGAAGCAAAATTCAAATCGGAAGCAGCCAAGAACCTTTTTGGTAACTGAAAGCAGTCCGTTGGAAGTGAGACAGCTTCTCGCAAAACGAAGGAAATTTGTCCATTATGAATTGCCTGTCTTTCTGTCAGGAGCTCTGAACCAAAATGAAATCCAAGTAGAAAAATCAATGTTTCTCAAAAAGTGTGCCCTAATAGCCTGTGAGCTTCGAAACCAGACATCCGTATTAAAAACCAACAGCTATAATTTGAGGGTCAAAAAGTGAAAGAACTGGTTTTAACGAGCGAAGAAAAGAATGCCTTGAAACTGCCGCGTAATCAAAATTGACTACAAATTTCTCTTAGCTGCTTAGTTTTCTATACAAGAAGACTCCTAAAATTAGATAGTCGAAGAAGATTTGCTGTTGCTGCTGAATCCTTTGCATATGACATCATCGCTTTAACTGAGACTTGGTTGCCAGCTGATATCAGCGATAGTGAATTCTTCCCACCATTTTTGAAGTTAAGAATCTGAACGCCAAAATAACGTCTGCGTTTGCGGTTTCGCTCATAACTGTTAATGACGAAAAGCTCCTTATTTTGTGTTTGTACAACCCTTCTAGTAGCAGCAAATAACGAGTTACAATTGACGAAAACAAGTCTTTGCTCTGCTTTGTAGACAACGATGAGTGGAGAGTCAGCCGACTTATATGAGAAACAACTGGTCGATCTATTTGATTGCCAAAACTTTATTCCTGTTGTTTTCTTTCCCATTTTCAGTAAAAACACACTTGATCAAATTTTTGTTAATACTGATAGCAGAGTTATCGACGTCAACTGCGACGACTCTTTTCTCAACGTTTTTTAGTTTATCTGATCACATACCTATATTGTTAGATCTTGACCTGAGTCCTGCTAAAAACGAGAAAACCGCATTGCCCAGATTTTTGAGCTTCTGTAAATGCAATTACGTTGGTTTGAAGGAAAATCTAAGACTTAACCCCTTTAATCTTTTTTTTATAGCAACCGTGATCGGATGCTCAGCGAGTGGTATCATTGGTTATTCGAGGCGATCCCAAAATTTACACCAAGTCAGAGTAAGCGTAGATCTAACTTGCCTCCCTGGATCACACCCGCGACATCACATTTAATGAAAAAGCTTAACGTGCTTCAAAGAAAACAAAATTCACTAATCAACCATGATCCATTGAGACTCAAGATAGAAACGTCGACAAACAGTCTAGCAGAAGCCGTAGACCTAGACCAGAAAAAATACGAATCAAAGCTTTTCAACTCACGGAATTCACAAGCCATGTACAATTATTTTGAAAGCTTACGGAAAGGACTGCCAGTTCCTCCTCACTTTATATGGAACAAAGCGTAGCGAACAGTGATGCTGTAAAAGTCTCTCTTTTTAATAAATATTTCTGTTCAGTTTTCACCGTGTCATCGGTCCTCAAAAACAATTTGAAAGAAAATAGAATTTTGAACTGTTTTACTGTGACGGAAAAGAAGCAGTAGTTGGAACTATGGGGTCATTAGACGAATAAAAGTCATGTGGGTTTGATAACTTGCCTTCAGTTGTCCTCAGGAACTGCGCAAAAGAACTTACGAAGTCAATCTCCTAGTTATTTAATAATTTTAGGCGTTGATTCGAAAGTTCTGAAAAAATTTTTGTATGGCTCAATTGTCAATTTTTTCAAAAAACTCATAGCAGATTCACAGTACGGTTTTTGTGAAAGAAGATCAGGTATTCTTCAAATGATTACCTACTCAGATAAAATATACAAATTTAGTTCTGAGATCAATCGTGAAAATTGCTCATTTTTCTTTGATTTTTTGAAGGCTTTGGATCAATTGATCATGGAATACTCTTACGTAAGCAGTTCAAGATCTTAAAGAAGTACATGAGCGGCAGACTGCAATAAGTGAAAAATGGAAATCTAAAATAGGAGAATTCGCCGGTCACCTCGTGTGTACCTCGGGGGTTCAAAACTTGGGCCTCTACTTTTTCTTATTTTCATTAATGACTTACCTGAAACTGTTTTCAACTCCAAAGTCTATCTTTTTCTCTGACAATCTCAAATTGTTATATAAAGAAAATCTTGGAAACGCACACGGAATGGAACAAGATATCGATTCAATATTGCGTTGGAGTTACATAAATTACATCAACTTCAATTTATTGAAATGTCAGTACAAAGATTTCAATATCAAGTCGAGGTTAAGTCCGGTGTTGAGTCAATGGTCGCTAGAACAGTTAAGAACTGTGGAGGACCACGGAATCGCTATGAGCAATAGCTTGACTTGGAAGGAGCATGTAGAATTGCGGACTCGTAAAGTCAATAAATTCTTCCATCAAATTGAAAGAAAAACATCATCTCTCATGACGGTTACTGCAAAACTAAATCTTTATAAGAGTACGCTTATTCCAATCTTAATCTATGGATCTAACTGTTATAAGCCTTCAAAATCTGACATGCGACTCTTAGAAAAACCTCAAAAAAAGTTTCGAAATGGATCCTACCAAACCTTATTTATAGCAAACAACTAAATTACCTGAACTCATTTCCTCTCAACTATTATATTGTGCTAAAAAATTTTCTCCTGCTATCGAAATTGGTGCACAATTATTATGCGTTCAACATCAGCCAGCGTATTAATGTTGCGCAAAGAAGGTCAAGTTTTCGGTTTGTGTTGCCTGAAATCAAAAAAGAATTTCAGCGGTCAACTTTTTCTGTCGAACCACATATCGAGCAAATTTTATTAATAGTAAAAATAATAAAATTGAAAAAATTATTATTAAAAATTATTAATTATTAAAAAAAATTTTTTAATAAAATTATTAAATTTTTAATGATTTAAGCACCATTTAAAATCTCAACGGTGCAGAAAAATTACAGCAGATAAGTTTTGAGTTTTCGCCTGAATAAAATTTTATATGTTATCAGTTTCAAATCAAATGAGAGTTTATTCCACTCAACAGCGACAGCATGCAATAACGAACGTCTTACAAAGTTGGAGCAAAATTTGGTGAAAAGTAAATTGTAAAAATACTGAGACCTCGTAACCCTTGTTTTTCGTGTCATTAATTCCGATAAATATAGTGGGAGTTTGCCAGGCTGATGTATAAACTGATGCGCATATAACAGGACTTTGAACACAATGCGCTGACTAATTGACAGACAGTGCAGTTGCTTCAGGAGGCTGATTTTGAAGGTGGAAATTGAAAGATCAAACGCGCGGCAGAGTTCAATTTTCGCTATAGATTCGATAACAAAGTTTGGCAGACCATAACAAAGAGAATAACAGTAGTCAACACGTGATAACACTAAAACCCCGATTAACTCTATTAAGACTCATGTTTTAGTTTGATCGCAAATCGACCACACTTTACGGAGATAAGAAAAAGAATTCGAACAAACAAAGTTGATTGTCGTTGCAGAGTAAGATGACAATCAATATAATAACCTAGACTTTTTACCTTTTCAATGTAGTCACCATCTTCTGGCAAACGTAAAAATCATGTTTGACAATTTTACATTTCCAAATAATTATAAACTCACACTTATCCACATTCATTTTCAAATTTAATTTGCTAAACCAACGTTGAATCGAGGTCAGAATATCATCAAACGTGCATTGACAGAGGGTCGAACCGAATACAAAGCAAACAACTGTATCATCTGCGTAGAAATAATTGTTTATTCCCAGTTCTTTCAGCTTATCTTCTAAAGGCAGCATGTCACAGGAAAAAAGTAAAGGACCGTAGTGTCAAGAGCCGACCCTTGTGGCACACTCATCTTAACTTTAACATCACCAGAAAGACATCCATTTATGATAAATTGCTGCGAACGATGCGAAAGATAATTTTTAATAAACAGTAACACTACCGATTGCAAACCAATCGTTTTCCTTAATATTTCAAATAAAAATTGATGATCAAAAATTTCAAACGCTGCGGACAACTCTAACCCAATATACATCACGGAGCGCGATTTGTCTAGATAGCAAAGAAGACCACTAAAGACTTGCGGTTGCCGTTGCGGTTGAACTCAATAAAGCCGTTGCGGTTGAATTGGAGCAACGAAAAGCACTCTGATACTTGCTCATGAGAGTATTGGATTCCAGATAGGAAATTTTCTGTTCCAATACAACTCTTTCAATAACTTTTGACAAGAGTCTTAGATTTTTACAATGTGATAACTCGACAACAACTCAAGATCAAGGTTAGACTTCTTTATGAGCGGTCTCACGAGTCCTTGTTTGAATTGATTGGGAAAGTATCCTGTGTGGAGAGTGAAATTGATTAAAGCAATGGAGTAGTCTGGACAATTTGTCAAAACAATTTTTACATAACCTCATTGGTTTTACATCATTCGGTGCCGTATTGTTCGAAATTTTTCCTAGAAGTAATTGCAGAGCGCTCAATAATAAAAATTGAAAAATTTCCAGGGTAATTGTATGTGAATCATTCAATTCTAGACCATTCGTTAGATGGAGTGAAAATAATACTGCTTCTATTTTCTTAACGAAGAAAGCATTTAACTTCCTTGCTAGACATTCAGGCTCCCCTAGTGACTGCGGCAGGACAGCATTTTTTTCCCAAGAGGTGCTGCAGCGTACAATACTTAACACGCTGATTTTCACTAGCGACACATTTTTTTTTGTAAACAGCTCAATGTACTTCAAAACTGAATTAAGAAATCGGCTTTTGGCTTGGAAATTTGCATTCTTTCGGTAAGCTTTCTCAGACTTTCTTCTCAATCTTTTCATCGTATTTAGCTCATCTTCAACGAAAGGGGACGCATGATTTCTCACATATTTAGCTTTCAGAGATTGCTGGTTATCAACATAGCTAACTTCATTCATGAAATCACTGTTCCAAACATTTTCAGGATTATCTCTGTTGATCAGAGCAACAAAAATTTTCTGCAAACGCTGGCACGTCAAAATTTTGCCATTTTCTGCATGAGGCCCTTCTTTACAGCTAAGTTCTTGTGCTTTTGCAGAAGATCAAAAAGCACAACTCCATGATCAGAGCTTGTAACGAAAATTACAAGAGGTTATGACACTTCAACCTCCTCGGATGTAATGATCTGGTCTAAAACTGCACAAGATTTGTGAATAGGCAGAGTAACTTGCTGTTGCAAACCAAATTCATCCAAAAAAGACATCCAGTTTCTTGACGCATCGTTTGACTGCAGCATAGAAATATTGATATCGCCTACAATAATTTTTTTTGAAAGCGCTTCCTCCTCAAAAAACGAAGTTAACTCTCATATAAAGGCACGTACATTAGTATTTTGTTGACGATATATACAAACCAAAAGATACACCAACTTGCCCAGCGTACATTTAAGAAAAGCCACCTGCGCGTTCGTAAAGCACTTGTTTGAAAAAATACCGACACGTAAAATTCCAACATCGAACACCGCTAATCCTCCACCAATTTTTTTCTCTTCTGTTTGCACTTAAGTATTAATAGCCACTTGGGCAACACTGTTGTAGATAGAACTCATCATTTGCGTTATCTTTGATCCATGTTCCGGTTAAAATTATGAGGTTAAGATCGTTTGCTTCTATAAGATTTCTTATTTGCGATTTCTTGTTGCATTATGTAAACATACTTTTACACGGTCATTGACATATTTGAAATTAGGTAGTCATGTATCAAAGGAGATCAACCATTCCCCCGCTTTCTGATTTAAATAAAATTAGGAAAATGAAACGTTTTTGGGCCAGAAATTGGGAGATTCATCTTGATCATTATCGAATATGAATACACAGTGGAAAGATTTCAGACGAGATTCTTCCCTGGATATTTCACGGATACACAGTAGTTCAACTCCCTTGTTCTTGAAGTTTATACCATTCGCAGGGACAGATTTGCTTAAACAACCAATGTAAAAATTCCGTCTTTTCACTGGTCTTTTAATTGCCCTGATGGCCGTCTGATGATGGATATTTAAGCCGGTCTTGAAAACTTTTATCTTTTTGTTTTGAGACTCCTTGTCGACATGCAACTTTTCATTGCCTTCAGCTTTCCGTTTCTTTGAATTACGATCGCTAGCAGTACTGTCAGTCCGATTTCTGAAAGCTGCTCTAAGATACGGATAACCAGGTTTCTTCACAGAATTTATCTCCAGCTTCAGTGATTGATTTTCAGAAGTCAGCGAGTCTACTTTCTCTAAGTTAACTTCACGAAAAGATATTCATTCAAGTGCTGATAACTCTGTTGTAAATTTTGGCAAACAACCCAGACAAGACCAAATATCATTCAAATGCAATTTGTTGTCTGAGCAATTCCAAGGCACGATCCATGAACACAATTAGATTTACATCGAACGCAGATAACGAGTTCTTATTATTTACATAAATTCATGCACATAGTGCATGGGGGATTGGATGGGGGAGGCGGCGGATGTGAGGCCGTCATTTTTAGGACAAACCAATATGGTCCGTAGACTGCAGTACGCGCTGAAAAAGTCCTAATTAAACGAATAGTCTAAATCCTATTAACCCAATAAAAAACTATAATAAGACAAATAAATCATCTGAACAAATGAGGAGAACTCTCGTGCCAAATGTTGATTGAGGCAAGAATATGCAGAGGAATAATTTTTTTGAGTAACTTAGCTAGATGAATAAATCAAGCAGATGCGGAGAAACCTCACGCTAAAAACTAGAAAAATTCAAATCAAGATATTTTGTACCAGATACGAATTCTTCCGCTGGAACCTGAAATCCCCAGTAATTGGGGCTACCCAAACAATGTCAGGCCTCTTATCAGTCAGTAAATAACAACAATCGCGAGCTGAATAACAGTATATAACCTCCCGGGAGCAAAATGTACACTAATTGATAAGTTCATCGCAACAATTAGGCTTAATTTAAATACTTTTTTATGCAGAATTATTGAGTGTCTGTAAAAAAAAGCAAGTCCTCTGGAAATTTGTAGCCATATAGGTTCCCGTTTGGTCAATTTTGACGATTACAAATGCGTGACAACACAACACCATTGTTGTGATAAAAACATTAGAAAATTCAAAAACAATCACTTTAAAAATAAAATTAGTAAAGCTGCCATTTCCATCCTCAACCTTTGGGAAAAAACGAAGAAGTGCAAAAAATTCTTTAAAAGAGAGTGACACAATCGCTTCGTCGTCAGATTGTTAACCCGGAAAGTTTTTTTCTTGTTTACATTAATGAAAACATATGATTTGCTACTCAATCGTTCTCTATGCCCCTTCTTGATTTTTATGAAAAGAAGTGCTAATTTGTTTGCAGAAGGACAAAACCTTTTGTTTTTGAAAGACGTATGTTTGAGCGGTTGAAACAAGCCGTGTAGCACTTTGTCGCCTTGCATGTTGTTAGACAGCATTAGGGACCTTTATGGAAGTGGATTTGCCAACAACGTTAATTGCTAGAAAATCAATTTTTGTTAACGTTACCGTACAATAAATTGTGATTAAAATGCCAGTAATGTACAGTGTATATATACAGGATGCCAGTGTATATATACAGGATTTTTTTTCACTGTTAACGGCCGTATATATTAATCACACTATTGTTAGTTTGTAATAATTTAAATATCACAAATTAATTTTTTTATTATATTCAGTTTTTTATTTGAGTCCAAATAGCTCAGCACGGCATTTCCTTTCAGAAAGGTTAATTGACATATCAAAAAATGGACACGTTATCTGCAAATATCAACGTTCGCTCGTGTGCTGACTTTATATGACCTCGATAGTGTAAGACATGAATAATTTTTTATTTCCTTCAATATGATTTTCTTTTTGCGTTACCCCTTTGCATCTAAACTTTAAATCGGGCTCATAAAAGAGGATTCTAAAAGTTTACATAAATGTCTAGGACTGTTCTTCGAGATAATAACAAATTTTTTCTTCAGAATTAAGATATTTGACTTTATGTTCGAATACCACGACTCAGATTAGACCTGGTTTCTTGGGGTTGTAATCTGCATTTGTCCAATTAGATCTTTGGAGCGTCGCTCCACTTTCAATGAAGGTAGGGATTTTGTTAATCTATCCGCTCCCATTTCGTATGTTGGCGTGTAGTTGAGTTGAATCGTTTTATCTTCAAATTATTCAGAGAGAAAATGGTTCTTTGTATCGATGTGTTTCGATCTCTTATGGAATAATTCGTTTGTCGCAT
Source organism: Convolutriloba macropyga (assembly GCF_964194025.1). Lineage (NCBI taxonomy): Eukaryota > Metazoa > Xenacoelomorpha > Acoela > Convolutidae > Convolutriloba > Convolutriloba macropyga. The sequence goes on from NC_134475.1 coordinate 43,356,834, forward strand.
TTTTGATTGCACTCTGGTTATCTTCGCCAATTGCAGTAGGTTTGTTACGTGGGTAACCCATCTCTTTTGAAAGACTTTGAAAAAATATGACTTCCTGTACTGCTGCGGCTAGTCCCTGATACTCTGCTTCGCATGATGATCACACAACTGTTTGCTGTTTTAGAACTTGCCAAGTGACTGCTGCACTATTTTTTTTCAAGTTTGAAATTGTATCCAGTAGTTGATTGTCGATCATTTACATCACTGCTCCAATCTGCATCTGATTCTCCAAGTGCTTCAAAAATATTGTCGTGTGGAACCTTATTTGTGGAATTTTTTTGGAAACTTTAAGTATCTCAACATTCGCTTTCCGGCTGACCAATGACCAGTTGTAGGTCCCTTCATGAAGCTTGAAAGACTATCGGTGATGCACATGATGTCATGTCTAGTTTGCTTAGCTAAAAATAACATTGCTCCTACTAGTCTTCTATGGATTGTTGCATTAGCTTTGCTTGACTCTGGTTCAGGTTTTTCTAAATTTAGCTTAATCTCTGCTTGCGCTTTTGAAGATTTGCAATCACCCTTTCTGAATCTTTGAAAATTGTTCTCAACATGTGTGCTCTGAACTAGACTGATATTTTTCTAATGGTTTTCAATTTTCATGGCTAAAAAGCACTTAAATTCTCCACAGTCCTCCATTTTATAATTTTTTTCTCGGAGTATTTTAAAATTCTGAACTTCTTCTTTGCTTGTGCATGGTATAACTAAGTCATATACCCAGCTTAGTAATTATATATTTTTTTGCCTTCAGTTTTGTAGAAAAAACAACAGTCACTTTTGCGTTGTTCAAACTTCTCACATTGCAGATACTTTTCTAATTCTTGATAACAACTTTTAGCTGCCTGTTTTGGATCGTAGATGCTTTTGTTGATCTGAAGACTAATTTTTGTCCATTCTGATCTCGTTCTTCTAAAATATTTTAGGTTGCTCCTCAAAAACCCCTTCTTCAGTTTTTGAATGTAGGTAAGCTTATTTTACGTTCATATCTCTGAGCACTTAGTTTACCCTAGCAGCTAGAAACAGCAAATTTCTAAATGATTCGCGTTTACCTGTTGGTGCGAAGGTATCGAAATATTCAAGACCATCAATTTGCTTTAATACTTTTGCAACATAACGTGCTTTGTTTTTTTAATAGCACCGTTCTCGTTTGTTCTGAGTTTCTATACCCATTTTCCAGGTTTTACATTTTGACCTGTTTGTATTTTGAAATAAATCCCAAGTGATTGAATCAATCATTGAATTATATTCCAGTTGCATAATGAATCTTGATACAATTCTTTGTCTTCTGATTCAATAGCACTCTTGTGAAAATCTGGTTCTATCAAAGACTCATAGCAATGTGAAGAATGCGGAAAGTGTTGAGCATAACGTTCTAGCAACTGTCTATTACTGAAACTTCGCTTAATATTTTTTTCTTGCTGATCTTGACTTTCTCTTCTTTCATTTTTCTCGAACAGAATCTAACGTCTAGCTGCAGTATTGAATGAGCTAGGTGTCATTAATTTTGCACAATGTTCAATAACTTGCCTTTCGGTCGGAACTTTTTTTGGTTCAGAAGTTTTCTTCGTTTTTCACTAGAATCTGGAATTACTGTTTTTGTTTTATCCTCTCTGTTAAAGAACACTTTCTGTATTTACAATTTGTTTTACTTTTGCGGTTTCAGTTTTTGGCTTGAGAGATTCCGTTTGACTTCAATGATTATTGTCTGCATTTAACTCACACCATTCACTCGAAATGATCTTGTGTTTCTGGTACTGTGAACTCACGATTAATTTTGTTTTCCTCACAAAACTTGTTAAACTTTTTGTTTTCATACCTTCTGCTGTTTTCTGATTAAAGATTTTGAGGGGCTCCATTTCCAATTAAATACTCTTTGAAACATTTGAGTACCTCAGATTTGTACTTCATGTACTTGAGAGTAGCGTAGCCGCTAAATTCATCAGTGAAGGAAACAACATATCTACAACCATTACAACTAGAGGGAGTTCTAAGTTCAAGTACATCAGAGAAAAATCTTTCAAGTTTTGAGTAGCTTTATTCTCACATAGTGTAGGTGCTGGCTTCTTAGATATCTTACCAAGTGCACAAGTTGCACAAGACTCGTTGTTTTCTTCTGTTTTGATGTTTAATGTGTTGCCTACGTCTTTTAAATATAATTGTCCTACCTTCTGTTCCAAAAGTTTGATTGGTATTTGCTCCATTGAAGTTCACGAAGTGAGGCTTTTTGAGTGGCTGGAATAGTAGAAAAGAGAGTTTTCGCTTGTGACAATTTTGAACTGTTCACCAGTTTTAAGTTTCAAGACACTGCTTTTACTGAAATGCATCATTGAACGTCCATTTTCAAATATTTTGGAAGTTGAAACTGGATTGGTTTTGTAATTGGCACACGCAATACTTGCTTCAATTATAAGACAACGTTTACAACCTCAGAATCATTTGCAGTTATCTCAAGTTCTCCTATACCTTCAAAATTTGTTTTCCCTCCATCTAGGTTATTAAAAACTGTATCTAATTTTCTCTAGTTTTTAACCCATTGTCTATGAGTTATCACCTGATCTGTACTGCCTGAGTTTAGAACTAGTTCAAGTTACATGCTCCGAATTATTGTTTTTATCACTTTGTAAACTTGAAGCTAAAACTTTATGACACAATGTTTTTACACACTTGAGCAAAATGACCTTTTTTTCATACTGTGCAATGTGCACTGTCTTTTTTAGAACAATTCGCTTTTACATGTCCTGTTTATTCGCAGATATAAAAAGTTAGGGCTTTTTTGTTCTCACTACTTGAGCTATCTTGCTTAGGCTGATAATGACCAACTGGTTTCATTTGAGGACAAAATGATTTTGAGCTCTGATATGGTCTTTTTGTCGTCATAGCAATATTGTCGTCTCCTGGCTTTGAAATTGTTCTTTCAAAAGTCTGCAGTCTCGTTGTCCATCACCAAGTCTTTTCTCGCTGACGCAATTATGTCTGGAAGAATCCAACGTCATTCTCAGAGAGCACCAAATTTGGTTTTTGCGCTTTTCACTTTCAACAAGTGCCGCTTCTCTTTCTGGTGTCAGTCTCCAATTTTCTTTCCTGTCATCTTCTGATGCTTTTTTGCCAAGTTCTGGCGGTGCCTCTGGGAACTCTTTTGTACCCACCAGGGTGTCAAGTTGTTCCTTTTTCTGAGCGGATGCTGCAAATCGCGTGGACCAGGTAGCAGAGTCATCTTGAAGAACACTGAAGCTCATCCACTTAATGTTGCTAATTGACTCTATTCTTTGACAATTTGATCACTTTAGTTTTGGTAACCTTTTCTTTGACTGAATAAATTTTTGAGATTTCAAAATTTAGTGAGGGAGTAATTTAATAAAAATCACTACTCTAAGCCCATAAACTGATAGACAGGAGCAACCTCAGCTAAGCAGATTTGCGTACAAATTTAATTGCTAGAAAAAATATTTAGTGTTGAAATTACCATACAACAAATTCCGATGGAAATGACACTGATGCACACTGTATACACATGATTTTATTCAATGTCAAAGGGCGTATATAGTAATCACACAATTGTTAATTTGCATCACTGCCTAATTTTGTTTTTTTCTTTGTATTCAGTTTTCTGTTTGAGTCCAAATTGCTCAGCACAGGCATTCCCTGTTAGAAAATTGAATTGACACATTGAAAAGTTGACACGTGTTCTGTAAATTTCAATGTTCGCTCATGTGCTGACTTTATGTGAATTCTATAAAATAGGACATGAAGGAGTTTTTATGTTGTTCAATATGATTTTGTTTTTGCGTTCTCCCTTTTCATCTAAAGGTGGAATTGGGGTCACAAAAATTAGTTTGAAAGTTAACAAAAATTTCTAAGACTGTACTTTGTGATAATAAGAAATTTGTTCTTGAAAATCAAGATTTTCTACTTTAAGTTCTAATACATGTTCCTGCTTTGTTCACATCTGACAACTATGAAATTAGTGATAAAAAGAAGATTTTTGTTAAACTAAACTTTGGAAACCTCAGAGAAAATCACTATTAACCTAAATTTATTGAAAAGAATTGCCATTTCTTCGACCCTCTCTTTTTTCCATTTGACCATTTCATATTTTATCATGTCAGTACTTCTCATATTGAGACAATTTGCCTCCAATGCAAGACGGCGTTATAAAAAAAATTCTTTTTTTTCATACTGACAGTCAAGTTCGCGAGTAAAAGAGAGAGTAAAAGTGGTTTTCAACTTCTGATTGTGCTTTGCCTTTGCGTATGCCAATATCCAGGCTCCCTTAATTCTGTATCTCTAGAGTAAGATGCTGCCCAATAATCTTTTAAGACGATGGAACCTCTTTCAACATTCTGAAAGAATCTTACAAGATCTTACAAGATAACTTTCCATAGTTTACTCGGGTCACCTCAGAGCGGAATAAACAAGTGACGACATTGTTGTGTCCATCCTCTTTAAATTATAAATTCTAATTTATTTGCTTGCAGTGTTCTGAAAAAATGCTAATTTTTAGTTATTAATTTAGATGAGTTTGTATGGCACTCAATGCGGACGAAAAAAATGAAAAAAAATTTTTCAATCTGTTGATTCAAACAGGGCTTCAATGTTTTTTTAAAATGTGCGAATTTTGGGTTTCAGGTTTTGGATTATTAAAACCAGCGTTTCGTTGTATGTCTGTTATCTCGATTTTATCCATGTCTTGCTTCTTTGTAGGAATCTTGCAAGACGGATTTTTATCTTTTAAAGATCTTGTAAAACATATGTTTATTTTATAAGAATCTATTCAGACGAATGCTTATCTTGCAAGAAATTTGTAAGACAAAAATTCTTGTTGTCAGATTCTGTCAAAAAAGAATTGTAAGAAGATAACTCCTGTGGCAAGATTTCGACGAAACCTTTCAAGTCCTAAAAGATAACGATCCCTAGTTTACTCGGGTCACCTCAGAGCGGAATAAATAGATGACAACATTGTTGAATCTATCTCTCTTTAAGTTTTTATTTTTATATTATTTTGATTGTGAAGGAAGCTTATTTAGTATTTATTAATTTAGTTGTATTTATATGACAGTGAAAGTGGACAAAAACAGTGAAATTATGTTTTTTCTTTTGATAAATACTGTGCTTCATTATATTTGCTACAAAAATTGGGTAAATTTTTGGTTTCAAGTTTTGCACTATCGAAAAAAACAGAGTTTTGTTTTATGTCCACTGTTAAAATTTTACGCCTTCCAAGAATTGTGAGCAGACTTGTATAAAAATTTTGTAAGAATTTGCATTCTCTTGCAAGATTCTGATAGAATCTTACAAGAACTTACAAGATATCCATCCCAAGATTACTCGGGTCCCTCCAGATCGGAATGAACAGATGACAACACTGTTGGATCTATCTCGCTTTAAAAAAATGAATGGCTCACAGCACCCCTTCAATCAAAATTCCGTCGAAATCCATTTTGCCATGGAGATTCTATTGCAGAAATCAGTTCTAAAAATTTTTGAAAACAAATACACGGATATTTTAACGCGTAGAAGTTTAGCAAATTTAACGTTATTGATTGGTTCATTTCGATAGATCAAATTAGAATTACTGTGTGCTGAGCTGTCCCTTTTTTCACCCCACTGCAAACATGTTTTGAACTGGCCAGCTTGATTCAAATACGATGAAATCCATCAAAATTGATCAAATCAAAACTCAAGTAAAAATTTTCCGATATAGTCCAGTGCCCCCCACAATTATAAGGAAGCGCCATCTGTCACGTCAGTTTTGAGAAAATTCGCAGTTTATTTAGAGAGCCATGCAACACATCGTATATACAGGCAGACACCAGCCACTAAAATTGCGTCCTTTTTTGTGCCCGTTTTTTTTCCATTCCGTCCAAATTGAGTCTCCTTCACCAGTCAAATACGAATCAATTTTCCCACAACATTGAACTCATAGCTAGTCTAGTTAGTCGGGTGTTATGTTTGCAGAACATATTTACCAGTTTCAACTATCTGGGTAGCATTTTTTGTAGAGAAAAGAATACCCTTACTGTTGTAATTATGTATAGATTAGTGCTATTGTTAATTTCGGAGCAGTACTTCAAATTGTGATAGGAAAGCCGCAAGCAAAAGTCCACTTCCTGCAGAAAACTCCTCGGGGAATGAACCTCTTTTAAAAAGGTATTTTTTCTAAAAAAAGAGCCTTTACTTGATTTCTTCAATAAAAATGACATTCGAAAAACAAATCTTACCTTTAAAGTCCGAAAACTAAATTTTACCTAGGTTAGCCCTTACATAGAAATTTTTCAAAATGCAGTGACTCCTTTACAATAAATCAAACTGATAGGCTTTCATTCGAGAAAATAATGACAGCAGACAAAACAACACAATACGAAAGCAATTTTACAGAAGAACGAAAAAATGAAAAGATTACAGAAAAACAAGTTGAAGACAAAATTGATGACGTACAACCAATGGTTGTGTCCATTAAACCGAGACCATCCAATGTATAATTTGGAAGACCGATCAAGTCAATTTTTCCTTTTGTCAAAACAAAAAAAGAGGGAATTGGAAAACAAACCAGATATTTTCCTTCAAACAGAGGACCTTGCTACCAGAGAATGACTAATAATATCTCCTAATCTCAGTCAGGCCTTTCTTAATGCTACAGTGAGTGCAAGAAACACACTTCCTAATCCCAAAAAACTAAAGCTAGCTTCAACACAGTATTGGCGAAGATGAGATAAAAGATGAACTTTTAAACAACAATGTTATGACATTAAGTAAATTTTCATGATTTATTTCAATAAGTCATTATTGCTCAAAGAATCCATTTAGCGCTTCAAGTAAAGCAATGCTGCAATGGTCAAAAATTTGTTACTAAAGAAAAAATGGAGTAATGCAGTTCGATATTTTCGATGTTCGCAGAAGCACAGTGTTAAAAAATGCACTGTTCAAAAAACGCTAAGTTTTCAAGCTGTGGTGGTGATCATAATACAGATTATCGCTGCTCCCGGCCTATCAGCGAAAGCTAGCTGAGGTTTCAATCAAGATAAATGAGAGTAAATACTGAGCTGCAGCATACAAATTCAAACTGCAAAACTTTTAGTTGTCTCCTTCTAAGGAAAAATTGCTGTTGTTGTAGCTGCTGAAGTTCTGAGCAAAATACGAACTTTTCTTACTTTCATGTTTTAAAATGATATAATAAATATTATCTCTAACAGCGCTTCACGAGTGTTCAATGCAAAAATTGATAGTCAAAGAGTACATGAGAGCTTTAAAAGCACAAAAAATCTGTCAAGCAATCTAGAGAACGGTGATAAATTTACTCAAAATAGATAAACTCAAAGTTTTGCAATGAAACTGATGTGGCCTGAACAATTAATCTGCAACCTAATTTTAATTTCAGCAGAACCAGACTTAAAAAATTTCTTTGTGAGTAAAGTTCAGACATCGCGAAAAACAATCACGCTGAATTACTACATCGTGGCAACCGAAAATTTTTTGAACGGCTATCATGGAAGAAAAATTTCAAGGAGAAATTTTTCCTAGGATAATTGTCAAACTTTTTTGCATGTTTTGAAATCATAGCTCCCCCACCATGAACTAAAACGATTGTACCATACAGAAAACAACAAGATACTTCTCGATCTAATCGACAAGGACGATTTTAACAAACTTAACAACAATCATTACATCTATCAATCAATCGAAGGAGAAAAGCAAATTATTCTTGTTTTGAACATTTGTTGTAGTACCCTTCTCGAGCAGATTAACAGTTTTCATTTATCTGAACATCTAGGCAACGACCAAAAAATAACAACCACTACATCAGATCTTAGAGAAACAAAACGTTGCAATTTATATCGAACAACAACCGCAAAAGATTAGGAGAAAACGCCCGAAAAAAATTTCCCAAAATTATTGAGACACAACAACAGACATATTACCTAGAAAAAGAAATCAAACATCAAAGACCAATCAAATGGCCAAAAACTATCAACCCGTGAGTTTTACAATTTGCTAGCCAAAGTGGTTGAGACTGTTGCGAAACTGTTAATGATATGAAACAACGCTAAAACGAAAATTTGCTCGGTGAGACCAAGAGTGCTTACAGAAAACATTGCTGCACCACTAAAAACGTTATAAGATTTACTCAGCATTCAACTGAAGTCTTTCAGTGATCCTAGAAAATTAGCCTAGTCTGGTTAGATTAGAAAAGCGTCTAAATCTGTATGATATCTGATTATTCCACAGCTACACTTGATTGATTCAAATTTTCAGGGGGTAAATTCCTTCATGTCACAGAACGACACATTCGTGAAGATAACATCTACTGTTAGTGTTAATTTTTGCCCAAAATCCGGAGTACCTCGGGGGAACTTAATTGATCCCATTCTCTTACTTATAAAATCAGGCAATTGTCTTGGCTGAAAGCCCAATTTTCCCAGTTCTCTGATGATTTTGCCTTTTACTACAGGACACAGTCTATAAAACAAATTCATAAACATCTTCAATGATCACTGAAAAATTTTCTTGAGTTGTGTGAGTTACTAAAAATCAGGATGACCTAGAACAAAAATTTTATTCAACCATTTAAATTCTTAATGGGGAGTCTTGAAGTTAAAATATGCAAAAATTTGACAATTCTACTGAAAAAATTTTCTGCAGTAGTAGTGGCCTTCCAGCGGAATCAGAAGCATTCTTTATCCAATAATCAGCAACGAGGGCCATTTGATGCATGGTTTTAGTGTTTCTAGAGTTCTTCAGTTGCTATTGCTTTCCTTTTCAACTGGTTTCTGTTTTATAACATTGTTAGTCTTTATTAAAATAAAGGAGCCATGATAGCCGTTCGAACAAGTTGTTGGATTGGAAGGTGTGTTTTTTGCGCCCACTATAGCAGTTGGAAAGGCCGGAGTTAGACTAGGAGAGGTCCTTGAAATAACTGCTTCGTTTTCAATTCCCTGTAAAGCTTTGTTTTGACTGGAGGAAAAACTGATCAGATCATTATTCCAAACTATATTTGTGATGGTCTGGGTTCGATGGACACAACCATTGGTTGTACGTCATCAATTTTGTCTTGAACTTTGGTAGTCTTTTTTCTTATTTTCCGTTCTTCAAAAAAATTGCTTTTGTCTTGTACTCTTTTGTCTGCTGTCATTCAGGCCTTGGTTAGAAACCTATCAGCATGGGTCTAACTTTCCAATAACTTCTCTGTAAAGGCTAGCTTGCGTAAAATTTAGTTTTGAGGTATCAAAGGTAAGACATTTTTTCAAATGTCAGTTTTATTGAGGAAATGTTAAGAAAAACCAAAGTTTTAAGAAAATCAAGAAAAAGTTGTGTTTTAGAAAAAATCTCTTTTCAAAAATGTCTCACTCCCAAAAGACTTTTTCTACACGAAGTGAGCTTTTGCGTGTTGCTTTCCAATCACACTTTGAAGTACTCATCCGAAATTAACAATGGCACCAATCTATACATAATTACAACGATAGCGCCATTATTTTCAGTACAAGAAAGCTCCTATATAGTTGAAACTGGTAAAAAATAATCTGTAAATTTAACAGCCGACTAGCTAGAAGTTCAATATTCTGGTTAAATTTGATTCCTATTTGCCCTATAAATGAGACTCAATTTGGACGCAATTGAATTAAAAGGTGAAAAAAAATTGAACCAATTTTTGAGTGACTCGTGACTGCCAGTAAACGCAATGTGATGCACGGCTCTTTACCAGTAAAGCTAAGTCGCTCAAAGTTGACGCGACAGCTGATGCTTATTTTTAATTTTGGGGGCACTGAATGGTTTCGGAAAATTTTTGTTCGTGTTGTGTTTTGATGAATTTTGATGGACATTGTTGTATTTGAATTGAATTGGCCTGTTCGAATCGTATTTGAAGTGGCTGTGAAAAAACAGAGAGTTCAACACGCAGAAACACTATTTACATCCATTGAAATGAAGCAATCAATCACATGAATTTGCTAATCTTCTACGCGTTACAAAATCCGTGACCTTGTTTTCAGAATTTTTTAAGAACTGTTTTCTGCAAAAATAATCTCAAGGTCAGAACTTATTTCGAATTCCTTTTGATGGAAAGCGTTCTCTGAGCAATTCAAAAAAATTTTTAAAGAGAGTTGGACACAACAATGTTGTCATCTATTTATTCCGCTCTGAAGGGGCCCCGAGTGAACTATGGAATGTTATCTTGTAAGGTCTTGTAGGATTCTGTCAGAATGTTACAAGAGATTTCATCGCCTTAAAAGATTATTGGGCAGAATCCTACTCAAGAGATACAGACTTATAGGACCCTGGATATTGGCGAAAGCAAAAGCAAGTCACCATCAAGGCTGAAAAAAATTTTTCTCTCTCTCTCTATTACTCGGGTACTTGCCTGTCCGTATTTAATATTTATCTTTTTTACATAACGCCAATATGAAAAAAATTGACACGATAAAGATATGAAATCATAGTATTGTCTTCTAGTATAATAGTGATTGTCTTTTGAATTCTCTCAAGTTCATTATCTCAACAATGGTGTTTTGTTATTACGCATTTGTAGTCGTCAAAGTTGAATTCTCTCAAGTTCATTATCTCAACAATGGTGTTTTGTTATCACGAATTTGTAGTCGTCAAAATTGAGCAAATGCAATTCACAATCAAAACTGAAAATCACTTTCTCTCCCTTTCTCTCTCTCTCTCTCTCTCTCTCTCTCTCTCTCTTTCAATCTCTCTCTCTCTCTCATTCTCTCTCTTTTAATCGGGGACTTGACTGTCCGTATGAAAAAGCCAACTTTTTTAGATAACATCCTCTTGTTTGGAGGCAGTTTTTCTCAATACGAGAAATACTGACGCGATAAAGAAATAAAATGATTAAACGGAAAAAAGTGGCAATTCTTTTCTATAAATATAGGCTGAAAGAGATCCTTCTCTGTGTTTTCTCAAATTTAGTGTATAAAGCCGTCCCTTGTTATCACTCAATTCTTCGATGTCAGAGGCGACAAATGGATGCAGAGCTATTTTTGTTCCCATATACATACGTCTTACACAAACAAAAAATTTTTGAACCTCTGCAAACATATAGGCACTTAAATACATTTATAAGAACAAGAAGGGCATAGAGAACGATTGAGTAGTAGATCATATGTTTTCTTTAATGTAACGAAAAAACATGCCTGGGTACATATCTGATTACGCAGCTATGGTGTCACTTTCTGTTGAAGAATTTGTTTTACTAAAAAAATGTTTAGAGTGATTGTCTTCTGAATTATCTCTACTACTTTATCTCAACGATGTTGTTGTGTTATCACGCATTTGTAGTAGTCAAAATGGAGCAAAGGCAAGTCACAATCAAAATTGAAAATCACTTTCTCTCTCTTTTTCTCTCTCTCTCTTTTAATCGGGGACTTGACTGTCCGTATGAAAAAGGCAACTTTTTTAGATAACATTCTCTTCATTTGGAGGCAGTTTTTCTCAATACGAGAAATACTGACGCAATAAAGAAATGAAATGATCAAACGGAAAAAAGTGCAAAAAAGAAAAGGCAATTCTTTTCTATAAGTATAGGTTAAAAGTGATCTTTCTCTGTGTTTTCTCAAGTTTAGTGTATAAAGGCGTCCCTTGTTATCACTCATTTCTTCGATGTCAGAGGCGACAAATGGATGCAGAGCTAATTTTATTCCCATATACATACGCCTTACACAAACAAAAAAATTGTGAACCTCTGCAAACAAATTAGCACTTAAATTCATTTTTAACAACAAGAAGGGCATAGAGAACGATTGAGTAGTAGATAATATGTTTTCATTAATGTAACGAAAAAACATGCCTGGGTACATATCTGATTACGCAGCTATTGTGTCAATTTTTGTTGAAGAGTTCGTTGGCACTTCCACTGACTGTCCCAAAGGTGGAGAATGGATATGGAAGCTTTACTAAAAAAATGTTAAGAGTGATTGTCTTCTGAATTTTCTCAAGTTCATTATCTCAACAATGTTGTTGTGTTATCACGCATTTGTAGTAGTCAAAATGAAGCAAAGGCAAGTCACAATCAAAATTGAAAATCACTTTCTCTCTCTTTCTCTCTCTCTCTCTTTTTCTCTCTCTCTCTTTCTCTTAATCGGTGACTTGACTGTCCGTATGAAAAAGGCAACTTTTTTAGATAACATTCTCTTCATTTGGAGGCAGTTTTTCTCAATACGAGAAGTACTGACGCAATAAAGAAATGAAATGATCAAACGGAAAAAGTGCAAAAAAGAAAAGGCAATTCTTTTCTATAAGTATAGGTTAAAAGTGATCTTTCTCTGTGTTTTCTCAAGTTTAGTGTATAAAGGCGTCCCTTGTTATCACTCATTTCTTCGACTTCGGAGGCGGCAAATGGTTGCAGAGCTAATTTTATTCCCATATACATACGTCTTACACAAACAAAAGTTTTTTAACCCTCTGCAAACATATTGGCACTTAAATTCATTTATAACAACAAGAAGGGCATAGAGAACGATTGAGTAGTAGATTATATGTTTTCATTAATGTAAAGAAAAAAACATGCCGGGGTACATATCTGGTTACGCAGCTGTGGTGTCAATTTCTGTTGAAGAATTCGTTGGCACTTCCCCTGGCTGTCCCAAAGGTTGAGAATGGAAATGGAAGCTTTATTAAAAAAATGTTAAAAGTAATTGTCTTCTGAATTTTTTCGAGTTCATTATCTCAACAATAGTGTTTTGTTATCACGCATTTGTAGTCGTCAAAACTGAGAAAAGGCAAAAACAATCATAAATTGGAAATCACTTTCTCCCTCTTTCTCTCTCTCTCTTTTAATTGGGGACTTGACTGTCCGTATGAAAAAGGCAACTTTTTTAGATAACATTCTCTTCATTTGGAGGCAGTTTTACTCAATACGAGAAATATTGACGCAATAAAGAAATGAAATGATCAAACGGAAAAAAGTGCAAAAAAGAAAAGGCAATTCTTTTCTATAAGTATAGGTTAAAAGTGATCTTTCTCTGTGTTTTCTCAAGTTTAGTGTATAAAGGCGTCCCCTGTTATCACTCATTTATTCGATGTCAGAGGCGACAAATGGATGCAGAGCTAATTTTATTCCCATATACATACGCCTTACATAAACAAAAAAATTGTGAACCTCTGCAAACAAATTAGCACTTAAATTCATTTTTAACAACAAGAAGGGCATAGAGAACGATTGAGTAGTAGATAATATGTTTTCATTAATGTAACGAAAAAACATGCTTGGGTACATATCTGATTACGCAGCTATTGTGTCAATTTTTTTTGAAGAGTTCGTTGGCACTTCCACTGACTGTCCCAAAGGTGGAGAATGGATATGGAAGCTTTACTAAAAAAATGTTAAAAGTAATTGTCTTCTGAATTTTTTCAAGTTCATTATCTCAACAATAGTGTTTTGTTATCACGCATTTGTAGTCGTCAAAACTGAGAAAAGGCAAAAACAATCATAAATTGGAAATCACTTTCTCCCTCTTTCTCTCTCTCTCTTTTAATTGGGGACTTGACTGTCCGTATGAAAAAGGCAACTTTTTTAGATAACATTCTCTTCATTTGGAGGCAGTTTTACTCAATACGAGAAATATTGACGCAATAAAGAAATGAAATGATCAAACGGAAAAAAGTGCAAAAAAGAAAAGGCAATTCTTTTCTATAAGTATAGGTTAAAAGTGATCTTTCTCTGTGTTTTCTCAAGTTTAGTGTATAAAGGCGTCCCCTGTTATCACTCATTTATTCGATGTCAGAGGCGACAAATGGATGCAGAGCTAATTTTATTCCCATATACATACGCCTTACACAAACAAAAAAATTGTGAACCTCTGCAAACAAATTAGCACTTAAATTCATTTTTAACAACAAGAAGGGCATAGAGAACGATTGAGTAGTAGATAATATGTTTTCATTAATGTAACGAAAAAACATGCCTGGGTACATATCTGATTACGCAGCTATTGTGTCAATTTTTGTTGAAGAGTTCGTTGGCACTTCCACTGACTGTCCCAAAGGTGGAGAATGGATATGGAAGCTTTACTAAAAAAATGTTAAGAGTGATTGTCTTCTGAATTTTCTCAAGTTCATTATCTCAACAATGTTGTTGTGTTATCACGCATTTGTAGTAGTCAAAATGAAGCAAAGGCAAGTCACAATCAAAATTGAAAATCACTTTCTCTCTCTTTCTCTCTCTCTCTCTCTTTTTCTCTCTCTCTCTTTCTTTTAATCGGTGACTTGACTGTCCGTATGAAAAAGGCAACTTTTTTAGATAACATTCTCTTCATTTGGAGGCAGTTTTTCTCAATACGAGAAATACTGACGCAATAAAGAAATGAAATGATCAAACGGAAAAAAGTGCAAAAAAGAAAAGGCAATTCTTTTCTATAAGTATAGGTTAAAAGTGATCTTTCTCTGTGTTTTCTCAAGTTTAGTGTATAAAGGCGTCCCTTGTTATCACTCATTTTTTCGATGTCAGAGGCGACAAATGGATGCAGAGCTAATTTTATTCCCATATACATACGCCTTACACAAACAAAAAAATTGTGAACCTCTGCAAACAAATTAGCACTTAAATTCATTTTTAACAACAAGAAGGGCATAGAGAACGATTGAGTAGTAGATAATATGTTTTCATTAATGTAACGAAAAAACGTGCCTGGGTACATATCTGATTACGCAGCTATTGTGTCAATTTTTGTTGAAGAGTTCGTTGGCACTTCCACTGACTGTCCCAAAGGTGGAGAATGGATATGGAAGCTTTACTAAAAAAATGTTAAGAGTGATTGTCTTCTGAATTTTCTCAAGTTCATTATCTCAACAATGTTGTTGTGTTATCACGCATTTGTAGTAGTCAAAATGAAGCAAAGGCAAGTCACAATCAAAATTGAAAATCACTTTCTCTCTCTTTCTCTCTCTCTCTCTTTTTCTCTCTCTCTCTTTCTTTTAATCGGTGACTTGACTGTCCGTATGAAAAAGGCAACTTTTTTAGATAACATTCTCTTCATTTGGAGGCAGTTTTTCTCAATACGAGAAATACTGACGCAATAAAGAAATGAAATGATCAAACGGAAAAAAGTGCAAAAAAGAAAAGGCAATTATTTTCTATAAGTATAGGTTAAAAGTGATCTTTCTCTGTGTTTTCTCAAGTTTAGTGTATAAAGGCGTCCCTTGTTATCACTCATTTCTTCGATGTCAGAGGCGACAAATGGATGCAGAGCTAATTTTATTCCCATATACATACGCCTTACACAAACAAAAAAATTGTGAACCTCTGCAAACAAATTAGCACTTAAATTCATTTTTAACAACAAGAAGGGCATAGAGAACGATTGAGTAGTAGATAATATGTTTTCATTAATGTAACGAAAAAACACGCCTGGGTACATATCTGATTACGCAGCTATTGTGTCAATTTTTGTTGAAGAGTTCGTTGGCACTTCCACTGACTGTCCCAAAGGTGGAGAATGGGTATGGAAGCTTTACTAAAAAAATGTTAAGAGTGATTGTCTTCCGAATTTTCTCAAGTTCATTATCTCAACAATGTTGTTGTGTTATCACGCATTTGTAGTAGTCAAAATGAAGCAAAGGCAAGTCACAATCAAAATTGAAAATCACTTTCTCTCTCTTTCTCTCTCTCTCTCTTTTTCTCTCTCTCTCTCTCTTTCTTTTAATCGGTGACTTGACTGTCCGTATGAAAAAGGCAACTTTTTTAGATAACATTCTCTTCATTTGGAGGCAGTTTTTCTCAATACGAGAAATACTGACGCAATAAAGAAATGAAATGATCAAACGGAAAAAAGTGCAAAAAAGAAAAGGCAATTCTTTTCTATAAGTATAAGTTAAAAGTGATCTTTCTCTGTGTTTTCTCAAGTTTAGTGTATAAAGGCGTCCCTTGTTATCACCCATTTCTTCGATGTCAGAGGCGACAAATGGATGCAGAGCTAATTTTATTCCCATATACATACGCCTTACACAAACAAAAAAATTGTGAACCTCTGCAAACAAATTAGCACTTAAATTCATTTTTAACAACAAGAAGGGCATAGAGAACGATTGAGTAGTAGATAATATGTTTTCATTAATGTAACGAAAAAACATGCCTGGGTACATATCTGATTACGCAGCTATTGTGTCAATTTTTGTTGAAGAGTTCGTTGGCACTTCCACTGACTGTCCCAAAGGTGGAGAATGGATATGGAAGCTTTACTAAAAAAATGTTAAGAGTGATTGTCTTCTGAATTTTCTCAAGTTCATTATCTCAACAATGTTGTTGTGTTATCACGCATTTGTAGTAGTCAAAATGAAGCAAAGGCAAGTCACAATCAAAATTGAAAATCACTTTCTCTCTCTTTCTCTCTCTCTCTTTTTCTCTCTCTCTCTTTCTTTTAATCGGTGACTTGACTGTCCGTATAAAAAAGGCAACTTTTTTAGATAACATTCTCTTCGTTTGGAGGCAGTTTTTCTCAATACGAGAAATACTGACGCAATAAAGAAATGAAATGATCAAACGGAAAAAAGTGCAAAAAAGAAAAGGCAATTCTTTTCTATAAGTATAGGTTAAAAGTGATCTTTCTCTGTGTTTTTTCAAGTTTAGTGTATAAAGGCGTCCCTTGTTATCACTCATTTCTTCGATGTCAGAGGCGACAAATGGATGCAGAGCTAATTTTATTCCCATATACATACGCCTTACACAAACAAAAAAATTGTGAACCTCTGCAAACAAATTAGCACTTAAATTCATTTTTAACAACAAGAATGGCATAGAGAACGATTGAGTAGTAGATAATATGTTTTCATTAATGTAACGAAACAACATGCCTGGGTACATATCTGATTACGCAGCTATTGTGTCAATTTTTGTTGAAGAGTTCGTTGGCACTTCCACTGACTGTCCCAAAGGTGGAGAATGGATATGGAAGCTTTACTAAAAAAATGTTAAGAGTGATTGTCTTCTGAATTTTCTCAAGTTCATTATCTCAACAATGTTGTTGTGTTATCACGCATTTGTAGTAGTCAAAATGAAGCAAAGGCAAGTCACAATCAAAATTGAAAATCACTTTCTCTCTCTTTCTCTCTCTCTCTCTCTCTCTCTTTTTCTCTCTCTCTCTTTCTTTTAATCGGTGACTTGACTGTCCGTATGAAAAAGGCAGTTTTTTTAGATAACATTCTCTTCATTTGGAGGCAGTTTTTCTCAATACGAGAAATACTGACGCAATAAAGAAATGAAATGATCAAACGGAAAAAAGTGCAAAAAAGAAAAGGCAATTCTTTTCTATAAGTATAGGTTAAAAGTGATCTTTCTCTGTGTTTTCTCAAGTTTAGTGTATAAAGGATAAAGGCGTCCCTTGTTATCACTCATTTCTTCGATGTCAGAGGCGACAAATGGATGCAGAGCTAATTTTATTCCCATATACATACGCCTTACACAAACAAAAAAATTGTGAACCTCTGCAAACAAATTAGCACTTAAATTCATTTTTAACAACAAGAAGGGCATAGAGAACGATTGAGTAGTAGATAATATGTTTTCATTAATGTAACGAAAAAACATGCCTGGGTACATATCTGATTACGCAGCTATTGTGTCAATTTTTGTTGAAGAGTTCGTTGGCACTTCCACTGACTGTCCCAAAGGTGGAGAATGGATATGGAAGCTTTACTAAAAAAATGTTAAGAGTGATTGTCTTCTGAATTTTCTCAAGTTCATTATCTCAACAATGTTGTTGTGTTATCACGCATTTGTAGTAGTCAAAATGAAGCAAAGGCAAGTCACAATCAAAATTGAAAATCACTTTCTCTCTCTTTCTCTCTCTCTCTCTCTTTTTCTCTCTCTCTCTCTTTCTTTTAATCGGTGACTTGACTGTCCGTATGAAAAAGGCAACTTTTTTAGATAACATTCTCTTCATTTGGAGGCAGTTTTTCTCAATACGAGAAATACTGACGCAATAAAGAAATTAAATGATCAAACGGAAAAAAGTGCAAAAAAGAAAAGGCAATTCTTTTCTATAAGTATAGGTTAAAAGTGATCTTTCTCTGTGTTTTCTCAAGTTTAGTGTATAAAGGCGTCCCTTGTTATCACTCATTTCTTCGATGTCAGAGGCGACAAATGGATGCAGAGCTAATTTTATTCCCATATACATACGCCTTACACAAACAAAAAAATTGTGAACCTCTGCAAACAAATTAGCACTTAAATTCATTTTTAACAACAAGAAGGGCATAGAGAACGATTGAGTAGTAGATAATATGTTTTCATTAATGTAACGAAAAAACATGCCTGGGTACATATCTGATTACGCAGCTATTGTGTCAATTTTTGTTGAAGAGTTCGTTGGCACTTCCACTGACTGTCCCAAAGGTGGAGAATGGATATGGAAGCTTTACTAAAAAAATGTTAAGAGTGATTGTCTTCTGAATTTTCTCAAGTTCATTATCTCAACAATGTTGTTGTGTTATCACGCATTGGTAGTAGTCAAAATGAAGCAAAGGCAAGTCACAATCAAAATTGAAAATCACTTTCCCTCTCTTTCTCTCTCTCTCTCTTTTTCTCTCTCTCTCTTTCTTTTAATCGGTGACTTGACTGTCCGTATGAAAAAGGCAACTTTTTTAGATAACATTCTCTTCATTTGGAGGCAGTTTTTTTCAATACGAGAAATACTGACGCAATAAAGAAATGAAATGATCAAACGGAAAAAAGTGCAAAAAAGAAAAGGCAATTCTTTTCTATAAGTATAGGTTAAAAGTGATCTTTCTCTGTGTTTTCTCAAGTTTAGTGTATAAAGGCGTCCCTTGTTATCACTCATTTCTTCGATGTCAGAGGCGACAAATGGATGCAGAGCTAATTTTATTCCCATATACATACGCCTTACACAAACAAAAAAATTGTGAACCTCTGCAAACAAATTAGCACTTAAATTCATTTTTAACAACAAGAAGGGCATAGAGAACGATTGAGTAGTAGATAATATGTTTTCATTAATATAACGAAAAAACATGCCTGGGTACATATCTGATTACGCAGCCATTGTGTCAATTTTTGTTGAAGAGTTCGTTGGCACTTCCACTGACTGTCCCAAAGGTGGAGAATGGATATGGAAGCTTTACTAAAAAAATGTTAAGAGTGATTGTCTTCTGAATTTTCTCAAGTTCATTATCTCAACAATGTTGTTGTGTTATCACGCATTTGTAGTAGTCAAAATGAAGCAAAGGCAAGTCACAATCAAAATTGAAAATCACTTTCTCTCTCTTTCTCTCTCTCTCTCTCTCTTTTTCTCTCTCTCTCTTTCTTTTAATCGGTGACTTGACTGTCCGTATGAAAAAGGCAACTTTTTTAGATAACATTCTCTTCATTTGGAGGCAGTTTTTCTCAATACGAGAAATACTGACGCAATAAAGAAATGAAATGATCAAACGGAAAAAAGTGCAAAAAAGAAAAGGCAATTCTTTTCTATAAGTATAGGTTAAAAGTGATCTTTCTCTGTGTTTTCTCAAGTTTAGTGTATAAAGGCGTCCCTTGTTATCACTCATTTCTTCGATGTCAGAGGCGACAAATGGATGCAGAGCTAATTTTATTCCCATATACATACGCCTTACATAAACAAAAAAATTGTGAACCTCTGCAAACAAATTAGCACTTAAATTCATTTTTAACAACAAGAAGGGCATAGAGAACGATTGAGTAGTAGATAATATGTTTTCATTAATGTAACGAAAAAACATGCTTGGGTACATATCTGATTACGCAGCTATTGTGTCAATTTTTGTTGAAGAGTTCGTTGGCACTTCCACTGACTGTCCCAAAGGTGGAGAATGGATATGGAAGCTTTACTAAAAAAATGTTAAGAGTGATTGTCTTCTGAATTTTCTCAAGTTCATTATCTCAACAATGTTGTTGTGTTATCACGCATTTGTAGTAGTCAAAATGAAGCAAAGGCAAGTCACAATCAAAATTGAAAATCACTTTCTCTCTCTTTCTCTCTCTCTCTCTTTTTCTCTCTCTCTCTTTCTCTTAATCGGTGACTTGACTGTCCGTATGAAAAAAGCAACTTTTTTAGATAACATTCTCTTCATTTGGAGGCAGTTTTTCTCAATACGAGAAGTACTGACGCAATAAAGAAATGAAATGATCAAACGGAAAAAGTGCAAAAAAGAAAAGGCAATTCTTTTCTATAAGTATAGGTTAAAAGTGATCTTTCTCTGTGTTTTCTCAAGTTTAGTGTATAAAGGCGTCCCTTGTTATCACTCATTTCTTCGATGTCAGAGGCGACAAATGGATGCAGAGCTAATTTTATTCCCATATACATACGCCTTACACAAACAAAAAAATTGTGAACCTCTGCAAACAAATTAGCACTTAAATTCATTTTTAACAACAAGAAGGGCATAGAGAACGATTGAGTAGTAGATAATATGTTTTCATTAATGTAACGAAAAAACATGCCTGGGTACATATCTGATTACGCAGCTATTGTGTCAATTTTTGTTGAAGAGTTCGTTGGCACTTCCACTGACTGTCCCAAAGGTGGAGAATGGATATGGAAGCTTTACTAAAAAAATGTTAAGAGTGATTGTCTTCTGAATTTTCTCAAGTTCATTATCTCAACAATGTTGTTGTGTTATCACGCATTTGTAGTAGTCAAAATGAAGCAAAGGCAAGTCACAATCAAAATTGAAAATCACTTTCTCTCTCTTTCTCTCTATCTCTCTTTTTCTCTCTCTCTCTTTCTTTTAATCGGTGACTTGACTGTCCGTATGAAAAAGGCAACTTTTTTAGATAACATTCTCTTCATTTGGAGGCAGTTTTTCTCAATACGAGAAATACTGACGCAATAAAGAAATGAAATGATCAAACGGAAAAAAGTGCAAAAAAGAAAAGGCAATTCTTTTCTATAAGTATAGGTTAAAAGTGATCTTTCTCTGTGTTTTCTCAAGTTTAATGTATAAAGGCGTCCCTTGTTATCACTCATTTCTTCGATGTCAGAGGCGACAAATGGATGCAGAGCTAATTTTATTCCCATATACATACGCCTTACACAAACAAAAAAATTGTGAACCTCTGCAAACAAATTAGCACTTAAATTCATTTTTAACAACAAGAAGGGCATAGAGAACGATTGAGTAGTAGATAATATGTTTTCATTAATGTAACGAAAAAACATGCCTGGGTACATATCTGATTACGCAGCTATTGTGTCAATTTTTGTTGAAGAGTTCGTTGGCACTTCCACTGACTGTCCCAAAGGTGGAGAATGGATATGGAAGCTTTACTAAAAAAATGTTAAGAGTGATTGTCTTCTGAATTTTCTCAAGTTCATTATCTCAACAATGTTGTTGTGTTATCACGCATTTGTAGTAGTCAAAATGAAGCAAAGGCAAGTCACAATCGAAATTGAAAATCACTTTCTCTCTCTTTCTCTCTCTCTCTCTTTTTCTCTCTCTCTCTTTCTTTTAATCGGTGACTTGACTGTCCGTATGAAAAAGGCAACTTTTTTAGATAACATTCTCTTCATTTGGAGGCAGTTTTTCTCAATACGAGAAATACTGACGCAATAAAGAAATGAAATGATCAAACGGAAAAAAGTGCAAAAAAGAAAAGGCAATTCTTTTCTATAAGTATAGGTTAAAAGTGATCTTTCTCTGTGTTTTCTCAAGTTTAGTGTATAAAGGCGTCCCTTGTTATCACTCATTTCTTCGATGTCAGAGGCGACAAATGGATGCAGAGCTAATTTTATTCCCATATACATACGCCTTACACAAACAAAAAAATTGTGAACCTCTGCAAACAAATTAGCACTTAAATTCATTTTTAACAACAAGAAGGGCATAGAGAACGATTGAGTAGTAGATAATATGTTTTCATTAATGTAACGAAAAAACGTGCCTGGGTACATATCTGATTACGCAGCTATTGTGTCAATTTTTGTTGAAGAGTTCGTTGGCACTTCCACTGACTGTCCCAAAGGTGGAGAATGGATATGGAAGCTTTACTAAAAAAATGTTAAGAGTGATTGTCTTCTGAATTTTCTCAAGTTCATTATCTCAACAATGTTGTTGTGTTATCACGCATTTGTAGTAGTCAAAATGAAGCAAAGGCAAGTCACAATCAAAATTGAAAATCACTTTCTCTCTCTTTCTCTCTCTCTCTCTTTTTCTCTCTCTCTCTTTCTCTTAATCGGTGACTTGACTGTCCGTATGAAAAAGGCAACTTTTTTAGATAACATTCTCTTCATTTGGAGGCAGTTTTTCTCAATACGAGAAATACTGACGCAATAAAGAAATGAAATGATCAAACGGAAAAAAGTGCAAAAAAGAAAAGGCAATTCTTTTCTATAAGTATAGGTTAAAAGTGGTCTTTCTCTGCGTTTTCTCAAGTTTAGTGTATAAAGGCGTCCCTTGTTATCACTCATTTCTTCGATGTCAGAGGCGACAAATGGATGCAGAGCTAATTTTATTCCCATATACATACGCCTTACACAAACAAAAAAATTGTGAACCTCTGCAAACAAATTAGCACTTAAATTCATTTTTAACAACAAGAAGGGCATAGAGAACGATTGAGTAGTAGATAATATGTTTTCATTAATGTAACGAAAAAACATGCCTGGGTACATATCTGATTACGCAGCTATTGTGTCAATTTTTGTTGAAGAGTTCGTTGGCACTTCCACTGACTGTCCCAAAGGTGGAGAATGGATATGGAAGCTTTACTAAAAAAAATGTTAAGAGTGATTGTCTTCTGAATTTTCTCAAGTTCATTATCTCAACAATGTTGTTGTGTTATCACGCATTTGTAGTAGTCAAAATGAAGCAAAGGCAAGTCACAATCAAAATTGAAAATCACTTTCTCTCTCTTTCTCTCTCTCTCTCTTTTTCTCTCTCTCTCTCTCTTTCTTTTAATCGGTGACTTGACTGTCCGTATGAAAAAGGCAACTTTTTTAGATAACATTCTCTTCATTTGGAGGCAGTTTTTCTCAATACGAGAAATACTGACGCAATAAAGAAATGAAATGATCAAACGGAAAAAAGTGCAAAAAAGAAAGGCAATTCTTTTCTATAAGTATAGGTTAAAAGTGATCTTTCTCTGTGTTTTCTCAAGTTTAGTGTATAAAGGCGTCCCTTGTTATCACTCATTTCTTCGATGTCAGAGGCGACAAATGGATCCAGAGCTAATTTTAATCCCATATACATACGTCTTACACAAACAAAATATTTGTGAACCTCTGCAAACAGATTAGCACTTAAATTCATTTATAACAACAAGAAGGGCATAGAGAACGATTGAGTAGTACATCATATGTTTTCATTAATGTAAAGAAAAAAACATGCCAGGGTTCATATCTGATGACGCAGCTGTTGTGTCAATTTCGTTTGAAGAATTCGTTGGCCCTTCCTCGGACTGTTCCAAAGGTTGAGAATGGAAACGGCAGCTTTAGTAAAATTAAATAGAAAGTGATTGTCTTCTGAATTTTCTCAAGTTCATTATCTCAACAATGGAGTTTTGTTATCATGAAATTGTAGTCTTCAAATTTGAGCAAAACGGGAAATTATATGGAAAAAAAATGCTAGAGGGTTTTTCTTTTGCACAGACACAAAACACCTCTTCAAAAAACATTTAAATTAAAGAAAAAACTGAAGAAGCATAGAGATCAATTGGATAATCTTTGTCTAAAATATTAATAAGTAAAGTAAGAAAGACAGTAAAGAAGAAAAAGAACAGATGAGAGTAAAGATCTGATGAAATTATTGTGTAATTTTCTATTCAAGAAATGTTTCTAGATGCCTCATACTATCCCGTCAGTGAAAAAAGTACTGACGCGATAAAGAAATGAAATGATCAAACGGAAAGCTTCAAAAAAAGAAATGGCAATTCTTTTCTATAGGTATAGGTTAAAAGTGATCTTTCTCTGGGTTTTCTCATTTTTAGTGTATAAAGGCGTCCCTTGTTATCACTCATTTCTTCGATGTCAGAGATGACAAATGGATGCAGAGCTTATTTTATTCACATATACATACGTCTTAACACAAACAAAAAAATTTGGCCCTCTGCAAACATATTAGCACTTAAATTCATTTATAACAACAAGAAGTGTATAGAGAACGATTGAGTAGTACATCATATGTTTTCATTAATGTAAAGAAAAAAACATGCCGGGGTACATATCTGATGACGCAGCTGTTGTGTCAATTTCGTTTGAAGAACTCGTTGGCCCTTCCTCGGACTGTCCCAAAGGTTGAGAATGGAAACGGCAGCTTTAGTAAAATTAAATAAAAAGTGATTGTCTTCTGAATTTTCTCAAGTTCATTATCTCAACAATGGAGTTTTGTTATCATGCAATTGTAGTCTTCAAATTTGAGCAAAACAGGAAATTATAAGGTAAAAAATTGCTAGAGGGTTTTTTCTTTTGCACAGACACAAAACACCTCTTCAAAAACACATTTAAATTAGAGAAAAAACTGAAGCAGCATAGAGATCAATTGGATAATCTTTGTTTAAAATATTAATAAGTAAAGTAAGAAAGACAGTAAAGAAGAAAAAGAACAGATGAGAGTAAAGATCTGATGAAACTATTGTGTAATTTTCTATTCAAGAAATGTTTCTAGATGCCTCATACTATCCCGTCAGTGAGAAAAAGTACTGACGCGATAAAGAAATGAAATGATCAAACGCAAAAGTTCAAAAAAAGAAATGGCAATTCTTTTCTATAGGTATAGGGTAAAAGTGATCTTTCTCTGGGTTTTCTCAATTTTAGTATATAAAGGCGTATCTTGTTATCACTCATTTCTTCGATGTCAGAGACGACAAATGGATGCAGAGCTTATTTTATTCTCATATACATACGTTTTACACAAACAAAAAGTTTTGACCCTCTGCAAACATATTAGCACTTAAATTCATTTATAACAACAAGAAGGGCATAGAGACCGATTGAGTAGTACATCATATGTTTTCATTAATGTAAAGAAAAAAAACATGCCGGGGTACATATCTGATGACGCAGCTGTTGTGTCAATTTCGTTTGAAGAATTCGTTGGCCCTTCCTCGGACTGTCCCAAAGGTTGAGAATGGAAAAGGCAGCTTTTTAGTAAAAATAAATAAAAATCGATTGTCTTCTGAATTTTCTCAAGTTCTTTATCTCAACAATGGAGTTTTGTTATCATGCAATTGTAGTCTTCAAATTTGAGCAAAATGGTAAATTATACGGTAAAAAATTGCTAGAGGGTTTTTTCTTTTGCTTAGACACAAAACACCTCTTCAAAAAAACATTTAAATTAAAGAAAAAACTGAAGAAGCATAGAGATCAATTGGATAATCTTTGTCTAAAATATTAATAAGTAAAGTAAGAAAGACAGTAAAGAAGAAAAAGAACAGATGAGAGTAAAGATCTGATGAAAATATTGTGTAATTTTCTATTCCAGAAATGTTTCTAGATGCCTCATACTATCCCGTCAGTGAAAAAAAGTAGTTTTTTATTTTTTGGAGACCTTTTTTTTTATAAATGAACAGCGGAGGTATTCTATTTTACAACCATTAAATTTCTTCAAGATCTTATACAATAACCAATTGTCTCAAAGAATATTGAAAGATAACCATTCGTCTCAAAATTATCTTACAAGAAAACCGGTTGTCTTTAAATAATCTTACAAAATGTCCGTTCGTTTTAAAAAGAATCCTATAAAGTATCCGTTTGTCTTGAATCATAGAAATACATACTTAAGACCTAGTTTTGAGATAAAACCGATTACCGTTCACAATATTTGTATCTACACATAATTTGTCAGTTATTATGAATTATTAAAGAAACCATATAAAAAAATTAATTTAATGAATTATTTTATTAGTTCCTCCATCTTCAATCAACAATTCAGAGGCAACGCCGAATCTTTGAAGGAGCTAACCGCAGTACTTTGCAAACAAAAATCAGATCAAACTACATTGTAATGCAGAGAATTGCTATATACTCAATCTGTTCCCAAAAAAACTCAATTGAGCTTGCTTGTTATTACTTCAATGAGAAAATGTCTCAAACTAGCGAAAAAAACAAAGATCGGTATATGAATTTTGGTTTCTAAAGGCAAGCGGCCTTCTCATGACCGTGCGTAAGATCAGTGACTAAGTGTTTTGGCTTCCGTTGCTTTTTGTGCGTGCGTGCCGTCCTACTCTGATGGTATTTTTGTTCTTTTTAGATTCTAAGGAACAAAATTTTCTCAGTACATAAAATATGCTAGAATTTTACGAGATAAACGTTTATTGTACAATGATCTCATAAAATAAATATTTGTCTTACAGGGTCTCACAATATATACATTTGTCTTCAAAAGTTTTTGATCTTGCAAAATAAACATACATTGCAAGAAATTTGAAAGCTGTTTACAAGATTGCCACACGGTTTGACCCAATGATATCTTACATATTATTGGCGTCGTCTCTAAGCGTAGATTTTTCCTGGATGTCAACACTTAAAATTAAGGGTTTTTTAAGTTAAATTTAGCGTTAAAATTAGCGTTATTTTTAGCCCTGATCATACATAATTTCAACAATCTTTTGCGTTCATCTTGCTTATTTTTGCGTTTATTTAGCATTAATCTCATTTAAAATAGCATTTTTCAAACAACCGGTCATTAATTGTCGCATTTAATGATTAAGTGGGTTTTAAAATCTAATTGCTGAGTTTCTTAATTGCTATCTTAAAATTAGCCAAAAAATTTTTTAATTTTAACATGTTTCTCAAATTTGCCATTTCGTTTTTTTGGAGATTTTTTAAAATGAGCTGTTGGGAGAATGAGTTTGGTTTAAAAAGCCTCATTAACATCTCGCGTCAAGCTCAGCAGACAAACATACATTTCAAAAGGAAAAGGAAAATCATCCATTGGCTATGAAACCAATAAATTTCGCAAAAAACAACAATTAAATACAGATATTTTGTGAAGTCAACGCTAGTTTGAGCGCAATTTTATGTAAGATCAATGCAACAGTTTAAGAATTGAACGAATGCGAAGTAATCATCAAAATGAAGGACAGAACACTTAAAATGAGCGCTGAAACTTACACTTGTAACTTATGTAAGAACAATGCTATATAAAAACGCTTAAAAATTCAAGAGCAACGCTTGAAGTAAAGCGTTGAATAAAACAGGACCTACGATTTGGAGAGCCAAAATTATGTAAGATGTACGCTTAGAAACCGCAAAATTACATAAAACCTAAACTTAGAAAGGTAAAATGTTCTTTTCAGCGCCCTAATCGCACAGCTTACATACATTTGACCCACTCGCTGCCAGTTTTACATAATTTTTTTCGGTTTTTTCGGTTATTTTAATGGCTCCGTTATTTTATTAAAGACCAACACTGTTATAAAAATAATAAAACCCAATAAGAAAACAGTAGCAATAGAAGAACTCTATGATTACTAAAATTATGCAGCAATCTGTCCTTGTTTGATGATTTTTGGTTAATATCTAATTTCTATTCCCCTGGAGGGCCACTGTTACTGGAGATCAATTGAATAATCTTTGTCTAATATCTTAGTAGGTAAAGTAAGAAAGACAGTAAAGAAGAAAAAAAACCGATGAGAGTAAAGATCTGATGAAACTATTGTGCAATTTTCTATTCAAGAAATGTTTCTAGATGCCTCACACTATCCCGTCAGTGAAAAAAAGTAGTATTTTATTTTTTTGAGACAGACATTTTTTCATAAATAACAGCGGAGCTATTCTATTTTACAACCATAAAATTCCTTCCGTTAATTATTAACAAATTGATTCTCCGGGACAACTCCGAATGGTTATCTTGTAAGATATTGCAAGATTTTGACAGCGTCTTACATGAGGATGCATCGTCTTACAAGACTTTTCAACAGAATCTTACAAGATAAACATTTGTCTGACATGATTCTTACAGCATAGCCATTCGCGTATCAAGATCTTATACAATAATCAATTGTCTCAAAGAATATTGAAAGATAACCATTCGTCTCAAAATTATCTTACAAGAAAACCGGTTGTCTTTAAAAAATCTTACAAAATGTCCGTTCGATTTAAAAAGAATCCTATAAAGTATCCATTTGTCTTGAACCTTAGAAATGTGTACTTAAGACCTCGTTTTGAGATAAAACCCATTACAGTAAAACCTATTACAGATACGCAATATTTGTATCTACACATAATTTGTCAGTTATTATGAATTATTAAAAAAACCATGTAAAAAAAATTAATTTAATGAATTATTTTATTAGTTCCTCCATCTTCAATCAACAATTCAGAGGCAACGCCGAATCTTTGAAGGAGCTAACCGCAGTACTTTGCAAACAAAAATCAAATCAAACTACATTGTAATGCAGAGAATTGCTATATAATCAATCTGTTCCCAAAAAAATTATTGAGCTTGCTTGTTATTACTTCAATGAGAAAATGTCTCAAACTAGCGAAAAAAACAATGATCGGTATATGAATTTTGGTTTCTAAAGGCAAGCGGCCTTCTCATGACCGTCCGTAAGATCAGTGACTAAGTGTTTTGGCTTCCGTTGCTTTTTGTGCGTGCGTGCCGTCCTACTCTGATGGTATTTTTGTTCTTTTTAGATTCTAAGGAACAAAATTTTCTCAGTACATAAAATTTGCTAGAATTTTACGAGATAAACTTTTATTGTACAATGATCTCATAAAATAAATATTTGTCTTACAGGGTCTCACAATATATACATTTGTCTTCAAAATATTTTGATCTTGCAAAATAAACATACATTGCAAGAAACTTGAAAGCTGTTTACAAGATTGCCACACGGTTTGGCCCAATGGTATCTTACATATTATTGGCGTCGTCTCTAAGCGTAGATTTTTCCTGGAAGACAACGCCTAAAAGTAAGCGTTTACTTTTTAGTTAAATTTAGCGTTAAAAATAGCGTTAATTTTAGCCCTGATCATACATAATTTCAACAATCTTTTGCGTTCATCTTGCCTATTTTTGCGTTTATTTAGCATTAATCTTATTTAAAATAGCGTTTGTTTTTATGTTGGTTTTTCAAACAATCGGCCACTAATTGTCGGATTTAATGATTAATTGGGTTTTTAAATCCAATTGCTGAGTTTCTTAATTGCTATCTTACAATTAGCAAAAATTTTTTTAATTTTAACATGTTTCTCAAATTTGCCTTTTCGTTTTTTGGAGATTTTTATTAAATGAGCTGTTGGGAGAATGAGTTCGGTTTAAAAGCCTCATTAACATCTCACGTCAAACGCAGCAGACAAATATACATTTCAAAAGGTAAAGAAAACTCATCCATTGGCTATGAAACCGGAAAAGTTCGCTAAAAACAACAATTAAATACTGATATTTTGTAAAGTCAACGCTAGACTGAGCGCTATTTTATGTAAGATCAATGCAACAGTTTAAGAAATGAACGAATGCGAAATCATCTTTAAAATTAAGGACAGAACACTTAAAATCAGCGCTGAAACTTACACTTGTAATTTATGTAAGAACAATGCTATATAAAAACGCTTAAAAAATCAAGAGCAATGCTTGAAGTTAAGCGTTGAATAAAACAGGACCTACGCTTTGGAGAGCCACCATTATGTAAGATGTACGCTTAGAAACCGCAAAATTACGTGAGATCTAAACTTAGAAAGGTAAAATGTTCTTTTCAGCGCCCTAATCGCTTAGCTTACATGCATTTCACTCACTCGCTGCCAGTTTTACATAATTTTTTTCGGTTTTTTGGTTATTTTAATAATGGCTCTGTTATTTTATTAAAGACCAACACTGCTATAAAAATAATAAAACCCAATAAGAAAACATTAGCAATAGAAGAACTCTATGAATACTAAAATTATGCAGCAAGCTGTCCTTATTTGATGATTTTTGGTTAATATCTAATTTCTTTTCCCCTGGAGGGCCAATGTTACTGACGAAAAAATTAGGAGATAACGCCCGAAAATTATATAGATCGTCAAATATTTGGACAAGCAATATCCGAGAAAAAGACATAAATTTGATCAGCAACAGTCTGGTTGAACTAATTCATAAGTTTTTGGATTATTGATGGGTGTACAAAAATTAACTTCTCTATAATATTGAGACACAAGAAAGGTTACATTATCTAAAAAAAGAAATCAAACAACCATGATCGATCAAAGGCCAAAAACGATCAACCCTTGTGTCTTAAAAAATTCCTGGCCAAAATGGTTGGAGCTCTTGCGAAACTGTTATTGTTATGGATTAATGCGAAAATGAGATTATGCTCGGTGAGCCTCAAAGTTTTTACAGAAAACATCGCTACACAACAGACAACTTTATCAGATTTACTCAGCATTTAACTGAAGCCTTCCAATTGTCCGAGAAAGTTAGCACAGTCTGATTAAATTTGAAAAAGCGTCCGAATGTGTGTGATGTCTGATTAATCCACAAATTAAAATCGATTGATCTAAATGTTTGAATTATTAAGTGGAAAAATTCTTTCTTGTCACAGAGGAACACATACGTGAAGATAACAACTACTGTTGGTGGACAGTTTTGCCCAAAAATCGGAGTACCTAAGGAAAGCGTGATTGATCTCATTATCTTACTTACGTAAGTCAGTTAATTGCCCTAGCTAAAACAACAGTTTTCACAGGTCTCTGATGATTTTGCCTTTTACTACAGATCACAGTTCATATAACACAATCAAAAATATCTCCAATGATCACCGAACAGTCTCCCTGACTGGAGGAAATTACTGAAAATCAAATTAAACATGAAGAAATATTTTATTCAACCATTTTAGTTCTTAATGGGGAGCCTTGAATTCAAAATAAGCAAGAATTTTGACAATTCTACAAAAAAAAGTTTTCTGCAGTGACAGTGGCCTTCCAGTGGGAATCGTAAACATATTTTAAACAAAAATGATCAACCAGGGCTGTTTGAGGCACAGTTTTAATGACTCTAGAGTTGTTCAGCTTCTATTGTTTTCTTTTTCATCTGGTTTCTTTTTTAAATAGCAATCTTAGTCTTCATTAAAACAAAGGAGCCATGACAGCCGTTCGAACAAGTTTTTGGATCCGGAAGTGTGTTTTTTGAGCTCACTGTAGCAATTGGAAAGGCCCGAGTTAGATTAGGAGATGTCCTTAGGCATTTTCTGGATGCAAGGTCCTCTGTTTGAATGAAAATAACAGTTTCGTTTTTCAATTCCCTGTTATGCTTTGTTTTGACTGGAGGAAAAACCGATCAAATTGTTCTTCCAAACTATTTTTGTATGGTCTGGGATTGATGGACACAACCATTGGTTGCACGTCACTGATTTTGTCTTGAAATTGTTTTTGAAGTCATTTTTCTTTTTTCCTTCTTCAATAAAAATGCTTTTGTCTTGTGTTGTTTTGTCTGCTGTCAGTCTGGCCTCGAATCAAATTCTATCGGTTTGACTCATTGTAAAGAAGCAAACAAAATAAAATCAGCCTCAAGGCTCTAATTTTTCAAAAAAGATCTCTATAAAGACTAGCTTAGATAAAATTTAATTTTCAAAGGTAAGATTTTTCTTCAAATGTCAATTTTCAAAGGTAAGCCTTTTCTTTAAATGCCAATTTTTTTGAAGAAATGTTAAGAAAAACCAAAGTTTTAGAATAAATAAGAAATAGTTGTGTTTTAGAAAAAATCTCTTTTAAAAAAGTCTCACTCCCATAGGACTTTCCTAGACGAAGTGGAGTTTGTTTGTGGTTATCCTATCACACTTTGAGGTACTGATCCCAACTTGAGAACAGCAGCATTTTATACATAATTACAACAGTAGACATTTTTTTCTGTACAAAAAGTGCACCCCAAAAAGTTGATCCTGATAAAAATAATGTTCTAGAAACATAACACCTTCTAGCTATGAGTTCAATGTTGTTGGTGAAATTGTGTCCTATTTGACTAGTAAAGGAGACTCAATTTGGAAGCAATTGAAGTAAAACGTGCACAAAATTTTAAACGCATTTTTGAGTGACTCGTACCTGCCAGTAAACGCAATGCAATGCACGGCTCTTTACATCGCAAAGTTGCTCAAAGTCGACGTCACAGATGGTGCTTATTTCTAATTGTGTGTGTGTGTGTGGGGGGGGGGGGTGAACTGTGTCAGAAATTTTTTGCCCGAGTTGTGTTTTGATTATTTTGAAGGGTTTCATCGTATGTGAATTAAACCGGCCAGTTCAAATCATATTTGAAGTGGCGGTGACAAAACGGACCGTTCAACACGCAGTAATACTAATTGCATGCACTGAAATGAATCAATCAAAAACATTGAATTTGCTCATCTTCTACGCGTTATAAAATCCGTACTTTTGTTTTCAGAATTTTTTGTGAACTGTTTTTTGCAATAGTGAACTGTTCTTGCAAGACTCCTACATAATGACGATTCTGCTCACAATTCTGGCAAGGCATAACAAAATTTCTAATAATAGAGATCAAACAAAATGCTGTTTTTGATTGTGCAAAACTTGAAACCCAAAACTTGACGAATTTTTGCAATGAATTACATTGAAACTCAGTATCAATCAAAAGAAAGAATATAATTGTTTCACTGTGTTTGTCCACATTAAGCATCAAATAACAAAATCTAGATTATTAATAATTAAGCATTTTGTTCGGAACAGCACAATCAAAATAGTTAAAAAATTATAATTTAAAGAGAGATGGACACAACAATGTTGCCATCTGTTTATTCCACTCTGAATTGACCCGAGTAAACTATGGAATGTTATCTTGTAATATCTTGTAAGATTCTGTCAGAATGTTGCAAGAGGTTCTATCGTCTTAAAGATTATCGGGCAGCATTTTACTCAAGAGATACAGACGTATGGGATCCTGGATATTGGGTAAGGCAAAGCACAATCAGAAGTTGAAAACCACTTTTTCTCTTCTTTTTACTCCGGGAATTGCCTGTCCGTCTGAAAAAGGGGTCTTTTTTAGATAACGCTGTCTTGCATTGGAGGCAAATTGTTTCAATATGAGAAATACTGACACGATAAAGATATGAAATTTCTTTAGGTTAACAGTGATCTTAAGTTCTCTCAAGCTTAGTGTACAAACACGTCCTTTGTTGTCACTCATTTCGTAGTTGTCAGAGGCGACAAATGAATGCAGTGCTAATTTAATTCTCACAGACGTTCTTCTTACACAAACAAAAAATTTTTAACTTCTGCAAACAAATTAGCAATAAAATTTATTTAAAAAATCAAGAAGGGGCATAGAGAATGATTTAGTAGTAGATCATATTATGTTTTCATTAATTTAAACAAAAAAACATGCCGGGGTACATATCTGATGACGCAGTTTCTGTTGAAGATTTCGTTGGCACTTCCTTGGACTGTCCTAAAGTTTAGGAATGGAAATGACAGCTTTAATATTAAAAAGTTAAAAGTGATTGTCTTCTGAATTTTCTCAAGTTTATTATCTCAACAATGGTATTTTGATATCACGAATTTGTAGTTGTCAACATTGAGCAAAGCGGGAACGTAAATGGCGACAAATTGCTAGCGGGCTTATTTCTTTTGCACAGCCACACAATAATTCTGCAAAATGTAACATTTAAGTTAATGAAAAAACAGAAAAAGCATAGAGACCAATTGAATAATCTTTGACTATAATTTTAATGAGTAAAGTAAAAAAGAAAGCAGAAGAGAAAAAGAACAGTTCAAGGTAAAATGTGGTGACGCTTATTTATATTTTTCCGGTCAAGAAATATTTCTAGATGCCTCACGCTATCCAGTCTAAAAGACATTTTTTTATGTATTGGAGACGTTTTTTCTTAATTGAACAGCGGAGCTATTCTGTTTCGAAACCATTAAATTGTTTCCTTTAATTTTTAGCAAATTGATTCTCCGAGACAACTCCGAATGGCTATATTGTTAGATACTGCAAGATTTTGACAGAGTCTTTCATGAGGATGCGTCGTCTTACAAGATTTTCTGACAGAGTCACACAAGATAAACATTCGTCATACAAGAGTCTTACAACATAGCCATTCGCGTTTCCAAATCTTATAGAGTAATCAATTGTCTCAAAGAATATTGAAAGATAACATTTCGTTTTAAAAAAATCTTGCTCAATAACCGTTCGTTTTAAGAAGATTTTTATAAAGTATCCGTTCGTCTTAAATCTTAGAAATATATATTAAAGTCCTCGTCTTGAAAAAAAACGATTTAAGATTGCAACATTTGAATCTACACATGATTGGACGGTTATTATTGATCATTAAAAAAGATATATAGAAAATTAATTTTTTTTAAATTAACTTGTTAGTCCTTCCATCTTCAATCTACAATTCAGAGGCAACTGCAAATCTTTGAAGGAACTATCCGCAACGTTTTAAAAATTGGTGATCAAAATTCTAATTAAATTATATTGTAATGGAGGGAATTGCTATATATTTAATTTTTTCCCGAAAGAAATCAATTGTGCTTGCTTGTTTCTACTTCAATGAGAAAATTTCTTCAAATAGCGAAAAAACAAAGATCTGTTTTTGAATTTTGGCTTCTGTAGCAAAAATGTCTCTATATGACAGTTCGTATGATCAGTGACTATGTATTTTGGTTTCGTGTTTCAAGTTTTTGTGACAGAATCTTAGGAGATAAAAATTTTTTCTTACAAGGTTCGTACAAGATAAGCATTCGTCTCACACGATTCTTACAAGCAAGACATTTTTCTTACAATATTATCAAAAGATAAGTATTCGTCTTGCAAGACTCCTACATAATAACGATTCTGGTTATCCTATCACACTTTGAGGTACTGATCCCAACTTGAGAACAGCAGCATTTTATACATAATTACAACAGTAGACATTTTTTTCTGTACAAAAAGTGCACCCCAAAAAGTTGATCCTGATAAAAATAATGTTCTAGAAACATAACACCTTCTAGCTATGAGTTCAATGTTGTTGGTGAAATTGTGTCCTATTTGACTAGTAAAGGAGACTCAATTTGGAAGCAATTGAAGTAAAACGTGCACAAAATTTTAAACGCATTTTTGAGTGACTCGTACCTGCCAGTAAACGCAATGCAATGCACGGCTCTTTACATCGCAAAGTTGCTCAAAGTCGACGTCACAGATGGTGCTTATTTCTAATTGTGTGTGTGTGTGTGGGGGGGGGGGGGTGAACTGTGTCAGAAATTTTTTGCCCGAGTTGTGTTTTGATTATTTTGAAGGGTTTCATCGTATGTGAATTAAACCGGCCAGTTCAAATCATATTTGAAGTGGCGGTGACAAAACGGACCGTTCAACACGCAGTAATACTAATTGCATGCACTGAAATGAATCAATCAAAAACATTGAATTTGCTCATCTTCTACGCGTTATAAAATCCGTACTTTTGTTTTCAGAATTTTTTGTGAACTGTTTTTTGCAATAGTGAACTGTTCTTGCAAGACTCCTACATAATGACGATTCTGCTCACAATTCTGGCAAGGCATAACAAAATTTCTAATAATAGAGATCAAACAAAATGCTGTTTTTGATTGTGCAAAACTTGAAACCCAAAACTTGACGAATTTTTGCAATGAATTACATTGAAACTCAGTATCAATCAAAAGAAAGAATATAATTGTTTCACTGTGTTTGTCCACATTAAGCATCAAATAACAAAATCTAGATTATTAATAATTAAGCATTTTGTTCGGAACAGCACAATCAAAATAGTTAAAAAATTATAATTTAAAGAGAGATGGACACAACAATGTTGCCATCTGTTTATTCCACTCTGAATTGACCCGAGTAAACTATGGAATGTTATCTTGTAATATCTTGTAAGATTCTGTCAGAATGTTGCAAGAGGTTCTATCGTCTTAAAGATTATCGGGCAGCATTTTACTCAAGAGATACAGACGTATGGGATCCTGGATATTGGGTAAGGCAAAGCACAATCAGAAGTTGAAAACCACTTTTTCTCTTCTTTTTACTCCGGGAATTGCCTGTCCGTCTGAAAAAGGGGTCTTTTTTAGATAACGCTGTCTTGCATTGGAGGCAAATTGTTTCAATATGAGAAATACTGACACGATAAAGATATGAATTTTCTTTAGGTTAACAGTGATCTTAAGTTCTCTCAAGCTTAGTGTACAAACACGTCCTTTGTTGTCACTCATTTCGTAGTTGTCAGAGGCGACAAATGAATGCAGTGCTAATTTAATTCTCACAGACGTTCTTCTTACACAAACAAAAAATTTTTAACTTCTGCAAACAAATTAGCAATAAAATTTATTTAAAAAATCAAGAAGGGGCATAGAGAATGATTTAGTAGTAGATCATATTATGTTTTCATTAATTTAAACAAAAAAAAATGCCGGGGTACATATCTGATGACGCAGTTTCTGTTGAAGATTTCGTTGGCACTTCCTTGGACTGTCCTAAAGTTTAGGAATGGAAATGACAGCTTTAATAATAAAAAGTTAAAAGTGATTGTCTTCTGAATTTTCTCAAGTTTATTATCTCAACAATGGTATTTTGATATCACGAATTTGTAGTTGTCAACATTGAGCAAAGCGGGAACGTAAATGGCGACAAATTGCTAGCGGGCTTATTTCTTTTGCACAGCCACACAATAATTCTGCAAAATGTAACATTTAAGTTAATGAAAAAACAGAAAAAGCGTAGAGACCAATTGAATAATTTTTGACTATAATTTTAATGAGTAAAGTAAAAAAGAAAACAGAAGAGAAAAAGAACAGTTCAAGGTAAAAGTGTGATGACGCTTATTTATATTTTTCCGGTCAAGAAATATTTCTAGATGCCTCACGCTATCCAGTCTAAAAGACATTTTTTTATGTATTGGAGACGTTTTTTCTTAATTGAACAGCGGAGCTATTCTGTTTCGAAACCATTAAATTGTTTCCTTTAATTTTTAGCAAATTGATTCTCCGAGACAACTCCGAATGGCTATATTGTTAGATACTGCAAGATTTTGACAGAGTCTTTCATGAGGATGCGTCGTCTTACAAGATTTTCTGACAGAGTCACACAAGATAAACATTCGTCATACAAGAGTCTTACAACATAGCCATTCGCGTTTCCAAATCTTATAGAGTAATCAATTGTCTCAAAGAATATTGAAAGATAACATTTCGTTTTAAAAAAATCTTGCTCAATAACCGTTCGTTTTAAAAAGATTTTTATAAAGTATCCGTTCGTCTTAAATCTTAGAAATATATATTAAAGTCCTCGTCTTGAAAAAAAAACGATTTAAGATTGCAACATTTGAATCTACACATGATTGGACGGTTATTATTGATCATTAAAAAAGATATATAGAAAATTAATTTTTTTTAAATTAACTTGTTAGTCCTTCCATCTTCAATCTACAATTCAGAGGCAACTGCAAATCTTTGAAGGAACTATCCGCAACGTTTTAAAAATTGG
Organism: Convolutriloba macropyga; assembly: GCF_964194025.1. Classification (NCBI taxonomy): domain Eukaryota; kingdom Metazoa; phylum Xenacoelomorpha; order Acoela; family Convolutidae; genus Convolutriloba; species Convolutriloba macropyga. The sequence goes on from NC_134475.1 coordinate 43,394,190, forward strand.
TGATCAAAATTCTAATTAAATTATATTGTAATGGAGAGAATTGCTATATATTTAATTTTTTCCCGAAAGAAATCAATTGTGCTTGCTTGTTTCTACTTCAATGAGAAAATTTCTTCAAATAGCGAAAAAACAAAGATCTGTTTTTGAATTTTGGCTTCTGTAGCAAAAATGTCTCTATATGACAGTTCGTATGATCAGTGACTATGTATTTTGGTTTCCGTCACTTTTTTGTGCGTGCGTGCCGTCCTACTCAGAAGGAATTTTTGCTTTTCTTAGATGCTAAGAAACAGCAATTTCTCAGTCCATTAAATTTGCAAGAATCTTACCGGATAAACGTTTGTCGTACAATGATCTTATCAGATAAACATTTGTCATTTCATATCTTACAAAATAAATTTACTTTGCAAGAATCTTCCAAGATCTTACAAAATTGCCACCCAGTTTCGCCCAATGATGTCTTACATAAATTTGGCGTCGTCTTTAAGCGTACATGTTTCCTGGAAGAAATCGTTTGAAATTAAGCGTTAGATTTTCAGTTAAATTTAGCGTTAAAATTAGCGTTAAATTTAGCGTCGATTATACATAATTTCAACAATCATTTTTTGAGGTCATCATGCATTTTTTTGCGTTTAAATTGGCATTAATCTTATTTAAAATAGCCTTTATTATGACGTTGGTCTTTCAAACAACCGGTTCCTAATTATCGCATTTAATGATTGTGTGGGTTTCTAAATCCAATTGTTGAGTTTCTTAATTGCTGTCTTAATTACCATATTTCTCAAATTTACCATTTCATTTTTTTGGAGATTTTCAATAAATGAGCTGTTGGTTAATGAGTTTGGTTAAAAAAGCTCCATTAACATCTCACGTCAAACGCAGCAGACCAATATACATTTCAAAAGGTAAAGAAAACTCATCCATTGGCTATGAATTCGGAAAAGTTTGCTAAAAACAACAATTAAATACTGATAATTTGTAAAGTGAACGCTAATTTGAACGCCTTTTTTATGTAAGATCAAAGCAACAGTTTAAGAATTGAACGAACGCGAAATCATCTTTAAAATAAAGGACAGAACACATAAAATCAGCGCTGAAACTTACAATTGTAATTTATGTAAGAACAATGCTATATAAAAACGCTTAAAAATTCAAGAGCAATGCTTGAAGTTACGCGTTGAATAAAACAGGACCTACGCTTTGGAGAGCCAAAATTATGTAAGACGTGCGCTTAGAAACCGCAAAATTATGTGAGATCTCAACTTAGAAACCTCAAAACAATGAAAAAATTGGGGCTTATGATTACAAAATTTTGTGAGATCTAAACTTAGAAAGGTAAAATGTTCTTTTCAGCGCCCTAATCGTACAGCTTACATACAATTGACTCACTCGCTGCCAGTTTTACATAATTTTGCGTGTTTTGCATTGAAACCTTGGCCCGGGTTCCTAATGTTTAGGAAGCCAACATAAAGGATTGAAAGTGATGGATTGCGCTCCTACAGACACCCCAATTTCGGGTATTTTGTTTCTAATGAAAAAACTCCTGCTCAATTGAAGGGAAACACTTTTTTGGGAACTTCCCAGCTGTTATTGAGTATCGTTAGAGTTTGCAGGAGAAGAAATTAAGATCTCTTAATTTAAGATAATTTATAAAATTTTACAGCCTATCATCATCTAGTGTACAAACGCGTCCTTTGTTGTCACTCATTTCGTAGTTGTCAGAGGCGACAAATGAATGCAGGGCTAATTTAATTCTCACAGACGTTCTTCTCACACAAACAAAAATCTTTTAACTTCTGCAAACAAATTAGCAATAAAATTTATTTAAAAAATCAAGAAGGGGCATATAGAATGATTTAGTAGTAGATCATATTATGTTTTCATTAATTTAAACAAAAAAAACATGCCGGGGTACATATCTCATGACGCAGTTTCTGTTGAAGATTTTGTTGACACTTCCTTGGACTGTCCTAAAGGTTAGGAATGGAAATGACAGCTTTAATAATAAAAAGTTAAAAGTGATTGTCTTCTGAATTTTCTCAAATTTATTATCTCAACAATGGTGTTTCGATATCACGCATTTGTAGTTGTCAACATTGAGCAAAGCGGGAACGTAAATGGCGACAAATTGCTAGCGGGCTTATTTCTTTTGCACAGCCACACAATATTTCTGCAAAATGTAACATTTAAGTTAATGAAAAAACAGAAAAAGCATAGAGACCAATTGAATAATCTTTGACTATAATTTTAATGAGTAAAGTAAAAAAGACAGCCGAAGAGAAAAAGAACAGTTAAAGGTAAAAGTGTGATGACGCTTATTTGTATTTTTCCGTTCAAGAAATATTTCTAGATGCCTCACGCTATCCAGTCTAAAAGACATTTTTTTTAATGTATTGGAGACGTTTTTTCTTAATTGAACAGCGGAGATATTCTGTTTCGAAACCATTAAAATGTTTCCTTTAATTTTTAGCAAATTGATTCTCCGAGACAACTCCGAATGGCTATCTCGTAAGATACTGCAAGATTTTGACAGAGTCTTTCATGAGGATGCATCGTCTTACAAGAATTTCTGACAGAGTCACACAAGATAAACATTCGTCATACAAGATTCTTACAACATAGCCATTCGCGTTTCAAAATGTTATTGAGTAATCAATTGTCTTAAAGAATATTGAAAGATAACATTTCGTTTTAAAAAAATCTTGCAAAATAACCGTCCGTTTTAAAAAGATTTTTATAAAGTATCCGTTCGTCTTAAATCTTAGAAATATATATTAAAGTCCTCGTCTTGAAAAAAAAAGCAATTTCAGGTTGCAACATTTGAATCTACATATGATTGGACAGTTATTATTGATCATTAAAAAAGATATATAGAAAATTACTTTTTTTTAAATTAACTTGTTAGTCCTTCCATCTTCAATCTACAATTCAGAGGCAACTGCAAATCTTTGAAGGAACTATCCGCAACGTTTTAAAAATTTGTGATCAAAATTCTAATTAATTTATATTGTAATGGAGAGAATTGCTATATATTTAATTTTTTCCCGAAAGAAATCAATTATGCTTGCTTGTTTCTACTTCAATGAGAAAATTTCTTCAAATAGCGAAAAAACAAAGATCTGTTTTTGAATTTTGGCTTCTGTAGCAAAAATGTCTTTTTATGACAGTTCGTATGATCAGTGACTAAGTATTTTGGTTTCAGTCACTTTTTGTGCGTGCGTGCCGTCCTACTCAGAAGGAATTTTTGCTTTTCTTAGATGCTAAGAAACAGCAATTTCTCAGTCCATTAAATTTGCAAGAATCTTACCGGATAAACGTTTGTCGTACAATGATCTTATAAGATAAACATTTGTCTTGTAAGATCTTACAAAATAAATTTACTTTGCAAGAATCTTCCAAGATCTTACAAGATTGCCACCCAGTTTCGCCCAATGATGTCTTACATAAATTTGGCGTCGTCTTTAAGCGTACATGTTTCCTGGAGGAAATCGTTTGAAAATAAGCGTTAGATTTTCAGTTAAATTTAGCGTTAAATTAGCGTTAAATTTAGCGTCGATTATACATAATTTCAACAATCATTTTTTGAGTTCATCATGCATTTTTTTGCGTTTAAATTGGCATTAATCGTATTTAAAATAGCCTTTATTTTGACGTTGGTCTTTCAAACAACCGGTTCCTAATTATCGCATTTAATGATTGTGTGGGTTTCTAAATCCAATTGTTGAGTTTCTTAATTGCTATCTTAATTACCATATTTCTCAAATTTACCATTTCATTTTTTTGGAGATTTTCAATAAATGAGCTGTTGGTTAATGAGTTTGGTTAAAAAAGCTTCATTGACATCTCACGTCAAACGCAGCAGACAAATATACATTTCAAAAGGTAAAGAAAACTCATCCATTGGATATGAAACCGGAAAAGTTCGCTAAAAACAATAATTAAATACTGATAATTTGTAAAGTCAACGCTAATTTGAACGCTATTTTATGTAAGATCAATGCAACAATTTGCGAATTGAACGAGGTTGTGAATTGAACGAATGCGAAATCATCTTTAAAATAAAGGACAGAACACTTAAAATCAGCGCTGAAACTTACACTTGTAATTTATGTAAGAACAATGCTATATAAAAACGCTTAAAAATTCAAGAGCAACGCTTGAAGTTACGCGTTGAATAAAATAGGACCTACGCTTTGGAGAGCCAAAATTATGTAAGATATGCGCTTAGAAACCGCAAAATTACGTGAGATCTCAACTTAGAAACCTCAAAACAATGAAAAAATTGGGGCTTATAATTACAAAATTTTGTGAGATCTAAACTTAGAAAGGTAAAATGTTCTTTTCAGCGCCCTAATCTTACAGCTTACATACATTTGACTCACTCGCTGCCAGTTTTACATAATTTTGCGTGTTTTGCAATGAAACCTCGGCCCGGGTTCCTAATGTTTAGGAAGCCAACATAAAGGATTGAAAGTGATGGATTGCGCTCCTACAGACACCACAATTTCGGGTATTTTGTTTCTAATGAAAAAAATCCTGCTCAATTGAAGGGAAACACTTTTTTTGGGAACTTCTCAGCTGTTAATGAGTATCGTTAGAGTTTGCAGGAGAAGGAATTAAGATCTCTTAATTTAAGATAATTTATAAAATTTTACAGCCTATCATCATCTCTCAAAAATACTACTGAGGTGCCTCTTACAAAAAAAATCCATTTTTGGTGAAACTTTCAGTGGCTTCAATTCAGTCAGTTTTCAGCCAGCTCTGCGATTATTATTTCTGTGAAATAGCGTCACAACCTCAAACAAAATTTTCCCAACAGTTGATATAATGCAGCAAGTCTAAGGCTCGTTACATTTTCGGTTAGTTCTACATCCGTTCCTTATTTTTTAAACAGTTCGACAGGTTTTTACGTTAGATAGTATCAAGCTATGTTAAGTTAAACGACAGAGCTTTATTTAGATTCTGTTTCATCGTTCTGTACGAGCAATATATGAAAGAAAATGGATCCGGTTTGTATCAGACTCTTACTGAAATATTAAACGTCAAAGCTTTAAAACAAGTTAGAAAGGTTTTTATATTTTTTACTACTTGCTCGAAGACTTTTTAGCTGCTGTTAATAAAAGTTGACTACGCAATTATAGCATTTTATGAAAACAAAAAAAAACAATTTTTCACTAATTAACACAAATGTTCGGGAAAAAGTTGGTCTGGAAAAGCATCTCTTGTGGAGTTGTGAGAATCTTTGTGCGAGTCTTTTCAATGCAAGATTTCAAAGATGCTAAAATTGTTGATGAAAACTTCAATTTGGATCTCCCTGGGTTGAAATGGGCGAAGCTCTAATGGAAAAATTGTTGGTGAATATTATAGAATGCGTAGACAAATTGGCAGAGGATCATTTTGATAAAAGTGATTGTTGAACAACATGGGAGACCTACGAGATAAGAGACAATTAGATAAGGCTCAGTAAATAATAACTGAATGTTTGTAACGAGAATAAAAAGTTGGTAGCTTAAAAATTGAATAGACTAAGAAACGACCTGACGAATCAAAACAGCCTAATCTGTGATCAATATTACTTTACAATGAAGAATCCAATTACTACACGGCATTATATTGACAATAATAATCAACGCTAACCACTTCCTAAAGGTTTTTGAAATCAGGTTTCCTGACATTGGAGAAACAACCAACTATCACAGGAAACATCACAACTTTCTTCCGTTCGAAATTTATCAAGATTTCTTGAGAAAAAGGGGTATAGTACGAATATAAATAACTCAATTTTTTTTTAACATAATGTTGATAAGGGTGCACATATGCACAGAAATAGGGCAAGAAAGTATAATTGCAACAATTAAACGTGACAGACAGAAAACAGATTTGAAATTTAAAAAGGATTTTTCATTGAACAGGTCAGCAAAAACCTTGATAGAGAGGCTCTCTAGTTTTTGCGCTAAATTTTTAAAAAGCTGCAGCTTTTTCAGAACAGGACGAACAGTGCTGATAGGAGCCTAAACATAAATTAATTCAGAACTAATTGCAAAAGATTTTCAAAAAATAATAAAGGGCATAAAAATTGTTGATAGAATCACTTGACTATATTAATCGAAAACGCGTGTAATACCCCCAAAACTCAAGAACCCAGATTTCTCCTACAACATAAATGCATGTTCAGCACGGCAACCAGGTAACGACCTTAGGCTGCAATTGATCAGCACTTTTAATTATCAAACCGCGCAAACGCCCGAAAGGTGTGTATGTGCAGTTTAACCGAGATAAATTTTTTTAGTGAAATTTTCCTAGACATGGGAACATTTAAAGCGATTTCTATCAAAACCAAATGGCATTGATTGCAAAAAAACACATCATCAACACAGATCAGTTTGAGTTTCAAAAAGTCTGCTATCTATGATCTTCTGGAATTCATTGAAACAATTTTATGCAGACTTGAGAATAACAAAGGTTCTTGGATCAAGCAAAAATCTTGAATTCTAATGTGCATTTAAAAAGGGTCTTTTGTGGTTTTTTTGGAATGCAATGACTAGGCTTTTAAGTTGCTCTCTGAAAGTGGGCAAAAAGTGACGTTAGATGGTTTTTCTTTTGAATTTGAGTTAATTAAAAAGAATGGAACTGTTTTAGATCCGCTTCTTTTCTTCTCTAATTAATTTTTTTTCTCAAGACGTCAAGACTAGACAGATATCGAACTTGGAGATGACACTTGCTGCATCTGTAGAAGGAGGGAAAATTTGAACGCAAAAAAATGCGAAGTGTGATCTCACTGAAACATCAAAAAATGCGCAGAGAAAAACCTGACAATAATTCCAAAAAATGAATTAATAAAATTTTCTCCGAAGGATGGTGAAACATTTGCTGAAACATTTGCCGAACTAGATTTGTTCCTAAGAAATACGACCGAACTAGAGTTTTTCTAATTCAGCTGAGATTTAAACTGTCAAAAATGAAGTTTTGTTATAATATAAATCAACAAAGTTCTTTTGACATGTTCAACGGATGCTTTACACTAAAAACGAATACTCTACGAAAACAGTTCGATATCGAGCCAAATTTCAGAGCAAGATTTGTTGTGAACTCAGTTATTCGCCACTGCCGATTAAATAACCAGAATGCGTTCTGTAAGCAAGAAGTGAAAAAAACTATACGTAAGATGAGTGATATATTTATTTCTCAGCATGAGCGCATCCGTTTAAATAAACATAACCGACTAACGTCGGGCGAATTGCTCTCAAACGCCCGGCGAGCGGTTGGCTTGGTCAGTAGCTAGCCACGGGGGGGGGGGGGTGCACCGGGGGATGATGGGGGCAGCACTGGGTGCGGGGGGGGGGATGGGGGGGGGGGGCAAAAGCGCGGTGGGGGGGGGGGGGGGGGGGTGGAGCCAATAGTGGGGGTGGGGGTCAACAAAGGGGGGGTGTCAACCTCTAAGAACCGCCCCTCACACCATAAGTATAAGTATAAGTCTCCAAGACAGTTTGAGCTGAAACAGACCTGAAAGGCTCTAAGAGCACATAATGCCCGCTGGGCGCTACCTGTTTATCCCGTTTTTGAGGACGAAAAGTCAAAAACGTCAGACGAAAAATTGGTCAAGCGAAAAATCGCATAAAAAAGACCGACAGGACTAATATAATTGCTACAAACTTCGTTTGAGAGCAATTAATAATCAGGGAGCATTCAAAAAAATAATTTGCATGCTCCATCTATCTTTAGCGCAAGTAGAAACAAGTCCACCCAAAGCAGCCAAAAGATGTTGGCCAGACATAATATCGCATTTTTGATAAAGTTATTGGCTTCTGAAAAACTAGCAATTATATTCACGCTATATCAGATATTTTTTTGGCAATATGCAAAAAAAGTCCATTTCTGCTCATATATTTGAAACAACAAACCACGTGACCAGGACTGTTGGAATAACATCACAGACTACTTAATGCAAACCGATTTACTTATAGTTACTATGGTGTTTGATGCAAGAGTTGGAGTAATAGATATTTTGTCAAAACTTTTTACAACCAGATTTTTAATGATGAAAGTCACCAGATAAATACTTAACAGCCAGAACAATGTAACGGCGGTTCTCTGAACAAAAGAACACACTAAGCTAGAAAGCTGCTCTCAAAATAAAGGCGATTATCAGTACCGAAATCAACAGCATTGCAATCGTTCTTTTTGTCTGAAACAATTAAAACGGATGGTTTCCAATAGGTTAAAGATATTTGAGACAAAACAAATATTATCTACAAACAATCAGATCATTCATTCATATTATTTTGAAATATAAATCAAATAAAAAATGAAAGGATCATTTTTAAAGACTGTTCTCTATCAAAAATTTAATCAATTGAACTTTTTTCTGATTTACATTTAATATGAAAATTATATGAATGAATGCTTTGATTGTTTGTAGATAATATTTGCTTTGTCTCAATTATCTTTAGCCTATTGGGAGCAATCCATTTTAATTGTTTCGGAGAAAACGAACATTGAAATTTTGTTAATTTCGGTACTGATATTTGTCTTTATTTTGAGAGCAGCCTTCTAGCTTAGAGTGTTCTTTGATTCAGAGAACAGCCGTCACATTTTTCTTGCTATAAAGTATTTACCTAGTGACTTTCATCATTAATATTCCGGTTGTCTTGTGTGAATCACAAAAATCGTGTATTTCTTCATTTGTTTTCGGGGGAACAGTGACACGAGAAAATCTCCAATTACAAGATAAATTTCTTTAAACAAATTTTCATAGTTTTTACGTGTGCTTTTGTATAAAAACCCAATTTCTGGCGTGAAAATCACAGGATAACGAACCCAAGAAAACAAAAACATCAAAATTCAATTCAGATAAACTACTTTTATTAGTGGATTATTAATTTCTGCAATTGAATAAATTCAAAACATACTATTTTGCACCAATTGGATTAAAGTTTTTAAGTTTATTTACAAGTCAGTTCCGGTACCGAATTTATTTCACATTAAAACTGGTCTTGGCTCGAAAACTTTTTTGTACTTAGAGCGTGGAAAATTAAACCCTGGATAACCTTGTT
>NC_134475.1:43403439-43505409 GCF_964194025.1 Convolutriloba macropyga
ATATATATATATATATATATATATATATATATATATATATATATATATATATATATATATATATATATATATATATATATATATATATATATATATATATATATATATATATATATATATATATATATATATATATATATATATATATAATATATATATAAATAATATATATATATATATATAAAATACTTGTATATATATATATATATATATATATATATATATATATATATATATATATATATATATACAAGTATTTTATATATATATATATATATATATATATATATATATATATACATATATATATATATATATATATATATATATATATATATATATAAAACCACTCCTCTGCCCAGGATTTTCCCAACCAAAAGCGAAAAATAGTGCAAAGATTGTAAAATAAATTACACCACTATTTTGTCCGCCTAATTAAGTGGGAAGTAACTAATTGTAGGAATTTTTTTTAAAATAAAAAAAAGTGGAAGGAGGTAATGTGGATTGGTCCCCTCATCTTTCCCTTGTCGAACATGTTATTTTCATTGTCTGCATTAACTATTACACCAACTGACATAGGATTTGTTGTTTCAATCTGGTTATAATGGTAATTGCGTAAGAATGTATTTTTCTATCAATTCACCCTATATTAAACTTTTTGTAAAGAGTGCAAAAAGAGTGAAGAAAAGTATGTAAATACAATGTATTTTTTCAATTTACACTCTTACCGCCATTTTTTCCCCTTTAAATAGGAATTGAATAAGCATTACATTCTAAAACGCTCATGGAGGGTGGATAACTGGTGAAAACTCTGCCGGGTTTGGTTTTTTTTATTTCGTAGGCTTTTGGTTTCAAATCAAATATGCAAAAACTTGATTACTGCTTTCAATAAATTTTTTTATTCCTTTTTTCCCAAAAAATGTTATTGATAAGCATTTTTGAGTTTTCAATGATCTCAGTTTTGAACCTCCTGGTCATATTTAAAAAAAATACATAACAATATTGTTTTTAGTCATATTAATAAATTGTTTTTAAATCTATTAATAACTTCTTCAAAAAACTTTAATTGATAATTTCAGTATTACAAATCGCAACTAAACAAAATGAACTAAAACGTAAAATATCGCTTTTTCACGGCGCCTATTTTATACGGTGCAACTTTTACAAAATAAAAAAATGTAAAATATCGTATGTTCTCTCAGATGTGGACTCAAAATCTTATAGCATCTAATTTTTTTCTCGGGAGACCAAAACTATGGCAATCAGATAACCGTTGATGTTTTTGTAACCGCGTTTGATTACTTCTGACCACACTTTTCAGGCATCTGAAGGTTAAGTTATTTAATTCACCCTACATCAACTTAGAAACTTTTCTCTCTGTTTGGAGCATTAGGAATGCAAAGGACAAAGTTGAAGTTGTTTCAGCAGATTTCAAAACTTCATTGTTAGAAATTTCTCAGAGAAAGCAATGAAAAATTTGCATGTGAAACAAAAGTTAAAAAAACTTGAAAGTGTAGGAATTTAGGAAAATAATGTGATGCTCTGCTCTGAGCAACACAAACGAACACAAAAACAAATATGAATATTTGATATCATGTTTGAGCCGATTTTACAATAGCGTTTTGTGAAAAGTGTTTGTTTCTCAGCAAAACGCTTTTTTATATCGCTTAATATGTTTTTTGAAAAGACTGATCAGAAAAATTGAATTTTAGGTAATGGACGCGTTTTGTTTTATAACTCTTTGTTAGTAAATTTTTTTTTCTCCAAAAACGTAAAATCGTGAATTAATACAAATCTTTCTTATCAAACTTTGATTCGGAATCAAAAGTTTTTGCTCATTAAAGATTCAAATAAGTGTGTTTTTGGTTGAAGAATTCTTCATTCTTCTCAATCGCTCTCTATAACATCAGTCCTGTTCTCCTTGAGTTTCAGAATTCTTCTCGTTTCAGTCTTCATTGAACTCTTGAAAATTATTTATATTCTCTCCGCTCATTGGGTGAGACAATATTTACAAAAACGCAGGTCCCCATTCATTGGGCGACACTTCTCAAAAGACTCCACTCTTCTTGGAGATCTCAATGTTCGCCCACAATAGAATTTGTCCAAAAATATTGCGAAAGCTGGGGTTACGGGACTCGTGCAAGCAACATTGTAGCCGATCCTCGTACAATCACAATGGAAACCGACTGAGCCAATCTATCAAAAGCGATAGCATGTCCCTGCGACTGATAATTCCTGCTGTCAGCTAACAGGGCTATGCGCTTTCAACGCTTTCTTGAGTGTAACTGACAGACCACCCAATGACTCAACAGCGAGAGGAACAAACAAAATTCCTTGCTCAGAGCATTTTTTTTTGCCGGAATGAGGCAAACAGAGTGATTGCAGTCTTGTTTTCTCTCTGTTTGACGACTGATTTCTTAGCAGCTCAGAAAACTTTTCAGTATCTACAGCTTCTTGAATTTACTTCTGTGTGTAGGAATTCAAATTGAAAGGTTCAAGGCTTGCAGAGAGTTCCTTAAAAACTCTACTGTCTGACGCGCGCTGGTTTGTAATTTTCTGAACCAAGTCATCAGATGCTAACACTGAGCCCACATATGCGGCTCTGTATTGCTCTTGCGATTGTCGCACTCCGAGGCCAGAAATGTTTGTTGGCAAGGTTGACTGCATCCACACATTGTCACAGGTGACAGTACCTATTATTTGATCTAACGCATCCCGTTGGCTGGAATCAAAGACTTTTAAAACATCGATCAGATGTCTTGTCGGCGTGTTAGTGCGTAGAGAGTAGACTAACTTTGGTGTCCCTAGGCAATAACGAAGTATGCCGAGAGCACATTGGGGATCCTCTAGATAACTCAAATTTTCCAAGAGCGACACAACCTTCTGAACACGTTTCTGCAGGCAAGAAGAAACAAATTTTGGTGATCCGACTGCGGCAACCAGTACTTCAAAACCATTGCCCATATTTCTTGTGACTTCTCAATCAACTGAGGGTAGATCTACGATTGACCAGAGTTTGCAATTGTCTTTCCTCAAATACAGATCCCTTTTTGGACCTTCATTGGCTAAGATATCGAGCGTAGTTCGGATTTGATCTTCTGAACCTGCAACGAAACCATCGTCCAAATAACAAGTGTGCTGCGTAAGATTTGGAACCGCGTCTCTTATTTTTTCTATGACAGGCCATAACGTCAGCGAAAAGAGAAGTGGACCCAGGGTATCTCCTTGTTGAACACCCGATTCACTTTGAAGACTGGCGTTATTATACAGTAGTGGCACATGCTGAGAGTAGCAAAAATATGTGAAGGCTGCAATACCTGGTATGAAATTACATGCTGCTTGCAGTAAGTGTGAACGCTTAACCGAATTAAAGGCATTTCGGAAATCAATTTGAAGCATTCTTTCATTAGAGTCAGCGTTGAGGATCTTTTCGTAGATGATTTTCGCAGAGTGGATAATTGCTTCCGTACCTCCGCTGACTCCAACCCCTATCTGAATGGAATCGGACAACTCAATTGCTTCTGATTTTGCTTCTTTCACTAAACATTTAGCAATAAGGCGCTTCAGGATTTCACTGACAGCTATTGGGCGTACTCTTCCTTTCTTTTTGGATAGAGCGGTGAGCGATGCGCTGCAGAGGGCTTTTGAAACAAATGAAGGGAATTTACCCCTGCTTCCTGTATTTATAAACCTTGTTATTGCCTTAAGGGCGGATTCAGAGTGGTCGGGAGCAGTACACTCCACTGCGTGCAATAGATGCTCTGGATACATCTTGGAAGGACCAGCTGCAGTGTACTTGCTGAAAGTTTTCAATTGTTCAAAAACTATGTTATCATTAAATTGATACGCACTTGAAGCAACATTGTCTGCTTGAAGCAAAGTTGGAGGCGCTTCTTTGGGATGTAGCTCTTCTAGCGCTTTCAGAGTAGCTCTGCTATTAGGCGCAAGTCCCTCAGATGACAGGATTTTTGCGGCGCGACCAAATTGACCTTGCAAACATAGACTTTTAGCTCTGCTGGCTAATTCTCCTATTCCGTTTATGGATTTTCTCTTCGCTTGTTTCATTGCCAAGGCTTCTGTCCAAAGGTTTGCATATTCACCCGCATTCCATCGATCGATGCGATCGGAGAGCCGCTGATCCTGATTTCGTTTGTGCTTTTTACCTCCTCGGTTGCTCGCACGCAAGATGCACTTCGAAACAGAAAACAAGTTGTCCCAATTTAGTTCGTCATCTGGTACTGTGGCACAATCATCCAGGATGCTGGTCAGCAGTTGTGACCACTTAGTTCTAAACCTGACCGGAACGAAACGACATGTTGGTACATGTGAACTAACTATTGTCTGTAAACAGGGCATTTTTTTGTTCTCGTTCAGTATCGTTTGATCAACGTTCTCAAAGAAATTATCATCAAGCTGGTTTTGCTCACACGACGCGAGGAGTAGGTCAATTTTTTCTGAAATTTCTTTTTTTGTTTTTTTTTGCGATTCTTCAAGTTATGTTTGTGCTTCGAATAGGCCCAAATTGATTTCGCATTAAACCACGAGTCGTGCTCTGAGCCCCAACCACTATATTTAATTTTGGTTTCATGCCCCGAGTTTTCTAACACTTGCACCTTTTAGAGTTTATTGACAGTGTCGGGGATGAAAAGTATGGTTCCTGGTGTTGTGTGGAATTGCTCTTTTACACTCAGGTCTTGAAAGTTTTGCGTCAAACCAGTATTTTCATCACTGATGGGGTCAGAGTCATCGATGATGTCTCGTGAGCTAGCATTATCTTGAGACTGGATTGGCAGACGAACACTATCGTTCACAACAGTTTTTCTATTTCTTTTGCAGTACTCGACTGCTTTTTTTAAAGGGCTACCGGCGGTACGACGTTGGAGGGGGGTGATTAAGAACAATCTCACCGGGTTTTGAAGCTCGGTCTTGAACTCTTGAGGTAATTTACTTCAATAAGGTTTTTCCCAATTTTAAACGAATTCAATTTCGAGCTTAGCTCTCAACAACTCGGCTACTTAATTTCAAAGCACGTGTATTTTTTAAAACATTTCCTTAATTGTTAGATCGAATTTTCAATTACAGGTCGGTTTACTTCAGCTTTTCATTTACAGTTTTGTTTAACGCTTATTGAATTAGAATTTAGGAGTTAGTTTCTGTTTTTGGAAGTCGTTAAACATCCTTTTTAAACAAAAACTATGCTTTTGATTTTACCTAATATTTTACCTAACAACATATCTTCATGAAGTTTCATTAACTTTCTCAAAACTGAATTCGATTGACATTTTCTTAAATTCTTCAGAATTCAATTGTTTCTTTTAAACTGATGATTCGCCGTGTGCAGCTCATAAAACATTGTATCAAAATTGATTACGTATTTTCAATAAATTATTTTAAAAATGGCTAAACATAGCAGTACAAACGGGATTTCGGCTACCATGAGTTGGCGTGGAAATATAAGATTTCAACCAATTGGATTGCAGACACGTTTTCGGCTATTCGGTCGAAATGATGATGCTTTCAATTTCACTAAAGTAAAATTTTCACAATATTTCCAGAAAATGTCAACAGTTGTACAATAGTTGTACCCTACAGCTTGTACAAAAGTTGACCCAACAGTTTTACAATAGTTGACCCTATAATCTAACCCTAACCCTATCTAGATAAGTAGTAACTAGCGTTTGACAAGTGAGAGAAGTCAGCGCATTTTTCTACATAATTTTGCGTTTCAAAGTTGAATTTAGGTCTCTGAATACAACGCATTCAACGCAGAATTATGTAAGAAAATTGCAGTGAGCTTTCTAGTTTGTCAACGCTAGTTATCATTTATCCTACATAATTTTGAGTTTCTAAGCGAAGGTATAACATAATTTTGCTTTTTAAGCGTAGGTTTTTCAAATATTCAGTAATTAGTAGTTGCATTTAGTCAAATTTGGGGGCTCAATAGACAATTGTTGGGTTTTAGCCTGTTTTAACTTGGGTTTTGAAGGCATGTAATTCGAACCTGAAAGAAAAAACAGTCTTTAGACCCTAAAATTGGTAATCTAACCCTAATTTTTAACCCCATCCGCACATACCTATCATTAACCCCACCCACCAACACACACGCACAAACATTACTAGTCTCCTAGAATAATGCAAAGTGAACGCTAAATCCAACCCAAAATTATACATTATCAGCGCCAAATACAATTTCTGTAAGATCTAGGCTTAAAAACGCAAAATTTTGTAAGATCTAGGCTTAAAAACGACAAACGGTATTTTGAACGCCTATTGCGTTAATCTTACGTATGTTTAACGCATTCAGCGCCAATCTTAGATAATTTTGCGTTTTTTTAGCGTTGACTCCTCGGCACGTGCTGGAATATAATATAACAAAAGAGTAGACTGCTATTCTTATTTGATGTTGTAAACTGCTAATGCGTGATATTGTCTCCCTTTGAGATGCACGATGGATATATATTATAATTTGAATAGGGGAGACAACTAAGAAAATTTCAAACAGAACTATTAAAGATCTAATACAGAATTTTGCGTCCCAAAAACATAGTAGAGTTTGCACTATATTATTTAGAAAATAATTGCGGCACGTGGTTAATTTTTTTTGGATCGTTTCCATTTGCCCCCCCCCCCCACCCCCCCCCCCCGTTATAGAGCACGTACCATTACATAGTAAACCATCATGTAAAAATATAGAAAATCATTATGTAAAAATATGTTTAAAAAATGTGCTTCTGGGAGTTGCAAATAATATGCACCCGCTAAATTGGGGGGGGGGGGGGACAAACGGAAAAGATCCTATTTTATTGCTCTAAAAATAGCTAATAGAATAAAAAAATAGTGGTATCAAATTTTGGAACACTATTGAATAATTGGTTGTCGTATCATGAATCTGCTTATGCTGACAGTGCAATAAACATAGTTAAGAAAGATGGAGGTCATGGCAAGTTCATAAAAATAAATGTTGCTTCAAATGGATAAAGTTGAATGTTTGAGTTAATGGACCCGAGTAAAACATAAAACAATGAAGGAAGGGTTTCAGCGTTGACTACTACGAATTCTTTGGAGAAAACGTCTATTATTTCCGGTGAGTTTTAGTTCATTATCGTATAAACCTTTGACAAATTCTCCCCATTCCGCAGGAATAAATCAACTACAATCATTCTCTTAGCTCAATAAGGTGAAAAATTATTTTCTTGAACCCACTCAGATTTTTTCTCGACCAATTTGTTCAGTTTAAAATTAAAAAATGAAGCTTTGATAGTCTATTTACTACCAAAATTTTCTCCAAGCTCAAGTGTTGCTCTTCAGCTGCGAATGAGATGAAGTTGTTAAAATTGCTTGCAGAACATCCTTTTGCATAAAAAGTTGAGGTCAATTTTAGGTTTTCATACAACTACTTTTACACAAATAATTTAGAAATCTGATGCTCAAATCGATAAGCGGTTCTCAAACGATTGAATGATTATTAAGAGAACAATATACACATCAAGTTTTCCGTCCCGAACTCGCAGAGGCCATCAGGCCTGATTCACAGACTTTCCAGAGGTCAGGTCTTGGTAGAGAGAGGCCAAGTCTTGGTTTGGTTAACCAAGACTTGTGAACTTTCTGGGCAGAATGGAGCCAGGAATTTAGTTTCTCCGGACCTATCAGAACTCAAGTATTGATCAGAGGCGTACACCAGCAAAAAATGTTGTACAAGAACGAAAACTTCTTGTTAAATTTAGCTAAAGAAACAAAAAATATTCCTCGTAACGCTTTTGTTTGGTTTCTCTAGCGTAGAGCAATTTTATACCACTGGATCTTGTATCGCCTTGACACATCATCTTCGAACTCTTTTCAAATACTGTTGTCTCGTTTTGCTGTGGAAACAAATATTTGATCCACAGTAAAGAATTGAAAGTACATAGCATTTAACCAAAACAATGAACAATCATTCTTGTTTCAGCAAGCAAAATTGGTCGATTATAAATGCGTATTTGAATACATTTTTTACAATATTGTCAATGTGAAAGTCCAAGGAAATAATTTGCAAAACGTTTTCTCCAAGACCCCATATCAGCTTGACTCTTTTCAAACACTGTTGTCTCGTTTTGCTGTGAAAACAAATATTTGATCCACAGTAAAGAATTGAAAGTACATAGCATTTAACCAAAACAATGAACAATCATTTTTGTTTCAGCAAACAAAATTGTTCGATTATAAATGGGTAATTGAATCCTTTTTTTACAATAATGTCAATGTGAAAGTCCCAAGAAATAATTTGCAAAACATTTACTCCAAGACCTCTTATCCCGTTCAATCTGATGTTCATTTGCTCGAAAAGTCATTTTATGTCATTACAATTTTTAGGTGAAAATCTCATGAACATAAACTTCATTAATATTAAAATTCGGGCCATTTTTGTCGCTCCAGGTGGAAGCACTATCAATATCAGTTTTTAAAATTGTTTGATGTTTTTCTGAGCCAACAATTATTGTGTACTCTGCAAAAAACTTTAAATCAAGACGACTTCTGATAAACCGACTATAGAAACGGTGAACAAAATGACTACAGAAGTTGACGCTTTTGGTCCGTCACTGCTTATTTAAACGTACTTCCACCTAAAATTAGAAATAACTACACGCTGCTGTATGTATGTCTATTGGATACTACTTGAGGAACAAAGTTTTTCATTAAGTCCATATAGATAGAGTTTGTGAATATTAATTCTGAAATTAATTGTATCCAACGCTTTCGTTTTGTCAAGGAAAATAATGTTTTTTAGCCTTTAGCTTGGAATACAGTCGGTCACTGTATACAGCAAGTTGAACTATGGTTAATTGGCCAATAAAAAAAACATGCCTGTCGTTGCAGTGTTGGCTTTGAATAAATTGCATAAAACAAATATAAGATACAAACATACAATTAGCGTCGAAATTTTTGAGCTCTGATACAGATCTAAAGAGATAAAACAATTGTATGCAATGCTATAGCACTAGTTTTTTGTTTTGAGGGCCTGACAATTGCTAAGCAGAGATATCCCATAACATAAGTTTCTCTGTCAAGGGTGTGAATGCCTTCAACAAGAAGTCTGCAGACTTTGAATTTGTCCATGAGCCGTGAACATTATTTGAATAAAAATAATTAATGTTTAAAGTCAACTCAATCTGGGGCAAATGGTGCTTTATTTGTACATGCCAGTACTCAAAACTCACGATGATTGTGACCATGGAACTAAACAATTGAACTATTCTAACCCCCTGCCCAGAAAAAAAGCACAGTCTTGGATTTTTGCAACCCAGAACAAAAGAAGCACCAAGTCTTAGTTCGCTTCTTCATTGAGTGACGCAAGACTTGAGTCTACTCTCTGCGGAAGGACGCAAGTTTTGGGACCTCTCTTGTCAGAGAGCCCCAAGACTTGATTTTTTTTCTACACATATCAACCTCAAAGACTGGCTCTGGCTCTTTTTATTTGAACTCGTCAGTATTTGAAACAAGCTTGGGATCGTTTTTGAATTTCTTTTTGGAATTAGGCATGATCGTCTCTGTAGATGTGGTATGAGTTTTTAGTTTTTAAAGAAAAATGACCCAGTTGTTTATTTAAAAACTTAAAAAGTGTTAACGTTTTAGCACACTCAACAATTTATTCTGTAGCATACCCAAACAACGCAAAAAAAACTGCTAGCTGGAATAAAGCAATAGGAGTTCACAAAATAACGAATCACTGTAGCTTTTTAGAGACCAAAACTAGGTAATAGAAACGTCTCCAATTTATACCGTTAATTGTTGTAATAAAAGATCCGAAAAAAATGACATTTTTGCATGAAATTTTATTTTGAAAACGGCTATCAATGGAGAAATGTCAAACAAGAAGCAGCCAAAACTTCGAATTTTTTGCAGTTGGCCTCAAATTGGATGGTCATTTGCTGTGGGCTGCAAGCTGAAATAGGAGCGGTTACTGAAAATTGTCTCAATGCAATCAATCACAACCTTTACATTTTTGGTGTGGCCAAATGGGGTAAAATTTTACTCTCAATCATGTGTTTAGCGATGTCAATCCTATCATATTACATACTTCAGAGATTATCTCGTTTAACTTTTGATCCGTTGTCTGGTACTGAAGGTATGTTTCCTCGGAAGTCCTCAAACTGTAGCTCAAATGTAGCCCATTCTTTTTTCACTCATAGGAATGATTAAGAGCAGTGATCTGCTTTGCAAGAACTTCTTCCTGTTTATTTTTCACAATTTTTCATTATTTGTTCACAATTTTGTCACAATCTTTTCACGATTTTTAAAGATTTTTTTCAAGATAAAATTGTAATGAAAAATAGGAGAATTTATCTGCTATTTATATACGTTTAACTGAAATTTTTCGTTATTGATCCAGAACGATCAAAATTTACTATTAAGTGTTTGTGCGAAAAATATTAAAGATAATCCTAAAAATCGTTGTTTGGGTAATTAAGTGGACTGCGAAAGCAGTATCAGAAACTTCATTGAGAACTGGAACGCCTACGCTTATGATTTTTTGGATGAGCCAATATTTTGGATGGACATTTCTAATGGTCTTGTGGTATCTTTAATGGCATACGAACGTTTCATTATGATATGCAAACCTTTTGACTTCGACAGAATTCTTTCAGATGCTAGACGATGGAGAAACTACATTCTACTTATCGTTTTACTTCTCATCAGCACGATGCCCTTTATAGCTGCAACTGGGATTCTAATCTACTTTGTATTTTTCTGCCTTTTCGCAAAACCATAAACCATTATGTTTTGATTGCAACACGGATTAATTAAGATATCCGAGTTGTTTTTTCACTTTGTTAGAAATGAAATGCAGTGATTTTTAAAAAGTTCGCTATGGCTCTTGGTCTCAAAACATCAACCAATAACATTTCAGACACAAGTGTCATACAGGACTACCTATTCCAAAAAATTTCAAGCAATTGTTTTTCTCAAAAGTGTATTTTAATTACGTGAGAAATGCCCGAAAAGTTTCCAATCGAGTGACAATATTTGGTCATTATTTCATTTTATTTTGTGTAACCGTGGTTTCATTTTATGTAACCATTGTTAAAATCTGTCCCGATGTTACGTTTTACCAGTTAATTTACGTAAACTATATTATCCGCTATACTGTAGATTACCATTGCCTTTCTTGGTTCCCAATTAGTCTCAATATTTAATCGTTCAACTTTGCTGTTCAACAATCTGCTTCAAAATACAAAGAAATTCTAAATAAGTTCAAGAATCTAGAAATTAAGTAGTAATCACCAAAACAAAAAAAATCGTTTGACTATATTATAATCCATACATAACGTACGTCAATAAGGCTAGAAGCCTGTTTTCAGACGCCGTACAAGGTTATGAAAAAGTTCAATTGCGTTTCATTTTGCTGATCTCAACACCTATAATATCACTAAAAATCTGTCGATCCATAATAGTGATTGAGTTGAACAAAATACGTATTCGTGTTTCTCGCCTTTTTTGTTAGTTGTTGTCATTTTATATTTAGTAGTTAATGATTTGGTTTTTTGATCATAAATGCATTTTTTAAATTCAGAGGTAGATTCAGAGGTTGTTAACCAATAAACTGTTATGCTCATTGCAAACTATTGAGCAAAAAATTTTGAACAATTTGTATGCATGACACTCTATTATCGAAGGAATGGAATATTTTTTTGATAGCTTCTCACTTAATCAATTCGTTTCAGTCCAAGAATTATTCGGATGAGATGACTTTTTGAGGCTCTGATGACTTTTTGAGCGCTTAGGTGACTTCTTGAGGCTGTGCCATAAAGAAGACATCCGTATTGATAGATGGGTTGAAAATACATTGTCAAGATATTTACTACCATGCAAGCTGATAAATACTTTATTGCTTGATAGTAGAGAGAGATGAGCCTATTGCATTTGCCTTTTTCGATTCGCATAAGTAATTATAAACTTTATCTAACCAAACACCGAGCAATTTTCCACATCCAGGTTGCTCTAGCTTGACCTCATGCCACCTCAATTCAGAAAGCATTTTCAAGCCAAATGTTATAACCTTAATTTTGCTCTGATCAATTGTCAGCTAGTTTTGAGACAACCGTAGTTCTACTGCAGTCAGTTCAACATGCATATAAATTGTTTTCAGTTCCCCCAACAATTGTGGTGTCATCAGCATAATGTAAAAAATCACCATGATTCTGTAAACTCGCCGAGTCGTTGATATATAGAAGAAACAGAAGCGGCCCCAAACAAAACCTTGTGGTAATCCGCAAGTAACCCCCAGATTGCTTCATGTTTCCACATTAAACTCGACAAATTTTTTATGGTTACTCAAATACAATGTTAGGATATTTGATAATTTACCCTTTAGTCCATAGATCTCACACTTGTTGATTAACAGTTCATGATCTACAGTATCACATGCATTTGATAGAGCCAGTAAAGTGCAGTGAGCAAAATGTTTTTTAGATCTCAGGTCACAATTTGTTCAACTATTTCAACTAAAGTATCTTTTGTTGATCGTTTACTCATGAAGTCAAGTTTTTTGACAAAGCATTGCTTTCAACTTAGAAAAACATCAGTCTTGATTGCAGGAGTTTTTCGATAATTTTTTCACTTATTTGTTTGAGCGAAATTGGCCGATAATTACTCAGCTCGAATAGAGGATCTTCTTTGTGCATAGGAATAACTCTAGCAATTTTCAGACATTCTGGATAGACTCCGTTATGCATTATTTTAATAAATTAATCACAAAGACCTGAAGAAATGGTTGGCACAACAATTTTAAGAAGACTGTTTGGAAAACCCATGTGATCAGGGCTGAGCTTACTGCTAAGTTTTTGATTTCGCTGTGATTTTCAATTTCTGTAATTGATTCCAGATTAATTGTGTTTCCTATTTCTCCGTCGTGTTTTAGGTTTTCATGGCAGGGTATTTTTGCGGCGGGTGTCGACGCTATTTATCTGAGTGGCGGCTGATAGAGTGGATTTATCAGCGGTGTTGCTTTTGTTTCCGATTTAATTTTGTTTACAAATTTCTAAAAGATTCTATTCTTGAAATCGGTTACCTTTGCTGTACGTTTTTTCAAAAAATTTTTTTATTTTTCTGGGCTAGGGTCTTTGTAATGTAGCTTTGTTCTATATAAATACTTCAGTGGTTATCTGTGTTCGATTTGAGATAGGCCTGAAAACATCTTTGTTTTTTTTCACAGAAGAGTTCTTCAGCTCGTTGTTTATCTCCTAATTGGTTTAAGTGTTTATGAGGCATCACTTTGTCTAGAGTAACGGACAGTAATTTTTTAATTTTACGGAAGGCTTGTCGCGTTGAGAATTGTTTCAACGAAAATGTTTCCTCTCTTAGTTCAGATGTCAGACTACAATTCATAAGCGCTTGCTTTTTGTGCTTTCGTTTCGACAAATTTCTTCCCATATAATTTCCGATTTACATTTTCATGAACTACGTTTGCCTGACCATGATACCACAGTGATATCTAATGGTAGTTTCCTTTACATTTGTTTCGCAAATAAAATATGCAAAAACTACCTCGTTAGTAGTTTGCGATAATGCTGTTTTGCTCATTGTTTCACTTGGTGCTGAGCCCAAGTTGAGGCTTAGTTTTGAGAATGTTTAAATAAGTTCTTTTGTTATTGTAGACTTTTTGTTGAAATCTTGATTAAAATCCCCACAAACTACATGGTTTGCATTATTAAGGTGTCCTGTTTCTATTAAGTGAATCATCAATTCATCCTGAAATGTTTTATCTCTCAATTACGAAGGTTTATATAAGACTGTTTTGAGCATGGTTTGGCCAAAAAAAGTAAGTTTTTACAGTTAAATTTTGTACTTCAGGTAGATTGGTCTCTTTATACGTCAGCATTTCAGCATTCTCGCGACACACAATTGCAACACCTCCACCTTTGCCTCTCTGTCGGCTACATGTTAAATTGTTTTTATATGTATCTGGACAAAATGTTGATAAACTGGATATTGGTTTCAACCAAATTTAAGTCAGAGCAAAAAATGGAACTTTGTTGAAGATCTTTTCGAAAATTATCATAAGTTTATCGTAATTAGCGCCAGGCGAGCGAATATTTTAAAGCATTAATAAGTTTTTCATTTTTTGATAAGTGTCCTTACCGCTTGCGGTAAAATTTTACACTGTCTTATGGCTTTTTGTGTTATCATTATTTGAATTTTATCTTTTTGTTAAGCACTAATGACTCAAGATGAAGAAGTGAACTTTAATATCTGCGGACAATGCATCAGGTAAACTACATATGTTATTAAATTCTGTTAAATAATTGCGATGTGTCCAATTTGCAAAGAGCGGAAAATCCTATGCTGTAAAATGGTGAGCAAGGTCTAATCAGAGATACTAAAAGCTAGTTTTATATTTTTTGGAGTTTTTTTGCTAAATGCGGACAATCGCATTAGGCAAATCATCATTCAAAAGCAATTCAATCAGAGAAAACTTTTTCACTTTATTCCCCCTCCTTTCCCTCTCCCCTCCCTCCCTTTCCCTTCCCTCCCTCCCCTTTCCCGTTCTCCTTCCCCCTGCCACTCCCTCATTCCTTCCCTTCCTCTCTTCCCCTCCTCCTCCCTTCGAGTCATATTCTTCTCTTTTCTTTTTTTAAAATTAGATCAAATCAGGTGTGCAGACTTTTTCATGTGAAAAATCGCATGTTGCAAACTCCTCGCCTTGGACAAAATTACAGTTTGAAAAGATCTGTTTTGTTTTTCTTCATATAGTTTACTGTCTGCGAAGACGAATTAGAAAGCAAATACTCTGATGACACCATTTTTACTGTAGAAGCCTGAACCCAGCAGACGTAATTAAAAAGAACGGCAAAAACAGCGACAATGAAAAAAAACTTTTCTGTTAATTAAAACAACATGAGACACCCAAAGCTCTTTTGAACTGCCTGAGAAGACAAAAAACAATGCGGGAAAAAAAGAAAAAGTGCCAGGCCAAAAAGACTGACTGCTATCTGGAAGAGAACCCGCAGTTCAGTTGGCCAGAAAAATATTGACACTGTTGCTAGGCAAAATGCCAATAACACATACTACGAGCTAGAAGACCTCAATCAATTAGCATATACTCTCCATCAGAAACTACAAAAAAATGTCATAACAAACAAAAGGAATCAGGAATATACCCCCAAGGAATATACCCTGAATTTCTGACTGCTCAGACACGTCTTCGACCATTTCTACTGCATCTTTCCACAAAAAGCACCAGTTGACATATGGCGGATACCTTCTCGGATTCTCTAAGATCCGAGCTACCGCCAAAAACCACAAATAAAAAACTATTCATAGACCAATTTGGTATATCCCCACGACATTGCTTGAATGTATTCTCTCTAAACTTATATCTGAAGCAGGCTTCCGGCAAAATTAAATTCATAGATAACGACTTCCCGGACTCTAGTCCCAGGGCACTTCAGTGCTGAATCTTTACATTCCCATATTATCTCGGAAAATCAGTTCTGAATCAATATAATTGCAGTCCATTTATAGGTTTTTAAGAGAATGACACCCTCAGAAAAACTTTTTATATCATAATATTGCAATTGACAGACTGAAAATTGTTTTTTACCATGATCAGACAGGATTCATGTGAAATTGAATTTTTCAATTGCACCAAAAACGAATGCGCATGACGAAATCCTATGAAAATGCATGAAAACTAACATCGGTCCCTGGAAAGACGTAAGGACACGTTCACAGAACACCAGTCAATTCAAGACTCTCTGTTTCGAACACACCCCCTTCCGATCTGTTCCTATTCTGCTATTCTGCGAAGGGATTGTAGTTTGTTTGGTTGTAGTTTAATAAAAACGATCAATGTGTAGGCTATGCTAGTTGACCTATCTATTTATAATTATTCATGGTTATGATTGTCATTTCGATCGTGTTGGCGTGAAATATCGGCATCTAGCGGCTTTAATCCTTGACTTATTTGATAAGTTTGCGCGAAGCTGGTGATTGGCAAATCTTTTGCAAAGTAAACTCTCCTCTTCAATCTTCATTAGTTCGTTCTGTAAAAAAACTTTTTAGCACTTTTTGGAGAAGTATGTCAATTTGTTAAATTGTCACGGTTGTTTTTAAGTCACTTGATGAATTCTCTGGAAGCAACCTGAAAGTTCAAACTCATCTTTGCGAGATATTTGACTGCAGGTAATGATTTATCTGGCAGCTTTTGAAGCAGGTACAAGGTGCGACAGCGGCTTCAGGACTCATTGAAAGAACACAAAGGGTTGTCCGCTGTTCGAGTGCATGACATGTGATTGGCTCAGGTGTTCAGCAGTGTCAATTTTAATAACCTCAGTTCAGTTTGCAGCACGTCACATTTTGAAGCATTTAATAGCAAAACATTTGAAACAGACTTTAGTTCTGTTGAAATCAGGAAAAAGTTCATTTTTTTTATTTTTATCCAAAACTGCAATTTTGAATGAATACTTCAGCTTATATATTTTGTTTAAATGAACATTTTTGAGCTCAGAAAACGATTTTTTATACAAAAAACAGACGCAATGTCTTACTGGGAAGAGAGAAATTAGTCTGAATATTAGGCTGTCCAGTGGAAAATCAGTCAGGGTGCAAAACAAAAAATATTCATTCTTTACATACCAAACTGGTTCCATTGTTCAGTCTGAGAATTTAAAAAAAGTGAAACCGTTTCTGAAATTTAAATTGATCGGGCTATAAAATGCCCTGCCGAGAATTCTTGAAAAAAAAAAGAAAATCTGAATGAGAATTTACTGATTCCGTGCTGAACTTTACTTCGGGGTAACTCCGGTTTAACACAAAACTAGAATTTTAAAAAAGTATTTGCCATAACAAAAAAATAACTATGATGAAAGAAGAAAACCAGTTAGGCAACAATGACTCACCAGTAACCGTACAAACCGCATCTCCACCCAGGTGGTTAGAACGGTTAATAGCCTCTGGTATAAATGTTCAATTAAGAGGTTAATGTTATTGGTTTGCATTTCAGACACTAGGTCCAGACAAATTTCTCTGGGCTCAAAAACAAGCTCCGAGAAATCAAACCGAGACAGCTGTACAGAAAGAAAGAGCTGTATAATAATTCCCCCCCCCCTCCTCATTAGTTTGTTCTGTAAAAAAACTTTTTAGCAGTTTTTGGAGAAGTATGTCAATTTGTTAAATTGTCACGGTTGTTTTTAAGTCGTTTGATGAATTCTCTGGAAGCAACCTGAAAGTTCAAACTCATCTTTGCGAGATATTTGACTGCAGGTAATGAATTATCTGGCAGCTTTTGCGGCAGGTACAAGGTGCGACAGCGGCTTCAGGACTCATTGAAAGAACACAAAGGGTTGTCCGCTGTTCGAGTGCATGACATGTGATTGGCTCAGGTGTTCAGCAGTGTCAATTTTAATAACCTCAGTTCAGTTTGCAGCACGTCACATTTTGAAGCATTTAATAGCAAAACATTTGAAACAGATTTTAGTTCTGTTGAAATCAGGAAAAAGTTCATTTTTTTTTATTTTTATCCAAAACTGCAATTTTGAATGAATACTTCAGCTTATATATTTTGTTTAAATGAACATTTTTGAGCTCAGAAAACGATTTTTTATACAAAAAACAGACGCAATGTCTTACTGGGAAGAGAGAAATTAGTCTGAATATTAGGCTGTCCAGTGGAAAATCAGTCACGGTGCAAAACAAAAAATATTCATTCTTTACATACCAAACTGGTTCCATTGTTCAGTCTGAGAATTTAAAAAAAGTGAAACCGTTTCTGAAATTTAAATTGATTGGGCTACAAAATGCCCAGCCCAGAATTCTTGATAAAAAAAGAAAAATCTGAATGAGAATTTACTGATTCCGTGCTGAACTTTACTTCGGGGTAACTCCGGTTTAACACAAAACTAGAATTTTAAAAAAGTATTTGCAA
Organism: Convolutriloba macropyga; assembly: GCF_964194025.1. Lineage (NCBI taxonomy): Eukaryota > Metazoa > Xenacoelomorpha > Acoela > Convolutidae > Convolutriloba > Convolutriloba macropyga. Next base: position 43,421,339 of record NC_134475.1, read on the forward strand.
TAACAAAAAAAACTATGATGAAAGAAGAAAACCAGTTAGGCAACAATGACTCACCAGTAACCGTACAAACCGCATCTCCACCCAGGTGGTTAGAACGGTTAATAGCCTCTGGTATAAATGTTCAATTAAGAGGTTAATGTTATTGGTTTGCATTTCAGACACTAGGTCCAGACAAATTTCTCTGAGCTCAAAAACAAGCTCCGAGAAATCAAACCGAGACAGCTGTACAGAAAGAAAGAGCTGTATAATAATCCCCCCCCCTCCGTACGAACCCCAACATTCAGGAGGCCGTATTAAAAATAGCAGTGCCAGATTGGTTGATTTTTCGGTTAGATTATTGAATTTTTTACCGCTCAGATTGCCTCCGATGACAAAAATAAATTTATATACAAAAAAGACACACTTTTATTATGGTTTGAGGAACCTTTTTTGACGGTTATTTAGGAGCATCGAAGAACTTTGTACCAAAGAAACCCCAGAGTGGCAAACAGATATCCGCTTTGCAAACAAAAAACACAAAATACTTGATCATAGTTTAATAGTTAGCCTTATGGAATTCTCTTCAACATCATATACAAGCGAAACGGCAATAGGATCTGCAAAATTTATATTGCGGAGTTCAAAATCTCAATTTCGATTTTCTAATTCTTTAAAGTTATCAATAGTTTACCCTATTGATCGAAGAATTTATAATCTTGCAAGAATCTTGCAAGCAATCTTGCAAGGGAATGCATACTTCTTGCAAGCATCTTGCAAGATTCTTGCAAGATTTGAATCCATCTTGCAAGATTCTTGCAAGATTATAAATCAATCTTGCAAGAATCTTGCAAGATTTTAAATCCATTTTTTTCTCACCTGCAGGAATGATGACGCTGAATACGACAATGGCAATGATGAAATAGCTAATTTCTGTCGGAAATTTCTCAAAGTCAAGTTAACAACCGGCTTTTTGAGATTTTCCAGTATGATCTGTTTTTTTACCCTCCTCCTTTTGCATTCCGGGCTTGGGACCGGCAGTGGCGGAGTTACGATAATAGCTATTGGAGAATTGAGCAGAACACTAGGTAAAACCTAGGCTTGAAAATTTCTCCAATCCAAAAAAACAACTTAGAGAACCACAACTGAAGGACGAACTTTATTTCTAAAAATAATAGACCAATGATTGATATTGCATTGCAACTCACATTTATAAAGCAACCAAAGAGAAAACACGCAGATTGAAAACCATACATATTTTTGAAGATCTAATAAACAAATCGAATTTTTTTTTTCTATGAGATGACTTTAGGATTGGTTGAACGAACTATTATATCGTTTTTGCAATTAGTTTGTTGTGGGACATTGCAAAATATAAGTAATAAAAAACTCCGACTGTTGCTATCTCTTTGTCCCAAAAAGAAGCATTACCTGGCATAAGATCAAAAACAGAAATAACTTTTCATTTACCAGAAAGTCAAGGTTGATTTTTTTACAAGAAGATTGAACTATAAATCAAATGAAAGAAGAACAAAAGATGAACTTTCAAAACACACCGATTTTTTTTAAATGAAAACTTTTTAATGACATTAACACCAATAGCTATCAACTGAAGGCATCATGGGTTAATTTAAATTCCCTTAGGAAGTTAATTAGACTTCACATTAATCGGAGTTTTTTTACGACAACAAAAACATGCTAAATTACGGACAGGATCAGTTAAAAAAAGTCCCAACTGTTTGGTTCTCTAAAAATAATTGGTTTTTATGAAAGATGAGAAAAAGATTGAAATATTTTTGTTTTTTATTAGTTAAATTGAACTTGAAAAAGACGGATTTGATTGCCTCGAGTTATTTCTATTTATTTGTCGGAAAGTTGTATTAGAATTCAAAATCTTGCAAGAATCTTGCAAGATTTCACATTCAAAAGAAGATTACGAAAAAAGTCATTTATTCTCAGTTTTGCTGATCAAGAATTCTGATATCAGTCATGCTATTTGGTTTTCAGTTAGTTTTAGGTACCAAAAAAACATAAATTTTTTTTCCGTAATTCAAAATCTTGCAAGATTCTTGCAACATTCTTGCAAGATTTTGGATCCTGGCTAATTTTTTTCATTGAATTAGGCTTCGTAACTTGTTCAATAAACAATAACATGCTTCAAAGATGTTTTCTAAAACACTTGTGCCCAGATTTATTTTTTGGCTTTGATTGATATCTTGCAAGATTTGAATCCGCTCATCACTAGGGTACTCCAACATTCGGAAGGATTATATCAGAAAATTTTTAGGAGGATGAAATAAAAAAACAAACAGTCTGAAAAGATTTTACATTGTATCTGATATATCACGGTTCAATATCGGATAAAATAATATAATTCTTCTGCACGCGACAAGGAAAACAGTATGATTAATTAATGGTTGTATTTTGAGTTTTCATAGACGAGAAGGCCACGACAAAAATTTTTACCATAATTGACCAACATACCTATTATTAGCGCATAATATAAAACTTTTCTAAATCACATCTTACTTCCTCGTTGTAAACAATTTTTACAAAATTTTAGTATTTTTTATATTGTAGATTTTTTTTCTATTGTCTGTGATTTTGCATTGAAAGATGGTAGTTATTCCGTGACGCTTTTATCTTGCTTAATAAATAAATACAAATTTGAAACTCGATCAAAGTGTCTTCAACCAACATGAGCGCCTATGAGCACAATTTTGTATCCATGATCACGGGAATTAAAGCAACTCAGGTACGCGGAGACTGGTGACAGAGCAAACCCGAGCGGAATCACTCAAAAAACATTCTGTCTGTTTTTGTTGATGGCTAGTACTCTTTCAAAGTCCAATTTTCACTTAATTGTCTCGAAATTAGATTATAATTTGATGCATGAAGAACAATATGTTCAGCCTAAAAACGGCTACAAGGTTTCGTTGATCTGCGATTCAATTTCCGAGTATCTGATTGCAAAATTTCAATTAAGTAGCAGCTCCATACCACTGAGCTCAATTGTTCTTGTCATAATAAACTAATGGATAACTTAAGTATGAGTCAGTCTGAAAACTAAATGTCGGAGAATTATTATTCAGTGCTGGACAGTTTGTTTGTGCTGGACAGTATCATATGCTTTCATATTAATTCAGTGCTGGACAGTATCATATTCTTATAAATTTGTGAAGAAAACATTAAACAAGGCGGCTCGGTAATGTGCGATGGCACATAAGTTTCCGACCCCGCCCATCCACAATTTTGGCATAATTGTCTACCAAATGAGGAACAGATAGAAAAACCCAAAAACTATTTTTTGCGAATCCCAAAAAAGCCCAAGTCTTTTTCAAAAACTTCTGTATGAACGATAAGATAGCCTCCAAAGCAAATAACTCAGTGGAGTAAAAATTGATGCATTAGATTGCTGTAATATGTCAATATTAAGAAAGCGAGTCAAGACGAACAGCAAAATCAAACAACAACAACAACAAACATAAATTACATAAAAAAATTTATGTCCCTCTTAAAAACTAAATTTAATAACAAAGTCAACATACCGTCAGATAAACCTAAAACTAAACAAAAATAACTTATAAATCACCAGAAAACATATGCGACCAGTCCATAAAAAGGTTTGGTAACAATTATACAAAAAAGAACAAAAACAGTAAAGTAAAAAAAAATTAACTTATTTTTTTGAAACAGTTAACTTCAAAGTAATAAATACCTTTAGTAATCAATTAAAGTTGCCACAAATTTACGATTACCACTGCTTCTATAGAAGGGTATTAGGACCTGTCCTTATTCATTTTTTAAAGCGGCTAAAAAGAACAAACAAAATTTCAATTCAAACTTGCCAGAAAACGCTGTCAAAACCGTCAAGCCAAATTTTGGCACTCAAAATATATTTGATTGCGCCTTCTTCAACCAGCTATAATGTAGTACGTGGCCATTCATTAGTAGGACTAGGTAACAAGTAGACAAAGGCGAAGTGCTAAAGTATGTAATACTATTAATTTTTTTTTCGAAACAAAATTACATTCAATGTCATGAAAGGCATTAATTACAAAAAGAGCTATTTAAATAGGGTCGTTTAGTCATGATGAAAGGAAACCCTCGAAACCTGTTATTATCCAGAATATTTCTTGCATCTACAAAAAGAACGTCAAATATGACAAAAATCTAATTAATTTACTTTTTTTTGTGAGAAACCGGTGTCGAAGCCAGTAAGGTCATAACAAATTCTTTAAAAAAAAGATTTTGGGACACCAATCCCTTTTATTCCTTTGACACCCAGAATGTCATATTTGACCTGTAATTAACTAACGAGATTACGTAACAAAAAAAAACATAAAAAGAACAAAATTGCGATGTTTAAAAGTTTTTTTTTTTTAATTTTGGAAAACGATTGTTTTCAAAGTCATGAAAGCCATCAAATATCTACTAATATCAGAATATCGGTTTTTCTACTCTTCCATGAAAAGCCAATGAAAGCTATCACTATACAGGAAATTTCATACGACCGAAATGACAAAGTATAAATGACAGTTAGAGAAAAAGTTAAAAAAATTCAATTGATTTCTTCAAGAAAGAGGCGTCGAGGCCGTTAAAACGATGATGTATATCTATCAGGATTTTAATATGTTCAATTGTGCCTGATTTTGAATGCTAATAAGGTGACAGGAGAACTGTCAATAATGTGATAATGTGTCAAAATTAGAAAACGTGAAAAACTGGCAAATATCAAAACAAACAAAAATCTGAAATCTTGTAGTATCAAAGCCAGAAAACAATAACTTCAGGCTTCAGGCTTAAAAATGCCGACGAGAATAAATGTTAAATCAGGTGAAAGAAGAAGCAGCCTTTCTTTGCTGACACTAAGCTGGAAGTTGTACAAATTAAGAAAAAAATCGAGGAAAAGTTAATTAAGCCATTATTTATTGAAAAGTCAATTATTTTTTAAAAAGAAACGACCATTAACTTTCAATTAAAAAACTAAACGCATTAGCTTGGAGCTGCTTAGCAAGCGAACTGGTTGGCCCTATCACTCCTGAGCTTTGATTTGATATGTTCTGTTCTTTATTATTAAAAAAAGTCTTTTTTTTTTTAAAAAAAAAGACCGACTGATTACAACCCGATTTTTTTTGGATTGTAACAGTCCAAGAATGGCCCAAAACTAGCCCTGCTAATACTTATTGTCCGTTAGGAACAATTGATTTTTCGAATGTTGTAGATATAGATAATTTTTTAGTTGCAAACTCAAAATAAATTCTGCATTTTTGATAATCAACGAGTAAAGTTAGCAAAAAATGGCAAAGTTTTAACTACAGTGCACTCTCAGCGGACTCTGAAGTAGAAACAGCCCCCCTCTGAGTCCACAAAGATTGTATGAGTTTTGTTTGGGGGTGTACTGTCGGCAAATTTAATCAAAGTGGACTAAAGTAGCTTATTTCGTGCTGTTTTTTATGAAAAAGGCTAAATTTTGAAATGTTTATCCAGATTTTTTGACCAAAAAAATTAAATCAAAACAATCAACAATGCTTTTTCGTCTTCAAAAATAAAATCAACGACACTATTCTTAAAAATTATAACAAATTTTAGCAAAATTGACGAAAATTTAGGCAAAATTTCCGGAAAATGTGAATAAAAATAACGTGAATTCAGTCTTCTTTTCTCAGAAGTTTAAACCTCGATGACTCCCTGTAGAAAACGAAAATTTAAAAAATCTTTTAATTCCATATTCTACGCTGGACGAGCTTTCTAATGATACCAGTCTCAACTCTCTACGATGAATATATCGAGCGGCGAAAATTCACGGAACAAAAAAAAACCCAATTGAGTATATAGTTCCTTGAGTATATTTAGAGTGCCAAGAGGGTCGGAACAAAAAGTAGTTTGATTTTTGAAGGATTTCTGGGAATTTGCAACAATCTTTACGTGTAGTGCATTAAATGCAGTAATAATCAGTGCATTGAAATATCAATTCTTCGATATTTAGACTGACAAAAGGTCTATTGTCTGCGAGAAGCAGTCTCTTTGTCGTTTCTTATTTCTTGTTCAAATATTTGTGGTTTCTTATTTCAAAAGGATATAGGTTTGACTGAAAACAAGGTAGATTTTTTGATAGCTGTAATGCAAATTGGCAATGACTAAAAAGTCTCCGTAGTTTAGACATTGGATGTTTTCACCATTAGCATTTTCAGTATTCACATTAACCCAAATAAAAAGGTAAAGACAAAAAATACGTGGGAAGGTGAAAAAAAATTGTCAATGTGAGCCGCGTTTTCTTTACTTCGCTAAGCTCCGTGGTAGGCTTTTCTTCGCAGTTATTGTAACTACTTTGACCTTCTTCCAACTAACATAAACATTTGTTGATAGCCGTTTCTAAACGAGTAAAACGAGAAACAATTTGGCTGTGTTTCAGAAATAACAATTATAGCAACCGGTCTATATCAGTACTAGGCAAATCTAAATACAATTCTTATATCGTTTTTGAGGATTTTCCTTCAACTTTTGGACGATTTCCCGGCTTTTGGACAATTTTCTATTTTTTTCGACATATTTCCGACTATTTTTTGGCTAATTTCTACGTTTCCGGACCTATTTTCGACTTGCTAAATCTTAGATCAGACTTAGATTTAGAGTGCCAAGTGTAAAATTGACATGATCATAGCTATGAATCAGTAATGAAATGAGACTAGTAATTAGACTTGCTTAGTACTGAAATTGACTCGGCGTTAGGTCCGGGAACATTTTGGCGAATAAAGACCTTGATCAGTTCCTGATTGGTTTGCCAGTCGTCACTGAACCCAATCATTTCTAGGAAAAATCATCTGTATTTATGTTTAGTCTGAGTAATTGGGGATTTCATAGTAACACAAATGTTTTTTCACAATAAGACCGTAATTGAGATTCTGGAACTAGTATTGCGCTACGCTTGAAATTTTCAACGAATATGGCCCACTTATTATCTCCTTTGTATTTGATGTGGTGGCTGTGCTTTGTATTCTGATATTCTATTCGAGGGCTTTTCTCGCACTCAAAATATCGGTAGCTCAGGATGTTGCTAGGTCAAAGGAGAACGAATCGGACATGACAGCTAGGAAGAGGTTGCTGCAACGTGCATTTGGATTCATTTCTATCTGCTATCTCGTTTTTCTTATTCCCAAGACTGTCATAGACCCTGTGCAACTATACTTACGTAGAGAAGCGGATGAAGCAGAGTATGAAGTTAATAAAGGTAACAACTTTGCAAAAAAACTTTTCTGTGTGGCCCTGGATCTGATCTTGGGTCTGTTGAGACCACTACTAGAGGACTGACTGAGAGTTTTTTCCGTACGGCTCATGTTGTAAAGGTACCAAATTCATCTGTAGTCCCCCCAAGGCTGAAACCTTGGAGAATAATGTGGAACAGTTGAAAAAGCTGAAGAAGTTCTTTGTTCATTTTCTTCATTTTAATGGTTGTTTCCTCAACTTCAAATAACCGACAAGCAGTTGCAAGAAAATGATTGAAACGTCCTAGAAAAGCTAAACATCACGGCTTTACTCCTTCTTATCTTCAGGCTATGTCCAGTAGCAACCACTACAGACATTTAGACCTTGGTCAGGAAGAATGAAGAAGAGCTGTTTGTCCATTAGGGTAACGTGTTCACTGCTCACCCACAAGTGCTGATTACGTTCGTCAACGGCCAGGCTGAGGTCCCAGACCGAAATGGCACAAGGGGTCTTGCATGGTCTGGAAATACGAATGAACGCACGATATTCTGGACATAGGCAACTTTTAACGAACGATATTCTTGACATAGGCAACTTTTAACGAACGATTTTCTGGACATAGGCAACTTTTAACGAACGAAGTTTTTAACATAGTGACCCTGGAGCACACGAGATTTTTTGCATGCTGAGGAAAAAAGAAACAGTAATACTGAGAGGTCTACTCACAAACTATGAAGCAGTTCTACAGAAAAAGACCCAGAAGTATACAGAAGAACCGTAGGAGGAAGAAGCAAGCAAAGATGAAAAACCCTAGTACTCTGCAGATGTCCGCGGGTTTAATTTTAAATATTATCATGAGAAAAAAAGAGAAACTTTCGAGATGCTATATGGTAGTTGATAAAGAAGAAAAACAAATTAATGCATGGCAATATGTGTTAAAATTCGCGACCTGTAGCTGAACGTAATCACTTTCTCAATGACAGTCTACGATTTCATGATAATGTAGAGCAAATCACGAGAAAGCTGCTAAATCTCTCGTTTGTCAATGTGGAGTTGATCTCGCCCTCCACACAGACATTCATTAACGCGTCAGTAACTACCCCAGCAATCAGTCATAACCGGACGGCGACTTTGTATCAGTTGAAACCAAACAAGAAACCGCAGCATCAAAATACCCTCATCATTTTAGCAGCACCGTAACTCAAAATATCGCGTGGTTGCGAACAAAAAAAAAGTCAACAGTACGCGGCCACCAAGACTGCCCTAAACAGTGGGTGGAACCACTTGCAAAAGTACCTGTAACAAAAATCCTCAAATTGGCGTAGGAAAATAACTAGAGTCTCATGAAAAACTGCTGCATTTCCAGATATTAATGAAGGAATAACGTACAACTAAAGGTCCCGGGTTGAATTTTTCCGCCCAAAATGATGTAAGAGTGGGGCTGCAATGGGAGGATTTTTTAGGAAAAAGCAGCTCAAAACTCTTACGTCCTCAATCTTACATTGTTTTAGCGCCCATACCTGAAGACTGCCAGTCTTGAACCCACAACCTCTGTACCCTCAGCTGCGTCGCCTTAACCTCCAGACCACCAATGCTTGTCCAACTCTTGACAGTCTATATATATATATATATATATATATATATATATATATATATATATATATATATATATATATATATATATATGAATAATACTTTTTGGAATTGCTCCCTCTCAACAAAATATCCCCTCACTCTTACATCAATTTACCGCCTAAGAACAAATTACCCCCTCACTCTTACACCATCTTACCCCCTTTGGCAGCCCAACTCTTTCATAATTTTACCACCTCTTGACAAATTACCCCCTCACTCTTACACCATTTTACTCCCTTGGCAGCTCAACTCTTACATCATTTTACACCCTCTGGAGAAATTACCCCCTCATTTTACACCATTTTAACCTTCTTGGCAGCCCACATCTTACATCATTTAACCCCCTCTGGACAAATTACCCCCTCACTCTTACGCCATTTTACCCCCCTTGGCAGCCCAACTCTTACATCATTTTACCCCATCGGGACAAAAACCCCTCACTCTTACACCATTTAACCTTCTTGGCAGCCCAACCCTTACAACGTTTTACCCACTCTGGACAAATTACCCCCTCACTTTTACAGCATTTTACCCTCTTTGGCAGCCCAACTCTTACATCATTTTACCCCCTCTGGAAAAAGTACCCCTTCACTCTTACACCATTTTACCCCCGTTTGCAGCCCAACTCTTATATCATTTTAACCTCTCTGGACAAATTACCCCCTCACTTTTACACCATTTTACCGCCCTTGGCGGCCCAACTCTTATATGATTTTATCCCCTCTGGACAAATTATCCCGTCACTCTTGCACCATTTTACCCCCTTGGCAGCCCAACTCTTACATCACTTTACCCCCTCTGGACAAATTACCCCCTCACTCTTACACCATTTTACCCCTTGGCAACCCAGCTCTTACCTCTTTTTATCCCCTCTTGACAAATTACCCCCTCACTCTTACACCATTTTACCCCCCTTGGCAGCCCAACTCCTACATCATTTTACCCCCTCTGGACAAATTACCCCCTCACTCTTACACCAATTTACCCCTCTTGGCAGCCCAACTCTTACCTCATTTTACAACCTCTGGACAAATTGCACCCTCACTCTTACGCCATTTTACCCCCCTTGGCAGCCCAACTCTTACATCATTTTACCCCATCGGGACAAAACCCCCTCACTCTTACACCATTTAACCCCCTTGGCAGCCCAACCCTTACATCGTTTTACCCAATCTGGACAAATTACACCCTCACTTTTACAGCATTTTACCCTCTTTGGCAGCCCAACTCTTACATCATTTTACCCCCTCTGGAAAAAGTACCCCTTCACTCTTACACTATTTTACCCCCCTTGGCAGCCCAACTCTTATATCATTTCAACTTCTCCGGACAAATTACCCCCTCACTCTTATACCATTTTACCCCACTTGGCATCCCAATTCTTACATCATTTTATCCACTCTGGACAAATTACCCCCTCACTTTTACACCATTTTAACCCTCTTGGCAGCCCACATCTTACATCATTTAACCCCCTCTGGACAAATTACCCCCTCACTCTTACACCATTTTACCCCCCCCCCCCCCCTTGGCAGCCCAACTCTTACAGCATTTTACCCCCTTGAATTCGAGAAAACCCTCAAAGCCCATAGTCATATCGAATTCACCTAATGGTTGAGGTAGGTGTTTAGGAATGTTATGGCTGTTTGGTTATTCTGATCAATTGTGTCCAGCCTTATTCAATTATGTAGCTGATATGCTGCTACATAGCAATATCTCAAGCACTGCTATCAAAACTTTATGCAGTTCCAGTTTTATGTCAGATTTTCTACTATGAGTAGTAAATAATAAAAGCATTAAGATTGGGTGGTATTTTTGCAATATAATTTTGGGAAAATAGGCAGTTATCCTGAGTGGGAAGTATGTTATCTTTGATTAAATAGATTTTGCATGTAAAAAAATTGCATTCGCTTTCGTTCCTCTTTATTCAAATAATTATGTCTCGACGCTATTTTTTTCCCACTACTCTCAGGAATATCAATAACAGCAGGAGGCATGTGAATAAGAGCAGGAGCGTTGTCGCCAACGTTAGTCATGTGCACATTGTTACTTTCGAGGCATTCTTGACTTATTTAAAAGTAACTCCGACAGGTCCGATAACATTGACGAATTTCAATACGTCGTACTCAGCAAACGATTTTTACTTGGTCAATAATCAGTACATTGTGATGATGATTTTCATCATACAACAAAAATAAACCCATAGCAATTTTGTATTCGTGCGACGAAATTTTGAGGGGAAAAAGTTTATCGTTTTCGTAGCCCAAAAAATTAACTTGTACATCTTTCAGTTTTTCGAATTCGAGAGTATCCTCAGAGCCCATAGTCATATCCAGTTCACCTAATGGTTGATGTAGGTGATTGGGTATGTTGTGGCAGTTTGGTAATTCCGATCAACTCTGTCTAGACTTTTTCCATGATTTAGATAATATGCTGCTACATAGCAATATCTCAAGCACTGCTGGAGTCCATGATTCCAAACGTTGAGCAGAACGCGACAGTTGGCATTTTCAGTTGGCAATGAAAAATTGGATGAGCTGCGAACTGCTCTGAAACGTGAGAATCTCACTCCAACCTTCACCACTTTTTCCAGTACCAATCCACCTACAATCGAATCATTTGTCGGTAACTTGCTCAGCATACACCATCGTGAGACCGTTTGCGTAGAATCGAGTCATATAAGAGTTGGCGCATATTTCAAGGCGTTCATCTTTTGCACTAGCAGCCTTGTCATTATGGTGCTTCATCAGCTGTAGTTTCATAAACAACTAAAGCTTCTGTGCCCCTGGGCATATATGTAACGTTCAACATTTTTGAACTCTTTAACTTGCTTAGCAACAAAAATTTTGCTTGAGAAATAACAATTCAATTGAAAAATTGTTAAACTCTAAGTCGCAGTTTTTTCTATTCCTCTAGATTCCATGAGAATAGGTGAACGCGCATCCGATAGCCAGATTGTGATTAGTTTTTGATGAGCAAAAAATGTTATTGGCTGGTAATTGAATCTGTTTCTTTTGAATATAATTCCACAAGAGGGCAATGTTTAAATACTGTCTGAAAATGGATGTATTAGCAATGCTACGCAAAAATTGCGCGAGTGAAAACTGCTTGCAGCGTCATGAAACGAGGACCGAGTTGAAAAAATACTTCAGCAACATCAGAAAAACGTTTATCAATCAAGTCGTAAATTCTCATAAAATGACAATTGCATGACAGTCGCAATTGTTTTTCTTTCCTTAAAATCTATTTTGATGACAGGTCCAGAATAGAAATTCAAATGGGGCCACAGGGGAGTGCCAAACTACAGAATTTGGAGTTCTAACACCTTTTTGTCAGGTAATTGATGTTCTAATTAATGCCAAATTTTAATGTCATGTGAATTGCCAAATGTAATGGAAAATGGTGAAGGAGCAGTTTTTTACCTCAATGCTTTTGAGCAAATTTGTCAAGCATAAAAAGGGCACAAAAAATCTGCAAAAAAGTTTTCTTTTTTTCAGTTAAATAGTAATTTAGCTAATTAGGCGCTAATAAGCTCTTAGTTAAGGGCTAATTTAATCATTAAGTATTCGTCTAAACTATATTTGGAGCCTACTTATTTGGGGTCAAAGTTTCTGTTGATGTGTTAAAAAGCAGCAAAAAGCGTTTGTTAATGTTTTTCTCAAAAACCTGTTCACAATGATCTTCTTTTTTATCATGGTAACAGCCGGATGGCAATTAGTTGATGATACCAGTTCCTTTTTTTACCATGTTTTCTCTGTTTATACTCAGTCATTGGGTGCACAATCAGTATAACTTCAGAGTTTTTGCCTAAGTTTTACATTTTTTCAGCTCTTTTAAGTTACTATCAGTGTTTTCTGTCCTTTTTTTTATAAAATGGGTGAGTAAAATTGTTATGTTTCAAATCATGACACCTAATATTTTCATCCAAAAACTTTTACAAAACCTTTTTTTTTACTAATTTTTTTGTTTTTATCTTCATGAGAATTTGTTTTTATTACTTTTTTTAGTTTTACAATAGTGCTTATTAGGGATAAGATGATCATGTTAGCTAATATTCAACACTGCAGACGTAATGAGTAACCAGAGAAAAACTCGCAAAGGTTTTGTTTTTCATGTTATATTTAATATACTGTAGCAACTGATTTTTACTCTATGTACGTTGAATAAACTCGGAAAATCCGACTCAAAGCACACCATGAAGAAGTATCGTTACACAAAAGTTGCTGCTTGATTTTTAAACGTGCATTTTCTGGGCTATAATTCTCCTAGGTTCTTACTTATGGGATTATTCAAAAGTGAAACGACACGTTCAAATTTGTTCAATTTGAAACAAAAAAAAAGTTCTCTATTGAAGCCGAAATAGTGATGCTGATAAAAAATTCAGCCTTCAAAAAGCACCTAGATAAAAAAATCCTACTTCATTTTTTTTAGATGATCTGCATGCTTTTGGCATCTCCAATTTATTTTGAGGGACAGTCTTATCTTCCCCATCGCTCTTTGGATCTGATGTTTTTGGGGAATTAAAGTTTGTCTCGGAAAGTATTGTAGTGTCGGGGGTTTCTTGACTTGTCTCTTCAGTTCCAAATATACAAGGAACTTGACCGCTACTGAGTGCTTCAAAAAATGACAGATTTGTGGTGTGAGGCGTTGTTGTAGCGCTAGGGTCACTCAGCGGAGTTGTCGGTAACCTTCGTCCTAAAAAATTGCTGGGGATGTGGGCAATAATTCAATGCCCCAAAGACTGGCTTAGTTGTCACGGGCATCTTGATCTCATGGTTGGTTTTCGAGTAGTGGCATACAATTGAAATCATAATTGAACTGAAGTTGAATTGTCTCATCGAGCAATGTTCCCATGTCTTGCAGCTTACACGGCTGTAGTTATTGTTGTGGCACTAGACCAACAGAAATAATAAGATTTCCATGGGTAGGTATAAGTTTTCCCGGCAAAATGTATTGAAAATCGATAATTGGTTTGGGTACAATGAAGCGGTCTGATATAATTCAATTTTTCTTAGAAAATTTTTTGTTCTGTTGAATAAAAACAACATAATTATTGTACATAGTCTCATATACTAAAGTCCTTTGCCAGGACTCCTCGTAATCAGATTAAACAAAAAGACATTCTGAGGATTTGAAATTTCAAAATCTTTCAAACAAGCAACCCCGATCAGATAAAGAAATCGAAATGCAGAAAGAAAAAGAGAGCAAATTAATCTTCTGGAGGAACTACTCTGAGTTGTTACAACTAATTTGATTTATGGTTCAAACGCTCCCTTAGGTCACATTTGTTTTCAATAAAATAACTATGATTTTGATTCACCGCGCAATTCCCAGAGCAATATAAACCTATTGAAGCTAGCTGTTATCAGTGCACCAGACCAAAGTTTGACCATATATATATATATATATATATATATATATATATATATATATATATATATGTCCCATGTTTGTTTCTATGCTGCTTTATGCACACAGTTTTTCCACAAATGTTTTGAATTTTCTTTTATTGGCCAATTTTTCTAATACGTATATGTAGTTTACGATTTTGTATCAAATTGATCTCTGACATTAATTGAATAAAAAGGTTTCATGGAACAAATATGGTTACTTCACGTGTTAATAAATTAAAAAAATAGGAACTCTAAAGAATAGTTTCAATTTTGCCCACATTTTTCTGATACGGGTTCTTTGTCTTCTTATCAATTTGATCTCTGAACATTTTTTAGTAGAAATCCGTGGAACTCGCTTGCGTTAATAATTGAACAGTCATTGCTTAACAGAAAGTTTTCTAAGTTGAAATGAATCAACAGACTCATTTACTTCGCCGGCGTACTTGAGTCTGTATTTTTAAACAAGTAAACTGGTTTGCAATTTTAAAAAAAAAGCAACACTTGTTTGATCCAAGATCGCTGCTCCATTTTAGTGTGAGTGTTTCTTTGGGATAGATCGAATCCCACATCAATTTGCTATCAGTACAATATCTTAACCAGGGACTAAATTGTTCCAGAGCTGGAAAAATTTCTAATCAGGGCCACCCTCAAAACCTATGAGGAGACGGAACGTATGTTTCTGAAACTAATTAGAAAAGGTGACAACTATTACGAATTTTAGCAACACCTGTTAAAGACTGCGGAAGAATATGACAAATTTATAAAAAGAGCGCTAAAATTTAGGGAAACTTTTCCAATCGGTTCAAGAGAAAGGAAATCAAGGTTGAAGACTGAATCAACTTTTCTTGCAGAAAAACCAAAAATTGGCTCAACTTCAATCAGTTTCAGAAGCAGTTCAATTTTTACTCAGCAATGAAAAAAAAACAATTTGTCAAACGTGAAAGTTTTTGCAGTATTTTCTTACTTGGATTCAATATTTTGTCAGTTAAAAAAACATCTTCTATCCATTTTCATCTATCAGAACATGAAAATGTTTATTGGATATCAATTGGCTAAATGCTGAATCAAAAAGAGAACACCCTGCTAAAATTTTCTTGCTTTACAATTTAATTTTTTCTTTAGTGACCGAACAATTGAACTGCTTCTGAAATTGTTTGAATGATGTAACTGAACGCTCAAACATTGTTTTAACCATGACTTTAATGTTGAGCTAATTGTCAGTTTTATGAACGGAGAATGTCCGTCAGTCTTGTTGTGAACTGACTGGAAAATTTCACTAATTTTTAGCGTTCTTTTAACAAATTTGTCCAATTCTTCCGCAATCAGTTACAGGTGTTGTTGAAATTCGTAATAGTTGTCATCCTTCTTAAATAGTTTCAGAAACATACGTTCCAGTCTTCTCATAGGTTTTGAGGGTCGCCCTGTTTTGAAGTTTTTCTGTCTTTTAGATATCATAGTAATTGTCCCCCAACTAAGAATATTTGTGAAAGAACAGAGCTTTTTATTGAAATTAGCCTCCTGCTAAATTTTTGTTCTGGATAGCAGATTGATGCGGAGTTCGAGTTAAATGAAACGACCACATCGATGAAACACTCACACTAAATTGGCGCGAAGAGCTTGGATCAAACAACTGTCGTCTTTTTTTAATTGCAAACAGTTTTATAAGTGTGAAAATTCGAAGTCGTGTGAAAATCCGGATGTGTAAAAATCATGTGGCGTACTTGAGTCTGTTAATGATTTTCAGCTCAGAAAACTGTCTGTAAAGCACATGTTAGTTCAATTATTAACATTTGCGAGGTCAAGGAATTTTTTTTGCAAGGTAAATTCAGAGATCAAATTCATAGGAAGACATTAAAAAGGTGTAAAAAAAAATTTGCCAAAAGGAAAAATTGGGCATGTAGAAAAACTATTGTTCTAAAGAGCAATTGTTTGTTTGAATTTTAACACGTGCAGGAAACATATCAGGAAACTTTATTCAGTATAGAACTTACAATTTAGTCTAGAGATCAAATTGATACAAAGCCGTAAAGTACATACACGTACTAGGAAAATTGGGCATTAAAAGGAAAAGTCAAAACATATGTAGAAAAATTGTGTGCATAGGACAACATAAACCAAAACATGGGACATATATATATATATATATATATATATATATATATAAATATATATATATATATATATATATATATATATATATGTATGTATATATATATATATATATATATATATATATATATCATCAAACATTGGTCTAGTTCACTGATAACAGCTAGCAAATAAGTTTGTCTTCCTGTGATAATTACGCGGTGAACAAAAATCGTAGTTAGGTGACTGAAAACAAATGTGCCTGAACCATAAAATCAAGTTAGTTGTAACAACTCAGACTTGTTTCCTCGGAAGTATAAGTTGCTGTCTCTCTCTCTCTCTCTCTCTCTCTCTCTTTCTCAATCTCTTTCTTCATCTGATCTCAGTTGCTTGCTTGAACAATTTTTGAAATTTCAAAATTTCAGAATGTTTTTTTATTCTCTGATTCTTAGGATTCCTGGCAAAGGAGTTTAGTATATCAGACTGTGTGCTAGTATTAAGTTGTTTTTATTTAACATCACAGGACTTTTCTAAGAACAATAGGATTATATCAGACCACTTCTTTATACAAAAACCAATTATCGAATTTTTAGCCATATTGCAGGGAAAAACCTACCTATCCATGGAAAGCTTATAACTACTGATCTGAACCACATTATGTTGCAACTTTGCTCGAAAAGACAAAACAGCCTCTCTTCAAAAATGATTGCGGTTGTATTCCACTATTCGAAAACCAACTTGCAGCTCAAGATGCTCGTGACAATATAGCCAGTCTTTGGGGCATTCAATTATCCCACGCAGCACTCGCAATTACTTCAAGAAAAAGCTATCGAAAACTCCGCTGAGTGATCCTAGTGTTACAAAAATGCCTCAAACCGCAGGTGCGTCATTTTTCGAAGCACTCAGTAGAGATCAATTCCTTGGAACTTTGGAATTGAAAAGACAAGCCAAGAAACCCTTGATGCTATGAAGCTTTCAGAGGCAAACTTTGAATCACCGAAAACACAAGTTTTGGAGAACGACGGGCATCACAAGACTATCACTCCAAACAATTTGGAGACGCCAAAAGTATGTAGAGCACCTTTGAAAAGAAAGTAGGACTCTTCCCTCTCGGCATTTTTTGAAGACTGATTTTTTCATCAACATCGCTGTCTCTGCTTCAATACAGAGTTTCTAATGATCCATTTTTTCTGCATTTTTTTGTAAGCGTTCTTTTTCTGTATATATTTTTAAAAAAATAGCAAAGACTTTAGTTTTTCTCAATTTTATCATATTTGAACTTGTTCTCAACTTGAACGTGTTTTGATTTATCCCATAAGCAAGAACCTAAGCAAATTTAAGCCATTGAATTCCCGTTCAAAATTAAAACTTTAATTTTGTGTTGCGATACTTCTTCATGGAGTGATTTGAGTTGGAGTTTTTGGATATTCCGAAGTTATTAATCTTACAAACAGTAAAAATTTGTTGCTATGGCATATTAAATACATCGAGAAAAACAAAATCTTTCCCAAGTTTTCTCTGGGTACTCTAAACATTGCATTGACATTTTTGTCTGAAGTGTCTAATATTAGCTAATATGATCATCTTATCCCTAAGAAGCACTATTGTAAAAACAAAAAAAACAAAAACAAAGTTTCATGGAATTAGAAACAAACAATCTGTATAAAAAAGATTTTAATAAAGTTTTTTCGATGAAAATCCTAAGTGACTTGATGTGAAACGTAACAAAGTTAATCACTAATTTTGTAAAAAAAAAAGGACGGAAGCAAAAATATAAAAACTTAAAAGAGTCGAAAAAAGTGTAAAACTTAGGCAAAAGCTTTGTATTTATACAGATTATATATCAAATCACAAGATAAAACCATAGATAACATGGTGAAAGAAGGATTTTGTATCCTCAACTAATTGCCAACCGGTTGTAGCCATGTTAAAAAAGACATCATTCTGTAAAAATTTTGAGAAAAACGATCAAAAACTATTTTTGCTGTTTTTTAACATATTAACAGTGAGCCTTGGTCCCAAAGAATGCGCTCCAAAAAGTTGCGAAAGAGAAGTTTTGTTTCATTGAAATCAGCAGACAGTGAACTACAAAAACTCTTATCACACTCGTCATTTTCAGACTAATTATTATTGAGTTACAAAACTCTCAATTCATAGATAATTAGCGCTCAATTAGCTAAAAAACTCATCAACTAAAAAAAGATTTTTTGTAGATTTGTATTGCCCTGATGTGCTTCACAAAATTGATCATAAGCGTTGAGGTCGAAAAACTGCTCCTTCGACTATTTCTAAAACATCTGGCCATTTATGTCCGTTAACATCTGGCATCAATCAACAACATCATCTACCTGATATGAAGGAGTTAGAACACCGTTTCACGAATATTTGACTTCCTCTGCGGTCCGATGTGAAAGTTCTTTTCAGAGACCATTCTTTAGAAAGGCTTTTAATGGAAAAATATATGTAACTGTCATGTAACTGTCATGTTTTGACAATTTACGACTTGACTGACAGAAAAATTACATTTTTTTTATGATGCTGGATTAGTTTTTCAACGCCGTCTTTGTTTTCAAGACGCTGCAAGCTTTTTTCGCTCGCACAACTGTTGATTAGCGTTGCTTCAACATCCACTTGTAGTCAGCAGTCAAACAGCGCCCTCTTGTGATATTTGATTCAAAAGAAAGGTTTATTGTAAACCAACTACACTTTTTGCAATAAAAAAAACGTCACATTCTTTATATCGGTGGCTGGCCCTTTCGTCCTTTTTTATGGTATATAGAGGAGTAAACTGAAAAAAAAAGATTTCCCTCCAAAACTGACAAATCAGTTTGCTGCATTTCAAAATTTCAAATTTGGCGAGGAAAATAATCCATGGTCGGCATTTCGGTAAAAATGGGAACCATTTTAAGTTTTTTTGTCTCTGTGAATTTGAATTGTTAGTTAATTAAGCGAAAGTTTTCGCTGCTACGCAAGTTACAAAAACTGACAATTGTTATACTTTTGCCATTATTACAAATTTTCCTTCAGTTCAGCCAGCAATCGTACTAGATATGAGCATCAAATCCCCCGCATGAACTTAGCTTGAACTCTTACCTGTGTTCATTATGCAAATTTACTTCGCGAACGATCTCGAATTTTGAGGAGCAGTTCATGATCGTACAATCACAATTAACCAATTGTTGCCGCAGTTGAAATCTTGGGTTTAATGACTCCCACTTGTATGCTCAGCATTTGAATATTTTGCATTCTCTACCCGTATTCGGCGAGCAGATTCAACCAAGAGATAAGCCAACAGAAAATGCGTTGCGCGTTATCTTGCGAACCGTTGAAACAACTGACGCAGATGAAGCAGGCGATCTTGAAAGTTCATGCCTGCTCAAAACACAGAGTTGATAACCTTGTAAATGAGCAGTTATGCCATGGGCCGCAGAAGCTTCAGTTGTGTGCAAAACTACAGCTGATAAAGTATCAAAGGGACCAGCCTGATAATGTAGAAGAAGAGCGCATCGAAGTATACGCCCACTTGCATATGACTCCATTCTACGAAAACAGTATCACAATTGCAGCCTACTGGGGAATGGTGAAAGAAATGATGATCGTCCTAACGACATTTGCGTCCATGGCTAGTTGACGAGTACTCGTAATTGTTGTGAAGTTCGTACGTTTTAAACCCATTCGAGGCAAGTCTTGTATTGCATTGCCATTGAAAGTTCCATTTCTCAGGGTCTGCACAGCATTTGGAATCATGGAGTCCAGCAGTGCTTCAGATATTGCTATGTAGCAGCATATTATCTACATCATGGAAAAATCTAGACAGAGTTGATCGGAATTACCAAACTGCCACAACATACCCAATCACATACATCAACCATTAGGTGAATTCGATATGACTATGGGCTCTGAGGATACTCTCGAATTCGAAAAACTGAAAGATGTACAAGTTAATTTGTTGGGCTACGAAAACGATAAACTTTTTCCCCTCAAATTTTCGTCGCACGAATACAAAATTGCTATGGGTTTATTTTTGTTGTATGATGAAAATCATCATCACAATTTACCGATTATTGACCAAGTAAAAATCGTTTGCTGAGTACGACGTATTGACATTCGTCAATGTTATCGGACCTGTCGGAATTACTTTTAAATATGTCAAAAAGGCTTCGAAATTAACAATGTGCACATGACTAACGTTGGCAACAACGCTCCTGCTGTTATTCACATGCCTCCTGCTGTTATTCATATTCCTGAGAGTAGTGGGAAAAAATAGCGTCGAGACATAATTATTTGAATAAAGAGGAACGAAAGCGAATGCAATTTTTCTACATGATCAATCTATTTAATCAAAGATAACATACTTCCCACTCAGGATAACTGCCTATTTTCTCAAAATTATATTGCAAAAATACCACCCAATCTTAATGCTTTTATTATTTACTACTCATAGTAGAAAATCTGACAAAAAACTGGAACTGCATAAAGTTTGATAGAAACAATGAAATTGATCTAAATTAATGAATAATTATTTAAAAACTGAACATGGACAGCACTGTTTATGAAAGCTACATGCAAAAAAATATGTTTTAAATGATCTAAATTTGGGTCTAATTTTGAAGTTAATAAGAAGGTTCAATAGCTGGGGATTGACAAAAAACTTGACAATAGATAAAAAAAAGTATTTAAATGAAATTAAAGAATTAAAATATTAAATAGTTATTGAAATAATTAGAGAATTTTTTTCAATTGTTCTTCTCAAATTTCAGGCTAAAATTTGCATTAGTATTTGACAGAAAATTAACTAATGTTTGAAACAAGTGTTTTGTTTTTGTCGATTTCCGAGTTCTTCAGTGTTAGTAGTTTTTAGAGTTGATTAGTGAATAAATGTGATACATTTCAGTGAGAGTAGTTCTTTCAATTTCTGAGAAATAGCTGAGCTGAGAAATTAGAGTTTTTGTCCTTTCTGGTAACATGGCTCTCACTTTTTGTCATTTTGTCTTCAGTGATTTTTGCTCTACACAATCATCTGAATCAATTACATATATATCCGGAAAATTCCAAAGAGATTAGGTTGTTTGACAAACCATTTTCTGATTTTTAGTTTAATTCGAGTTTTTCGAGTTTTATACACTTCCTTAAATGGTCGTTAAGATAACACGATTTTATAAAAGTATAAAACATCGATAGAACACAAATTTAATGGAGAATTGGAAAATACAATCGGTTTTTCACACGTTAAGATCTCCTTGGAATCTTTTCAATACAATTGTATTTGATTCAGATATTCAAGTATAGCTAAATGCCATTGGAGGAAATTTAAGACCAGAAAATGAGAGCTATGGCACGAGAAAGGACAAAAGCTTTAAATATTTTCAGCTCAGCTAATTTTCAGAAATTAAAGCAATTCCTCTCACTGAAATTTGTCACACTAAAAACTAATTAACTCCAATAACTACTAAAGATGAAAAACTCTAAAATACAATTTTTACAAAGGCGAGAAAAACATAATTTTGCTTGTTTCAAACTTAATAAGGAGCTGCAATTTGTTGAACTTGTTAGTCGGGTAAAATCTTTTTACGACATGGAGTTGTTCTGCGCAATTAAACAAATAAATCCACACTCTGCATCAAGCTCTGCAAAACATCGAAAAGCATAAAGGAAAACGATATGAATTTGGAACTGTATGGGATGATGGTAACATCAAAGTGGCCAACAATTACTTTTCAGCTCTGTTTCAAAAAAACTTGTAGGGCGGCTCATTGAGATCCAACGATTATGAGAAAAATACTCTCAAACTATGAAGGAGGAGATAGACAAGGACTATACAGAAATTGTGGAAGATACGCAAACGGTGGAAAGTCACTCGAAACTTGAATGGAGCCTAACTGGCAGTCCTGCTGTTAACTCAAACAAGACCGATTCTTAGAGTACTCTTTAGGCAGCTAAATTTCACGTAACATCTAATAATTGGTCATTACTCCAAGTTAAAGTACTACGGTGTGTACCAACCATCTTCGCGTGTTTTGTGGCGGGCGGACCCAAAATCAAATGCTGTTGTATATCAGAAAACAGGCCGCATAATATGGACAAAACCGTCTCCCACTTACTCTCATAACACATGACAGGTGTTAACGCTAAAGGGTAACCGGTGGCAGCTAAAACTGACCTCGCGGAACTATAAATGGACGATCACTCAGGCTCCGTGAAGTCTCTAGAGCCCTCATAAGGTCGAAGGAATTGGTGCAAGTCCTCCATCAAGTTGGGTTGAAGCTTATTCATTTTGTATAAATAGTACAAGTTCTGGCTGGATGAATTGAAGAGTCTTCTCATTTCAATCAACTGAAAGTGATCACGTTGCCTAAAGAAGAGTCCCCTCATGGGCTTGGGCTTATTTGGGATGACAAATTCGACACGCATGTTGTGAGCAGGGTACCCAGGGCAGCAGTATCCCAAAAAGTTTATTGCAACACCTGGTGTTATGTCTTATATCCGGGGCCTTTGACTCTATTGGTCTTGCAGAACCTTCCACCGTGGGAGCACGCTTATTAACCAAGAGCCTTAGACGTGTCACTGGACAGCATTGCGATGACCCAAAAACACAAATGACCTTTTCCTTGCGTGATGTGCTGAACTGTCGCATGTCCTTTTTAACATCTTGAACTTCACATGTTTATTGATAGCTCGCAAGACGTAATCAGGGCTTTAATTTTCTGAGGGTTCAGGTAACTTCCACCTCCAGGGAGAGTAAATCATAGCTGTTATTCGTCCTGTGCAAGACCCGGGTTTCACCTATGAAGATCATGAATTTCTAGAAATGGAGGTCTTCCACCTCGCTAAATCCTTGAAAATGGAAATCTGCCGAAAACTAACCGCTAAGTCGACAGATCGTTTATGTGGACCGATAACTCTATCATCTTGCAGTGGGCAAAATTAAGTCAAACACCAATTACCTTTTTTACTTAAAGGGTGAAAGCCTTGAGTGAGAGCCTTGAGTGCAGTAGCGTTGAATACAGTACTTGAAGGGTGTGAGTGAAAGCTTTGAGTACAGTAGTGTTGATCCAGGGAACCAAGTTGTCACTTGAATGAGTGCGGCAGATGCTGGCACGCGTTTTACTCCCCTTGGCGTTTTGCATTCTGGTAGCTGGATGAGGGCTCCTGACTTTTTGAGAACTAATCAACTATCTTTCGCTCTAGATATCGACGTCGTCTATACCGCAAATCTCGTCGTTGATTTCAATCGACAGAATGGTACCTCCACCTCATTTGCAGCCGAGTCTGCATTTAAACTTAATGAGGACCAAAGCAATTCTTGAGCGTCAGATTATGAGTTCGCTTCCTTTGAAAACAGTTTCGGGTCACCATGTACAAGCTCTGTATTCTAGAATATCATAAAAGTGATTGGCCTGTAGAAAGCAGCAGAACGGATCCTGTTTTGCTTGACGATGACAAGCATCAACTCAAGAATCTTTTTCAGCGAGAGTCCTTCACCAAAAAAAAAGATTTCCATGACAAAAAACTCTTCAAGCAGAGTAGCCATATCGCACCGTTTGCAACGTTTATTGGATCTAGGGGTCTCAAACACTCATCTGTTTATATCAACTGGCCACTTGAAGTCGAGTTTAACGTTCACCACCCATATGATTTAAACGAAAGTCAGAACTTCGTTTAAATCTTACTGCGGCATGCCCATATGAAACATCAGAATCGGGCATCACAGCCTCGATTAATTAGAACCACACAAAGGAACGAAACACCATCCGTATACTACGTTTTCACTGCATTTCAATAAATTAGACTGCGTATTTTGTAAAAAAAAAATCCGTACCGCAATCATTCAATGATCACAGCACACCACCCAAAAATGAGTCTCCCGTGCCACTCTTCACTTTTTAAAAAATCCGGAGTTGATTATATTGCACGACTTGTGAAACTGTTTATTGGGCTACCGGGAAATATTTCTCTTCACTTGTCTGCCTACTCGTGTTGTTCATACTGAAGACATTCCGTCCATTGACACTAGTTGCTGTGTATTGCGGTAGAGTGGTCCTTCTCCGGCCGTAGACCGTTTACAATAGTTTCGTAATATAAGCATTCGTACTTTATTGGAGCCGAAAAACAGCTCCGTGAAAAATGTCATTAACATTGCCATGGGACTTGCGCATAGGGGCTTGAAGAGGACTTTCAAGCCATCAAGTGCGACACAATTCGAAATTTTATGAGTGTACTGTATAGTATCCTTAGGGTTTCTGTGGCATGACCACATGAAAAACAGAATCTGGCATCTAGGCGTCGACTGCTTACTTGGAAATGCACGAACGTTTTGCCATCCTCATACTTCGTTTCTCACTGCCTTCCATAAAGTCAAAGTGGGACTTTTTTCAGAAAAATTGGTGCGGATACCAATCAATTGATCATGTCAGACCAATTGAATGAAAGACTAGCGTACAAGTCTTCTCATTTCACAAACACCAGGGTTAATTATATTGAAGCATTTCACATTACCGTTCGTAGGGCTAACCAGAAAATTGGGATTTCGCGTCACTTATCCACCTACTCTTGTCATCTATGCTGAAGACGTTCTGTTGCGGCTGCTCAAGAATCTCAGCGGAAGCGATAATTCACAGTTTGATTCTCGAGCTGAACGCCGGCCTGGTTCTTCACAGACTTCGAATGACTAACAATCTAGCAGAAATAATAAGTCGCTCGGACGTAATAAAGGACTGTAACCTTAATTTTGTTGATTGAAGTTAAGAAAACCTTAGTGATAGTGTATGTTCAATCTCGAGCTGAAGTTTGTGAGGCTTCAGCCAGTCTTAGTTATGTTGCTAATTTTTCGTCAAGTATGCTCAACTAACTTAAAATTTTTAAGATCTTAAGATCTAGCAAAACTTAGCAAAAAAGACTAAAATTGTTAAGGAATCAATTTTTAGTCAATCTGAGAGCCAACTGCTCTGTATTACAGTTTCTAATGTTTCTAAATACAATACGGTTTCACTAATCAAACAGTTCCCTTAAAGTAAAAAAAATGTTTATCATTTATCACATCCTTGCTACTTGTTACTGATTGGTTAATCAAGAGAATGATTTAGGTCATTGTTTACATAGTGAATGTCAACTTACTGCATTGTTTACTTTTATTGACATAAGGACGGATTGTTATTACGGGCCTCTAATTGCCTCAAAAATAAGGTTTTTGACCTTTAGTGATCAGCTAAAATATCATAAAATAAACAACATAAAAAAATTAAAAATAAATGACAAATTTTCGAAAAATGCCAATTTTGCACCATATAAGTGCTAATAGTCACACTTGTGGGTCTGGTGCAATAATGTTCAATGAGTCCATGAGTAATTTTGAGATAACGCTAACCGAGTGCCATAACCTTGGGTTGCTCAGATTTTGCCTTCCAAAAATCGGGGGATTTACAACACTTCGGTCCCAACTTGTAAAACTTTTCAGTTTTGACGATGTTTGAAATTTGACAAATTCTAAGTCTTGTTCAGTTTCAAACGTTTTTTTCTTGTTGTATGATAGCTTTTGAAGCTGATTTGAAGTGGCGCCTCCATCGCCGGCCCCCTTTTTGATCTCGGAAATACCATCGTAAAATACTGGCGCTAATTTCACGACCGGCCGGCCGGTTTAGCTCTCCATGTGCCATTTAGACTCTCGCTGATCTCACAACAACGTTGTTGCCAGTGAAGACTCGCCAGTGCTCAATAATTCGTCTCAGTTTATACTCACATTGTTTCACAGAGTCATCTACTAGCCACACTAACTCGCCTTCTTTCTGGTTTCGCACAAGTTCTTTTGACCACTTCGAGCTTTGGTTCCATTGTGGAAGGTATTCCCACGTCCATCTTTTCCAGATCATGTCGGCATATGCTTGAGCCGTTTTGAAAGATTTTCTCAGGTTATGGTAGCGTTCACTGGATGGCATGAAAGGTGCACTCGCGTTCTCTCGTCCTAGCAGGAAATGATTTGTTGTGAGTGTGTCAAATCTTCAGGGTCGTCAATTACTGCAGTCAGCGGTCTTGCGTTGAGTGTTTGTTCGACAAGACACATTGTGGCGCTGAGTACATCGTCGGTGAGGCGTCGGTTGTCCAAGATTGCAATCATGACTTTCTTGCAGCTTTGAACCAGTCTTTCCCAGATTCCACCAAAGTGAGGAGCTCCGGGAGAATTGAATTTTCAAACAATCTTTTTCTGTGCTAAGTCACTTTCAATCTTAGCTTTGTCCTACTCCTTCATGAATGCTTTCAGCTCGTTGGCTGCTCCAACGAAAATTGTTTCGTTGTCACTGATGATGGTACTTGGGTAGCCACGTCTTGCAATGAATCTTGTCACAGCAGTTGCACATGACTCGGTGTCCAATGACTGTGCGACTTCGATGTGTACTGCTCTCATTGTCAGGCAAGTAAAGAGACAGCACCACATTTTCAAGGTACGTCGTAGGAACTTCAGTTCAAAGGGTCCGAAGTAGTAAACACCGGTATGAGTGAATGGGAACACATGTTCATCAAGTCGCTCTCGTGGTAGGTCAGCCTTCGGTGGGTGGATTGGGATGGCGTTTCCGTGTCTGCACTTGATACATCTCGACTTCATTTTCCTTAATGCATTCCTTTTTTCGATGATCCAGAAGTCTTGTGGAAGCATATTTCTCACATTTTCTGTGCCCTCGTTTCGCGGTTAACAAAATTAGGTTTTTTATTGTAATCAAGTATTGAATGCTTTAGTCAGCCCTTCACTCTAATTTTTTTCTATCTTCTTCTATGAATGTTGACAGTTTGGTGA
The DNA here is from genome assembly GCF_964194025.1 of Convolutriloba macropyga. Taxonomy (NCBI): domain Eukaryota; kingdom Metazoa; phylum Xenacoelomorpha; order Acoela; family Convolutidae; genus Convolutriloba; species Convolutriloba macropyga. Next base: position 43,448,423 of record NC_134475.1, read on the forward strand.
TTTTCAAGGTTTTGGAGCTTTCTTTACTTTTTGCTATCGACATTGAAACATTTGGGAAGCTTTCGGTTTGAACAAATTGAATATATAAACAGTATTCATTCTGCTTGATGGATTTCGTCTGCTTTGGGTGGTTCCTTCTGCTTCGTCTTGAACCTCATTCAGTAGGCAATAAAATTTCTTTTTCTGTTGAAGGTAGTGTATCGTATCCAGTCAAATAATTGGTCTAGTTGAGCTTCTTTGGCTACACTTCTAGTAACTTGCTCAGCTTCAGCTTCGTTCACTTGGCACTACGGCTTTGGCCAATTTTCTTCACCTGTCTGGAGCCATGCCGGCCCGTTTAACCAACCGGAATCCTTGAGGCCTTCGATGGACATCCCTCTTGTGCCAATTTCTGCTTGGTTTTCGATGCCTTTGACATATCTCCTTTGATCCATGGAAGAGTTTTCCAGTAATTCTGCTGCCCTGTTGGCAACGAACACTTAATGTTTCTTGTGATCTGACTGTAACCACTCTAATACCGTCGATGAATCGGTCCAATGATAAATTTGTTCAATTCTAACATCATGTACCCCCGAAATCTGCCTCCTGAAACGAACTCCCTAGACTGCGGCTTGAAGTTCTAACTTCGGAATCGTCGTGTGTCTGATAGGTGCTACATGGCATTTTCCTATCGCATAGGTGAGTTTCAACGTTGTCTGGACTTGCAGATCAGCCACAATGCTCATTGTTTTTTCCAAACCGTCTATAAAAACTTGTAGTCTCATGTTGTACATCCGTTTTCGAAATATGGTCGATCTATTGACATCGTCCTTATTTCTCTCAACTCAGAGCACCAATCACTCAATATTTTTGAGTGCTCTGCTGACAACTCTTTGTCCCATGCTTGTCCCCTTGCTGTCCAAATGCTTTTGAGTAGAAACCACATTCTAATTGTGAAGAGTGAGAATATCCCGAGTGTGTCGAAAACAACTGGGACAAACAATAGGACAAATCTCAGAGATATGTTTGCTGGAGATTCTCGCTCAGTTCATGGACAGACTATTCGACTGTCTGTGTCAACATTCCAATTCACTTCAAAGATTGATGATGATTGTGGCTCGGCCCTTAACTTTTTTTTTACAACTTCCGTTGATCTGTGTGCCTCTGAGATTTGTGACTTGACTTCTTCGCCACTTGTTATCCATTTCGTCAAATTTGCTGAGGATCCCTCTGATTTTCTGGTAGACTGCAATCGCTTCTAGGGGTGTTTTGACTGACTTGAGGAAGTCGTCCATGTAGAAGTTTCGCTTGACGGCTTTGACAAGATTTTCCTTATCTTTCGCGTTATCTTTCGCCACTTGATGCAAAGAGTAATTTGCACAACTCGGCGAGCTCTTCGCTCCAAAAACGTGTCGTGTATACTCGTAGACTTCTATCCTCTGCTGTGAATCTTCTCGAGAGAGAAATCGTAAGCATCGGCTGTCATCGCTTGGGACAGCAACTTGATGTCGGCTGAAAGTGCAGATCAGACACTGCAACAGGTCTGGTCGGATAAAAGTTTGTCGTTGAGGGCTACACCTTGGTACGTTGCTGCTGCGTTGCACACTCTTCAAACTGTCTGGGGTTTGTGAAGGTTGATGACAGAATGATGTGGCAAGTACCACTGAAGCTTGTCTCTGGTTTCCTTCAGTTCAACTTGTTGGACTTTGCGGACATAACCAGCTTTGAAGTCAGTATCAATGTTTTGCTGATAACGCTTTCGCAAGATATCATCTTTCTGTAGGCTTCGTTCTAGGGTTTTGAGTCGCCCCATAGCAGAGTAGAAGTTATTTGGTAACTTCAATTCCTCCTCTCGCCACAGAAATCCAACTTCGCATCTTTCACAGGTTAATCGACTTGTTTGCTCCAATGTCTTGTTCGCTCGTTGCTCCTCCTTTGAATGTCGGGTGATATCACAGTATGAGGCATAGGCCTCAATATCCCACCACCTACTCAACTGGTTTGCTAGTTTATTATCTGCAAATGATGTTGCTGTTGTGGCAAAAGTTGCTACCTGTTTCAATGGTAGTGGACCACTTAAGGCCCATCCTTTCTTCGATTTCACTGGCCATGGTTCAGTTTGGCTGTCTGACTTCTTGAATTTCAATGGGTGATGGATGTCATAGCACTCTTGTCCAGGAATTACGTGAACTTCGTTTAGATTGTAGCAGTGATTTGGCAAGTTCTTCAGATGTGGGTAGCGATCTTTTACCCTTGCAGATCCACAATTTAATGATTCAAATTCATTTTCTCTTGAACATAGAATTGCCATGTCGTCACTCGTTGAGACTTCTCGTGTGGTGAAACCGCTATCGGCACTCTTTCCGTCTTGACATCTTGTTGTCCGTGTATTCCAGCTACTGACAAAGACGCCTTTCGGCCTTGCAGCAGCATAGTAGATACAATTGACTTGTCCACGAATGAGATTGGGGATCCAGTATCACACATTGCCAGCATGCTCAAGCTGTGATTTCCATTCACCAGATTTACACGCACTACAGGGAGTCCTCCTTGTGTGATCATTGTTGCTACTGCTGTCATAGCATCTGAGGCACTTGTTGTAGTCCCCATCTTTGAGAAGTCACTGTTCAAAAGTTTGTTGTGTCGTCGTCCGCAATGGGGCACGCTGCAAGTTCTGATTTTGCAATTCTTGGAACGATGACCAGGTCTCAGGCAATTGAAACACAGTCTGAACTTCTGCACATGTTCTCGTCGTTCATACAGCTTCATTGATTTGAATTTCTCACAACTCCAGATTGCGTGCTGTTCATCTTTGAACGGAGATTCTGAATTGTTTGATTTGGTAGAATTATCAGCATTGGATACAAAAGTACAAGTTTTCGGTTTCTCGGGGTTCTGAAACTTAGGTTTTCTTTGGGCTAACAAGTCTTCATTTATGAAAGCAGTTGATACTAACCAGTCTTTGAAAACAATGAAGTTTGCTGCTAGTAATTGATGATCTTGTAGATGTCGTAGCCACTACTCCTTAAACTGAGGGGAAAGTTTTCTGTTTGCTGAACTCAGAACTCTCTCCAACTCCAGATCATGCCGAAATCGGACTCGAGTCAAAACGTTAACTGTGTTTGTGACTACGTTTGAAAATCTAACGATGCTACTGGAATCATCGTGTCTGTAGGATGTGTGTATATCTTCCTGATTTGAGGTTCAACAATCACTCTCGGTCTGCCAAACTTTCTGCAGAGAACGTCCCAGGCTTGATAGTAAGCCTTTGAGCTGAAATCCAGTCCAGAAATTGTAGGTTTTGCCTGACCAGTGAGGCTAATCTTCAGATACTGCATCTTCTCAATGTCGCTCAGCCGCTTTTGATGCATAATGCAATCAAACAGTTCTGCCCAATCTGGCCACTCCAAGGGGTTGCCCGAGATTTCCGTTAGCTTGAGTTTTGGTAATCCTCTTGGGTCACCACACGGTTGGTAAATTACTTGTGGGGTAGCTTGGATCACTGTCGTTTGGATTTGGCTTTCCATCGGTCTGTTACGAGAGTTGTGCTTGGGACTCTGGCTTTTCTGCTTGTTTTGGAACGCTGACGGTCCTTGTTGCTGGAACGTCGTCTTTGGCAAAAACGTCTGTGGTTCTGTTACCCTAATTGTTTTACGGATTTCTGGTTTCTTGAGAATACTCGAATCTTGCAGTTGGGCTGAGAAAAGACTTGCACCCGGTTTGAACAAGGGTGTAGTTTTCGGGTAGGCTCTTCTGTCTTCTTTGACTTTCTTAGTAGGGTGGATCACAACATTGGGAGATAATGGTTGACTAGGGCCAGAATGTTGGGCCACTGATTTTGACCAGCCTGCAGTTTTTTCTAGATTGCGTCTTAATCCAACACTTTCAGAGTCGTCCAGCTGTGACCCAGATGCTCTTGAACTTCCTTTTGTCAGTTCAATTTCCATGCGCCTTTGCTCTTCGTCGGCTTCAGATTTTTTCTTTCGTTTTGGAGCTCTCGTTCATATTGTCGCAAACGTAGCTCGTCGTCTTGTTGTTGTATCTTTGGACGTAATTCCTGTTCTTGTTGTTCCCTTCGACGACGTAGTTCCATTTCCTCACGCTCCTAATCTAACTCTAACTGCCGCTCTCGTAGTCGTGGCTCTGTTTCTCTCTTAGCTTTTAGGTTTTCGAGCTCCATTTCGTCAATCTGTCGTCTTGTCGATGATCGCGAGTTGGCAATACTGGGTTTTTTCTGCCTTCTTGTGTAGCAGAATGCCTTGAAGGGACCTCGACGTTCTCTTCAGCGTTCTGTATTAAGCCGTTTCCTGTATCAATTACGATCTCGTTTGGATCTTTGTCACCAGCCGATGTGGATAACAGTAACGATGTTTGGTTTCCACAATCCTGGCTCTACACGTATTGCTTAATCAGGTCTCGATAGTGACTCCTAGTGATAATAAAATTCACTACCTCTCGGGAGCAATTTTCATGTTTTATCGTTCGAATCACTTCTGCGTAGATTTCATCTAGTTTTTCGACTAACCGTTTCACCTGATTACAGAATGTCTGTTTTTCGGAGTCGCTTAATTAATCAAGTTTTAACTTCTCCTCCAAACCTGATCGTTTGCTCTCAACTGAGTGAGCAGCTTTCACTGTTTTGTATGCTCGAAATAAGCTTGGTGTCATTGTCGAAAGCTTGTAAAAACTCTGGTTTTAATAGTTACCTTTGCTGCTTTTTGTTGACTTCTATTTTGTCATACGTCTCGAGGAAGACTTGATATGCACTTTTGGCAGTCATTGTTTGTTTTGTGTCAGGTCGCCTTCTAGCTCGATGAGGCGTTTGGAAAACAATTTGAGTAGGTCAGCTTGCTCCTTCTCTAACGTCTTCAGTTGATCACTCTTCGTCCAATCAATTGTTTTCCAGTGTTTACTGGGATATTTGCTGGTCATCGTAGAAATTTCGATTTGTACCACCAAATTGAATTGAAGATTCGTTGCCGATCGTGTTGTTGTTGATGTCCGGGTCGGCTGACCAAATGTTGGGGCTGCTCAAAAACCTCAGGAAAACCGATATATCACAGCCTGGTTCTCGAAATTTACGCCGGCCTGGTTCTTCACTGGTTTCGATTGACTAACAATCTCGCAAAAATAATTAGTTGCTCGGGCGTAATAAAGGAAAGTAATTTTATGTTTGTTGATTGAAGTTAAGAAAGCTCAACTTTCTTAAAACTCACAAGATCTTAAGATCTAGCAAAACTTAGCAAAAAAGACTAAAATTGTTAGGAATCAATTTTCAGTCAATCTGAGAGCCAACTGCTCTGTATTACAGTTTCTAATGGTTCTAAATACAATACGGTTTCACTAATCAAACAGTTCGCTTAAAGTAAAAAAAATTATCATTTATTACATCATTGCTACTTGTTACTGATTGCTTAATCAAGAAAATGATTTAGGTCATTGTTTACATAGTGAATGTCAAATTACTGCATTATTTACTTTTATTGACATAAGAACGGATTGTTATTACGGGGCTCTAAATGCCTCGAATATAAGGTATTTGACCTTTAGTGATCACCTAAAATATCATAAAATAAACAACATAAAAAAATTAAAAATAAACGACAAAATTTCGAAAAATGCCAATTTGGCACCATATAAGTGCTAATAGTCACACTTGTGGGTCTGGTGCAATAATGTTCAATGTGTCCATGAGTAGCTTAGAGGTATCCCTAACCGAGTGCCATAACTTCGGGTTGCTAAGGTTTTCCGTTCCAAAAATCGGGGGGTGTACAAAATTTCGGTCCCAATTTGTAAAAATTTTCAGTTTTGACCATGTTTTAGTATATACAAATTCTAAGTTTTATTCAGTTTCAAACTTTAATTCTTGCTGTCTGATGGCTTTTTTAGCTGATTTGAAGTGGCGCCAAAATGTTCCGTCTACGGACACTAGTTGCTGTGTATTAGGTTGAGTGGTTCGTCCCCCATCGTGGATCGCCTGCTATGATTTGGTCACTAGAATGTCATTAACATTTCCACTGGACTTTAGCACAATAGCTTTAAGTGGAAGTTCAAGCCGCCCAGAACCCCACGCCAATTTGACTTCTGGGAGACTTTGGCCAGTAGTTTTAAGAGTGTACTGCATAACAGACTTGGGCTACATTTTGCCTCACCGATGAGGTTCTGGACACACATTTTTTCGTGTCGATAACACCGTGGACGCAAGTCCGTTAACGCCTCTGAGCACCGAACAGTCCCATTTAGGCGATAAAATACCTAATCATTTTATATTAGCTCAGTAACTGGGAACCCGTGAATCATTGGCCTTGACCATTTTGATCTTTGTAAGCAACATGTCCCTGCACAGTCCTATGGCAATGCAATTTGGCTTTAATAACATATAGCATAAGGTCTGTTACTAAAGTCTGTTACATATAACATATATTAACACTTTGGCTTTAATATCATATAGCATATGGTATGGTACTAAGTTTGGATATTCAGAGAAAGCAAATAAAATCGTTAATGTCTTACTGCTTGGATCGAGGAACCGGTCCGGTTCCAACAGCGTCGAACGCTCCACAGTCGTACGCACGTTTTTTGGATAGCTCCTCTTGCCACTCGTCAAGCTTTTCCCGGTTTTTTCAACTTCTTCATCAGGCCGGAGGGTTTGTACCGATAAATGAAATGAGCAATCTATCCAGCGAGAAAGTATTTCGTCATTTTCTGTCCACGCCAGAATCTAATAAAACAATATTCGTTAAACTTACATGTAAACTAAATCAATTTAGTTATTTTAGTCTTAGTTTTTCAGGCTTTCAAAATGTATCGGTGACCGATCTTCGTCTAAGATAAGTCAATTTTTGTTGGTATGTTTGCTGTATTTGATGCAGTTCCCTTTGCCTTGTTGAGCTATGGAGAAACATCGTCCATTGGCGCAAAAAGATTGAAATATTAATTCAAAATAGAAAAAGAGTGTTTTTGTGGTTTCGTAACATTTTACACTACTTGGAGCTCTTCATGGAAAGTCATACATTTTCTACTCAGTTTTGTTCAAAAAGAGAAGTTACTCCGACATTTTTCTGTCTGTTTAAAGCATTATTCTCATTTTTTTTGTGATGGATTTTGGTTTGACTTCACTATCACATTAGCAACACGCTGATCGCTGACTTAAGACATACGATATCTTGACCAAATCTGGGGTCCTGTCGACTATATAATTAAAGTCGTTGTTTACCCCCAGGGAAATAAACATTGACTTTAACTGCATAGTAGACAAGAGCCAAGTCTTTATCAAGTTTTATTGATGGTTCTTCTGTCATCGGTAAGCTTGTATATGTTCTCCAGCAAAGATAATACTTTTTAATAGGTCAAACCAAATTCATTTATGAATCAAGTTAAAGCCAGATTAAGTCGTTTCTCCAGGCAATAAAAATGAACATATCCCGGAAATGACATTACAAATTTCCTGGAATTTTGTACTTCAACGAAATAAAAAATTCCAGGCAAATTAATTGAAGCCCGTGCAGGTACATTTTCACACTACCCTACCAGCATGTTATCAGACAAAAGCGCAATTTCTCCACAAAAAACGCAATCTCTCGTTTCGAACAGTTGACCTTGCTGTGTTCATGTGTTCCTAAAGAAGAAAAATACCAATTGAAACAGAATTTTAGCTTTTCTTTATCTTGTCTTAATTCTTATAACTTTTATCTGATGCTTTTAACAATTTTAATAGATCTTCATTATGAACATGATGAACCAAGAGGAGTTCAATTCGCATAATAAAAAAGAAGTGTACCGAATTTATGTGGATTTATTTTTAAAAAATTGAAGAAAAAGACTCAATTATCAAAGAGTTTGTTATTTCGGAGTGAATTTTTGCCAAAAAAGCAGTCAAAAGACGATCCAAAAGATTCCGGTAAGATTTCGAACCAATATAACCCCGCATCTTTCAACAGGTTCGTGTAAGACGTTTTGAGCCAAAAGAGGTTCCCACAAAAACACAAAATCTTGTTATTGGGAGCAGTCTGGTGAAAAATTTGGTGGGGGATAGTACTATACCAGAAGATATCTGCGTACATGATTATCGAGGCTCATCAACCTGTGAAAAAATTGAAGTTGTAAAACAATTGCCCAAAACTGTGATCAAAACAGTTCTCATTCAGGACGGGACGAATTCAATTCTGAAAGAAAAACATAAAAAAACATTGACGAGTTGTTTGAGAAGTATACAAATTTGGTTGATGTAACAAGAAAGACGCTCTCTCCTGAGAATATTGTACTAATTCAACTGCCTCAACTGGCTCAACGGCACAATTCGTAATCTGCTAAAAAACGAACATTTTAATTAGCGCTTTAGACTTTTTAATGATAAAATAAATAGATTAGCAGTTGATGAAAATTACAAAGTTGCAAATGCGTAGGACATCATGAAAGCCACGCCAAGCTATGATAGTTTGTATTATGACTATTTGCATTTCCATTAAAAAAGGGTATACCTTTTTTCAAAAATTGTGTTCTTTCTCAGTTTCCTACGACATCCAATAAACTAATAGCTCTGAATATCAACCACCGTAATCCAAATCAATACCCAAAATACCGCAATCATTAGAGACAGAGTTACAATTATTTGAGAGGTCAATAATAGTCGAGATAATTGTTTTGCTAAATATTCTTGGTTTCAATTGTTTCCTTTTATTTTTATTGTTTCAAAATGAAGCTTCAATTCCACATTATTTTGCTTCTTATTTTATTTGTAATCACGTCAAAAAGGAACTGGCTCTTCATTACTACACCCATAAATCCTGAGAGAATGTCATCGTGCATGTCTAATAAAAATGTGTATCCAAAAAAGAAGATCATTTTTACCTGCCTGTTAAGGATTTTTTATTACTCCTTGGTTGTCATTGGTCTTCCCTTGTTCTTGTCAGGTGACGTAGAATTAAACCCAGGGCCACCTCTCAATAACACAAAGTTTACCACCTTAATGAAAAAATACAACGATCAAGTAAATTTTCTCCATCAAAATCGTCAAAGTGTGCTCGGACAAAGGAGGCTCCTTAAAAATTTTCCATCTGACCTAGGTGACAATTGTAACTCGGGCTTCTCAGAAACGTGGTTGAAATCACTTATCGAAATTCCGTATTGGTTGCTACACTCAGAACACTTAATGTCTTTCAGATGAGACTGTCGTACTGATCTTCAAGAGAAAAATAAAGGCGTTGGTATTCTTTTGTTCGTTCCGAAAAATTTTCATCCAAAAGCACGAAATGAACTAGAAACATTGTCAAAAGACTATTTTGAAAGTGTTTGGGTAGAGTGTAAAATGAACAAAAAGCCTGAGTTGATAAATTTGGCATACTGTCAAAGAACAACTAATAAAATTGTTTTTGGAAGAACTAGACCTGGATTTAGATAGAGCAACGACTGAAAAAAAGTTTTCTAAAAGGTGACTAGAATTTAATTACTTTAATTGCGAATGAAAGAAATAATCTAGAAACTCTGATCTTTGTGTACGGTTTATTGAATTCAAACAAAACTTTATTTTTATTACAACAAGAAAAATATCCAGGACGAAGACGCTAATAGGCTATGTTATATGCGAATATTTCTTAAGTTCCCATACACTAGACTCGATTCTTAAAAGTGATCACTTAGCCGCACTTACTTTAATTGGTGAAACCGTTTACAAAATGTGTTTGACGAAACAAAGTACACTAAAAATGCTTTTTCCCTAGATGTAGGAAAGATAAATTGGAGATCATTTTCTTTATCAGAAAATCCTTAAATCATGTTTGAAAGCTTTTGTTCGTCAGTGGAAACAGTATTTAGAAAGCAGGCTCCACAAAAGACCGTCTTCATACGCCATGACAAGCATAAACTAATGCTACATCAACAATGGATATCAAAAAACACAGTAAAAAATTGCAAAGAGATCAAATAATAACAACAAAAACGTTTTGAAGCAAGAAAATGTAAAACATCTGCTAGATGTGTTTGAAAACTTTAAAAAGCAAGACAAAGGCGGAATCTTATCAACAAAATCAGAAAAAGTAAATACACAGACAGTAATACCAATACTCAAAAGAGTTTGGGAACGGTTTTGACCAATGGAAATGATGCTGCAAATCTTCTCAACTATAAATTTACAGCGTTAGGTTAATATTTTGGTAAAAAGAACAGTATCAGTTCTGTAATAATGCGGCACGCCACAGTAACAAATTTATATTCAGGTATACGACAACCAAGGGCATATTTGATGATACTGAAGATCCAATAATTTATCGACCAATTTCTCCGGCTGCAGCTCTAGCTAAAATTTTCGAAACTTTTTTCGAGATCAAATACTAGCTTATTTAGAGAAGAATAAACTGCTTGCAACAACACAGTTTGGAAATAGAAAAAAGTGTCAACTACAGATGCTCTTTTATATTGCACTGAAAAACTCAGAGATGATCTCATTGAAAAAACAACGTTACTGGAGCTTTTTTAAACCTAACAAAAACTTTTGTTTCGATATCACATCCTATTATTCTGTACAAAACTAAACTTTTAGGTTTTAGTGAACAAGAAAACACTTTTCTAAAATCTTATCTAGAAAACTGTGTTCAAAATGTCAAATTCTCGAAGCATGACTCAAATTGGATAGCACTTAACTGTGGAGTACCACAAGGAACTGTGCTAGGCCCACTGCTTTTCAACATATATGTAAATGATATGAAATATAAAACTGATGTGAATTCTAATGAAATCTAGTAGGCTGATGATACTTTTTCCTTTTGCAGTGGAAAATCAATTTCTGAATCAAATTTTTATCTTGAAAAAATTATTGCTATACTCAATTTTTTTTCAAGAAAAATGAGTTAAATGTAAATGAAAGGAAAACCGAATTCATAATTTTGGAGCCCCTAAAAGGAACAAAATTGAAGAAATCGTTGTTAACGGATGTGTAGTTCTCGAGAAAAAAGTTGTAAAGTACTTGAGAGTTCATATTGACTGTAATCTTCATTTCGATGAAGAAATAAAAAATGTACTGACAGAAATGGCTGTTGGCATAAAGTTCATTTAATCCATCAAAAATGTATTTCCAGAAAAAAACTAGATCTGTTTTACTGAACGCTCTTGTTTCAAGACATCTGCATTACCCAATTGTTCTGTTCTCAGGTCCTAAAAAATCATTTCGAGTTACTCTAAATAAACAACTGAACTGGGGGATAAAGGCATGTTTCAATTGAACCAAATTTGACATGACCACTGATCTCAATATGAAACACAAAACCTTACCAGTAGAATACCTCATAAAGTATCCGGTTATTTTATATTTTATAAAGCTCGTAAAATTAGATCTACCAGCTTTTGACGAACTGAAGTTAGCTACCCTAAGTGCTAGAATGAATGACCGTACAAACAAGCTGTCAGTTGGAGCAAACCAAAAAACAAATATAATGCAAAACTGTTTTTCAAAAAAAGCAGTTGGTTGGTATAACGCCTTACCTCTCGCCTTGAAGCGGAATATCCCTAAAAAGCGGGTTCTCAAAACTACAATGAGAAATCATTTCTGGAATGAGTTTCTAAAAGACCCAACAGTTTCTGAGTTGAATTCTTATCTCAAATCTTTCAAGTTCGATCTTAAATCGACTTAATTTTAGGGCGTCATTTATTCGTCTAAGAAATGTTAATTCGAGGATTAGCATTTTTCAAACTTTTCCCTTTTCTCGAAAATGTTAATTGTAGAATTAGCATTTTTTTAAATTTTTCTCAAAATTATATTTCATCTCTCTTAATTTGTCGATATTTTAACACATTGTAAATTTAATACAATTTTAAACTTTCATAATATGTGACGTTTGTTAAAATTTATACTTCTTAACACTACTTTGCCTTTAAACTATGTTCTGTATTTTATAGTTCATACTCAAAGGAATTAACAAGGTTTTTCTTTGTTTATATAATGTACAGAGTGTCATTTCATTAAATCGAGGGCTCAATTGCTCCTCGCAAGTTAAGCTGTCTGTGAATTATTGACGCTCATGAACTCACTAAACGATGAGACGATTACTCAGATTTTGTTTCAGAATTTCACGATTACGAGAACGGCGGCACTTTCCTCGGCTACTTTGAACTTTGGGGCAGGCCTGGTGACGATAAAATTGTGGAGATGTACATTCGTTTTATTCGGACTCAGGTCGCTGTTATCGCATTTCGAGCATACAGCAGAATCTACCATGTAGTTAATAGTGTTATTCTTATTTTGGTTGTTGTCCATTACAAAACAGCCGCCATCGCAATTCGGAAGAACCTACTTAAGGTAAGCTTCTTAAGGTAAACTCCTTACGGTAAACTCCTTAAGGAAAAACTTCTTAAGGCTGTAGATTATTGGGGACTTTTCCTTGCTGAAAAAAAGGCGCAATTTTTTTTTGAAAAAATAAGCAGAAAAACGGTTCTGGCGTTCAATAAATTTTGGCATTTTCTTAAAGCTGTAACGGCTATGGTCTCAAATTTATGATGAGCAATGTTTCACATGGCCCCGTCAGGGCGGCTTATAGTGTGGGATATGGAGAAAAAAAAAGGAAAATAATAATAATTTTTTCATACTATTAAACAATGGGTTATAGTAAGCTAAAATGTTATCTTTCGGTAAACTCCTTACGGTAAACACCTTACGGTAAACTCCTTACGCTAAACTCCTTAAGGAAACTTCTTAATGCTGTTGATTATTGAGGTCTTTTCCTTGCTAAAAAAGGCGTAATTTTTTTTTGAAAAAATAAGCAAAAAAAACGGTTCTGGCGTTCAATAAATTTTGGCATTTTCTTAATGTTACCTGTAGTAGCGCTGACTTGTAACTCATGCTGAAAATTTCGTTCGGACTCAAACATAAGAAATCGTCCGTTTTTGTTGCTTTTGCTTCGCCAAAACAGATCAAAGCCCTTACGCTTTTTTGTCGTTTTGATCGGCCTTTGTGGGTATTTGTTGAATCGTCGGTTTTCGTTGGTTTTAAACTCAAAATTATTGGTTTTTGTTGGCTTTAAAACATAAAAAGCGTCGGTTTTCCTGGGTTTTAAACGTAAAAAACGTCGGTTTTTTGTCGGTTTTGAAAATAAGAAACGTCGGAGTTCGTCGGTTTTGAACGTGAGTAGCGTCGGTTTTTGTGGGTTCCAAACGTACGAAAATTTTTGACATAAATTAGCGGAGACAGTGTCGCAAATTTATCAAGTCAATTTTAAAACCCGACTTTTGGTATTTTCAGTATGATCTGGGTTTTTTACCCTTACCCTACTCTCTCTTTTCTGGGCTTGAGACCGGCAGTGGTGGAGTTAATGGAATGAGCTATAGGAAATAGTAGAACTGTAACGGCTGCTCTCCTATCAAAGTCAAGGAAAACTTTACACCGCCCAGTTCGTTTCAGCGTTTTCGAATCTGTCCGGATATTGTGTTTTTGCAGTTAACTTTTGTGAACTGTATTATCCGCTATACTGTAGAATACCGTTGCATTACTTGTTGCTCAATTACTCCTGATAACTAATCGCTCAGCTTTGCTGTATGACAAACTTGTTTCTCTCAGAATAACAAAATAATTCAAATTGAAACAATCAAAATTTTGTTGAGTTTTTGTTAATAACTCAAGTTATAAACCGAAAATAGGAATTCCCGTTCGTACAAATTGTAGCCCTATAGCTTGGCTATAACTATGCAAAGTTTCAATCTGCTGCAGTAAGCAGTTGTAAAACAGGATATCTTACCATTTGCAAATCTGATAATAATAATATAATTCTAACTATAATGTTAGCAAGTCTCTCTATTGGTTTCAATGAAACCAATGTTGAACTCGAGTAGGCTTCGTTCAAGCCAGTAAGAGAAACTGAATTTATGCTTTGCACAAAGTTTCTCTTACTTAGGAACTTCGTTCCTCAGAAAGAAAGTTTTGAGAATATCAGAGTTAATTCTCTTTTCACAAGTCAAAGTTAAGTTAAAACTGTACAATCACTAATATGATCTAGAGAAACAAGACACTATAACAAGTGATTTACCGCTCAAGAAAGTGTGCTTCAATACACACTGTATGTCAGTTTATTATAACCAAAATTGCAAATTTCAACTGATTTTTGGTAGTTTTTCAAGCTCTATTTATACTGCTGTACATGTCAAAGTTGCATCTCTGATTAGTTGTAGATTACTATGTCGTAAGATTCTCTGAATGCACTGAGGTTGGGGTTCGGGATACCGTATACGGCGCCCCGCACTCTCTGAATTGGTATGAAAATCGCGAAATTCATCGAATCTGGCTTACCAAGTTGGGTATCTCTTGCTCCGTTTGAGCTAAATTTGTGTGATTGTGAACACTTTCATACGTGGCAATAACAGCGTAGTTAAGTTTGAGTTTCAATTTCACTTCATGTATGACGATTGCGTACTAATAATAGTTACTGAATATAAATGTTGAACAAAATGAACAAATCCAAATGGCTTCGATAGAATGTAGCATTAAATTTCGCTTGTCATGCTATTCTAAATTGAACTGCTTGAAATGACCTGGAAGCGCTATTCAATTTGGTTACTGAGTTATTAAGCTCAGCCGCAATAGGAACTATATCCTATACTATAGGCACGAAATCTATTTGTAGTGGCGCTGGCTTTATGGTTTCTTTCAGTGTTTTCAAAACTGTCCGGTTGTAAAATTTGTTTGCTGCATATCCACCATGTTGATACCGTTGAAGTACAAATTATTGAACCTTAGTCTCGGCCTTGACTTATGAAAAGACAATGCTCGACCAAAAATGTATATGATTAGACCATGGTGTACCCGAAAGAGCTATGAAAAGAACTTTGCTGGACTTTATTAAACACCTGGAAATTTTCTGGACACAAATTTTGTCACTCTGGAGATTTGCCAGACCCCAAATAAATTAGGAATAACTTTGTTCTCTCTGCAGATAACAGTTTAAATGTCTAAGAAGAGTTTAAATGTCTGAAGATTAGATTCTTTCTTAACTTTCTAACGCCAGGCTAGATTTTAACGGATGATGGAGGCGGCGAATCTCTTTTACAATACCTGCAAGCACGTGGTCATAGCCAACTCCTCGCCCCTCAAAGAAGTAATCAAGTCTTGAAGTCTTACGTGAATCGGATCTCGAAGTTGAAGAGCTGCCTGAGTCGAAGCAGCTACCTCCAACGCGTCTGGTCTTCTCTCCAATGAAAGCGATGAGGGAGAACAATTTTAAGGACCTGCTGGCAGCGGTGGCCAGAGAGAAGAGCTGTTCTTCAATCTTGGTGGAGACAAGCATACTATTTGCCAACATCACAAATTTTAATCGCTTCTGCATATGGGACTACTTGGTGCAAAATAGTGTGGCGCTAGACGTCTAAGAGCAGCTACTACCCCCATGCAACTGTCACTGAATGGCTTTGTTGGTGGGGACCTTTTCTTAGAACCGCTTCTCTACACACGTAAAGTATCACCTTAGTCAATAACCAAATTGAGCATTAAAAATTACAATAGTAATTTTTAATGCTCAACTTTACTAAAGCAGTCACTGCAGTAAACCTACAGTGACTGCTTTAGTAAAGTTAATCTGCTTTAAGGCGGACGCTGTACCGCAAGCTGGCGAAGTCTTATGAGACAGTCAGTGAAAGGACCAAACAGCGCACCAATATGGGAAAAATACACTCTTCTTGTCAAGCTACAGCTGGAGAGACCAGTTGTTGGAGCAACCAGTCACCTATGACAAAGCATTGGAATTACTCGAAACTAAACCACCTGATGTTCTAACTTGAGAGCTGTTATGATGAATCGCGAATTGACTCTGGGCCATTTGCTTAAAGATTTCGCCATCAAGTGGATGCCAGAGACATGCTCCGGCACAGGAACAATTGCTTTTCTGCAATGTGGCGAAAAGGTTCGAGGCACTCGAACGAAGGGAACCGTCCTTCTTTTTGTGTGTAAATGCAGCAGTGCATTTCCATAGCCGTGTCTTGATACACATACTGTGCATGATGCATGCTGATTATAAGACATGGTGTTAGCATGGCCTTCAAGGACCAACTTCAAGATCAAAATCGGCAGAATAGATTGCCATGAGGTGGGACTATCGCAATTCTATTATGTTCTGCCATTGCAAGTACCGGACCTTGTTGTCATGACAACCGGCCACTGTAGCTCAGGTAGTCACGCACATGGGAGCTCACTTGACGTAAGTCCTGAGATCTTTTGCGGGTGATATCAATTTGATCTTGGCCAAATTTTGAACGAGTTATGCATTCGTTTTTCC
Source organism: Convolutriloba macropyga (assembly GCF_964194025.1). NCBI lineage: Eukaryota > Metazoa > Xenacoelomorpha > Acoela > Convolutidae > Convolutriloba > Convolutriloba macropyga. Next base: position 43,464,649 of record NC_134475.1, read on the forward strand.
ATGTTTGCCCTTTTCGCCTATAATTGGTAAACAAATTTTATTGTTTGTTACGGCTAGGCAGCAAGCCGATGTGACTAAATGATTAGGCCAAAAAGAACAGGTGTGGTACAAGTTCGTCTGGGTTTCAACCCGCTCCATCAATTGTAACTGCTTGCCAATCCATTTTGCAAGCCATGTCTCCGAGTCTGGAAGCATTTCCGAGTCTATCTGCATAATCAGCACTTGACTGGGTATCTCTACCTCAGATACACCGGTTCTGCAGAGGCACCGAATTTGTATCGAGAGATGCTACTAATTTTTATTGAGTGATGTGTCTGGGGTTCGTGAGTTTGCACACATTGGGAATCTACCTTTTTCCCTCATTGGTCGTGACCCGCTCACTCTGATCGAAGCCCTTTTATTAGGCTTTCTCAGGGGGGGGGGGCAGAAGCACAGAAGCAGTAGATCTACGAGTAAGAACAGAGCAGCATTCCCTTTGGTGTCTGGAGGAAGGCCGAGACAAAATATACAGGAAAAAAAAGATTCATAGACGCCCTGCATTGGGTTGGGGCCAGTTATTTACCAACCACGTCAACCTGCAAAAGCTGGATGAGAAAATTTGTCCTTTTTTGTTCCCAAGCGTGTCTTGTACTCTTGTCGTAATGAAAGTCAGCGAATATTGAATGAGTTGCGTCGAATAGTGATTCTCTGAGTCTACTAGGATCCAGGCGCAGAGCAACTATGACTATCAGCGCCTACAGGAAAACAAAATAATACAAAAGACAGTTAGTTCAAAGGAATGCCCAACGAAGACTTTGGCAAAACTGTCACGAGATGAGACAATAAGGGATGCCGACAGCAGTGCAATTACTATCAATTCACAATAACATGCAGCGCCAACCCTGACGAGTATCAGCTTGTCGGGAACCACTTTCTGACAGCCTGCTAAAAAGCCAACAAGTAGCACCAAGCGAGCGCTCTCGAAAACCCTTCTGATACCATAAACCCGAAGACGGCAAGCTTTAGGTACTTCATGGATTGCCTCGTGCTGCCCTCAGGAACGATCTGATCTAGACGAACGTCCGAAAGATGAAAGTTCAGCTGATGAGCCCTTCCACAAACTTGCTTATTTTGTGCAATATGGCAATACTGAATCTCCCTTGTGTTTAAAAAACGACGATACCGATGCTTACGTATAAAAAATGACAATACCAAACCTCCCTTGAGTTTGGAAAATCACAATACGGAATCTGCTTTGCGAATGAAAATCGACAATACCGAAACGCTCTTACTTAACAAACCAAACATACCAAAGAAACTAAACATGCCGCCAATTTCTTACGTGGAAAACGGAACATACCGAAGACTTCTTTGGTCGTTTTTGTTCGGTCTTCTCAGATTTTTTAATCAGCATCCTTGTTTTTCTTCTTAGCATAAAAAGATTTGTTATTGTCAATTTTAAGCGTGAAAGACATTCGCTATCGTCAATTTTAAATGTAAGAAAGATTCGTTATTGTCGTTTTTTGAAACTAAGAAAGATTCGGTATGGTCAATTTTAAACATAAAGGTTTCCGTTTTTGTGGTTTTTAAAAGTGAGAGAAATTCGGTGTTTTCGTTTTCTAAAGATAAAAGAAACTCCGTAGAGTCTGAAATTCGGAGTCGCTGTTTTTAAACATAACATATATTCAGTATCGTCGGTTTTTTAAACGTGTGACAGATTCGGTATAGTCGTTTTCCAAAAATTAGATAAATTCGGTATCATCGTTTTTCAAAGATAAGTAAGATACAGTATCTTTAAACGTAAAAAACGTTTGAAAAATTGTCCGAAAATTGTCTCCAGTTGATGCAAAAACCAACTTTTAATAATTTTCTGTATTATCCCACTAAATTCGAGGACACGTGATCCAGTCTAATTCCAGGACACGTTCTATTGTCTAGCCCAATTCAAAGACGGTTATCGCATCTTCCTTGCGTTTGAAAACGACGAAACCGAATCTGAATTGTGTTGCAAAAATGATGATACCAAATATTCCCTAATCTTACAAATAATGATACCGAATCTTTCTTACTTTCAAAAACGAACAAACAGAAAAAAACCGAATGTACTGACAATGTTTTGCGTGGAAATCCAAACATACCAAGTATTTCTTGAGTCGATTTTGCTACTTCTTCTCAGATAGAACTCAAATCGAGAAAATTTTGGTTTTTTAAACATAAGATAGCGTCGGCCTAGTCGTTTTTTTTCCAGCTAAAGTCGACAAAAGTTACTCAAAATTTTTTATTTGTCATCATCGTTTTTGTTTGTTATTTAACATAAGATCGAATTGGTATCGTCGTTTTTAAACGTAAGATATATTAGGTATCGTTATTTTTAAACGCAGGAGAAACTCAAAGTTTTCATTTTTCAAAAACAAGAAGAATGCGGCATCATCGTTTTTCAAACATAAGAAGGATTCGGTATAATCGTTTGTAAAAGTAAGAGATTTTCGGTTCCGTTTTGCTATAGATTTGCTATAGTCTGGAAGTTCAGAATAGCGCAGAATAGTCTAATCAGAGATTGTTGGATGATGATGATAATTTAATTTGTTGTCGGATTATTATATCAAGATGATCCAAAAAACTAAAATTTAAGATTCTACTGTATTATCCAGCCGAATTCGTGACACATTTTACTTTCAATCCAAGTTCGACGACGGTTGTTTTAGTTCCAGTCAAAGTCGTTTTTCAATTGAGAAAGAGATTTGCTATAGACTGAAGTTTAATATAGCGCAGAACAGTCTGATCAGAGAGAGACTAATGGGAGATGATGATAATTTAAATTTTTTTCGAAATTTTATATTAAGATGATCCAAAAAACTAAAAATTAAGATTCTTCTATATTAACCACCCGAATTCCGTGACACGTTTTCTTTCAATCCAAGTTCGACACGGTAGTTTTATATCCAGTCAAAGTCGAGGGCAACCCTTAAAGTCCACACAATTTCTCTTCATTCTGAAATTCGATCAATGGAGAGCCTTTTCGTGTACCATATTGTTCGAGAACGGTCTTTTAAAACTTATAGGTCTAGACTGGGGTAAAAACGACGGTACTGATCTTTCTTCCCTTGAGACCATACCAAGTATCCCTTGCGGTGAAAAAACGACTATACCAAAACTTAATAAAGTTTAAAATTTTTGATACCAAATTTTCTTACCTTCGAAGCCGATCATGTCGAAATAAAGAATGTACCAACAATTTCTTACGTGGAAGACCGAACATACGGAATTGTACAACAATTTTTCCGTCCCTCTTGTTCTCAAATAGGGAAGTCTTCAGCAAACTAAATCATTCTGATGATCCTTGACTTTGGCTCGACGATGGCTGAAAAATTAAAACTGTCGTCGATTTTACGCCACTTTTGTGATACTTATTCATAATATTTTGTTGACCAAAATGTGTCTTTCATGGTATGGTGGCGCAGTTGGTGAGATCAAAAACTATTTTTGGGTAGTTTAAGGGATCAAAACCAAATCAGAAAAACTTTTTTGGAAACATCCAATTGGGCCCCCCGTTTAATGGCCATTAACGTATAGGCACGATACCTCCATCATGGTATTTATACCAAACTGGGGGCGAAGCCTAATTTCTCTTATTTTTCACCTTTATTTGATCCTCATCTCTAAGGATCTCTAAGGCTCTTAATTGCTTTGTGGAAACCACTTTCACAAAACTTAAGCGCTGAAGTCGGCACCTGAAAGCTCCAGACACTTTCTTTGAAAGTAGATTGTTTTTGGTACCAGTGAACGTTCGTAATTTTGTCTCTTTCAACATTAATACTAAGGCATCAGATGTTAACAGAGTCGATCAATCTGCTGATTATAGGTGGACGTGATAATCCTAATTTTCAGAGCTTTTCTCTCTGCAATCAAACTCATTAGAAAGGAGACCCGAATGATGCTAAAAGCGACAATTCCAAAAAAAATATGCATATTACAAACTTGAGCAATTTTCTGTTCAATACAGTGATACGAGATCAACTGGATCCTGACAATGAACTTCTGCAATTCTTCTGGCAAAAAGAAGGAATCAGCTAGAGCCAGTTTACTCCTGATTTGTGCAGCAATTGAGAGGCAGCAATGGAGATTGAACTGCCACGGAAGAAAAGAAAAGAATCTTTTAAAATCTGATTTGTGGAATTTATTGGCCTAGTCCAGATTTAGAATTATGAAAAGAACCAAAGAGTCTAGAAGGGGGTCAATTATGGCTAAAATTACACAGTTGAAGTTCATAGTTAAGGTCCAGCAAAGGTTTTTTCATGGGACCAGCAAAAGTCTTTTCATAGGAATTTATGGTCGGGCATGGTCTTTTCTTGAGTCGAGCAAGAGTCATTTCAGAAGTCTGATTTTTTACAACTTTGGAACGAAATTTTTTTTTTCGTTTGCTGATGCACATAATGAAGCAGCAACGGAGCAAAAGTAGACGGCATTGCATCTTTGCAGCCCAACTTTAAACACAGTTGAAAAGTCTTGAGAAATTCTCCAATTCCTAAAATAAAGCAGTTATCTCACCTGGAACATATTGTTACACAATTTTACACAATTTGATTGTATGAAACTAAGTAACATATGACATAATTGTAATGACATTGTTACCCATGAGACATGGTGAAAAAGTGACGTTTTTTCAGTTTCCTCCCTTTCAAAAACCATGAATTGTCAAATTTTTTCAAAATAATGCACATTTTTGACATATTGATGGTTCTTCAGAATTGCAAACGATGAAGGAGCTTTCATGCTGGTTACCTAATAGGCAATTCTTCTTCTTGAAGTGCCGTGTCAAAAGACTTTGGCAACCGTTAATGTCCTGCTTCTGACTCTGTTCATGACATCAGCGACGCTTTGAGAATCGGTCCATCGCATAATCTGATCCAGAAACTGTGTCGGGCGTCTACCACGTTTCCTTTTGCCGTCGATTTTGCACGTTGTCACAACCTGCTCAATACCTTGTTTGCGCATGATATGTCCGAAGAACGATGTTTGTCTTTGCATCACTTTCGCAAGCAGGTTCCTCGAACCAATAGTGCTTTTCACAATTTCCTCGTTCGACTTCTTTTCCTTCCAGCTTATCTTCTGCATTCGTCTCAGAAACCACATTTCAGCTGCTTCCAGTTTCTTTATGTCTGATTTCATTAGAATCCAGTTTTCACATCCAAACATCATTATTGGTATGACATTAATAGGCAATAAAGAGCAATAAAACTGCAGGTAATATTTTGAGGCAACAATACAGGGCTATTTTCCGATTAAACAGTGCATGTTATTTGCACACCAGACGAAGGTTCCCTATTATTACATAATGATTTACTATGCAAGGACACGTACAGACAAAATAGATCTCTAAACAGACGCATGAAAAGACTTTAACTCGACCCATGATTTGATATCAGATTTGAGTTTTCTGAAACAGACCCAAGAAAACCTTTCTCGTGACTTATGATTTGACTTTTGCTCGATGCAATTTTCTAAAATAAAAAATCCTGGTCGAGGGAAACTCAAGAGCCCTAGTCTAGTTGACCAAAGCTTCAGCTTAATTTTTTCGGTCAAACAAATATCACGTTGACAAAATTTGGGTCGAGCAAAACGCCAGCGTAACTGTTCGGGACGAGCGAATGTCCATAGTGGAAGAAAAATATCAGTGGAGCTGAAATTCGGTCGATTAATATGAGCTAGCAATAATCTTTCTATAGTTTTTTTGTTTCAGCATGGTCTAATCAACCGGGGAAACTATTTTGCCCAAAAAAAGCAAGAGAGTTGGTCTCTAATGAGAGGCTTGTTCATGAAAATGCAATTGAAAAATCTTTTATTTATTCAGGCTGCAATGGACTGCCAGTGGTAAAATAATGTAAGAGTGAGGGGGAAGACATAATCCAACCCCCACCTCCTCACATCGTTTTATCGTTTTAGGTTATTACTTTTTAGATTTTTTATAGAATATCATCTTCTTAGGGTATTATCCTCATTCTTACATCTTTTTGCGCAATAATGGGCTGTCAAGGTGGTAAAATAATGTAAGGACGAGGAAAATAATATAAAAAGATGATAACTTAAAAACAATCTAAAAAACAATAAACTGAAAGGATGAGCGAGTGGGGGTTTAATTTATCTCCTACACCCTCGCTCCTACATCATTTTACACCTTGGCAGCCCATTGCAGCCGAAATAATTGAAAGATTTTTCAGCTGTACTTTCATAAAAATTCTCCCATTGGAGCTCCACTGTTACATTAATATATCATCTCAGCAGCCCCATTTATACCGCATTTTTACGCCTTCGCGGCCCCACTCCTACACCCTTTTACCCCATATCAATAAGTTACACCCTCGCTCTTAAATCATTTTATTCACCCTTGGAAGCGCTCTTCTTACATTTTTTTTGCCCCATGCTCAAAGACTGAGAGTCTTGAAATCACAATCTCTGTAAACTTAACCAATTTTCCTTAGCCTCCAGACCCGCAACGATTGTCCAACTCTCGACAGTCCATCAATATGAAGGTGCAACCTCTCAAGAAATAACCGCTCACTCTTATTACCCACCTTGGCGGCCCGATTTTTTTAATACAAACAAATTAACACATCATTCTCTTACACTATTGTACTCCAACAACCCATTTCCTACGATTTTGTTCCTCTGAACAAGCTACGCCCTCAATCTTAGATCATTTTACCCCCCTTTGCATGATTCCATCCATTGCGTCCCATTGCAGCGCAATTTACATCGCAATTTTGGCCGGAAATCGCAATTCCTCGAAAATCCTCCCATTGTTGCAGCCTGTTGCCTCCCACTCTTACATGGCGTTTTTGGCCAGGGGTATATCATCAAAACTCCTCCCATTGCATCTTTTCGCCCCCAGATCAAACTACCCCTGACTCTTACATCAGTTTACCCCCACAGAAAAATTGCCCCACCCCACTCTGAAAACAAAATGGGAGGACTTTAGGGAGAACAATAGACCTGGCATATTCATTTGTGGTGGAGCATGGTCTTTTCATGGGTCAAGTTCTAAACTGGGGTAGGGTTCACTTTTGCCTGTTGACATTTTCGTGCTCAACAATTTGGTAATATTAGTTCTGATGCTACTATAAATGTGGTTTTTGATAAATTGAGATAATTTGATAAATTGATGTTTCAGCTGTTTGCCATACGTTCTGGGGACAGTGCCTGAAATTGGTGACAAAGCTGTACTGGTGTTCCATTAGATGTTTATCATTTCTATAACTTTCCTGGGTTTTCCACTTTTCCCTAAAGCAATTCATCCAAACCAATTTATTCATGCAGTTTTAATAATGATCAAGAAGTTACCAAACTTCATAAACCCACAATGGCAACAAAAGTGTTTGAAACATTCCTCTGATCCTATAACAGACTTCGCTCTTCATTAAAATTTCCGTGGTCTGAATCGGACGGTAAATGCTCATCTATCAGTTTGTTAGACAACTGTCACTATCCATACAAAAATTGATTTTAAAAGTTCATCAGTGAAAGTGGTGAGAAAATAAACGGGAAAACAAAAAAAAAGATAACAAAGTATCACTTCAAGGAGGGATCAAAGTAAGAATGAAGTGGGGAAAAAACAAAGAAGAAAATCAAGTTCAACAGGTTGTTGGCGTTTGTCGTCTTAAACCGAACCCTTCAACAAAAGTCTTTCCCCGCATTTTCTTGCAAATCCTCTTTGCTAAAATGACCCATTGTGCACCAAACAAAGACGTAACAAGTCACCGGTTGAAAAAATGCGTTTCGACAGGAGACTTTCGAGGGTAATTATGTAATGGAAACCAAGCGAAAATTAATTTTTGAAAAAAGAGAGAACATTTGGAATAAACTTGATATTAGATTTGCCAATTACTCTAGATGTAGATTTTTGCTTATCACTCAAGCCGAAAAAAGGGAGCACAATAAAGCCACACTTCTTTGGTGGAACAGTGAGGATCGAAGATCATGTCGTCTTCTGAATTTCTGCTAAACTCAACGATGAGTGGACTCTGCCGCCCAGAAGATCGATCAAACAAAATAAAGCAAAATTTTTGAACTGGCCATGCAAGCGTACATTGTTATTCTGCAATTTCCCCTCCTCTATTCTTGTACGCTGCTGCAAATTAGATTGCTTTGATATAAGTTTATTCACAATGAGGCGCGTAATATTAATTCTGGTTATATGGACAACCGAGGTAAGAAAATTACTTGCATATCAATGGAAATAAGAATCATAAGATAATTTATTATAGCAATTAAAATAATAACAACAATATCCGTAGTTCACTTCACAAATGAACTCAACCATAAAAGCTCACAGTATCCGAACTGGTCTTGCACCTACAAACTTTCAAAGTTCTGTCCCATTAAACTCTCAAAGTTTCATATTCTCTTCTTTACTTTTTATACTAGCTTTTCAAGTTTAGTCCCACTATACCGAACGTTCTTTCTCTCTCTCTCTCTCTCTCTCTCTCGCTCGTTCGCTCACTCGCTCGTGCAAAACTCCCTCTTTTGTCCAATTCTCAGCACTCATCAAAAATCTAACACTCTCCGCATTTCAATTTATACTCAACCAGCACGCTCTTATCTTAAGCAAATACAAATTAATCTCTTAATTAAACAATGCAACTTACATTCGAAACCTGTCACATTCTGTAGGAGGACTCTATTTACTGTGCAAGCAAACATTACAAAATTATCCTCTCTCAAATTTATCTTAAGAAAACAACCTTTGGACTCTTTTGTAAACAAGCCCAATTCACTTTATCACACAAATGCACCTAATGTTTCTATTGCTGTTTGCTTAGACAACTTTCAACATTGCTTTGAAAAGCTCCTCTTGCTCCATTTACGTTCTCAAAATTAATTGATTCCAATCAATCTCTGTCAAATGCCATGTGTTGAAAAAATAACTAAACTCAACACTAAAGCTGGGAGCTATTTCTGTTCCTAATTTTCAAACAATTTCATGCAATTCCCCCGCTTAAAAATCAGTCAAAAACCGAAATTTTCTGAAAACCCAAAAATTTTGACCTTTAGAGGTCAATTAAGGATCAATTATCAAGAATGAAGGGTCAAGGTGATGAAAAAACTATCGTCGCGGAAACGCAGAAATTCTATCCGCAGCTGCAAAAAAACTGTATATTGGCTATCGAGATTTTAGCATCATGCCAAAACTCTAAAAATAACGGATAGACAGGAGTTAGGAAAAGACGTTTTCATTTATTTTTTAGACAGTAATCCGGATTTGTATAATTGATTGATCTGATTCTTGAAAAAATTATGATAGGGTTTCAGAGTTAATTAGAGTAAACAAAACGAACAATTGCCCTTCATTTTGCTCCTCCGCTGTCCAACAAGAGAAAAAAATGAAAAAAATATGCAATTGAAAATGAACATTAACAAACTAGACCCAAACATGAATACACTAGACCCAGTCATTTTACCAAAATTCAGGAAACATTAAGAATGCTAGAACGCCCTCTAAAACGCAAATGAATTTACCTGTGACAATTTCAAAACTTTGCAAAATTGGTTCACCCAAAATCATAAAAGCTTGTAGGCTAGCGAGAGCTTAGCATGATGCCAAAACTCTAAGTGGAACAGACAGGAAGAGAGAGAGAGAAGTGAAGAATTTAGCAAACAATCCTGGTTGATTGATTTTAGCTGACTTCAAATGCCCGGTTGAATCAAATGTTTAGAGAGAGACCTGAATCCTGTTAGACACTTGTAGTACATGGTGTTCAGAACAAACCACTGATTGGAAAGGACATCTTTCAGAAGTTGTTGTGGATGGAGTTACGATTAGTGCAACGTAGCCGCAAAAACAACTCAACTAAAACACAATTTGATATATTTGCCGTTAAACCAAAAGACCAAGCCAATTGCTGAAAAATTTGACAACGTTTTTGGCCATCAACCACGAAGCCAAAAAAATCCAGTAATTCTTGAGGAACAATCTTTTAAACATTCAAAAAATGCTTTTCGAACAAAGTATGCCAGTAGATTTCAAAAGATCTGTGGGTAGTATTCTTTTGCACTTACAAAACTATTACTTCTTTAGACGACGTAATCAATGTTACTCGAGGATCAAAATCAGATCATCTGAACGAGGTCCGCTTGGGTCTCAAGTAACCAAAGGATCCAAGTTAACATTGATTGGCTGGAGTATAGATTTTTTAAACTGTAGTAAAAAAAACCTCTACAGTTGTAAAATATAGTCATGATTCAGAAGCTGTCAATAAACTCCATATACTTATGTTCGTTTATGGGTTCCACAAAACACGCAACACATTGCATTACAGTTTACCAAAAATTTGTTTTACAATTAAAAATCTGCCAAGGAAAGTAATAGAAAAATGGTGGAACGGTTTCAGACACAAAGTCAGACAAAATAAAAAATAAAAAAACCAAAATCACAAGGAAGTCACCTTTTGACTCGGATTTGGATACAAACATCAGTTGAGATGCTTGCAGACAACACAATGGAGGTGTCGTTGAACATCAAATCTGAGATTGGAAGGCAATTTCTTATGCATCCCGGTTCCTTAATCAATACAAGCTAAAATACACTATTAGCGGGCTCAAATAATGGTTAAATATTTCGAGCAATGACTACTACAAACACTGCCTATATGGAAAAAGGTTAATGTTGGCAAAGGGGTGCCGCGCTCTTTTATTTGTACTCAGACCGAAGAGAGCTAATAAGACGTATCAAGTCCAACTAATTGCTTCCATTAATCGTTTGACCCATTGTCAAAAAGTATTGTGTGGAATAAACTGTTTAATCGATGATTAAATGTACAGATAACCCTTCTCCCATAATTGACGTTACATTATTTAATCAAGGGCGATTAGTTCTCATTTCGACAAAATTAGTTCAAATAGTTCGAATACTGCGTATTCTGGATTAGGAGCAAAAATGACTGTCAATCACTTGTTAATTTAATAATGAAGTAAAGATTGATTCGCACAAAGATGAAAAAACTATTGAGTAAAAACAAAAATATGAATATTCACGTTTTCATATTCTATTCTCCTTTTCCATTCCAAAAAAAATTCTATCTAACACTCTAATCATCTGAGCCTTTCTACATGGTATCGTTGTCTTGTTCCACCATAGTACCCAGAACACGATTGCAAATGGAGAACGGACTCCAAAAAATTTCTGCTGGACAAACAATGACAATGCTACGAAATCAAAAGCTCGGAAATCAATACGTGAGCTACGAAATCAACTTCAACCCAAACACTTACATCCTAAACAACTCAAAATTTATGGCGAAAGTATTATTTTCTCAATTTTTCATTTCAATTACATCGAAGTATGCGCAAGGTTCTTGAAAAAATCCGATTTCGGTAAATATATCTCCAAAATAAGTCTCTAGAATTTAGCGCTAGTTTGGAAGGGAATTTTTGGATTTAATTTTCTGCTGACAAGTTTTTGAAATTACAAAAATGAAATTGATTTTTTGAAATTCTCACTACTGCAATTTGTTCTTATTTCAGCTTTTGTTTGGAAGTAGAAACTGAGAGAACACTCTTCTACGAAACCGAAATCATTTTTAAAAATGAGGGGACTTTTAAGAATCTATTTTTTGCCCTTTTTTAGAGAAAAAGGGGGCATTTTCTGGGATTATTAATTGCACAGATATACCTCATTCCATTTCACAAGTCTAACTGGTTTCAACTCCAGGAAAAAATGAGAAATTAATCTGAAATCAGCTGTTGAAAATGAGGGATATTTTATGAGAGTAATTACCTCCACTTTTATAAGAATGAAAAGTGGAACACTCGAAAACAAAATTCCACCAATATATTTGCCAAGCCTAATTTGCTTCAGGTCAAAATTGAGAAAACACTCTTCTCCGAAGCCCGAAATACTTTTTTAATATGAGGCGAAGTTTGTCATATTAATTAAATTCCGTTTTAATAGAAAAAAGACGGAAATTTCTGAAATTCAATGAATGGGCTAATGTCTCCCAATGACTTTTTCAAGAAAAACTGGATGCCGAATCCAAACAAAAACTACGAAATTACTCCTCCGAAACCCGAAGACACTTCTTTAGAGATGAGGGAAGTTTGTGTGTTTAATTACCACGCCTCCCCTTTTATTAAAAGAAAGGGGGAAATTTCTGAAAATAGTTTTAACTCATCTTCTTCGATCCCCTCAAATGGAAATCCTGAAACATTCATCAAACACATATTGAGTTTGCGGATGCTAATAACGCAACTTTTGTAATCTCATTACACAAATTGTTGAATATAATTACTCAGTTTGTGGGATCTAATTTAGAAAATTGCGGATTTCAACTATTCAAATCGTGAAAGTTATTTATTTTTCCTGTGATAAACACTTACACTAATCTGTCAGTGTGTTCCAAACACGCTTTATTGGGAAACACTGACTTAATCCCCTCAAAAAATTTTAGTCCAAGCCAATTAGCGAAGGTAAGTGTATTCCTCAGAAAGAATGTGTTAATAGTGCGTGTGAAATCCACTTTCACAAATCGGTCAATTATCTAATGATGGGGGCTTCCTTTCTGTATTTGGAGATTGAGCAGTCTGTTCGATTTCAGATTGCACTAACCTTCGGTTTTTTTTGTACTTAAACACATATAGATCCCATGACAAAAATCTCAAATATAGCAAATTGTCAATACCATTTGACTTCAATTTAGTTTTTTTTTCGTACAACAATAGTTGGTATCTGTTTTGGTGGTTATAAAGTAATTAATCATTTCGCCAAGTTTTTATACTTGGCTACTGGCTTGCAGCTATTTTGAAAGCTATCATGAAAGGTGGCAGATAATTTATAAACTCCTGAAGTAATTTATTGAAAATAAAAGCTTGGCATATGTAACGGCTGCTCTCCTTGTGTTTCACAAAGAAAGTTTTACACCGCCCAGTTTGTTCTGAGTGGTCACAAACTTTTTCCGGATACTTCGTTTATGCAGTTTCCTTTCGTAACTGTATATCCGTTCTGCTGTACTTACCGTTGCATTAACTATTTTAGTTCGTAACTATTCGCTGATCTTAATTTTTTCAACTATCAATTTGAACTGGATTGCTACAGATCACACAATACGGGATCTCTTTATGTATACCAGTTTAATCCGATAGAGAAAACAAATCGAAGACAAAGATATATGTCTAAGACCTGTTTGTGCAAAAATATTTCAATTTAAACTTAAGTTGGCATTTGCTGTTTGTACTCACAAGTTGAGAATACCAGAAGTTGGGGTTGTAACAGTTGAATTTCAGCTCCAATAATTCGTTGATGCAAGACATAGTAACAAAATTTCCTGCCCAAGAATATTATCTTAAATAAAAGACACAGTAACAATTTACTGCTCAGGAATATTTCTAGTTCTAGACACAGTAACACGTTATTTACTGCTCAAGACAATTTGTTTTGCAATATTTTGCTGAGTTATAATTTCAGCCGTTTTCTGCGGCTGCTATGTTGAGTTCTGTGTGTTGCTTTTTGTTATTTCCCCCTTTTCTCTTTTTTCTCACGTGACAAACTGTAGCTAGAACTAGAACTATAACAATAATTATTAAATGACTAGGACAACAGAAAGTGTTTTGTTTCCCGCCTACGCAAGCTTAGCGAGCTCAGCTCCAACATCGCCGGCCCTGTTTTTCTGCGTGAAAACATCTTCGTCCACTGATAGCACCGGAGCTAGCTTCACTACTGGTCTCTTGTAGTATCCATCTTTCGTTCGGATTGTCGCTGATCGAATCACTCCGTCGGAAAATGGTTTCGGTTATTCGACCCAGATCGTTATACCGACGTTTGTCACTGTCTTCCACTAACCAAACAAGATCACCCTGCTGAAGACTTCTGTCCGTTGTGGTCTGCCATTTCTTTCGACAATTCAACGTTGGCAAGTACTCTTTGCGGAATCTGTCCCAGATGAGGTCTGCATAAGCTTGCGTTTGTCAGAAGAGCTTTGTATGATCAACAAATTGCTCTGCACCTGAGAGATACGGTAAACAAAGGTTCTTGTTGCCAAGTAGAAAATGGTTTGGAGTAATAGCTTCTAAATCGGTAGCATAAGAACTGACCTGTGTCAGCGGTCTAGCATTCAGCGTCTGTTCAACAAGACACATCGTGGTTGACAAAACATCTTCGGTGGCTGCTCGATTGCCCAGCACTGCATACATTGCCTTCTTGCAACTCCTAACCAGTCTTTCCCACACTCCTCCAAGGTGTGGTGCTGCAGGTGGGTTGAACTTCCATATGATACCTTGTTGAATCAGATGTTCTTCAAATTGCCTCTTGTTCCACGCTGCTACATACTCTGCCAGTTCTTTTTCAGCTCCAACGAAGTTTGTCCCGTTATCGCTAATCATTTTGACCGGTTTGCCTCTTCGAGCAATGAATCGCATAATTGCGTTCAGACAACAATCATTGTTTAGTTTTGGTACAATCTCTATATGTATCGCACGCACAGTAAGGCATGTGAACAGACAGCATCAACGCTTTTCGTTTCTTCGACCAATCTTTACTGTGAATGGTCCGAAGTAGCCTACGCCCACATTCGCGAACACTGTTGATGCGACCAATCGCTCCTCGGGTAGATCTGCCATTACTGGTGCCTTTGTTTGGGCTCTTCCCTTTCGACATCTAATGCATTTGTTTTTGATCGATCTCAAAGCATTTCGTATGCCTAGGATCCAGAATTTCTGCTGAACTATGTTTCTGACATGTTCAGTACCTTCGTGATGACTATTCTTATATTCATTTTGCAAGAATAATTCAACTACATGGTGCTTCCAATGTAACAGTATTGGATGCTTGGTTTCGAAGTTCAATTGACTTTTACGTATTCTGCCTTGGGCACGAATAAGTCCTTGCTGGTCTATGAATGGTGAAAACTGGAGGATTTTGCTGTTTTTTGGAATTTCCTTTTCAGCCTTGAGAGATTTCATCTTTTCAGCAAACTGTTGTTGCTGCAGTAGCCTGAAGATGCTTGCTTGTGCACCCTCTCTTTCTTCAACACTTAGTGTTTTTGTTGCCGGTTTGTGTTTTCTAAATACGCGCTGTACGTATACGTATATCACTGTATTTACAAGTCGATTGAAATTGCTGAATCGTTCCCACTGAATCATCAGCTTCTTCTCTTCAACCTTTGCTGAGAAGACCATTTGTTCGTCTGAAGCAAATGTTAAATTCAATTGTTCAGGCCATTCACTCTCTGGTTGCTTCAACCAGGCCGGCCCAGTGAGCCATTCTCTTCTCCTAAGTTCGTCAACATTGATCGCTCGTGTACCGATATCAGCTGGATTGTTAATGCCACTCACATGACTGCACTGTGAAACATTAGTTGAGTCCAAAATCTCAGCCACTCTGTTTGCAACAAACACCTGTTGCTTACGGTGAGAGCTATGAATCCATTGCAGAACAGTAGTGGAGTCTGACCAAAAGTTGCAACTGTGAATCTTCGTTTCGTGTTCTTTCACTATCTGTTCTTTAAGTCTCACCGCCATCACTGCTGCTTGTAGTTCCAAGCGTGAAATGGAAAGATGTCGCATCGGTGCGACTCTGCACTTTCCAATTACAAATGCTTAGTCTCCTGAGTATTCTTTGGGCTTTGAACGTAGATATGCCACAGCGCACATTGTGTCTTCAGATGCGTCGGCAAACACATGAAGTTCCAGTTTGTCCTTGGTTGTGCTGAAGTATCTTCTATCAATGCTGGTTTTTTCTTTTTCTGGAAGCTGCGCCTTCCACTTCAGAAACTCTTCTTCTTCGTTAGGGTCTACTGAGTTGTCCCAATGTTGGCCATTTTCGGTCCAGATGCTCTTCAGGAGTCGTCTCATATGAACACTGAATGGTGCAAAAAGTCCAAGAGGATCAAACACTGAAGAAACTAGAGATAAGATCTTCCTTTGGGTGATTGGGTTCTCAACTTCTTTGCTTGTACCTCTACAAACCTGTAGATTATCATCGATAATCGTCCATTGAAGCCCAAGCACGGATGAACCTTCCTTGGTGGGTTCTACTTCAACCTGCTTTGTGTTGCTGATTGATCTTAAGTCCTCTGGGATTGCGTTGGTTACCACGTCGCTGTTGGTGATCCACTTCTTCAGTTCAAATCCATGTTTTGAGAGAAGAGGTTACAGTTGTTTGAAAACATTGATTGCTTCTTCAAGTGTTTCGACTGACTTGATGAAATCGTCCATGTAGAAGATGTTTTGAATTGTTTTTGCTGCAATTGAGAACTCGTCCTCGTTATCGATGGCTACTCGCTTCAGAGCGTAGTTGGCACAGGTTGGTGAACTCTTTGCTCCGAAAACATGACGTTGATACTCGTAAATTTGCACAGATTCGTTCACTGTTGGTCGCCAAAGGAATCTCAAGCAGCTTTTATCCCGTTCAAGAACTTGCAGAAACATTGATTCAATATCTGCGGTTAGGGCTATTGGCACTTCTCGAAATCTGAATATTGTTCCAAACAATCCGTGTAGTAGATCGCGTCCGGCTAACAACTTGTCATTTAGGCATATATCATTGTATTTTGCTGCAGCGTTGCAAACACGGCGAACTTTACCCGGTTTGTTGGGGTTTGGTACTGGGTGGTGTGGCAAATGCCAATCTTTTTCGAAAGTGCCTTTGACTTCCGATTTACCTAGGATCTTCACAAATCCCTTTTCAACATCTGTATCAGTTGACTGTTAATACAATTTTTTTAATTTTGGGTCTCGTTGGAATCTTCGTTCCAAAGAGCTGACCAAGGGCTGAGCTGTAATTGTTTGGAAGATTGGGTTCTGGTTCATTCCAGAGCATGCCCACTTCGTACCGCTCGCCCGTAAACTTTGTAGTGCTCTCCAGAAACTACTGAGCTTGTTGCTCTTTCTTTGATTGACTGACAACATTTATTTTGGAAGCATAAGTTTCTATGTCCCACCATGATTGGATATTTTCTGCAATCAAATGTTTGTCATTTTGCCTGTGAAGGCAAAATGACAAACATTTTGACTTTTCTTGCCTGTCATGGGACCACTGACTACCCATCCTAATTCTGTTAAGACGGCGAAAAGCTCACTTCGTGTTCCAAACTTATAGTCCAATGAACGTTGAATTTCGCAGGCATCTTGTCCAAGTATGGTGCCTACTTCCATCATGTTGAATGCTCTGTTAGTGAGAACATTCAGGTGTCTGAAGTTGTTCTTCAGTTCCTTGTAATCATATGTCGTGTTTTCCAACGAGATTGATGGATGTGCAAACTCTTCAATCGACTGCACCTTTGAATGTAGTCCCTTTATTGTGATAGGAACCTTTTCTGTCCTCAAATCTTGCGTCCCATGTATGCCAGCTATGTTCAAGGTAACTTCCGTGCCTTTGGCTTGTAGTTGCTCCTTGACACTTTGATCGATGAATGATACTGTTGACCCACTATCGAGGAAAGCGTAGGTAGTCAACCTGTTACCACCGCTCTGAACCGATACCGGATTTATTTCAAGAAAACTAGTAACTTGGTTACTGTGGTTGATCGTTGCTGCGCTGGCTACCCTCTTCTGTTTGTTTTTCTGAGTGTAGCAGTATACTGTGTTTTTTTGTACATCCGTTTATATCGCAGGGGTGGACTTTACAATCTTTGATTGCATGCCCTTTCCGCAGACATCCATAACATAAACGTTCTTTTCTCACTGCCGCATAGCGATCGGTGACATTCATACTTTTAATCATTGGACAATTTCATATTTTATGAGTGCCATCCGCTAGTGGGCAGTTCTTGTTTTGCGTTTGCTTCGTCTCGTTCGCATTCGAACTCGCAATAATATTTGACGATTTTGAGAATCGTTTTTCCTTGTTAGCGTTTGGTCGATCATCTTCTTTTTGTTCGCTCTTGGTTGATGGCATTCCTTCATGGACAAAAGTCATTCGAGCTAACCATTTTTCAAGGAGAGTGAGGTCGGGTCTATCTTTTTGACACTCGTCAACGAAGAAGAACCACTTTTCTTTCAAGTTTGGGGGCAGATTGTCAATTGCCACTTGCAGTTTTGAACTTGAACGCAGATCGCCCTCATAATTGTATTGCTTCAGTACATTAACTAAGTTGCTGATTTTTATTGAGTAATTAAGTATAGCCGTTGAGTCGTGCATTCGAATTGGTTGTTGTTTGCGCAATATGTTAAGCTGAGCGTCAAGAATTAGATAAGGTCGCCCAAACTTCAGGCCCAGGAGTTCCCACGCTTAAGCGTAGAACTCTCCCGAATAGCCCATTCCTGATATAGCTGACATTGCTTTACCTGTCAACAAAGTTTTCAAGTGGCTCATTTTCTCTGAGTCAGGTATATCGCTATGGTGAACCGTCGCTTTGAACATATTCAACCAATCCGGCCACTCTAGGGGGTTTCCGTTGAAAGAAATCAACTGCAACCTAGGTAGCTGATTGCTACTGCTTGTTTTATTGCGCTTAAACTTGTCTTGTTCCCAGGCTGCGCTGGAACGCTCTCCACTTGGTGACCGTGACTTAAGTACACCTTTGCGATTGAAGCTTACCCTGGGATAATTGTTGTCGGTCCAGGTTTTTGCACGCTCGAAACTATAGTCGTGCAAGTTGGAGAAATTATCCGAGTTATCAAGCCAACCAGAAACAGCTTTGTTATTCGGGGTTTTCCAATTGAATGGTGATCTACTTCGAATACTAGGGGCTGCACTTTCATCAGAATCTGATGCTCTTGCGTCAAGAGCGCTTATTTCTCGTTTTCCAGTTTCAGTGCACCTTCTTCTTCAAAATGTTGCATGTTCATTTCAAGCTCTTTCCTTTTCAATTCGAATTCAATTTTCTTCAACCAAATTTTTGCTGCAAAGTCTTTCTCTAGAGCCGCAAGTTTTTCTGCCTTTTTAGCTCATTTATCACAGGAGGCTTTTGTATCATTGTCCTTGTTTGGGGTTCCATTTTCAACAATTCTTTGAGAAACTCCTACAACAGACTGTGAATTCTTAGCGGCAGTTGGTTCTGCATCACTTGTCAATTGAACAGTTTGCTTCTGTTGATCCGTCATGTTTGTTTCTCCGTGGATATACGGTAACCACTATGCGTTCAAATATTGAAAGTATTTTTCTGTCTCGACTTTGCATTTTAAAGAAATATCTGGGTCTCGGAGAGTCTCAGCTTTCTTATTCACGAGTTTTTGAACTTTGTCGTCCAATTGCAGTATCTGCTGATAAAGAGTCTTGAGCTTGCTTGGTCGATCTCGATTCCTAATGAGCTCAAAACCTTCTTTTTGTTTCTCAAACCAGTTGTTTCGCAAGTTGTTGATCTGTCGATCCAAAACGCTTTGACTCTGTGACGGAGTCACTTCTTGTGTACTTCGGGACTGCAGCTTGAAACTCTACAGCTCCTTTGTTTGTTTGTTACAATTGTGTTTTTCTTTTCAACGTTCCTATTTGCTTTGCCTAATTGGCTTGGCAATGTTGAAGTGCTCGTTGGGTTTTGTTCTCGTTCGCGGATGACTTTGTCACTTCGACTGTTGGGTTGGACAGCAGTTTATTCCTCTGTCCGGGTCGGCGGACCAAATGTAACGGCTGCTCTCCTTGTGTTTCACAAAGAAAGTTTTACACCGCCCAGTTGGTTCTGAGTGGTCACAAATTCTTTCCGGATACTTCGTTTATGCAGTTTGCTTTCGTAACTGTATATCCGTTCTTCTGTACTTACCGTTGCATTAACTATTTTAGTTCGTAACTATTCGCTGATCTTAATTTTTTCAATTATCAATTTGAACTGGATGGGTACAGATCACACAATACGGGATCTCTTTATGTATACCAATTCAATCCTATAGAAAAAACAAATCGAAGACAAAGATATAATATAAGACAAAATATTTAAATTCAAACTTAAGTTGGCTTTTGCTGTTTGTACTCACAAAATGAGAATACCAGAAGTTGGGGTTGTAAGAATTGAATTTCAGCTCCAATAATTCGTTGATGCAAGACACAGTAACAGAATTTACTGCTCAAGAATAATATTTTGAACACAAGACACAGTAAAAATTTACTGCTCTGGAATGTTTCTAGTTCAAGACACTGTAACATGTTATATACTGCTCAAGACGATTTGATTCGAAATATTTTGCTGAGTTATACTTTCAGCCGTTTTCTGCGGCTGCTACGTTGAGTTCTGTGTGTTGCTTTTTGTTATTTCCCCCTTTTCTCTTTTTTTCTCACGTGACAAACTGTAACTAGAACTAGAACTATAACTATAACTATTAAATGACTAGGACAACAGAAAGTGTTTTGTTTCTTTTTTCCCACCTACGCAAGCTTAGCGAGCTCAGCTCCAACAGCATAATTTAATTTTTTGAGAAAAAAGTGATGGAGACGTTTTTTGGAAACTTGTCAAAACACTTAGGTTGTAGTTGAACTTTTTCTCAGTGTTTCGCAAATATTTTTAAAGAATAAAATGGGTGTCAGTCTCGGTTTAAGCAGAAAACTGACTAGGTTCAATTGAGAGCGGATCAAATGATGTTCTGAGAAAAATGTGAAAAGACTTCGTATGAATTTGTCAATAGTTTAGGCACCAAAGATCCAGCTACAGCTTTTGATTTGCCTTGTAACGCAACATAACAACAATATCCAAGAAAAACTTGTCTGTTTTCTTGGTTTGTTCAGCGGAAACCGCACATATGGACAATTTCCAAATTTAAAATTGACAACTTCATTAAAGATATAACAATTTATTGCTTGGAAGGGATTTTTATACGCACGGATTTGATTTAAGAATGGTTTTTTCTGGCTCTTGAGTCTTCAAAGAAGTAACCACCAAGTGCCTTCTCCCGCATACTGGCATTGTTTCAGTTGTCAATTTCGACCAGCACCTGACCACTATTTTCCTCAGCCACCTATGAATTGATGAAAGTAAAAAAAGATATGGACCATTGTGAAAAATTGGTTCCGAGTTACATCCAATTTCAAGATTGTGAATTCTGTTAGTTCATTCTGATTCTTTGTTATTCAAAAGCCCAACTCTAATCAGTTGCTTTCAGTTTAATTTTTTTGGTTCCAGTAATAGATTGCTAAAATTAAAGAGCCCAGCTGTTCTTTCATGTATTCAATTCTTTTAAAAAGCATTTCAATCACCATTTTGGTATTTGAGGTTTTTTCCCAATTACTTTTTTGACATTTTACTAAAAAAAAGTCAAAGCAAAAAATCTGAGAGGATTAAAAAATATGTTGCGATTATTTCTGTGAAAACTGACTATGCATTCTGGATGTAGAGATAACGCGTTCATAAGTAGTGGATAAAAAAAAGGAAACCAACCACCAGTAAAATTTGACCCTTTCTCCTAACGCTAATGGCGCATGTCGAATCGGGCCAAATTTTACTGCTTGTTGGTTTCCTTGTTTTATCCACTGCTACATATTCACTCTAAGTCTAACATTAAATTATGAAAAAGTTAATTCTAGAAAATAATAATTAGCTCGTTTGCAAATTCACCACTTTTTCGTTTTTTCACATTTTTATGTTAAATCTTTCAGCATATTCCTGGAATCTATCTTTGGTATGTGTATATCTATATCTATGTAAATAAATACATAATCTACACTTAAAATTTATAAATTCAAATCCGCTGATGTGTTGGGTTTCATTACCCATAATACAAGTTATATATAGGCTAGGATCATTATAATGTTTATTCATATGATTAATATAATCTCTATTCTTAAAGTAACCCTTACAGATATAACATTCAAATAAAATATCTAAACACTTATCACAACATTCTCTACATGATTTATCTTTACAACCACTACATTTTACTGATGTAGACATTTTTAATTTGTATGTTTTCAAAAATGAATTTTTTGTCTATAAAAAAAGATGTCTAAAGTAGAAAATGTAAACTTTTGTTGTATTTGTGATTTGGCCTTTGAAACAAGAGAACAAATTGTCAAACACAATTTAAGTGATGAACACTTAAACAGGGCGAGAAAGGAGTATCAGTATGAAGTGGAAGATGAAATCTTGGAGAGGGTGTATAATCCAGATGAAGATGATTATATTCTGAAACCTAAAGATAATACTAAAGATATTAGTAAAACTAAAACTGAAACTAAAGCTAAAACTAAAACTGATAGTGAAACATCGGAAAAACCGCTTCGCGGATGGTCAAAGACGCATGGTGATGTTGCATGGCAAGTATCTAGAAAACACAGAATACTTAGAAATAAACTCTAGCCAGAACATGAGAGAACTTTATGTTACTGATAAAGCTGGAAATTACATTTAAGACGTAGACGAAGCCATTAATAACACTTTAGAAGAAATTAAAAACTGTTACCAGTTCAGAAAAGTTAAGAGTCTTAAATATAAGATCACAGCTGAGTGTGAATATAATAAGAGAACCAAAGAAGAAGTTAAAACAACTAAAATATTTTTCAACACTGACTATATTATTAATAACGCAATATATGAAAACGGAGACTTCACACAATGGTTAAACTTTGAAAAGGAAATATATGAGGGTTATGGCTATGACTTTGAGTTTCTCAGATTAATAAGTATTCAGATAAATATTGAACCAACTAAAGCATCTACTGGTAGTTATATAGATTTACCCCCCGATCTCAAAAACTCTAAATCAATATTGAATATACGCAATTCCAAATATAACTGCTAGCAACTGGCTATTACTGCTTGGCTATATCCTGCTATTGATCCGCGAAGTCGCTTTCTCAATAATGGAGCACTCGAGAGTAAATATGTAAATAATCTAATTGAAGCACGACAACGAGATGAAGATGATTTTGCTTATATAATGAGAATACAGAAATTGTACAATATTAATATTTGGGTATCCACACCTTGTGGTGGGGGCAAAGTAGAATTGTTTAAACCAGTAGATGATTTTGATAAAAATAGAAAAAATGTCAGAGTATTGGTTTGGGGGAATGGGCTAACAGAACTCTGTGCTCTAATTAAAACATAGAAACCTTGTTAGATCGACCAAATAAAAATAACATTAAATATTATTATTGTGATAGATGTACATATGGGTTTGATTCACAAATTAAATACAACAAACATGAATGTAACAAATCTTTCAAACCCGAGGTTGTTTGTCCTAAGAAGAAGAGAATTACTTTTATAAATGAGCACAAACGTCAGAATATAAAAAAAATTATACCTGCTGATATAGAATGTTGCATTTTTGAAGTCGCGACTAATGGCTGTAAGTATGTAATAGCTCAACAGGAACAAATACCAATATGTGTGGGTTACATCTAACAGTGTAATTGCAAATACTTTTTTGGTCTTGATTGTATCAAAAGGTTTGCTAGTGATCTATTAGAAATAGAAACTGAGAATAATTTCAAGCGCAACAAACAAATGATATTTAATGAAGAAGAAAAATTATATCATGAAACTAATAACACTTGTCATAACTGCAGTAAAACATGTATTAATAAAGTAAGAGATCATTGTCATGAAAATGGTACATATAGACAACCAGCATGTAGAATATGTAGTCTGAGGTACAAACAACAAAACTTCATTCCCATAATATTCCATAATGGCTCTGGTTATGATTTCAATCTACTATATAGTGAACTCTTTAAACAGAATAATGATAAAAGAAAAGTAGATAACATACCACTAGCTGCTGGTAAGTCTAAGATGTTTACCATTGGTTGTCTTAAATTCTTAGATAGTTATAACTTCTTAGCTATGCCTCTAGATCAAATGGCAAAGATATACGGATGTCAAACTAAAACATTATACCCATATGAACACTTTAGTTTGGACTCGTATGACGAAGTTATAGGTAATCTAAAAATAAAAGACTTCAAAGTTAAAAAAGAGAACCGAAGAAGAAGTTGAAATTACTAAAATATTTTTCAACACTGATTATATTTTTAATAACGCAATATATGAAAATGGAGACTTCACACAATGGTTAAACTTTGAAAAGGAAATATATGAGGGTTATGGCTATGACTTTGAGTCTCTTAGATTAAGAAGTTTTCAGATAAAAAATTGAACCAACTAAGGCATCTATTGGTAGTTATATAGGTTTACCCCCGATCTCAAAAACTCTAAATCAATATTGAATATACGCAATTCCAAATATAACTGCTTGCAACTGGCTATTACTGCTTGGCTATATCCTGCTATCGATCCGCGAAGTCGTTTTCTCAATAATGCAACACGCGAGAGTAAATTTGTAAATAATCTAATTGAAGCACGACAACGAGATGAAGATGATTTTGCTTATGTAATGAGAATACATAAATTGTACAATATTAATATTTGGGTACACACCTTGTGGTGGGGGCAAAGTAGAATTGTTTAAACCAGTGGATGATTTTGATAAAGATAGAAAAGATGTCAAAATATTGGTTTGGGGGAATGGGCTAACAGAATTCTGTGCTCTAATTAAAAAAATAGAAACCTTGTTAGATCGACCAAATAAAAATAACATTAAATATTATTATTGTGATAGATGTACATATGGGTTTGATTCACAAATTAAATACAACAACCATGAATGTAACAAATCTTTCAAACCCGAGGTTGTTTGTCCTAGGAAGAAGAAAATTACTTTTATAAAAGAACACAAACGTCACAATATAAAAAATATTATAACTGCTGATATAGAATGTTGCATTATTGAAGTTGCGACTAATGGCTGTAAGTATGTAATAGCTGAACACATACCAATATGTGTGGGTTACATCTGGCAGTGTAATTTCAAATACTATTTTGGTCTTCATTTTATCAAAAGGTTTGCTAGTGATCTATTAGAAATAGAAACTGAGAATAATTTCAAGCGCAACAAACAAATGATATTTAATGAAGAAGAAAAATTATATCATGAAACTAATAACACTTGTCATACCTGCAGTAAAACATCTATTAATAAAGTAAGAGATCATTTTCATGAAACTGGTAAATATAGAGGACCAGCATGTAGAATATGTAGTCTGAGGTACAAACAACAAAACTCCATTCCAATAATATTCCATAATGGCTCTGGTTATGATTTCAATCTACTATATAGTGAAATCTTTAAAGAAAATAATGATAAAAGAAAAGTAGATAACATACCACTAGCTGCCGGTTAGTCTAAGATGTTTACCATTGGTTGTCTTAAATTCTTAGATAGTTATAACTTCTTAGCTATGCCTCTAATTGTAATGGCAGAGATATATGGATGTAAAACTAAAACGTTATATCCATATGAATACTTTGGTTTGGACTCGTATGATGAAGTTTTAGTTAATCTAAAAATAGAAGACTTCAAATCCTTTCTCTCGAATATATTACCAACACAAGAAGAAGTCGATATCTTTAAAAAAGACAACAGTCATAAAACTGGTAAAGATTTAACTATAGAGTTTTTACAAAATGATGTGGAAATACTAGACTACTGCTTGAATGGATATGTTCAACTAGGTATGAAAGAATTCAAGCTCAATCCCCTACACTATGTAAGTCTCACAGTCTATAGTTTTAATTGTTGGTTAATGTCAAGCGGTGTACCATTAGATACATTACAAGATAAACAAATGCTAGATAATTTTGTTGAAGCAAAGAGAGGAGGCATATGCGGTATAATGGGAGATAGAATAGTCAACAATGGTGAAACAGGGATGAAGTCCCATGACAGATATATCTGGTACATTGATGCAAACAACCTATACGGCTATGCAATTATGCAAAAGCTACCTTATAAGGACTTCCAGTTTACAACTACTAGTCTTGATACTATATTAAATACTCCAGATGATAGTGATAAGTGTTATTATATAGTTTGCGATATTGATTATACTGATACATGTAAAGATAGAACTGAGCAACTAGAAATAAAGCCCGATAAGAGAAAGATAAATGATAATGAATTGGGATACCGAGAAAGAAAAAAGGCAAAACAAAAACAGAGAAATTAATCTTAGACCAAAACAAAAAAACAGAGTACAACAGGTTCATTATAGGATGTTAAAGTCCTAAGATGGGTGTAGAAGTAACTAAAATACATAGAGTAATTAAACTTAAACAAGATTATATATGTAGAGACTATATACAAAACAATACGTATAAAAGAGCAACAGCTAAAACTGGAACAGAGAAGGATGTAAGGAAATAATGAACAACTCACTATATGGAAGAATGTGCATGAATCCCCTATACTTCCTTCAAAGTAAGTTCTTACATGATGAAGAAAAGATAATGAAAAGTATAAGTAAACCAACATTTAAGAATATAACTAGATATAAGGATTATAGCCAAATTGAATATATAAAGAAAAGAATAGTATATGATTCTCCTGTATATGTAGGTGTTAATATCTTAGAATTAAGTAAATTACACATGTATGATGTATTCTATAATATTCTTCAACCATCTCTCAAAGATCTACAACTCCATTATATGGATACTGATAATTTTGTATTCAGTTTTCGCGAGGGTAATGTCGACAATGAACACGTGGACCAATCCAATCTCGAACCTCCAATCAAAACTAATAATAAAGTTAAAGGCAAATTCAAACGTGAATTAGGTAGTAAAGTTATGGAAGAGTTTATTGCCCTGTCACCAAAGACATATAGTTTCAAAGACTATCCTAAGAATACTAAAGAGAAAGGAATAAAGAATTGTAACAATGCTAAACATGAGGAGTATTATAATGCTCTAATTTATAACACAGAGAGAAGTGTAGATGAATGTAGAATACAAAAAATTGGTGATAACAAGACAACAACAAAAACAAGTAAGATTAGTCTAAACACATTTCATGATAAAAGATCTTATGTGAAAAATATTAAAAGCTATCCTCATGATGAGAATCTATATCTATTCAAAAGAGATCTAGTAATTAAAATTTGCGAAAGAAGGTTGGGGAACCAAGGCCAAAGCCCCTTCCCCGATTAATAATGCATCATTAGACGGAGACAAAGACCTATTGGTTAATAATATTCTAGAACTAACCATTAATGATGATAGAAAGTTAATTGAAGCTGCAATTTCACTATATAATGATTTATTATAATTTTTTAAAAAAATGACTAAACTACAAACACTTATAAAATTAAATAATCTAGAAAAACAAAACAGAAGACATAGATTGGAAGATAAATTAAAACAACAAGAATATTTTGGTGAAATAAAAGAGCTATTTGATCCAGTAACTAAAACTTTAAATGTAAACAATGAAGCAATGCAAGCTCTTCAAAACCAGACATTAGCAGCACTCAAGGACAATACTAATACTTTAAAGAGTGTGGAGCACCAAAGACACAGACAAAGTAGCTTTCTTTATGATAGAGCTACTCTTTTCTCAACCTCATCTATTTCACCTGTAAAAATAAAAGATGATATAGGTAAAACATTTGATGTAGACAATGATATCGTTGAGATTTTATTAGCAATGGGTAAGCAAACAGAAAAAAAAATTCGAATTAATAGCAGTTGATCCAACTTCAAACAAATTTAAAATAAATGGTGTAGATGTATCCCTAGTCCCTGAGGGTATAAAAATGAAAGGTAAAGTCTATAATTTTTCTAAGGGTTTTGCTTTATTTATTACTAATAAAGATGTAACCGAAAAAGATATAAAGGTGATGAAAACAAAATAAAACAATTTCTAACGAATATCGGTTATAAACAGAGAGGAGATACTAAAAGTAATAGATCGAAAGTTATAAGAAGAATGCTTGCTAATATCGGCCAAGCCACTTCTCATGTTTTATCAATACCAACCTCCAGTGAAGATGAAATATATCGTCGTGATACTAGTGATTATGAACAAGGGATAGTGGAAGAAGAAGAAGAAGAAGAAGAAGAAGAAGAAGGAGAAGAAACTGATTATGAGACTGATAAACAAATAGAAGCTAGTGGTGTTAGCAAAGCCAACCCAAATAACTTAATAGAAAGATTAGAATTATTAATACTGGAAACAAAAGCTGGTCATGATGGATTATATGATGAAATGCTAGATATATCTAAGCTACTGTTATCTATGAATATTATTAATCAAGAGTAACTAGATAATTTTGTTTTTAACTATGGTAAATAAATAATGATGGAAAAACAACAACAACAACAACAACAACAACAACAACAACTGTTAGCTAAAGAAGTATTCAGTCCTCAAATAACAAAGTTTAGAAGAGAAAAAATAATACCATTATATAAAGATGAAACATGGTCAGCTGATTTAATTGATAAATCATCTCTAAGTAAATACAATAATAATTATAAGTTTGTTTTAACTGCTAAAGATATATTCACAAAATATGCATGGGTTATTCAATTAAAGAATAAATCTGGTTTATCTAGAACTATTGGTTTTAAAAAAGTAATAAGTGAAAATCCACATAGCTCTGAAAGTCGAAAACCAGAAAAGTTATGGGTAGATAGAGGTAGTGAGTTTTACAATAAAAAATTTAAATATTTACTGAAAGAATATGAAACAAAACTATATTCTACTTACAGTGATTTTAAGGCTGTGTTTATAGAGAGATTCAATAGAACATTATTACAATATAATTAATATACCAATTTTCATCAATGGTGATGGTAATTCGGTAAAATTACTAAATGATGCAGTCATAACATATAACAACAATATTCATTCAACAATTAATATGACACCAGTTGATGCCTCTAATAATCTTGATAAAGTTAAATACTATGTTAAAACTACCAAATCAACACCAAAACTTAAAGTTGGTGATTATATT
The DNA here is from genome assembly GCF_964194025.1 of Convolutriloba macropyga. Classification (NCBI taxonomy): domain Eukaryota; kingdom Metazoa; phylum Xenacoelomorpha; order Acoela; family Convolutidae; genus Convolutriloba; species Convolutriloba macropyga. The sequence goes on from NC_134475.1 coordinate 43,493,339, forward strand.
AGAAAGGCAGATAAACGTAATATCTTTTCTAAAGGTTACATTTCTAATTGGAATAGAGAACTATTTAAAGTTAATGAAGTTTTAAAAACACAACCAGCAACACAAAAAATAGAAGATATTAATGGTGAGATAATAAAAGGTAAATATTACGAACAGGAATTATTGAAATCCGAATTTGATTTTGAATCTAATAATAAAGTTTTAGAATCACTAAATATATTTCTTAATATAAATAATGACAGGAAACAGATCCAGCAGGCTAAACACCAATGGCGAAGCATGACCGGAGGTCCATCGGGGAAGCCGCTTCTTGGATTAACATCAACAAACAACATAACACTAAGTAAGGGTTAATTGTGTGGGTTAGTCCTAGTAGATAATGATAATTTTGATATGAGGGATACCTATAATATTACAAGTGTTCATCCTCCAATAGATGGAAAAGATGTTGTTAATTAAGAGTAATTTGACAATAAATTATTATCTTCTAATAATAAAATAGATTTTTTAAGTAAAAACATAACTGAGCTAAGAAAAGGTGAATTTGATAAAGTCACAACTAAAAAATTACAACTAAATGAAACACAAGTTAATGTTGAACTAATTAATGAGTTTATTGAATCAGCAAATGAAGTCACAAATACTGTTAAATTTTGTAATAAAGTTGCCGCTGATACTATCTCTAAATATAATCAAATAAAACAAGAATTTGATAATAATAAGTTTAATCAAAATATTACTAACACACATTTAGATGATATGTTTATTACCGGTCTAAGAGAAATGAAAGAATACAATAAATCTCTTAGAAAAGATATAGTACAATATATAATTGCTATACTTTTACAAAGTACGTTAGTTGATAATAAAGAGAAAGCAAGACTTGAGCTGCATTATGCTTTTAAATAAGAAGATATAATGAAAGAAATAGAAAGAATTTTTACTAATGAAAATAAGCAAAGCTATGAGGGAGTCCATGACCAATCCAACAGCACCGAGTCAGAGATTACTATACCCAGATTTGTCAGCAGTATCAAAACGATTATTAAACCAAAAGATTCAAGCTAATAATAAATTTAACAACAATATTAACATTATAAAAGATATTAGAAATTATTATGAAACTGAAACTAATAACTATAATAAGAAGTTAAGTAGATATAAAAAATATATTAACGTAGCTGAGATAACAGAAATACTATTATCATCAATAGCAGCAACCGCAACAACAGCATCAGTTGCATTAACAGGTATACGATAACCTTAATCTATACCAACAGCTTTGCTACAGCAACTGATTGTGGTTCATTATCAAAAACAATTAATATTAAAATAAGAAATAAAATTATAAAGTATTCACAGAAGTATATTTTAAGTAAACAGTTTAGCGACAAGTTTAATAAGGTATATGCTAAACTAACGAATGATAATAAAAGAGATGATGATGAATATAATGAATTAGTCAAGGTATATGAAGAATATAAGAAGAATTGGCGAAGCCGCACCTCCGTTGATAAAAAAAATAAGTTAAGTGTTTTTTAGGTTGAAGCTATTAGTGCATAGTAATAACAATTTTTTTAAAAAATAATAATATTAGTATTAATATTTATAGATAGATATAGAGTTTTAAATGAAACTATAGTCTTAGTGTTAGCCATAACTAAATTATCTTTTCTTTGTACCTAAGTATAACCCTCTAACCCTCTTCTTTTTTGTACTACCTTTATACCTTCACCAGAAGTTGCAAATTTAATTTATTAATGTGTGCCTGATAAAGCAGCTCTAGGGTTTCTAGAATCAGCTGCACTTCCTATTTTACTTGCTGTTTCTAATGCTCTTACAGGATTATTAGCAACTTTCTTTCCGAAGTTAACTGTAGCTTTACCAACACTTTTAAAGAAGTCTTTCAATCCCTCAGGTTCAATTGTTGCATCAGATACTGTCATTAATTTGTTCCTTCTACATTTAGTGCAGGTTCCTCTTAAATTTTTAGTACCTATAGAAGTAATAGCTCCACTTATATTATTAGTTCCACTATAATGTCTGCCACCAACACAAAAAGAATTAGTTTTGAACTTATTTAAAAGACTCATTTCTATATATAAAAAATAATGGAAGTTAAAAAGTATAATCCTTTTGTTGTTATTAAATCTAAGCCTAAGGCTAAACCATTACCTAAGGCTAAGATTAAGCCAAAGCCTAAAACTGAACTTGAAGCTAGGGGATTGATTCTAGATAATAAAAAGAAACTGGATTTTATTTATGCGAAAGGTTTTGTTAAGTCTAGTAGGAAATAGTTTGATTATACTTGATTAAGTCATTGATTTAGCCATTGATTTAGTCATTGATTTGGTCATTGATTTAGTCATTGATTTAGTCATTGATTAAGTCCTTAACTATAATTATAATTATGATACAATATCAACCATCTTATTACCATCACTTTTAACACTAATATATTTCTAGTTAACACTAATGCATGACATATAACATCTGCAACTGCAGCACTAAATATAAAATTAGGCTGTATTGGTTGTGAACCTATACGATCACTTTGATATCTAGTATCGAATACATATATTCTACAACTACTTTTGACTGTTCTATGATTTATATATGGTTTTATATTATGTGGTTCCCATTATAATCTTTATCAAAGCTAACAATGTCTTTAAAAGCCTCATTATAATTATTAGTACCATAATTTTTGTTCATTCTATCATCAGGATAAAACTCACTACCAATCTCACAATTACATTCAGTAACGTTCATTATATGAAATGTACTTGCATCATGAGTTTGTTCATTAACATTATTATTTTCAAAACCAATTATTATATATTATGGTCTTTCCATCCCACTTTCCATACCAAGATCAAAGAAGAAGTTAGTACCATAATAGCTAAAGTCTACGTTATTCTTTTTACTTAAACCCTTTTGCACAATAATTCTATTATCATTACTAGAATCAATACTAGGTATACACCATGATATATCTCTAATTTCTATATTAGCATCATTAACAACTGCACCAGGATTAGCATTAATTCTATATAGAGCTCTATCATTATTATTTCTTTTTAATATTAGTTTAAATCCTAAACCATATATAATCTTTTCTAAATCATTTACGAAACCAAATAAATCTCTCATCTTAACCATCATATACATATGACCTCTTTCTGCAGCAACATGATCACCTTTGAGTTGACTATTCCTATTATCTATTTTTCTAACAAACTCACTCTCATATTCATCATCAGTACTACTTAATAACTTATACATCAATAGATTAGGTTGACAATGATCTATGTATTCAATAGTCCTACCACCACTAGTTTCAAGCCTAACTGAACTAAACAATACCACCATACCATAATTAACTAATCTGATATTAGACATATTAGCAAATACACCACCAGCATCATATGATACAACAAACTCTATCTCTAGATATGAATCACGCAAATTTAAATGATTCTCTTCTCTATTGAGAATGTTATTAATATTAGTATTAACCGCATTCATTCTTGCTAGATTATTAGGTTTATATTTTATAATTTTACTTTTGTGTATATCATTATTATAACCATAAGTTGTATCCAAATTAAAGTTCATTTTAATAATCCAAAAATTTAACTTTAACTATAACTATAACTAAAATTATAAATATAACTATGACTATAACCAAATTTATATTTATAACTATGGGGCTTCGCCCATGTTTCACCATAAATATAATCTAATATTTGAATATAAAAAATGACAGATAACTTAATTCTATATGAACTACAAAAGATACATGAAACTCTAACTAAAACTAAAAAAACATACACTTAACTTCAGAATGAAAAAGCCAACAGGAAAATTTAACTTTAGTGAACCTATACTTAACTCATCAAAAATTAGGTTTAATTAGATTATCTGTTTATAATTCGGTGTTTAATGTGAATAGAAGGAACAATCAATTCTTTTATGATACCCAAGGTGAAACATGGTCAGACACCCGATTTTTTAGCTGTTATACCATGTGCATATGAAATAATCGAAATAGCAGAATTAGTAAAAGAAGAAACTAATGGTAATGCTATAATAGAACCTGATAAGAATACAATGAAAAGTTTAATGGATTATAAAACAAGGTGCAATTAATTTTGACATAGAAAATTCAATAGCCCCATTACTAAGATTTAGAAGAATAGTTTAAAAAAGGTAAACATACATCTCAGAAAATTGTTGATATTATGGGTTTTAGTACTATTAACATTCATTGTAATGTGATATCTGGTGTTAAAGATAATGGGAATAAGACAGAAATACTATATACTTTTACTCTAACAGAACCACCAAGTTACTTGATCAGTATTACACCAACTAATATCTTGTATCAAAATGTAACTAAAGATGAAATAGAATATATAGAGTTTCATACTAAAGATGAGCATGGAAGACCTATAGACTTTAATGGTGATGTATTAAGTTTTACTTTACATCTGACGTAGTCAGCTGGGCGAAGCCCCATCTGTGTTAACACAGCTGGTCGAAGACCCATCAGTGAAGCTGCTTCGCAGATCTGGTGTAACCAGCAACTTCGTTGATCTTGTCTAAATTACAGATCTAACTCTAGATATTGATATAAACTTGAACTAATCTACAAAACTCTCCGATCCCAATTAATTCTTAGTTTACCATTAATACTTTTATTTTTAGTTATATCAATGACAATATAATTATAAGACTCTTTCCATACCTTATTACATATATTAGCAAAATCGTTATAACTAATTTCAACATTATTAAAGAAATCTTGATATATAGATATGAGGACTTTACCTCTTTGTTCAAATAAAATAAATAGATTACAATTCTCTCTAACACTCTGTCTATCTATTGTGAATAGATTTTGATTAAGATATATCATATTGCAATTATTATGTCCACCCCTACAAAAGTATTCATTAATAACTGGTTCTTTGGCTCTAACATCATCAAATATCATTAGTTTCCTTAAGTCTTTGGGTAGTTGATCGGGAGAGGGTAAATCTTTTATATCTTTAACAAACTTAACATCTGCTTTATCGTCAACAGAGTTGCGACTTCGTCAATTATAACTCTCTACACTTTCATATTGATCACCAATAGGGCAATGATGTATAGCTTATCAAAGTGTATTCTAGCCAGAATTAGTTTTTTTAATAAGACTGTCTTACCACATTCACTTGGACCAGATATTATACATCTAAAGTTCTCTGGTAATGTAGCTTCAGTAATTATATTATCATCATTTAGCCATGATTGTAGTTCTTCATTTATGTTTACAGAGATATTGTTACTAAGATCAACTAAGTTGCCACTACGTGGATCAGTATAACTGCTTTGCAGATCGGTGACACTGCTTGATTTACCACAGACGGAGTCTGTTCGCAGATATTCTTTGTTGTTATGTTTACCCCTTTGAAGTTTATCATCAAATAGATTAATATAATGATCATTACATTATCATTAACATTATCATTGTCATTATCATTATCATTAACATTATCCTTAACATTATCATTATCCTTAACATTAACATTATCATTAACAATATCATTATCAATAACATTATCATAAACATTAACATTATTAGCAAAGCTGCTTCGTAGATCTTTACTACAAACTAAACAAAAACACTCATTATAAATTCCTGGATATTTACATTGATTAACTAGAATATTCAAAGCATTGTTAATTCTTAATCCTCTATCAATAAGATAAATCATGTATAGACAATATGCACCACCATAAGATTCATCATATTGTTGTATTCTCTCATTAGAAACTAGATCAACATATTCTTCTAAAACTAATGGAGGAGTTTCAACACCAAAACTATCAAAGTAATACACAGGACCTTATTCTCGTCTTATAACTAAAACCCAATGTGTATCGTCAGTTGGATGTAGATTCACAATAATGTTGACGTTAGGTTCACAGATCTGAGAAGCAGGTTCCCTGATTGTTTTAGGACTTTGATCTCTCATTACTATCTCAATTGGTGTTAGAATTATATCTCTACCTATATCTTATATTCTAATATCGCTCATAGCATAATTATCAATATTAAATTTATTATTGAATTCCTCAAAAGTTAGGATAAGCCTTTTTAATAGGTATAAAATTGGAGACAGGTAGCACTGTTAATTGGAATTTATTATATAGTATATGATTCAATACCAAGTAAATATACCAAACTAGAAGAACGCATTGGTGGATTTATGAGTAGGAGTCTAGTTAGATTTGAATATGAAAAGTCACCATTACATACTATTGTTTATGGTGGAACTGGTACAGGCAAAACATATTTTATTAGACAAAACTTAAAGTTATACTTAGATCCGCTAAGCGGTTACACCGATCAAAACCAAAACCAAAACCAAGACCAAGAACAAGATCAGGGAAGCAATTTGGTAAACCACGAACAAAGTTCGCTCACCGATCAAGCAAAAAAATAATCATAGTATGCAAAGATGATAGATATTGGATAGATCCTGAGAACAGTGAGTTTTATATTGGATTTAATACATGCGATATAAGTATTATCACATCAAAAAAAGTCAAAATTCAAAGATAGTGTAAATGTTCTTGATGATATGGGTGATAAGTTAAATAAGGATTTAGCTTATTAGTTCACAGAAGGAAGACATTATAATATTCAAATGGTTGTAATGTGTCATAAACCAGCTCAAATAATTAATACAGCAAGAATGAGTTGTGATACTGTTTACTTAACAATTTATAATGGAGCAACTGATCTATTTAAAAACTTCAATGAAATATATAAATGTGAACATAACTTCAATAAAATAATTAGTGAGTTAATTAGTGACTCGAGAGTTGGTTTCCTTGATTTAAAAGCTCTTAGTTTAAAAGATAAATTAGAAAGTGAAGATAAAAATAAACTTATAGCATATATGAAACCACTCATGATAAATGCTACCGATAGAAATACTATTAATCATGATGATTATCAGTTCTATTTTAATAAACTTCTTACATTAAAAGATATTAAAATACAGAATGATGTTTTAACACAAGAAAAAATTAAAGCAAATGGTTTTAGGTTAATATCAACTATTTTAGGAATTATAAGTCCGGGTTTTATGATATATAATTATATTTATCCTGATATGACAGTAAGAAATGCTGGACTTGTAGCGATGGGCGCAAGTAGTATGTTAAGTAGAGCAAGTGCATTAGTTAATTATGGTTAAGGAGAAGATCTGCAAAGCATGTTGGAGAAACAAGGGCAGAGCCCCTTATACCATGATGATCTACAAAGTAGCTTTGCTAATACAATAGAAAAGATACAAGAAGAATATATAGAAGAAGAGAAGGGAACTTTAAATAGAAAGAGACAAATATAGTTAAGTAAACTATATGAATAAAATGAAGAATTTAGAGAAGATATTATAAATTTTGTTAGAGATAAAAAAGAAATAGACCTTAAAGAGATTTTAGATAGAAGATATAAAACTAATACACTCAATACAACAGGGAAGGAATATTTAGCTGTGTGTATCTTGTCTAATGATAATACTAAAGATTTAATTGAGATATTGGCTAAATATGATGGGTATAATTGAAATTTGGGCAATTATAAATGGTTATAAAGTGTTTAGAGTGTAAACATAAATGTGGACTCCCTTTTAATTTAGCTTTTCATTATTCAATATGTCATGAAGGTAAAATTAGCAAAAATGAATGTCACGAAAAAACACTAATTGGTATTTGTATTAAGAAACTTGCTCAACGAAGTTGTTTTTGCAAATTCACCGATTAAAACAGATTGTTCTTTCAATGTTAATGATAATGTTAATGTTAATATTAATGATAATGTTAAAGATAATGTTAATGTTAATGATAAAATTAAAGATGATGTTAATGTTAATGATAATATTAATGATCTACGAAGTAGCTTTGCTAATAATGTTAATCAAAATCCAAATCCAAATCCAAATGTTAATGTTAGTGTTAATCCTAGAAATAATAAAGTCTTCACTAGAAATTAAAATTAATGTAATTCTGTAAAACTGCTAACTGATTTTGATGAGAGTAAGTATACAAGTAGAATTTGTACTTCAGCTAAAGTTAATTGTCTATATTGTCCTTCTGTTGTGAGATTTGATGGGATAACAGCTCATGTAAAGAAACAACATCCAGATGTAGAATTAACTAGAGGATTTAGTAGAAATTTAGCTGCGAGATCAGCGGATCCCAGATCTGTTATTGGCCAAACTGGGGAAAGTTGTTCGTGTATATATTATAATTTTTTATCATTTCTTATTAATAATGGAATAAATATAGAAAAAGTAAAAGAGAATATAAATTCATGAAGAGTATAGATAATTTGAAATAAAAAATATAGAAAAGTAAAAAAATAAAAATTTATTAAAAAAATTTAGATAATTTTAAAAATTAATTAAAAAAGAAGGATTTCACTCTTTAAGCGCGATAAATAGTGATTTTGTACTGGGGCATCACTCCGATAGGAGGATTTCGCTCTTAAGGAGTGATTCGCTCTTAAAAGAGGGATTTCACTCTTATTTTGAAATTTTATAAATCTTTCGTTTTTTCGAAAAGATTTACTTTTTTAAAATGAAAAAATATGTAAAATTAGCTTTCTTTCATATTTAGCAACCACCAATAGTACAAGAAGTCAACAAGCTTGGTATAACATCGCATTACACATCGAATGAAAAGTGCATGTCATGCTAAAATGGCCGCCGCCATTGACAAAGAAAGCCACCACCACTAACAGAATGAAATCAAACAAGTGAAAAATTCGAATATAAGATGCCCCTAAAATTATCTAGTAAGGTGAGTATTTATTAAAATTTTTATTTATTTTTAATAAACTACACAAAGAATTCAATTTAATAGAAGGATTTAATTATTATTTTAGTTTCAAACAGGTGATTACTTGCGAAAGGATAACTAATTTTAAGTTAAAAATCATGTCAGAATATTCTAGAGAAAAGAATGTCCTAGAAAATTTCTCCATGTGGGGACCTTTATTCTCCACGGCACTTTTTGGCTATTCATCGTGAGTTTCACTTCACTACAAAAACTAGCAAAAAATTTTAAACAATTTTCGTCATATGACGTGACTTTAATAACTGGAGCTTTAGCAAGCACTTCTTTATCTGAAGAAAATCTAAACGAGTTGACTAATTTAACAACTCAAATGATTACATTTTGTAAGGATAACAAATGCGTACCCGAAACCACCGCCAAACATGAATGTGAGACTGGATTACGAACTAAATTAGTACTCTTCCAGTTATTCCTCTCCAAATTCAAGAAGGACCTACTAAACTACGAGCATCAGGAAACACTGGACAAGTTTGAAGTGAATGTGCCAGAATATTTTTCTTTTCCTGATAAACTCAGGAATTCATTCAATATTGGTGAATTTGAGTCTTATCTCACCACGGTCAATAACATGAAGGGAAGCTGAATCGTTTATATCTACTGACAATTTCTGACAGAGGATACATATGGGGGAAAGTAAAACAAAATCATCAAGAAAACAATGAGGATATTCCCTGGAAACAACTACTGAACGCTAAAGGATATTCCTACTCTACTGTCCAGAGTTATATCAACTTCTCTCAAGCATGTGAAAGCTATCCAAGGATCTTAGTCTCAACAGACTACTACTCAGAATGGAAAAAGCTTCTAACGATGTTTTTGGCAGAAGTTCAGAAGGATAGCCAGCTACAATCTACGTGCATGACAGAACTACAATTTTCATAAATGATAAACAAGTGATTGGTTATTGAGAAATATATTTAATATTAATATTGATATTGATATCCCTACAAATGATACATTAATATTGATATCCTTAGTGTTAATACATACTATATTCACCTGATTATTAAGAGTTCAGTCAGCTTAATAATTAAAACTAAAAGTGTTCAAGCTTTCTGTAGTTGCACCCTCCCCCACAGTTGCCATTAAGAAAGGTCGAGCAATAATGCCGTAGCGTGGTAAAGGCGAGTCAACCTTTTAACGAGACCTCTCAAGACTCGGCTCAAAAAAGTACCCAGGTACATAGAATCACTCAGTTAAACATCATAGATCAATCGTCTCCATGGGTAAAGTTAAAATTTTAAAGAAACTTGTTTCTTATTATCGATTTCTAAGCAATTTTGAGTTATTTTCAGTCCATCCGATTCTATTGAAAAAAACTTTGTGAGATGATTAACCTGATTTATTTCAATATAGTTTGGCATCTTAGATATGAAATTAGGCTTAAAACTAGCTTTGGGAACTTTTGGATATTAACGTATGAAATACATAAATTATACTAGCTATGTACAATTTTGAACACAAAATTGTGCGTGTAATATGTATTTATAGTGGTGAATATAGTTTTGGATAAAACAAGGAAACCAACAAGCAGTAAAATTTGGCCCGATTCGACATGCGCGATTAGCGTTAGGAGATAGTTTCATATTTTACTGGTGGTAGGTTTCCTTGTTTTATCCACTACTTTCATATGAATCTGACTAATTTTTACCTCGAGCCACGTTTAAGTCGCTATTTTCACTTTTCCAACATTTCTCTCTGCCTGCTTCTTTTTTGATCGTACATGCGCAAAAAGCAGGCAACAAAACTGTCTGACAAGTCTATTTTTTCCGTATTTCTTGTTGTTTAGCTTCAGAAACCAGACGGTGGGTAATTAAATTTTATTAATTCTTCATTCACACCGATTCTCTAACCAGGCTTATTTGAAATAATATTTCATACACTGATAACCAATATATTCCAATCAATTATTCCCTCAGGAGCCCTACATATTAATCAAAAAGTCCAGGCAATTTTTTATAATATTTAATACCAAATCCAAAATCAACTGGTTAGATCATAACGAGTTATTATGAGTTTAAATTTAAACTTTCCAAGTACGAATTGTACAGGAAGTATTGTTCTTTTCCAAAAAATGCATTGCAATTTCCGCGAGTGATTTAGTTGCAAAAAATAGAAAAGTTTTTCAAAGATTTCTTTACTGGTAGATTTTGTTTTCAGAAAAACGTGAGAACTAGTTTCTAGCACTATTTTATTGTGTTCTACCTGCAGTATTAAAAATAATTTGATTTCAAGGTAATTTTTTTCTTTGACCTGAAAATGCAAAACGCATTTGAGAGCTGGCAATAAGAACGACTTTGCCTAATTTAATGGTTCTACATGTGCGGCTAAGTGGGGCTAAAAATTGGTTTTGTTTGTCACATGAACAGTATAATTAGAAGATTTTCATTTGCGTGTGTCACGGTTTTCAAATTTAAAGACTGCCAGTAATGCTTGATGTACAAAGGTTCTGGCTTCAAAAAGCGATAAAATGATGATTTGATCCTCAAACGAAGAAAACTGTCGCTGTCATTTGCTATATAATTAACTTTTTGCAATGTTTTGGGGTTTTGTAACGTAGTGTAAGTTAATTTCGCCAATTTCCCATGCCCAGCAACGTAATTTGTTTTTCTGAAAGGTTTGCCGAAAGCTGGCACAAAATGAGAAAAGTTTCCTAGAAATTGGTATTTCTGTTCAAGAATCAAAAGTGTGAATTAATTTTGATAATCGGATGATATATACACAGTATTAATTTTGGTTCCTGCGTAATCGCAGCAGAACAGTATTAGGATACTGCGGTCTGTTCTGAGCTGGCTGCCCTTTATCTTATTATTCGCCACATTTCAGACTGTTCTTTTTATGAGCAGCATTGTTCTTTTTTGGTGACTATGGCCACTTTTTTGCGTATGAAAATTTCACGGGGAACCATCATTGCAGCCAACACGATTCCCAATCCATGCGCTTTTATTTAAATTTCTTCCTGATACTTGGTGGAGACAAAACAAAAACTTTTTTGAAGCTTCACTCTGATTAAACAACCAAAGTTTTACTTTATATAAATGTTCAGCAACTCTATTAATAGATTTTTTTTGACAGACACCTTATTCGAATGGAGTTTTGATGTTAGCTGAAAAACCAAGTACAACGGAAAAAATGTATCTGTTTCAATCTTTTCT
>NC_134475.1:43505609-43624467 GCF_964194025.1 Convolutriloba macropyga
AAGATTTTTGTTACGACCATATTTTTCTTGCGATTCAGAATTGTGGTTAGTTTTACAAAAGTGGCAAAACAATTGAGCATTAAAGTTTTTTTTTCACAGATGTCGTTCCTGATACTAGGGGACTCGAACTTAAGGGACTCTGAGCAGTATTTGCAACAAGACAGTTGGCTTCAAATCTTTGGGTAAATCTTACCATTAGTCCGTCAATTTTTTCTCAAGATAAGCCTTTCTAAATATTTTTTTTGCAGTGCCGAGTACAATGGAGTTGGTGGGCGTACAAGCGCAGATCTCGAGAATTTAGTCGAGTACGCCTCAGGCTTTACTCATGTGTTTGTGATTGTAGGCGACAACGACGTTGCAACTCGAAGTGTTAATTACATCTTGCAAAATTTTTTGCGATTCAAAGAAGCGATTTGGCCTACCAAAGTGAAATTCTCGGGAAACATGCGACGCAAAGATTTAGATGCTACTGTTGTTTCCGATAATAATATTTTTCTAAGTAATAATCTCGGTTGTCATTATAAGAGCACAAAACTTATTAAAAGAGAAGACTTTCGAGATAATCGAAGGTTTCACTTTGAACCCTTAGGTCAAGGCTATCGTCATATGGCCGCAATGATTCTCAGCGTTTTAGAAGAATTTGTTAAAGAATGGTAATTATATCGTTATGATGTTGTGCTGCTTCTTTCAACTTTGCTGATTTCAAGTTCAGTATTGCTTTTGCTTTAAGTTGAATTCAGGTTTAGGTGGCCTTCAAGCATTCAGGTTCCCAAGTCACTAGATCCTTCGGCGCCCCATCCTCGTTTCAGATGCACGATTTGTTGAATTTGGATTCCGCTGTTGAAATGGTGAACTTGGTGCCAACTGGACAAATGCCATTTATGATGGCTCTGGTGGGATGAGGACCGACTGAAGTCACTGCCACATTGTTCACAAACACTTCTGGAGATTAAGGGAAACATTTCCAAGTCATCTATATGGTTAGAGATACCTTAATGAATCACCTTGTCATTTTCAACACTATTATTTACTTGTGAAATAATTCAAAAGGACCGCCGTTTTGATAATGTTTGTGGTGAACAGATTTCAAGAAAAAGCTTTGAGACGTTTAGCATAACGCCGATTAAAAGCGGGAAAAAATGGGGGGGGGTGGTGGTGTGGGTGCACAATTTTATGTCCTCAAACATCTTGACTTTGTTTACAGTGCTTGTCTTCGGCACGATGATTGGGGAGCGATGCGAAAATCAACAGTTTGCTCTAACAACGATGCCCAAAGTGAGTTAAGAATCAGTTTCGTTTTTTTAAAAAACAATTGATAAGAGTAATTTTTCAAGTTTTGCCCTTTTGATATTTTGAACGCAGCATTTCATGTAGCTAAAAAGCCGTGAGCTAAAAGTTCCTAGGTTGAGGTGTTCATTGTGCCCATTTTATAGCTGCGAAGGTCTAAGCTGAACGGAGATATATTGCGGTGATCTTGTTTTTCCCTTGTATCGTCGTCTGACGCTCTTTTTTCGTTTTACATTTTTTCACGGCCAACCTAGGTTTTTGAGATCCTGCACTCACTTACCTTCAAAATAGACATTATTTTTCTCAAAAAAATAGCAGTGTGCAGGAGAAGGTGGAAACAGTTGAAAAGAGACAAAATCAGTGCAAAAAAATCAATTTTTTTTTTTTAAATCAAATTCTTTATATGATGGAGCTAAAAAGTGACCCCCCCAACCTAGATTTTTGAGCTCCTGCTCTCACCTACCTTCAAAATAGACCTAATGCTTCTCAAAAAATTAGCTGTGTTCAAGATAAAGTGGAAACAGTTGAAAAGAGACAAAATCAGTGCAAAAAAATCAAATTTTTTATTTTTAAATCAAATTCTTTATATGATGGAGCTAAAAAGTGACCCCCCCAACCTAGGTTTTTGAGCTCCTGCTCTCACCTACCTTCAAAATAGACCTAATTCTTCTCAAAAAAATAGCTGTGTGCAAGATAAAGTGGAAACAGTTGAAAAGAGACAAAATCAGTGCAAAAAAATCAAATTTTTTATTTTTAAATCAAATTCTTTATATGATGGAGCTAAAAAGTGACCCCCCCAACGTAGGTTTTTGAGCTCCTGCTCTCACCTTCATTCAAAATAGACCTAATGCTTCTCAAAAAAATAGCTGTGTGCAAGATAAAGTGGAAACAGTTGAAAAGAGACAAAATCAGTGCAAAAAAATCAAATTTTTTATTTTTAAATCAAATTCTTTATATGATGGAGCTAAAAAGTGACCCCCCCAACCTAGGTTTTTGAGCTCCTGCTCTCACCTACCTTCAAAATAGACCTAATGCTTCTCAAAAAAATAGCTGTGTGCAAGATAAAGTGGAAACAGTTGAAAAGAGACAAAATCAGTGCAAAAAAATCAAATTTTTTATTTTTAAATCAAATTCTTTATATGATGGAGCTAAAAAGTGACCCCCCCCAACCTAGGTTTTTGAGCTCCTGCTCTCACCTACCTTCAAAATAGACCTAATGCTTCTCAAAAAATAGCTGTGTGCAAGATAAAGTGGAAACAGTTGAAAAGAGACAAAATCAGTGCAAAAAAATCAAATTTTTTATTTTCAAATCAAATTCTTTATATGATGGAGCTAAAAAGTGACCCCCCAACCTAGGTTTTTGAGTTCCTGCTCTCACCTTCCTTCAAATTAGACCTAATGCTTCTCAAAAAAATAGCTGTGTGCAAGATAAAGTGGAAACAGTTGAAAAGAGACAAAATCAGTGCAAAAAAATCAAATCTTTTATTTTTAAATCAAATTTTTTATAAGATGGAGCTAAAAAAGTGACCCCCCCAACCTAGGTTTTTGAGCTCCTGCTCTCACCTACCTTCAAAATAGACCTAATGCTTCTCAAAAAAATAGCTGTGTGCAAGATAAAGTGGAAACAGTTGAAAAGAGACAAAATCAGTGCAAAAAAATCAAATTTTTTATTTTTAAATCAAATTCTTTATATGATGGAGCTAAAAAGTGACCCCCCCAACCTAGGTTTTTGAGCTCCTGCTCTCACCTTCCTTCAAATTAGACCTAATGCTTCTCAAAAAAATAGCTGTGTGCAAGATAAAGTGGAAACAGTTGAAAAGAGACAAAATCAGTGCAAAAAAAATCAAATCTTTTATTTTCAAATCAAATTCTTTATATGATGGAGCTAAAAAGTGACCCCCCCAATCTAGGTTTTTGAGCTCCTGCTCTCACCTTCCTTCAAATTTGACCTAATGCTTCTCAAAAAAAATAGCTGTGTGCAAGATAAAGTGGAAACAGTTGAAAAGAGACAAAATCAGTGCAAAAAAAATCAAATCTTTTATTTTTAAATCAAATTTTTTATATGATGGAGCTAAAAAGTGACCCCCCCAACCTAGGTTTTTGAGCTCCTGCTCTCACCTTCCTTCAAATTTGACCTAATGCTTCTCAAAAAAAATAGCTGTGTGCAAGATAAAGTGGAAACAGTTGAAAAGAGACAAAATCAGTGCAAAAAAAATCAAATTTTTTATTTTTAAATCAAATTCTTTATATGATGGAGCTAAAAAGTGACCCCCCCAACCTAGGTTTTTGAGCTCCTGCTCTCACCTTCCTTCAAGTTAGACCTAATGCTTCTCAACAAATTCAGCTGTGTGATTTGTGATTAATGAACTATCCTGAATCCTACGGAATAATTGACCAAGTTCTTTTTAATGATTGACGTCAAAGATTGCATAGTACATTATTAGCGCAAACAACCGAGCAGATTACAGCCGCTGTGAGTCTTTCTTTTATTTTTCTGTGACTTTATTCTGGTACCAAAGGAAGTCGAAATACTCCTGTCCTTCTCTTCGCCTACTTCCATCGAGGCTCCCCCACCCCCCCCCCACCCCAGGAGCATGTGCTATTTGTGTTACATAAACGTTCTGGTGGATAGAAACGGGTTGTGGTGGATAGTCTGCATAACTTTTTTAGGAGGGGTATTCTTTATTTGTTTTGAGGAGACACTAATTTTCTGACATATTCAAATGTAATTTTGACGTTCAAATGTTTTAGGTTTCCTTTAATTTTGTTCAGCTGGACGGGATCGACAACCTTCGGTCTTCACTCATCCGGCCAATCGGACCAGAGCCGAGCGCACCAGACGCTGTTATTCCACCTCCAACCTCCTGAAACCGACCTCCGACCACCGACCTCCGACCTCCGGCTGTGATTTCTTTGGCTGTACGTGTGAATGAGGAGAATTCAAATCTTGTGAATTCAAAACTTGCAACAACTAAAACTTAATCGTACAAACACATGGTTTTGATTTTGACTGCATGATTACATGATTTTAACCAAATTACTGTAAACAAAATTTATGCTTAATATAAATGCTCAAATTTATGCTTTGCACAGCGTCAATTTTGCAAATTAAGTGCCACTTGAGCAAACAAAGCGCGGTAAAATGAGCAGGAAGGCAAGCTGAAAATTGCTTCTATTAGTCATGATGCTAATTTTAAGCGAATACTAAGCATCCTGCGCATCCTAAATCAAGCGAATACTTCGCATCATGCGCATCTTAAAATCATGCTTTGCAGACAAAAGACAGTTTATGATTCATTCTGTCAAGAACAAAGGAAGTTTATTATTTCATACTATGCAGCCCATCGACATAGTAGGAGCTAAAAAGACATCATAAACAGTCTATAAAGTGTCATGATCAGTGAACTTGACATAATAAAACACATAATTGAAATGTAATGATTCAGCACTGAAATAGTATGTGAGGTAGGTCCGGGTAATACAAAAAAGGTTTTACCAGCTTAGAGATAGCGTTGGCGGATAGCAAGAAAATACTGAGGAAAAACTGATGAAGCCATTAAGGACTCTGAAATTATTCAACGATGCTTAGCGTAGCCTGTTAATAAAAGTAAAACAAAGAAATAATACAGAATTAATCCAGTTTTTAAAATGTTGGGGAGAACTGTAAACCACTGAGTGAAACTCGTCAAATTATCGCTGAACTAAATCAATTGATTAATAGCTACTTTTACTTCCTCAATAACTATTATTGTTATTATTAGTATTATTACAACTACTAATACTACTTTTTAATACACATAAATCTAAAATTTTTGAGGAGGAGAACTAGGAAACCTCTAGAGAAAACTATAACTGTCCGTTGTTATCAAATATAGGTGGAATAGGAGTGGAGAAAACGGTGAGTCAAAAGTGAACTTACAATGAAAACCAAAATGAAAACACTTTAAGTTTTGAGTGGATTAACTGTGGACCAATGGTGTAAATCAAGTGGACGTAAAGACTAAAATCAGCCGGTCAACTTTAATGTTTTAGAGAGGAATAAAGGTGGAATTGTGGTAAAATACAATTGAACCAAGAATGAAATTCCAATCTGTCCACGTTTCCACCCTTACCCCCCAATTACTAACCGTGAAAAACCGTGTCAGTGTTATCTCCATTTTTTAACGGTGGAATTGGGCACACTACTCGACCTCAAAGTAAAGCTCTCCGAGGCAGACTTATGAAAATGACAATGAACGCGAGCGATCATTTCTGATCACGAAAAAACAATGTCATCAATTCAAAAAATGCTAGAAAGACACACTTTTTTCTCCGCTCCCCATTTTGATTGGAGAGGAGAACAATGGGCCATATCTAGGGATAGAATCATTTTGAATCTGATTGTAAATGTTTTGTAAATCTTTTGTGAAATGGCATAGATGAAAAATTTATAATTAGTATATAATGAAACAATAATTGCACAAAAAATTTAAATAATGATGTAATTACCATTTCTAGTACCTTATAAGGACAGTAAAAATGATCAGATATTGCGATGAGGGATCAAAATTGTTACGGAACTGACCACTGACCAGTATCAATTAATTATGGAAGCCATTTTCTGATAATTCACACACAAAACACATCTTGTTTGTAGCAAGAAGCACAATTTCAAGGTTCGTTCTATTGTAACAACAGTTACTGAATGAAGCCTATTTGTGGAATATTAAGCCCAATTTATTTTTTACAGTTTACCACAATGAGTTTTCCCAATTCACCATCTAAATAAATCTTCCCTTGTTTGGATGTGTTTTGACAGTCGTTTGAATGGTAATAAATGCTTCTGAATGCTCAATTCCTCCTAAATATAATTAGCGACAAAAATCTATTTAAAAAACATTTTTTCAGGTAACTTTTATTTTTTTTTCATGTATTTGTACATTATTAGCTTAGTTTGGCAAAAGCTATTTGTAAGCAATTATGTTCTCCTTAATTTGATTTTGAAGTAACTATAAGCAGCTATCGACAAATATATTTAAGTTGCATAATCGAATCATGTTGCATTGGAATTCAAAAAAGTCTTTTTTACACGATCGATTGTGCAAAGTATGGTCATGATTTTCAAGTTGAAAAAAAGTTTTGCTTCATCAAAAACAATTGCCATATGATTTGAAATTGAATGTTCCCCAGGTTGAGGTACCAGACCCATGCCACCTATAATCAGACAACTACCAGATGAAACAGACCTGTGATCAGGCAATCCCAGACGGCAATTAAAGTGACCTATGATTATAACAAACTCACAACATTGTCCAGACATTTGTGCGCCCGAACCAATTCCCAGACACTGTAATTCTTGTCTGGAAACGCAACATATTTAATCGACTTGAGTCTGATCAGAAGTCACTTCCGTCTGACACCTCGACTTGAGTCAGAAGTCAACTCATGTGTCAAATTCTTTGTTGGTTTAATTTTTTAAATGATAGTGAAGCAATGGTTTCTGTCGGATAACAATTCATAATCGTTCCATTCTTCCTCAGTACATTGCCGCAAAAAGAAAGTGACAGTGGAGCTGGTAATGGCCCTTAGCAGAAAGCAAATGCATCCTAATACTTCGATAACACACTGGAAGTTGATGAGGAAAAAGTCAATGCTCCTCAAATCTGCCACAAAAGCCAAGCTGATCAGACAGAAAGAATTCAGCAATATTGTTAGCAGTCGGCATATAATCTAAAATATCAATTTTTTAACCAAAATTAAAAAAAAATTGGTGTACCATCACCCAGATTGATATCCCCTAGTCCAAAGTGACATCCGATCAGAATATCCCGAGACAAAATTTACTAATTCTTTCCGCAACATTGTCCAAACCGTATTGAATTGAAGCAGCTGGTAATTTGTAAGCTCTAGCGCAGAAGTTGTACCTATGTGCTGGAAGATCAGTGGTCACATTTGAATGCCCGGACATAATAGCTAGTGAATATACCCCAGCCGATGTCGAATGGATATCTTGCAAGATTCGAGCAGAATCTGACAGAATCTTGCAAGATAACCAATTTTTGACCAGACTTTAACGAGACAACCGTTTTTCTGTCGGTCTGAATCATATAAGATAAGAATTGTTCTAAGCCAAATGTCCGTGGTAGCTTGGTTTTTTAGCCAGAGTATTTAAAAAAATTACCGACTGAAGATGCGAAGATAAAAAGTTTTAGTAGCAATTTTACTTTGATACTGCTTTTAAATTGAGGGCTGTTTTTTATCAGAAAAGAACGAGCATAGAAAGTAGCACTATTCAGGCGGTAATAAAATTTTATTTCAAGTTTAAGTAACCCAAAAAATTTTAAAGTTTCTTCAATGAAAGCTGACATACTGAGTTTCAATTAATTTGATCAGGAGATCTAACCATTTTCCTGTCAGATCTTGCAAGATAACCTTAACTATCACTAGGGGTAATTACACCGAGGGACCTAATAGCAAATTTGATATCGGTACGGATTAAGAAAAATGATGATGCTACTTTAGTGGTCTGATGTTAATTTGGAGCAAAAGTTCCAGACCTTAGTCGAAATCTTTGCCAGCGCTCAATTATAAATGCATCTATTAGCCAAGAGTTGCGCTATGAATAATGTCTAAATCTGTGCATTGGCTGAGAACTCTAGTTCTTAAGCCAAGTTTTGTTCAAAGTATTCAATTTTGAAACCAAGTCTGTTGCAGGACTTGAAAGTTCATATCAAAAAATTTGCAATTAATCCGACCTCCAAACAGTGGGTCAAAGAATCGTCTTGATCGAGACGGACTTGAGCTTCCCAGGTTGAACTCCGCGTTTAAAACGGCTTATGAAAATAACCATGCAGATCATTTTTGCTCCTATGATCCAGACTCTGACTCGTTCAAAGTTTCGGTATGTTCATGTGCTTGTTCAAAAGTCCTTATGAAAAGATTCAAGCAGACCGAATAATTTCATGATCCAGACTTTGCCTCGTTCGTGTTTAACATAAAGTTCGATCTTTATGAAAAAAGCCATTGATGAAAATTTTTCAAGAATTTTCTCAATTGATGAGGTGTAGAATTTAAAATTCAGCTAAGGTGGTTCCGGGGCCTTAACCTCTAAACTCAAACACGTTTTGAAAATAATTCCTGAGTATTGTTTTTCTCTAAGTTAGCCCTCTAGGTGACTTTAGCTCTCTTAAAGACCTTCTTCCCCAACTAACTTATAAAGAAAAACGGGCACAATCCTATACTTGGAAAAAATTAACTTACACCAGCTAACTTCTAGTACTTATGCCTACTGAGAAAATTTTATCAGGAACAAGGCGAATTCAAACTACGAACTCTCTGTTTTACCAACAGAAAGGAGAGACTTCACTTACAGGATTAAATTGAAAAGAAACTCTGAAAACCTAACAAAATCAAGCGTATATATACTCCGGAAAAGTAAATAATAGAGATATAATCATGCCCGATTTCTTTATACAAAATAATCTTATGCGAAAAAGTCTCAAAAAATCCTATGGCTGACTTAGGTTTATCCCCAATTTGGTAGGTAACCTCTAATTTGGGCCGAGAAATCTTAAGATTCATTAAAGGCTCTAAATCCGTTCAGTTTAGACCAAGTCAGAACAGTCATTACTAATCCAAATCAATTTTTGTTCAATAAACCGCTCATACGGTTCTAACTCGCTTAGCCATTCTTCTTTCATTCTAATTTAATTCATCTGAGAAATAACCCAAGGTTAGCACTTTGCTATAATTTCTTAAGTTTTCTTAATTTTCAAAGATATCTTAAGATAGAAATTCCATTTCTACACCACCCTGTTGGACTTAACTATTCTCCCGAAAAGCTACAAAACATAAAGTACAAGAAATGGACATGAACACAAATTATACACTGCACTTTAGTTAGAATCATTTGGAAAACAGTTGCTTTGGTAGTTTCTCTCCGTGTGTCTGTAATCTTTCCAATGTTCAAAAATCTGCAGAAATCCAAATGTTTCAACGTATTCCCCAATCAAAGTCTTAAACTAAGAAAAATGATGATGCTACTTTAGTGGTCTGATGTTAATTTGGAGCAAAAGTTCCAGACCTTAGTTCAAATCTTTGCCAGCGCTCAATTATAACTGCATCTATTAGCCAAGACTTGTGCTATGAATAATGACTAAATCTGTGCACTGGCTGAGAACTCTAGTTCTTAAGCCAAGTTTTGGCCAAAGTATTCAATTTTGAAACCAAGTCTGTTGCAGGACTTGAAAGTTCATATCAAAAAATTTGCAATTAATCCGACCTTCAAACAGTGGGTCAAAGAATAGTCTTGATCGAGATGGACTTGAGCTTCCCAGGTTGAACTCCGCGTTTAAAACGGCTTATGAAAATAACCATGCAGATCATTTTTGCTCCTATGATTCAGACTCTGACTCGTTCAAAGTTTCGGTATGTTCATGTGCTTGTTCCAAAGTCCTTATGAAAAGATTCAAGCAGACCGAATAATTTCATGATCCAGATTTTGGCTCGTTCGTGTTTAACAGAAAGTTCTACCCTTATGAAAAAAGCCATCGATGAAAACTTTTAAAGAATTTTCTCAATTGATGAGGTGTAGAATTTAAAATTCAGCTAATGTGGTTCCGGGGCCTTAACCTCTAAACTCAAACACGTTTTGAAAATAATTTTTGAGTATTGTTTTTCTCTAAGTTAGCTCTCTAGGTGACTTTAGCTCTCTTAAAGACCTTCTGCCCTAACTAACTTATAAAGAAAAACGGGCACAATCCTACACTTGGAAAAAATTAACTTACACCAGCTAACTTCTAGTACTTATGCCTACTGAGAAAATTTTATCATGAACAAGGCGAATTCTAACTACGAACTCTCTGTCTTACCAACAGAAAGAAGAGACTTCACTTACAAGATTAAATTGAAAAGAAACTCTGAAAATCTACCAAAATCAAGCGTATATATACTCCGGAAAAGTAAATAATATAGATATAATCATGCCCGATTTCTTTATACAAAATAATCTCATGCGAAAAAGTCTCAAAAAATCCTATGGCTGACTTAGGTTTATCCCCAATTTGGTAGGTAACCTCTAATTTGGGCCGAGAAATCTTAAGATTCATTAAAGGCTCTAAATCCGTTCAGTTTAGACCAAATCAGAACTGTCATTACTAATCCAAATCAATTGTTGTTCAAAAAACCGCTTATACGGTTCTAACTCGCTTAGCCATTCTTCTTTCATTATAATTTAATTCGAAACTTCTGAGAAATAACCCAAGGTTAGCACTTTGCTATAATTTCTTAAGTTTTCTTAATTTTCGTAGATATCTTAAGATAGAAATTCCATTTCTACACCACCCTGTTGGACTTAACTATTCTCCGAAAAGTTACAAAACATAAAGTACAAGAAATGGACATGAACACAAATTATACACTGCACTTTAGTTAGAATCATTTGGAAAACCGTTGCTTTGGTAGTTTCTCTCCGTGTGTATGTAATCTTTCCAATGTTCAACAATCTGCAGAATTCCAAATGTTTCAACGTATTCCCCAATCAAAGTCTTAAACTCTCCTCAGCACCACATTGTTGCTTTGTAAATTATGCTTCTACTGAACGATTCATCTCATTGGGTCACATCTCCCATTTGGGAACTCTCTAAGTGCGCCTAAGGGTCCGTTGGACCCACTTTCAGTGGTGAGTGTCTGTTGTTCTGGTTCCTAATTGAAGATGATTCTGGCAATGTTGTTAAGCATATTGTCCTAGATCTGTGGTGAGTACTTGTTCTACCTTGCGTTGAACCACGCAACTTTGTGCCTTGCCATTTGCTGGAAACTGTCAATTCATGTGTTGGGAAACAAACAGATTTAGTGGCGAACCAGTCACTACAACACTGCTTCGAATGTTGTCAACGTGCAAGAAAGAGAAAAAATCTCCATGATAAAAATCTAACAGTTTCAACGTACATAAAATAGAGTCGAACTTGCTTTACTGCAGAACTAACTGAAAAAAAAACTAAATTTTCTGGAACAAAGTACCAATTTTGCGAATTATCTTCTATAAGAGTCTCCTAGTTATTTAATAATTATTACCTATTAGTGGAGTGATCTCTATAAAACGATCTATAGTTTCTTGAGTAGCTATACTGTATTCTGACTAAGGACAAGTTCGAACTCCATTACAATTTACACAAAAATGGAAGACTGCAATCTTACTAGAGACCCTATTCTTGATTTATTCAAAGCTGGTACCAATCAAATTGTTTTCTCAAGAATGTATCTTGGCTCTTTCCTAATTCTCTATTCGAGCTCTGAGGTTACACTAACTCTATCGAATAATCCTAAGAATTTAGAAAATCTGAAACAAAGGAAAGAGTTTACCGCGGAAAACAGCAACGACTGTACAGCAAGAAAGTGATTCTTTAATCAGGAAATTTGGTCGATAAAAAATTATCGATAGAGAATGTTCATTAAAAAAGCTGTCAAAGATTCGCCCTTTGAACAACCGTGCCCGGACATCTATCGTTTTTCGGGGCGGTTAACCGATTATATCAATCGAGGACTGATATAAACAGGGAATCTAGGCTTTTGCTATGATGAAACATTCAATTATTCAACTGGTTAAAAAGTAGAAAGAAAAGAATTAACATCCTAGCGCTTAGATAGGAGAAATCTTAGTTAGAAAGAAAAATTTTCAAATTTAATTTCACCAGCTCACGAACTGTTCACAAAGTTCTGAAAATTCATCAGCAAAAATTTAATATCGTAGAATTGCAACCAAAAAATCCCGAATCCCATCTCTGTCGCCAATGTAGAATTTAAAATTCAGCTAAGGTGGTTCTAGGGCCTTAGCCTCTAAACTCCAACAAGTTTTGAAAATAATACCTGAGTATTGTTTTTTTCTAAGTGAGCCCTATAGGCGACTTTAATTCTCTTAAAGACCTTCTGCCCTAACTAACTTAAAAACAAAAACGGGCGCAATCCTATACTTGGAAAAAATTAACTCACACCAGCTAACTTCTAGTACTTATGCCTACTGAGAAAATTTTATCAGGAACAAGGCGAATTCTAACTACGAACTCTCTGTCTTACCAACAGAAAGGAGAGACTTAACTTACAAGATTAAATTGAAAAGAAGCTCTGAAAATCTACAAAAATTCAGCAGTATATATACTCCGCAAAAGTAAATAATAAACTAATATTATGCGAAAAAGTGCCAACAAATCTTATGGTTGAATTAAACTTATCCCCAATTTGGAAAGTAACCTCTAATTTGAATTGAGAACTCTTAAGTTTTGTTAAAGGTTCTAAATCCGTTCAGTTTAGACAAAGTCAGAACTGTCATTACTAATCCAAATCAATTTTTGTTCAATAAACCGCTTATACGGTTCTAACTCGCTTAGCCATTCTTCTTTCATTCTAATTTAATTCATCTGAGAAATAACCCAAGGTTAGCACTTTGCTATAATTTCTTAAGTTTTCTTAATTTTCAAAGATATCTTAAGATAGAAATTCCATTTCTACACCACCCTGTTGGACTTAACTATTCTCCCGAAAAGCTACAAAACATAAAGTACAAGAAATGGACATGAACACAAATTATACACTGCACTTTAGTTAGATTCATTTGGAAAACAGTTGCTTTGGTAGTTTCTCTCCGTATGTCTCTAATCTTTACAATGTTCAACAATCTGCAGAATTCCAAATGTTTCAACGTATTCCCCAATCAAAGTCTTAAACTAAGAAAAATGATGATGCTACTTTAGTGGTCTGATGTTGATTTGGAGCAAAAGTTCCAGACCTTAGTTCAAATCTTTGCCAGCGCTCAATTATAACTGCATCTATTAGCCAAGACTTGTGCTATGAATAATGTCTAAATCTGTGCACTGGCTGAGAACTCTAATTCTTAAGCCAAGTTTTTGCCAAAAGTATTCAATTTTGAAACCAAGTCTGTTGCAGGACTTGAAAGTTCATATCAAAAATTTTGCAATTAATCCGACCTTCAAACAGTGGGTCAAAGAATCGTCTTGATCGAGACGGACTTGAGCTTCCCAGGTTGAACTCCGCGTTTAAAACGGCTTATGAAAATAACCATGCAGATCATTTTTCCTCCTATGATCCAGACTCTGACTCGTTCAAAGTTTCGGTATGTTCATGTGCTTGTTCCAAAGTCCTTATGAAAAGATTCAAGCAGACCGAATAATTTCATGATCCAGACTTTGGCTCGTTCGGGTTTAACAGAAAGTTCTATCTTTATGAAGAAAGCCATCGATGAAAACTTTTAAAGAATTTTCTCAATTGATGAGGTGTAGAATTTAAAATTCAGCTAAGGTGGTTCTAGGGCCTTAGCCTCTAAATTCCAACAAGTTTTGAAAATAATACCTGAGTATTGTTTTTTTCTAAGTGAGCCCTCTAGGCGACTTTAATTCTCTTAAAGACCTTCTGCCCTAACCAACTTAAAAACAAAAACGGGAGCAATCCTATACTTGGAAAAAAATAATTCACACCAGCTAACTTCTAGTACTTATGCCTACTGAGAAAATTTTATCAGGAACAAGGTGAATTCTAACTACGAACTCTCTGTCTTACCAACAGAAAGGAGAGACTTCACTTACAAGATTAAATTGAAAAGAAGCTCTGAAAATCTACAAAAATTCAGCAGTATATATACTCCGCAAAAGTAAATAATAAACTAATATTATGCGAAAAAGTGCCAAAAATCTTATGGTTGAATTAAACTTATCCCCAATTTGGAAAGTAACCTCTAATTTGAGCTGAGAACTCTTAAGTTTCGTTAAAGGTTCTAAATCCGTTCAGTTTAGACAAAGTCAGAACTGTCATTACTAGTCAAAATCAATATTTGTTCAATAAACCACTAATACAGTTCTAACTCACTTAGCCATTCTTCTTTCATTATAATTTAATTCGAAACGTCTGAGAAATAACCCAAGGTTAATACTTTGCTATAATTTCTTAAGGTTTCTTAATTTTCTTAAGATATCTTAAGATAGAAATTCCATTTCTACATGAGGCTATCGACACATTGTGTAAATTTTTGTCCTCTATTTTTATGTGCTCTCTTCACAACTTTGTAAGTTCTGATGTCAACAAGTTCTGGAAAACCTAAAACAGCATCAGAAACGCGATGAAACATCGAAACAAGTGTCTGCATAAACGCAAACGTTTGTCTGTTTTATTTTGACGCTTCGTATATCTCCGAACACTTGGGACCAGGGAGTGAAAAATGATAAACACAATTACAAGCGAGTGTCTTATACTATTAATCACTATAGTGAAAAGAGATTTACGATACGTGATTCCTTTATAACGTCAAGTTTTGGAGTTTCATCGAAAAAGTTAAAGTGACATAAGATGTTTACATAAAGCCTAAGTTGGCACTGGAATAGAGAAATTTACCATCAGTGATATGTAAAGTCAACATCTGCAGTTTTATTAAATGTTTCTCTAAAAATTTGGCAGTGTTTAGAAAAAGATGTGGTCCTTTGGGTCAACGAGTGCTTCAATATTAGCAATACTATTTTCCATCTCCTATAATTAACGATTGTAGTCAGCTCAAGTTGTTATCAAAGACGACGACTGAATGTCTTTGCGAAGACATGCATTTCTAAAGCAACATCTTGTGCATGACAAGTCTAAGTCTGTCACTTGGCTAAACGTTGCCAGACTAAATCCAAGAACTTGCCAAAATTTGCAATTTCTACTTCTGTCTCTTACTTACAAAGTCTTCGTTAATATTTCCAAGTTTTTGTTGCTTCTATGTAGACCTGCAGGTCTTGAAAGATACTGTGCCTTCGAAAGAATACTTTAAACTTAATCAATATCTGAACAAATCAATTAAACAAAACTTTATACACCTTGCAATGTTATGAAGCATCATGATAACTCTGGCAAAGCTACATACATCTTGCCAAGATCTTGATGAGCCAAAAAATTCTTTGGAGAAGTGCTACGTCAAAGCAGACGACGCTGAATTCGGATATATCGTCTGCGTCGACTTGGACTACCCCGACTCAATTCACGATGCTCACCAAGATTTTCCTATGACACCTACCCGAGAACCTGTGGACAGCATGTGGTTGAGTAGTTACCAAATGGACCTTCTGAACTTTTGGAAGAATATCGACGAAAACTGACGAAAACCGACGCTTCTTACGTTTTGAAACCGACGAAAACCGACGATTCTTTCGTTTTAAAACCAACAAAATCCGACGCTTCTGACGTTTTGAAACCAACGAAAACCGACGCTTCTTACGTTTAAAACCGACGAAAACCGATGCTTCTTACGTTTAAAACCGACGAAAACCAACGCTTCTGGCGTTTAAAACCAACGAAAACCGACGCTTCTTACGTTTTGAAACCGACGAAAAACGACGATTCTTACGTTTTAAAACCGACGAAAACCGACGCTTCTGACCTTTTGAAACCGACAAAAACCGACGCTTCTTACGTTTAAAACCGACGAAAGCCGACGCTTCTTACGTTTTGAAACCGACGAAAACCGACGCTTCTTACGTTTAAAACCGACGAAAACCGACGCTTCTTACGTTTAAAACCGACAAAGACCGACGATTCTTACGTATAAAACCGACGAAAGTCGACGATTCGTACGTTTGAATACCGACAAAAACCGATCAAAACGACGAAAAAAATAAACTTATATTTTCTGTCAGATCTAAAGAAATCATAATAAAATTGTTAGATCATGTTTGTCTTAAATTTTTCAAAGTTAAGCATATAATTTATACAAACCTTTTCAGCAGTGATTCTAAAAGTTATTTTAAATTCAGTAATCTCCATTTAGTCTGAAATCAGCTTAATTTCTCTATGTTTTTTTACCAACTTAAACATTCCATCGTTTGAAGGATAGGCTTGATTTTCTTCAAACAACTGCTCGTTCTTAAGGTTTTTATGACCAATTTGCAATCTTAAATCAATACCCAGGTTGAGGTCCCAGACGGAAGCAAGTATGTCCGGACCGTCGTGCGTTCAAAATTACATAGTCTGGAAACATCAAAAACGCAGGAAAGTCTGAACATGAACACACGAAAGTCTGTCGAACGCACAAAAGTCTGGACATGAACGCACGAAAGTCTGAACATGAACGCACGAAAGTCTGAACATGAATGCACGAAAATCTGGACATGAACGCACGAAAGACTGGACATGAACGCACGAAAGTCTGAAAATGAACGCACGAAAGTCTAAACATGAACGCACGAAAATCTGGACATGAACAAACGAAAGACTGGTGAACGCACGAAAGTCTGAACATGAGCGCACGAAAGTCTGAACATGAACAATCGAAAGTCTGAACATGAACACACAAAAATCTGGACATGAACGCACGAAAGTCTGAACATGAACGCACGAAAATCTGTTAAACTCACGAAAGTCTGGCCATGAACGCACGAGAGTCTGATCATGAACGCACGAAAGTCTGAACATGGACGCACGAAAATCTGGATATGAACGCACGAAAGTCTGGACATGAACGCACTAAAGTCTGAACATGAACGCACGAACGTCTGAACATGAACGCACGAAAGTCTGGTGAACGCACGAAAGTCTGGACATAAACGCACGAAAGTCTGAACATGAGCGCACGAAAGTCTGAACATGAACGCACGAAAATCTGGACATGAACGCACGAAAGACTGGACATAAACGCACGAAAGTCTGAACATGAACGCACGAAAGTCTAAACATGAACGCAAGAAAATCTGGACTTGAACGCCCGAAAGACTGGTGAACGCACGAAAGTCTGAACATGAACGCACGAGAGTCTGAACATGAACGCACGAAAATCTGGATATGAACGCTTGAAAGTCTGGTGAACGCACGAAAGTCTGGACATGAACGCACGAAATTCTGAACATGAACGCACGAACGTCTGAACATGAACGCACGAAAGTCTGGACATGAACGCACGAAAGTCTGAACATGAACGCACGAAAGTCTGTCAAACGCACGAAAGTCTGGACATGAACGCACGAGTGTCTGATCATGAACCCACAAAAAGACGAGAGTCTGATCGTTACAACCTGTGTGTTTGTGTTTTCCACATCTGTGTATTAGTGACATCAAATTGATGTGTGTTTTTTTCACATCTGTACATTTTTGGTAACTGCTCTCCGGATCTCGATATCTCTATTTTGGTCAAGATAGTTCATAGTACCAAAATAAGTATCAAAAGCATCTTTCAGATATCCAATCCCCTCAATTTCACTGCAATTCTTTCTTACAATAAGTTTATCACATTAGCAGTAATAACTGCTTTTTTGGTTCTATAGATCTAACAGATGTTTGATGTGCTACGGTTGAAAAATTAGGAGTACTAATTTTTGCAGTTCAACAACTGATATTCTAAGATTTTAATGACTGTTTTTCTATCAGATGTCCAAAAAAATCAAAGGATGCCTGAAATTTGTCTTTTATATTTCTGTTGACGAGTACTTGAATAGAACCCCAGTCGGAACCAGATTGTTATCTTGCAAGATTCTGCCAGAATCATGCAAAAACTGTCTATCTTGCAAGATCTGGCAGAAATATGGTTATCTTACAAGATCTGGCAGAAAAATGGTTATCTTGCAAGATACTTGCAAGTTCGTTCCAGTCGAGCTGTCCTCTAATTGGCTTTCTTTCGTGCAACACATTTCATTTTGACGAGAAATTTACTGAAGAATCAGTTGCGTGTTTTTTGAGAAAAATAATAAATTTGAATAGATTTTAAATCTTTGATTTTAAATGCCTTCGAGAACTGTTAAAACAAAATGAACTACTATTAAGAACTATTTTTCTTCAACTTTATCAAGTTGTACAAAATTACACGTCTAGATTACATTTTCTGATGAAAAATATTGTGTGATATTATTCTTTGCATCTTAAATAGCTTCCTTTTATTTAATTCAGCTCATTACGCTTAGGTTTTCTTGCCAATACCCAAAAATGTGATTATTCACGGCTTGCCAATTTTTTGAGCTTCAATGGACTTCAGAAGAGCTTTCGCGCATATCTCTTGCTGTCAGAATTACTCGCATTAATCAGTTCATCTTGTAGGATCTTGTGCAAAAAAGTGAATATGTTAGAAATTTCTGACTGAGAAAATGATTATCTTGTAAGATTCTGGCAGAAAAATTGCTATCTTGCAAGATTCTGGCAGAAAAATGGTTGTCTTGCAAGATTCTGGCAGAAAAAAGGTTATCTTGCAAGTTTATGGCAGACTGAATGGTTATCTTGCAAGATCTGCCAGGAAAATAGTTATCTTGCAAGATACTTGCAAGTTCGTTCCAGTCGAGCTGTCCTCTAATTGGCTTTCTTTCGTGCAACACATTTCATTTTGACGAGAAATTTACTGAAGAATCAGTTGCGTGTTTTTTGAGAAAAATAATAAATTTGAATAGATTTTAAATCTGGAAATTTGAATTATCTGAGGAAAACAAAATAAAATCTGCCTTCGAGAACTGTTAAAACAAAATGAACTACTATTAAGAACTATTTTTCTTCAACTTTATCAAATTTTACAAAATTACACGTTCAGATTACATTTTCTGATGAAAAATATTGTGTGATATTATTCTTTGCATCTTAAATAGCTTCCTTTTATTTAATTCAGCTCATTACGCTTAGGTTTTCTTGCCAATACCCAAAAATGTGATTATTCACGGCTTGCCAATTTTTTGAGCTTCGATGGACTTCAGAAGAGCTTTCGCGCATATCTCTTGCTGTCAGAATTACTCGCATTAATCAGTTCATCTAGTAGGATCTTTTGCAAAAAAGTGAATATGTTAGAAAATTCTGACAGAGAAAATGATTATCTTGTAAGATTCTGGCAGAAAAATTGCTCTCTTGCAAGATTCTGGCAGAAAAGTGGTTATCTTGCCAGATTCTGGCAGAAAAAAGGTTATCTTGCAAGTTTCTGGCAGACTGAATGGTTATCTTGCAAGATTTTGGCAGAAATCTTGCAAGATTATGCATAATTTTGCAAGATTCTGGCAGAATCTGCCAGAATCTTGCAAGATAACCATTCGAAATCGAATGGGGAAGAATCTGCAAAGAAATTTGGAACAAATTTTCCAAGTCAACTGTTTTCAAAGTTAGACTAAATCCTCAAATTTTTGTAACCCTTTGTAAAAGTTTATCAAAAATGCGTTTCAATGTTAATTGTCCAAATAATTCGCGCTGTTTTCTGCTGCTGCAAAATTATCGTTGAATTTCTGTTTTAATAAGTTATTGGTAATCTGTGTTCTACCAATTTCATGAAAAGGATATCAATTATGCCTCTTTGCGTACAGAATCTTTAGTTTTTTTTTGCGTAGTGAACAGAATCTTTGCGTAATGAACATACAGAATCTTTAGTTGCTATTCAAACACCTCCTGTTGTTGAAAAAGTTGCTTCTCGGATCCAAAATGCAAATGCATTAATGATTAACTTGTTAACATTGGCGTCTGAGAAGTTGCCATTGTCATCACTCCCATCAGCTATATCATAATGAAGACAAGCGTCTCCATTTTGAAGCTAAAGTGGACGAAGCAATTTTTTTTTAATTTGTGTTCATTTTAGTGTAAAGTGGCATAATTGAAATCACTCAAGCGTACATCTTTTCTTCCGGGACCAGTTTTTTCCATTGCTTGCAATTTTCGAAAAAGTTATCAATTAAAACGTGCGTGGTTTCAGATACTGAAAATTACAGTGAAGAAGTCACTGTCAGTAAAAACGGGTGTTGCTTTCAGTGAAATTATAAAACGAAAGCATTTAAATGAACAAGCAAATAAAGTATTAAGGGATTTGCGCACCATGCGAGCACCAAACATTTCGGCGATTGCTTTTAGGGCTACCAGAAAAAATTTTAACTTCTGTCTCAATCAAGCACTGCTTTGCCTAAGTTTTTTTTCTAATTTAGATGAATGCTTATAAACGTATTTATGTATAAATTTGATCGAAAACTGACTCGCACAATATTTTCAATATTTTTGTGTTTGTTCAAATTACATATGAAACATCCGATGCAGACCAAAATTAGCTATGATCCTTACTTGCACTTCTCCATATTTTTGAACAGACTCCTAAAGGTCAAAAATGCTTACCATATATAGACTTGGGTCTGCTCAGGGTTGAAATTGGGCGTCCAGAAAAAGAAAACAAGCCCACTAAAACTCAGAAATGCAAACTCGACCGCAGGCCACAGCAAGATGAATGTGATAGCGTTTTGACAAATTGTTTGCTAATCGATAGGTAAAAAATTTCCAAGAAACATGAGTCGCATATAATGTTTCAAGAAAAGTAATTTGCGCGCTGTGAAAATTAATTGGTAATCGACTGGTTGGAAGATGCTACTTAAGTTTTTTTTACAAAAATTGAAATAGTTTTCTTTTATCGTCCCCATAAAGCGTTCAAAACAGGTATGTTAAAAAAAATTATTCATAAAGGCATGGGTTTTCAGGACGTGAAACTTTACCAAATAAAACTTAGATTCTTCCAACAAAATAAAAAGAAAAAGAGTTAATAATTACCTCGAATATATAGAAGCATCGTAAATATTCACCCGTTCTGTCTATCAGATTGTAGCGAAAATCACTCATTGCAAACATTGGCCATGAGACATAGTCGTCGACAAAAAATGTCATATTGGCTGTATGGCCGCTGTAATCTCTAAACAAAAATGTAGAGTATAGCGACCTTCAGTCGTAAGCAATTTCAAAACATTAACAAAACTAATGTTCATACTGTTTGAAAATGTAACTGCGCAGTGAGCTGATATCAAACATGTCTTACTTCCCTAGTCGAGACCAGATGTTTATCTTGCAAGATCTTGCAATAATCTTGCAAAAAATGGTTATCTTGCAAGATCTCGCAAGACGATGGTTATTTTGCAAGATCTTGCAAGACGAATGATTATCTTGCAAGATTCTTGCAAAACGGATCGTTATCTTTCAAGATTTTTGCAAAAAAAACATGAAAAAAAAAACAAAAATTTACCTCTGAGCGAAGAATAAATTTAACAAAAATTGCAGCGCAAATGAAAACTCGATCAATCTTAAACAAAATTGAGGGGTTTTTTCAAACATAACAGTAAGTGCCAAAAAGGAACACTAAAAAACTTTGAACAACGTGGTAGTAATCCTGTTGTCGTGTGCTTCGTATTTCACTTTGGAGAGTTTTTGAGGCAGGCCACTGTAAGTGGTGGTCTTCATCTGTCACTACCAAACAAAAGGAAACAAACCATTAAACTGCGCAATACTTGAACCAAGATTTGTCAAGTCTTGGCTAAGACATGCACAAGACTTGTCAAGTTTTGGCCGAGACTTAACTCATGACCTGCCAAGTCTTCAGACCTGATTAAAGACGTGCCAGTGGCTGATACAGTACTAATCCAAGACCTGTAATTTCACTGAATCAGTACTGATTAGGACTTGACGTTCAGTTCGGGCAGTAGCGTATGTGTGTATGTGTGTGCGTGCGTGTGTGTATACGTGCGAGCGTGTGTGTATGCGTGCGCGTGTATGTGTATGCGTGCGTGTTTGTGTGTGTGTGTGTGTGCGCGTGTGTGAGTGTGTGTGTGTGTGTGTGTGTGTGTTCGTTTGTCTGATTTTTCCGTCTGTTCTAGCCAGGTAACCCACTTCTGTTGACATCAACTTCAGCGCAAATTCAACCCAACTTCAACTCCTCTTCAGCACAAAAACAGAAAGTCAAGAAAAATTCAAGAAAATTTGAAAAAATAAAATTGAGAAATGAAGGTTAAAGATGGATGGAGCTCTTTTCTGATGTTTCAAATCAATAATTTTTTGATGTTTTTTTCTTTAAAATTAATTTTGTTGATGCGCAGAATATGTGTACATTCAAATATTGCAAAAGTTTAAGATTTTTCAGCCTAACACTAGGTCACTAGGATGTAGGACGTTTTTTGTGCAAAAAATGGTTATCTAAGACAAATGGTTAACTTTCAAGATTCTTACAAGATGAATGGTTATCGTTCAAGATTCTTACAGGATGAATGGTTATCTTTCAAGATTCTTGCAAGACGGATGGTTATCTTGCAAGATCTTGCAAGATTTTGGAAGAAAATCTGCAAGAAGATGTATCGTCTTGCAAGATTTTACAAGACTCTTGCAAGACGGATGGTTATCTTGCAAGATCTTGCAAGATTTTGGAGGAGAATCTTACAAGACGATGTATCGTCTTGCAAGATTTTGCAAGATTCTTGCAAGACGGATGGTTATCTGGCAAGATTCTTGCAAGACGGATAGTTATCTTGCACGATTCTCGCAAGACGGATGGTTATCTTGCAAGATCTTGCAAGTTTTTGGAAGAAAATCTGCAAGAAGGTGTATCGTCTTGCAAGATTTTACAAGATTCTTGCAAGATCTTGCAAGATAACAATTCGGATCCGACTTGGGTTCATATGAAAGATCTCCGCCTTTGATTTTAGGGCTCAAATACAACGATTTCGCAGTTTTGCTCAAACCTAGACCTGTTTA
The DNA here is from genome assembly GCF_964194025.1 of Convolutriloba macropyga. NCBI lineage: Eukaryota > Metazoa > Xenacoelomorpha > Acoela > Convolutidae > Convolutriloba > Convolutriloba macropyga. The sequence continues at coordinate 43,528,353 of NC_134475.1, forward strand.
TTCCTATAAATTTATCAGAATTCTTCAATTGCTCCTCACTGACTAGTGTTTCTGGCTTGTATGTTTTTAATACTTAAATCAATGTTAACATTGAGCAGCAAATCATTAGCCACACCACGGTATACACAAAACCTACGCATTTTGGGTTCAAAAACTGTTCCCGCCCGAGGAAATGGGGATAATAATAAACAATGTGAAACAACTCGCGAAACCAGTTCTAATATTAACAATAAAATTAGTGAAAATAAAAAAAAATTAAACCAGAGCATGGTTTTCAACATCTTGCTTTGCTCCTAAGTAGGATATTTAGATTTAGTTCAAATCATCTAATGGTTCCCAACCCAAAGGACAGTAGTACTATCTCAGTTTCCCCTAACACTTCCGTCTCCAAAAGCTTTAATTCTTTTTTAAATCGCTTTGGATTGACTAGTTGTGAGAACCAAGGCCGTCTGTATAGCAAACCTGCTTAATTGTAATTCACAACCCGAACAGAAAAGTTTTCCTCACATCACGTTTCCTTTGTCTACCTAGCATACACTAAAAACTTTTCGCTTGAGTTTGTCTTATCAGTAACACTGATACTTTGGAAATAATTTGGATTCAATCTTGTTTTTCCGACCAAAATTTTGTTGAATGAGATTTTGAAAAAAAAAAACATTTTATATCCGACCAGTATATAATTGAGCTTGCATAGTAAGATCAAGTATGTTTTCTGAATCAGGGATTTACCATTTGCTATAATTCTAAGTTCTTTCTTAGAGCTAATTTCAACGCTATAAAATTAAGTTCTACTGAGCTGACCTTTCGAATATGATGCTCGTTGTTTGATAGTTATCCTCGTCATCAGAATGTTTCCTCAGCAAAAACTTGACTAAATTGAAATTTTTGAAACTAAAATTGAGACCATTTTGTTCTGTCCAGTTTATTACATTGTTTATATCGATCTGCAATGTAGCTTGATAATTTTCCTAACTCGCGATCACTGACCAGCGCAAAACCAGCAGTTTGGAACGTCTGATCAGAGACCTACCGAAGGGAGTCTTGAGAGTCTGACCATTGGCGATAGCGTGGTCTAGGGTCTAAATGATTTCGTGGTATGATCTGGATATTGTGAAAAAGCTCAATCAAGAGTCTGTGCGGTCTGATCACAAACCCTTCCAGAGTCTAGAAAGTCTGCGCTAAAAACCAAGGCCAACGGAGATGAAGCCCAGTCCCCTGAAAATGAAGAAATAATTAATTCCAGAGGGGACCGTTTTTGCAAAGCACTTTCCAATTTTATTTTGATGGACATCAAAGACCTCGCTAAAGACTATGTTGTGGTTCTCGCGGTTGAGCTAAAAACTACTCACTCTTTGTTTAGAACTAGTGTTTCATTACTGAATAACTGAAAAACCGTATGCATGAAATGATGTCTAGTTTTCTGAAAACAATACATCATACCCATAATAAGTGTTATTTCAACGGTTAAAAGTGTCAGCCCCAAAGCGCAACTTAAGTGGGTCTAGCGCCACCAGTGTGCAACCCAAATTAGTGTGGCACCTGCAGTGTGCAACTCTGATTGGTCTGATCAGGGAAAATGTCAATCTGCATGGTTTGTTACCCCTCTGCTTGATAAAATTCAACCTGAACAGAGCTCGCTTGGGTCACACACTTCATTCTTGGATCATAATCATAAGAGGCAAATTGAAATTGAATAAAAATTTTATGAGGTTATGAATTGTATAAATCTGTACGTTTACTTGTATAAATTACTCCATACTGCAGAAAAAACTCTTCAAAGCTTCAAAATTTACTGTTTTGAAAAAAAATGTTAAACAACTAAAAAAAATTGTAAAAATTTGAAACAGCTATAATAATCGAAATGTTCCACAATGATGTATTATCTTGTGAAGAAAACAAGAAATTAGAGTGTGCTTCAATGTTATCTAGATTGCATAAAAATTCTGAACTCAACTTTGGCTACTATAGAGTTAGGATTTTGACCATAGATGAGACTTCGATTATGAGAAGATAATGATATATTAATTTCAAGAAGCTCTCCACTTACCAAAATTTTTGGAGCGTAAATCTTGAACAGTGCTCTTTTTTACCCATTTTTATACCCCGTAATAATATCACAAAATCAAATAGTGCGGTTAGGATCGTGGCTAATTTTTTTTCAGATGCTTGGAAGACAAACAGAAAAGCGATTGATGTTCGAAAAAAAAATGTAAATTTGAACTTTTTTTTTAATTTTTGCATGTCAATGCAATGCAAATCAATAGTTGTTAAAAATTTAAGCATCGCTCAATAAAAAAGAACAATGTCAGCGGAGCTAATTGGTACAATACTTATGTAAGAAATGTTTGGAAACGTTTTACAGAAAATTTTTAGGGGAAAGTTCAACATTTAACTATTCATTTGAAAGCTAAGACAACATTGAAAACAGAAAACTAATTTTTTTCAAACAAAAAAGAAGAAACTCCTCATTGTTCAATTTTTCAATTTATTCTTTCATAATCAGTTTTTATAATACCACGCAACAAGTTTAATAATCTCAAAAAATTTAAAAAAAGCAAATCAAACTATCTTTGACTTTTTCCTTAACGTCAAATAAAACAAACAAACAAAGTGAAAAAATTTCAAGAAGAAACTTGGGAACTAAATCAATGTATTGTCGCCAATAACCGCAAAGTAGTCAAAAAGCGTATCATGGCAAACTGGCAGGCTAACAAAAATCTTTGCACACCGTTAAAACTTATAGTCGAAATTGAAATTTGTGAACAAATTTAACAAAACAATTTTAAAGAAAAACTTTAAACTTTATATATAGTTGAGTTTGATGGTGCTTTAAAGTTCCCTAGTTATATCTATCAGCAACTCTCCGTCAAATTTATATCTTTAGAATTAATATAGTTCAGCAAATTCTCTGTACTGTGAGCTTAATAATGATACCACAAGTTTTGTTTAAGGGTGCTTTTAAAACAAATCAAACAAGGAGGCCCAGTAATGTGCGCTCGCACATAAAATTCCGATCCCGCATATCCACAAGTTTGACTTGATTGTCGACCAAATGAGGAAGAGGTAGAACATTTTTAAAAAAACTCGCGTATATTGATCAACAATAATTGGTGCATGAATAAAAAATTTTCCTCCGACTCAAATCACTTAATAAAATAAATAATGCCGCGTTAGTGAGCCATTGAGAGTTGTCATCAAGAGGACTACGAGACAAGAACAACAAAACTATCAAATAACCACAACAAGCATTTACATCCAAAATTCATTTTTTTAAGAAAAAGGTAAATAACAACAAAGTCAAAAAGATAAAAACTAAAGTTTCAAATAAAATCTATATTAAGCCTACTAGCTTGCTTTTTGCTAGGAAAAACATGGGACCAGTCTTTAATGACACTTGGTAACAAGCAGGCAAAAAAGAACAAAAAAGGACAAAGTTACAAAAAAAACGTTTGTCTGCCCGAAAACATATAAATCAATGAAATCTAATAATAATAATAATAATAATAAAATTGAATTCAACCAAACATGGTTACAGCCAGCTTGGTAGTCCCCAGATTAGGGGAGAAATGGAAAATAACTTTAAATAAATTTATTTTCATTCTTACTAAATAAAACATTGAGACCTGTCTGCTTCCCCATTATGTCGCACGTCTACAAATAAAAACAAAAAAGTCCGACGAAAAACTGCTTTCGGTTAAATTTTTCAATAAAACGGCGTGGAAGCGGTTAGAACAATAATATAATCAGTAAAAATTAAAATTTAGTCAACTGCGTCTTCTTTAGAACTCAAGTTTGAGATATGTGACCGCTGAATAATGAGACTGAGAATCATGTTTCAAAAAAAATGAGGGAGAATTTTAAAAATACATTTATATCAAAAAATTTTCAAAAACTGTTAATTTCAAGGGCGTCGAAGAATTAGAAAGCAACGAAATCCCTGAAGAGAGTTGTTTGTGTCCTAAAAAAAGGCATTGGGAACTGCTATTAATCTGAATTTGTCATAGATCTACAAAAAGAACGATAAATAGACAAAAACAAAAAACTAAAAAAATATTTAGCAAAAAAACTTGTAGTGAAGGCGTAAAATAAAAAGCATTGCACTACAATCCTTAGATTTGATCAACTGTGCTTCTTTGACACCAATAATTAAATATGCAAGTTATAGTTAGGGAGACTAGATAACACGTAGTTAAAAAAAAGCCAATTTCAAATATAAAAAAGACATCTTTTTATATATTCGAAAACATTTGATTCCAAATTCATGAGAAATTTTAGCTATCAAAGGAATCAGCAAACAGTTCATCCAAAGCAAACCCTTACAACCTGCCTTTATGCAGTGTAGCTCATTCGACTAAACAAAAAACTTCAAACATAAAGGAACTAAAAAAAACAACTTATTCGTTTGCAAAAAACATGTATCGAGGCCGTTAAAACAACAAATTGAAAATTTTTACGAAAACTTATAGTATCAAAGCAGAGGAAGGATTACTTATAACAAAAAATCGCAGTAGGTATTATTTTTTTAATCAAATAAGAAACCGTGTGACCTGTGTTTGCTGACGTTGAGCTAGATTTTCGCCATGAAAAGAGAAGAATGTCGCAAAGCTCTATAAATCATTGTTCGTTTTAAAAGTCTGGATTTTTTAAAATCTTAACGACTATAAGCTTTCGACTAAAAAGCAAAATAGGTTTCCTTGGAACGCCCTAGGAAGTAAACCAGTTTGACTTGTCATTATTTCGTTTTGTAATTAACTCTTTTTTCCCGTAATTAACTGAAAAAATGGGGAAATGAACATCTCTGAAAAAAAATCGATTGATTGCAATCAGTTCCTTTGGAGTTAAGGAAATAATGATTAGACCAAAACTAGATTGGCTATTGCCGTTGGTCTATTGGAAACACTTTATTGTCCCAAATGTTATGGATATTGATTATTTTGATTTAAAAAAGTCAAATATCAAACATAAATGATGCATTTTGCTTAATTAAAGAGTTAAATCCGCGAATAACCGGCAAACGTTTAATTCAAGTACATCCCATCCATAAAGGATCCACAGTTAAAACTAGCCTGTTTCCGAGTGACCAAAAACTGCGTCAGCACTTTTTAGGTTTATTAATGCTGTAAAATTAAACAAACTGGACTACATATCCTATCTCCAGCCAAATTTGATGGCAAAAAGGCTGAAATTTGACAAACTTTACACCATTCCTGCCAAAAAGTTGAACCAAACGGTTGAAAAACACCCATGTTTTTAGAGGTAAAACAAAAAACTTTTTTTTTCTTACCAATTTTCACGATTATTTAAGTAAAATTGGCAAAAAATTGCATAAAAATACGAAAAATGTGAAAAGAAACAACGAAAATCAGTCAAACGTTCACAAAACTTCTTAGCTCGATAACTGTGTGGAAATAAAAAAAATCAGGAAATTTTTAAAATATTTTTTTACTGAAATCAATGACACTGTTATTTAAAAATTTTCAAAATTTTTAGCAAAATTGACGATAATTTTTGTCAAAAATAGTGAAAATGTGAACAAAACAACGGATTTCGGTCTGCTATTCTCAAATTTTCAAACCATTGTAACTCTTTTTAAAAAACGAAAATCAAAAAAATCTTTTTTATTCCATATTCTAAGCTGGACAGGCTTTCTAATGATACCACTCACAACCCTCTTCGATGAGATGAATATATCGATCAGCAAAAATTGTCTGAACAAAAAAAACCGTTTGAGTATATAGTTCCTCCACCACTAAAGTGCGTCGGAACAAATATTCTCAATGAGGAGTAGTTTTGGGTGCAATATAGTGCTGTCAAATTTTTGAAAAATTGGAAAACAATTCACGGGATGTGCATGGCGTAGTATTATCCGAGTAATCACAAACGATTCAAATACTGAGTTAAAATTAAAAACCATTTTTCGGAATGTTCTGTTGAAAAGTTTTTGCTTTATTTAGAGATTGATTTTATGAGCTTCTTCTGTTTTCTCGACAAAGTCCCAGGTTGAGGTCACGCTCGAAATCGCCTCTGATCAAACCGTCCCAGGCAAGTGGGACCTCTGATCAGACTCTCCCAGACCGAAGTGACCTCTGATCAGACGAGTATGCGCTCGAAGATCATTGTGCGCTCGAAGTGCGCTCGAAGCCACCTCTGATCAGACGAGTTCCAGACCGAAGTGACCCCTGATCAGACAAGTTCCAGACCATTGTCCAGACGAGTTCCAGACCATTGTCCAGACCAAAGTGCGCTCGAAATCACCTCTGATCAGACAAAAGTGCGCTCGAAGTTGCCTCTGTTTAGACTAAAGTGCGTTCGAAATATTCTGATCAGAGAATGATTTTGAACACGAACAAATCTCTCAATATCGTTATAATATATTCATTTCATCTATCATTTTATCAACCTTATATTCAACTAACAAAAAATCAATCCTGAAAGTGTTGCTAATGAAAGTAAATTGAAAAAAAAATGATCAAAAAAATTACTCAGTATGCCATTTATTTATGCTTTTAACTGAAAAAATGAACTTAGACAGCTTTGCATAAAAACGTCTTGATCTACTTTGATTCAAAATCTTTTCTTGAGGGGAACGGCAGTTGTTATCAGCTGGACACCTTGGTTCTGATCAAACCCATCAGATTTTTTGATGAAGTTCTGATCAGAATGCTGTTTTATTGTTGACTCTTGCCAGAGACAACAAAAGTCAGTAAGAAAACAAAAAAAACTTGAAAAAAAATTTCACTCGAATTGGTCTCTGGTCAGACTAGCGTGCGCTTGAAACTGCCTCTGATCAGACCGTCCCAGGCCAAAGAGACCTCTGATCAGACCGTCCCAGAACAAAGTGGACTCTGATCAGGCAAGTTCCAGACCATTGTCCAGACAAAAGTGCGCTCGAAGCCTTTTCCAGACCATGTAATTCGAGCGCACCGGGAACATGTGTGCGCTCGAAACTCGTCTGATCAGGGGTCACTTCGATCTGGCCACCTCAACCTGGGGTGTAATAATTGAAACTGGCTACCACAACCTTGAGTCTAGTTTTCATACCATTGAAGTTCTCGCAAGCTATGGACCTAAGCAGTCTCACATTGGTCAGGCTAACGGGTAACCATAACATTTTCCAGATCTTTGGGTCGCCTTATAACCCCGGTCAGTGACCCAAAATGACTGATCAGAACCCGTTTTTTGGCATCGCTATAGATCCAACAATTTTGTTTCAACCTATTCATACTTTTTGCAAGCTATTTTTGGACTTATTTGCGGAGAATTTGTTCAGTTACGTAACTCTTGTTAATACATCAGCACAGACAGTCTAATATTACAGCTAGTTTAGAGTTTAGCAAATATCTCGATGACAATAAACGACTATAACTGCATATAGCAACAAAAATGAGAACTAATTTGGCTCTCTAGTGATGATCTTTGCGTATATCATTTCTGTGAAAATTTGTTTTGCAACAGATTCATGCAATAAACTCTACGGGAAAAGTTATGCGAAAAAACTTGTGCCTCTAAAGGTCGAGGCATCGATTTCTTTAATCCAAAAAGGTCAATTATTGAAACCATTCATGTCTTCTTACGAACCCTTCTAAATCCTTCTGAAAAAATTACTTAATTGTTAACGTTTCAAACCTGGACAATTTGGTTTCCAATTCCGCTATCGAAAATGCTATTAAAAATGACAAAAAAGAGCCCAAAAGATGCACTGATAAAAAGTTGGTCACTAGATCATTGTTTTTCTCTTACAATCAAAAGATAATGTGTATTATAGCGACAACTGTATTCGTCTCCGATGTTTTCCTTAACATTTTTGAGTCCAATTGGTTCCTCAAAAGGTGATCAAGTACAAAAAAATCAAGAGTGTTCAATTTCTCTCCCGAGTGAAATTAAATACAGATCTTGCATCAGTACAAGGGTGGTATATCTAAACTTTTTTTGCAGTCGGGCTGATTTTTCCATTAGAAATTATCTTAAACGCTTCTTTCAAACTAGTGTCGTTCGAGAAACATTATTTTATAGGTCGAGATGTCGGCTAAGCATTGGCAATGAACGTTTTGCTGGATGTTGATTATGAATCAGTTGACACACTAACGTAACTGCCATTTGATTTTTGATCCACTTATAACTGTTTTAGCAGCCATTAAAATGTATCAATTTCTTATAAATTCATTGAATAAATTGAAACGAATAATTTGTAAAATCATAAAAAGATTGTTTTTTTTCGGGGGAAAAATCGGCAAGAATAAGTTTAGCAGCGACAAAAAATTACTTACAATCTAATATTTGACGTCGAATAATCCCAGTTACTGTAGTAAAAAATGAAGACTTGGTGAACAGTTTTCCTACTTTATTCGCATATGAATGATCAAAATGAGAAACAAGCAAATGAAAGAAGGTGAAAATTGGAATTAAAAGAGCCGATTTCTCATGAATGGAATCTGCTTCGAGCAAATCAGATGTAATCAATTTCATCTGATTTCTTTGTTCTGCTATTGATTGCCAGAATTAATGTCATTGTAAAAATGAAAAACGAGGAGGCTCGTAAATGCGTGTTTGCACATAATGTTCCCACCCCGCTCATCCACAATTTCGACTTAATTGTCTACCAAATGGAAAGATTAAAAGAGATATATAAAAATAGTTATTTGATTTCAAAAAAATGTTGTAAACTCAAAGATACTTAATTGAATATATAATGTCATGCAGTATTAGAGAGCTCATGATGCCTGCCACTACTAGGACTATCAGAAAAAAGCAGCGATAAAACAGAAAAAATTAAAGCAAAAACTCCAACTAGAAAAAATTAAAGCAAAAACTCAAACTCTGTTTTTTAAAACACAAAGTAACAAAGTAAAAACACCATCAGATAATACCTAAAACTACGCTTGTCCTTAACTACAAAGCAGCTGGCACCTGACACAAGATGAGACAAGATAATCAGCTGACAGAAAGGAGAATGAGGAGAATAATCGCTTGATTTTTTAACCGAATAACATTATAGGTCATAAAAATCATAATATATACAGATACAGAAGTACCGAAAAAATTGCAAACAATTTACGAAAAAACAATGTATTGAAACCGGTAATATCATCAGATATTATCTGAATACTGTAAACTTTTCTTTGTTTTATTTCAGATACTAATTAAACAAAAGACTCTTGATTATCACTTGGGTCTCATTTGAAAATCAATGGGTTCTGATATTAAAGCGAATACTATAAGGACAACAAAAAAAACTCAAAAACCGATCGCTGTGTCCACGCGATAGTGTCCACGTAATAAGACATCGTTTGGGACATAAAACCAAAAAACTTAAAGCAGCTGGGACCTCTATTTGCTCAGACTGAGTTATAGTTTCACAAAACAATAAGAAACGAAAAATTCACGTTTTAAAAAAGTTTTGAAATGCAATCAAATCAAAAACATCCAAACCATTATCTAACAACTGAAGCATTGCATATGAAGCTTTGCATTTCATTTTTCGCTTAAAAGCATGCTATTATGGCCTATCAACAATCATACTAATAAAAAACAAACATTCTATTGAAAATTGCAAGAAGAATCTGTCGAATCCGCTTAAACGATACGCTATTCGTTGATAACTTTCTCCACATTCAAGTAAAAGTCTTTTCAACAACAAGGAGAACCTTCAATGTTGTGAAAATGCGACAAGACTTCAAAAATAACCAGTTTCGAAAAAAAATTTAAAAAAAAAACTTGTAGCATTAAAATCTTAAAAACGAATGCTTAGAAGATAAAAACTGTCGGCAGCAAAACTTTTGATTCTGTTGTAAGCATATGGGACCTATAGTTAAACATTAAAATTCACAAAAAAAGAGTCTAAAACGCGGTGACCTTTATTCAAAACGCAAAAATTCATTTAAAATTTCGTAAACACTGTGTCGATGTCAAAAGAAGCAATAAGCAAAATTTCTCTGAAAAAAAATAATGCTGAATAGAGCCTCATTAGATCGTAAATGGAAATTGTCTATAATGGAATCAGGATATAAAAAATGATTTGTCTCTTAATGACATGAGAAAAACCAAAAAAATTGTGAAAATAATAAAAGACAGCTCTCCGATAGAATACGAAATTCGAACCTCTTTGGACTCAAGGTTTTCCCTTAAAAAATCATGTTTTTTACTGACAGCTCTTGAAAAAAAATGTTTTTTGGCTGCTGAAACAAATTTTAGCTATTATTTGCTTCATTTGCCGAATTTTTAACGCATTTCATAGAAAAATTCAAGTGTTTCTATTTTTTTATGTGAAATATATCAGTAACAAAAATGTTTAGCTTCTGACAGTGGCTGTCTTATTATAAAAATTGTGCGCTTTTAAGCTTAATTGCGCTGTTTTATTAGTGATATTGCTTATTTCGTTCAATAGCATAAGCACATTGACCACACTAATTTCTTTCAATGATATAAGCAATTCAATAGCTTTCACTGCCAATGCTCAGTCTCAAAACGGGGTTTTTATAGCAAAAACCGCCTTTTGTTCCATTTTGCCATTTATCTACAAAACAAACAAACATTTTTCTCTTTATATAATTAGAAGCCATGTTTGGTTAAAGGCTATTTTAAACCAACTATCATCTTTTATTGCACTTAACGGATCTTCTCCGTTTGTGCTCCCCCCCCCATTTTAGTGGGTGCGCACGATATGCACACCTCAGACGCGCTAAACTTTAAAATAATAAACTACTACGGAATGGCACGTAGCTCTGTAACTGGGGGAGCATAACGTACGAGGCCGTGGTCAGAACGGATAAGTTCCCGTTTTTGTTTGAAATCTCAGCAATTTTCTTACAAGTTTTTGCACGCGTCCCTTGCTTAGATTCCATTTTCACCTCCCCAGATCGAGGAGTCAACGCTAAAAAACTACAAAACAATGTAAGATAGGCGGTGAGAACGTTGAATTTATGAAAAATCTACGGTCAAACAGTTCGAAGTATTCACGGCAAAGTTTACACAATTTTGCGTTTTTAACGTAGGTCTTACATAGTTTTGAGGTGTAGTTAGCGTAGATCTTACATTATTTTGCGTCGATTCAGTGTTGATCTTACAAGAGTTCAACTCGTATTCCTCTGCGTATGAGGATCGAACCACTGCCCTCCTTCATGCTTGGCGCCGCTTCTCCCATTGTGCTACAGTACCTTTGCTTTCTGAAGAACCGCAATCATTCTAAATTGTATATTAACATCAAGGTGCACAAAATTTTGTCTTTTTGAAGAGTAGATCTTACATGATTTAGTGTTGACATAATTTTGGTTGAATTTAGCTTAGCTTACAGAAAATTACGTTGAATTTGGAGTAGATCTTGCATAAAATCAATCCATAAAAAACCAATTCTACATAAAATTGCGTTTTTCAGCGTAGATCTTACATAATTTTGCGTTGAAATTAAGGTATATCTTAATTAAATTTGCGTAGAGTCAACGAATTAAGCGTTGATCTTTCATGATTTTTAAGTATATTTACCGTTGATTTTACATAATTTCGGTTGACTAAGAATGGGCTTGTGTGTGTGTGTGTGTGTTTGTGTCTGTTTGTGTGAGGTGGGCGGCTGGGGAGGGGTAAGTGGTGGGAGATAGGTACGGGGGTTGTGAATGGGTATTTGGGTACAAGGAGGAGATAAGGGATAGTGTTATGATACTGATTTTAGAGTCTCAAAGGTGATTTTTTGTCAAGTCCCTGTTAGGTGCCACTAATAAGTGCTTAATTTTTGTGAATAAATAAGATTAGAAACGAATAGTTGCTTAAAATCTACGCTTAGAAAACTCAAAGTAATGTAAGATCTACAATTAGAAGCGCCAATTTTTTTTGCAGCGTGATGTTACTGTCTAATTTCTAAATAGTTTTGTTCTTAAGAGAACCAAGGAACCCTGGCAGAGTGATGAAAGAGAAGACAAGCATTCAGGAGGTGAGTGGTTGGAGTCTCATATGCAGAAGTCAACGCCATCAATTTTTGGGATCTATTCTTTTTTTGCCCCCAGTGTCTTTTATGCCCCCAGTTACAACTTATTTGTTGTTATATAGCACGCTACTATGAAAAAGACAAGCGCATAAGACTGGGAGCGTAAATGATATCTTCCCAGTAAACTGGGAGGGCCAAAAAAGAATAGATAAAATTTTGTATGACCAACGCTAAATTCAACGAAAAATTATGTAAGATCTATGCTAAATTCAACGCCGAATTATGTAAGATAGACATTAGATAGCGTTGAGAAATCGGAAAATTCACCGCAATTTCCAAAATTTTGCGTTGAATGCGTTCAATATACGTTTCTAAAATTAACACACTCAACAATAGATTATGTGAGACAAATGCGGCGAATGTCTCTTATGACTTCGAAAATAATTGTTTTAAGATGAAATCAGTGATTTTTTTTAAAATTGCCAATATTTTGTCTTTTTTCTCTAAACTTCTGCCGTAGTCTCAGTAAAACAGGCAGAAATCCAATTCCTATGAGTTATAGTTTAATGTCTGTAATAGTTTTTTTAACTAATGGTTTCATGGTTTTGTTACTTTTATAGGTTTGAGAATAATTGCAGATTTTTTAGGTTCATTTTGTGTTCGTTTCGAATTACCACCTATTGACTTTTCCAATTGATGGAAAACATGCTCGAGAAATGCAAAGGCAATACGTTGAAAAAGGCATATTTGAAAATGTTATTTGATTTTGTTGAATTATTTTTGCTTGTGCAATGAGACTCAATACTCTATCAAAATTTAGTGGATTTTTCAAAAAAATTGCTTATGTTTGTCCATATTTTTGTGGTTGTACAACATACAAATGACATTAATATTTCTCAGTTGCTTCCCTGGGACGTAAAATTGATCCTATTTAAAGTTACACTTGTCTCTTTTTGCTCTCATTTTCGTCACCATATAAATCAATCTCACTAAAAAGAAGTCTCAAATATTTCTATTGTTAATTTTAATTGATTCGATATTGATTCAAACTTCAAAACTTGATTGAAATTTTTTTCTTTGTTATTTTTATGTTTTGAATGATGGCTTTGACTCTTAAATTTCATGGAAAGTATTCAAGATTTCTAATCTGTTCATTCTTTTGGGTTTCTCGATGTTGTCTTTTTTCCATGTCCATTAATAAGGAAAACCTGTTGATTTTCAGATGAGAAGAAAGTGATGATTTACAGTTCTTGCAGATAACATAAATTAAATATAGTGCCTTGACCACTTATGTCGTAAAATTGTTCTTGAACTTTTGGCTTCTACCTGTAATTGCTGCTTTATTGCAGTCTTGTGACTTATTCTCGTTTATAACAGGCTTAATTGGCTTCCTGAGGCGTTGCAATTTAATCAATCTCTTTTTCATGAAAACTCGTGTCTCTTATGATTTTTGATAAAATTTGTTTTCAAAACAAATTTGGAATTTTGATCTTCGCCATTTTTAAACGTTTTAAAGTCGATTTGTAACTTAATCTCTGCAAATACAGTCGAAAAATTGTTTCCAGGGAACCATGTGTTGTTTTTTATACCAGTTTCAAATTGAACCAACTGTTTCTCGGCTTTGTTACTACTCAAACTTCCAGCTTTTATAGAATGCTTGAGATTTTTAAATACTCCAATATTAGAAACAATTTTTGCTTTCTTTTGCAATCATAAAATAAATGGTAGGACCCAGTGGCTTTGAAATATTGCTCAATTGAACGTTCGTAATGCTTTTACTGACTTGTTTATTTATGGTTTCAACGGCTTCTTTGCAATTTTTGCTCAAAATTGAACTTTTTAGCTTGTGCCGGTATTTGTATTCTTTTAGTCGTATGAGGTACATTGGATAATTACACGTCTCAATTGCTTCTTATGGAGATATAAATGATTACTTTATTGATTTCAGTTAAAATCGAACGATAATAGTTACTTTGAAATTAGTTGTTTATAAAAAATAGAAACTTATATTTGAATTTCGCATCTTTTTGCTCTTTTTTGACGACCTGTTACCCAGTTGCATTGAAGAGAGAGGTGTCATTTCTTCTCCAATGAAGTATATGTTAATTTGTTTTGTTTAGGTTTCATCCGATGCATTTTTGATTTCGATATGATTGTTTCTCATGCTTCAGTGGAAAATGAGCTGAAAGCGCTCAATTTTGACATAACTTTAGCTTTGAAAACCATGCAATTAATGTATTAGCTGCTTGGTAGTCTCGGAAGTTGTCAGCAAAGTAAGTAGGAAATTCTTGAATGTCCTGGTTGAATTTTTGCAGAACTCTGCTCAATTTGTATTAAAACTGTGCTGTAAATGTTGACTCTACCTTGTTTCCAAGCCTGAACTTAATGTAAGCAGTGTGCTGAACGTTTGCACAAGTTATGTCGTAATTTATTGAAATTATTTTTAAGTTGATAGAATAAATTTTTCTCTGTCTGTTTTTTGTTTTGACTGATGAATTTGACTAAATAATTTCATTAACAATTTTCAAAAATTCTAGTCGGATCATTTTTTTGGGTTTCTCTTTGTTGTCTTTCCTCCGGAGTACTTTGATAAGGGAGACCCGTTGATGTTCAGATGAGAAGCAAGTGATGATTCACAGATTTCAACTTTTAGTTGTTTCCAAAAATAAGAACTGGTTTTTGAACTTCTCCGTTTTTTGCTCTTTTTGTTGACCTGTTACCAAGTAGCATTGAAGAGAGATGTCATATTTCCTCTAATGAAGTATAAGTTATTTTGTTTTGTTAAGTTTGACAGGTTCAACTGAAGAAAAGCAGATTTGAAACAAGCAATTGCAATGCGTTGAAAAAGTACGTATTTGAATATGCTATTCAATTTTGATTAATTATTTTGCTTTTGAGCTGAGGCGCAATATTCTACTAAAACTCAGTGGATTTTTAAAAAAATTGTTTGCCTCTGTTTATCTTTATTTCTTTTTGTTGTACAACATACATCTGATGATTATATGTCTAAATTGCTTCCCTAGGACGTATAACTGAACCTATCTAAAGAATTTAGTTTTTAGTTATTTGTTTTAATAACTTTCAAATATTTGTTTTCAAAACAAATTTGGAATTTTGATCTTCGCCATTTTTAAACGTTTTAGAGTCAATTTGTAACTTAGTCTCTGCAAATACAGGTCACAAATCGTTTCCAGTGGGCTATATTTTGTCTTTATACCGGTTTCAATTTGAACTAACCGTTTCTCGTCTTTGTTACTACTGTAACTACCAGATTTCATAGAATGCTTGAGATTTTTATATATTCGTACATTAGAAACAATTTTTGTTTTCTTTTGCAATCATAAAATTAATAGTAGGACCCAGTGGCTTTGAAATATTGCGCAATTGAAGGTTTGTAATGCTTTTAGTGACTTGTTTGTTTATGGTTTTAACGGCTTCATTGCAATTTTCGCTCAAATTTGAACTTTTTAGCTTGTGCCGGTATTTGTCTTTTTTTTAGTCGAATGAGGTACATTGGATAATTACACGTCTCAATTGCTTCGTATGGAGATATAAATGATTATTTTTGTGATTTCAGTTAAAATCTAACGATAATAGTTACTTTGAAATTAGTTGTTTTCAAAAATAGAAACTTATATTTGAATTTCGCAGGTTTTTGCTCTTTTTTGTCGACCTGTTACCCAGTCGCATTGAAGAGAGGTGTCATATCTTCTCTAATAAATTATATGTCAATTTTTTTGTTTAGGTTTCATCCGATGCGAGTTTGATTTCGATATGATTGTTTCTCATGCTTCAGTGGAAAATGAGCTGAAAGCGCTCAATTTTGACATAACTTTAGCTTTGGAAACCATGCAATTAATGTATTAGCTGCTTGATAGTTTCGGAAGTTGTCGGCAAAGAAAGTAGGAAATTCTTGAATGTTCTGGTTGAATTTTGGCAGAACTGTGCTCAATTTATATTAAAATTGTGCTGTAAATGTTGACTCTACCTTGTTCCCAAGCCTGAACTTAATGTAAGCAATGTGCTGAACGTTTGCACAAGTTATGTCGTAAGTTATTCAAATTATTTTTGTAGCAAAACTAACCAGATTTAAACATTCAACACATTTGTCGCCTTTTTAGATGATTTCCACCCATTCAGTACATGTTCTATATTACCAAATTATATCTGCTGAAACCTCGACCCGGGAAAATTACTAAATATGATCAAACTTTAAGGGGACAGACACCACGTGCAGCCTATACCAAAAGCTCAGAAAATACTTAATTATTTTGATCATCAACTGTTTAATAGATTGTGAACTAATTTTGATCATAAACTGTTTAATAGATTGTGAACTAAATTTTCAAATTTGTTGATTTGCTATCTAATTGCGTGTCAGTTGTTGAATTGGTAGTGAAAGCGTGTTGCTATTATTGGTTCATATATAGAACTGTTTCTCCCGCGCCTCTCGACTCTCCGAGTTTTGGCTTTCTTCCACTCAGATCAAGTTTTATATTATCATTTGTTGTGACTCACACAAAACTTCATTAATATTCCACTTGACTTTGTAGTTTTATAACCCAGTTTAGGGAGAAGGAGAAACAGATCTAGAAGGGGTGAGTTCTATTTTTTCAGTAGTCTATGCTCTCCATGTGTGGCAGGTGTTCTGTGGGACTTGACAGGTATCCTCTTGAGGAGTAGTTGTGATGTTGTGAGGAATCCTGCTCAGGATTCAGCACAGATCCCCTCACCAGTTTGAGAAGAGTCAAACACACTCTCAAATTCTCCTCCAGTTCTTTGTTCGTTTTCTGTAGCATCTCAGTTTGGTATCTAAAAATGGGCTATTATCAGACCCACTCGAACGCACACCCATGTGTTCCCAGACTGAAAAACAGGGTCTGGAGAGAGAGCAGTTCGAGCGCAAAATAATGTGGGTCAAGGTCTGATCAGAGATCGTTTAGGTCTGATCGGAGATCAATTTGGTCTGGAAAATCTGGTCAGAGTTCACTTTGGTCTAGAAGGTCTGATCATAGGTCACTTGGGTTTGAAAGATCTGATCACAGGTGGATTTGAGAGCACTTCAGTATTATCAGAGGCTATGTCGGTCGCACTTGACTCTGAGCAATTTTTTTTTACAATTTTCCCTAATGAGTAGCTGACTATGGCTCTGCCACGAGCCAAAATATCTCTTCTGACCAGAGAGTCATTTGCAGTGCCTTTACTCCGATCAAAACGATCAGGACAAAAGAGTTCAACCGCTCACAGCTGGTAGTTCCCTTTATAAAAAAATAGCCATATATATATATATATATATATATATATATATATATATATATATATATATATACAATTTATGTATAACCATGAGGTGAAAGAAGTTATATGCAAAATAGGAGAGTTTCAGTTTTAAAAAGTAACGTTGGGGGAAAAGAGTTCTTGATAAGACTGAGTGTACTATCTAACTGTACTGAGGACTCCCTCTGCCTCAGGTGCCCTCAGACATTTCAAGTAGCATGGTGGTCTTCTGTTGGCTGAACTTGGCGTATCCAAATGATAGTGGCTCCATTTTGGCTAGCCTCGTAGAGATTGTTTGAAATTCGTGTTAATGTAGGTAAGTATGATAATTAAAGCAGTAAAAAGAATAGAATTGGAAGTATTATAGAAATGAAAGCATTGGAAGTATTACATATTATTAATAGTATGACAAGATTGAGGAACATTTAGTTCAACAAGACATCAGATGGAAGGTCAATCCACCCGCAGCAACTCACTTTGGAGGAATGTGGGAGCGACTGGTCAGAATTTGCAAGAAAGCAATGTTTGCAGTTTTGGGGAATGGATCGAATACTGAAGATGTCCTCTGAACCACAATGTGTCATCTTGAGCAGACAATGAATGCGAGACTATTGACAGCAGTCAGTTCTGACGTATTCGATTCAGAAGCTATAACCCCAAACCACTTCTTTCTTGGTAACAAAAACATTTGTCTACCATATTTACCATGCACAGATGGGTTTGTCGACCATCGAAAACTCTTTTGACAAACACAAGCCTTCACGAATCTCATCTGGGACAGAATCCGAAAGGAGTATCTGACAACTTTGAACAATGGAAGCAAATGGAATGGAGAATCTGACAGGAATCTGCACCCAAGGTCACCTTTGTTTGGTTGGTCGAAGACAGTGACAAACGAAGTTATAATAAACGTGCTCGAGTCGCAGAATCCATCAAAAGTTCTGACGGAGCCAATTGATCACAAACAATTCCAAGGAAAGATGGAGTCTGAAGAAGGCCTGTTTTGAAGCTCGCTCCAGCAATGCCAAATAACAAAGATGTTATCACGAAGGAAAACCGGGCCGGTGATTTTGAGGCTAAGCTCTCACAACGTGCGTAGGAAAATCCATCAGCATAAAAACTGAGAGAGGGAAAAACTCTTTTGTATTAGTTGTCTATTAGCCATCGTAATAGTCCCAGTTTCAGTTATAGATACTAGTACAGACATAGTCAGGTGATGTGGAAAAAAAAGGTTAAATCACAAAAGGAAAACAACAGCACACAGCAAAAGCAGCCGCAGAAAACAACTTTCTCCCTATACATCTGCAATATATTGCAAAAAAAACTGACTTGAGCACTAAATAACGTGTCACCGTGTCTTGCGCTAAAAATATTCTTGAGCAATAAATTGTTACTGTGTCTTGTACTGAATGTCATTCTGGAGCAGAATATTTTTTGCTACGAACCCCTGCTTCTGGTCTTTCAAATTGTTTGTTCAAAAGGCAAAACCAACCAAGTTTAAGTTTAATTAATTTTGCATAAACAGGTTTTTTTTACATATATCTTTGTCTTAGATTAGTTTTTCTATCGGATTGAACTGGTATACATTTAGAGATCCCGTATTCTGTTATCTCTAGCAACCCAATCTGATTCAATATAGAAACAAAACTAAGATTAGCAAACTGTTACGAACTGAATTGTAATGAAACGGTAAGAACACACCGAATGTACAGTTAACAAAGCCAACTGCAAAAAAAAACAGAATATCCGTAAAGATTTCAAACTGCTGAAACGAACTGGGCCGTGTAAAAATTTCCTCGTCGTAATCGATTGGGAGAGCAGAGGTTACACCACTTTCAGATCGTTTAGAAAAAAAAACTGGAGAACAGAAATCTTATTTGAAGAGTTTCGAACCGAACCGAGGAGCGATGTTCTGATGTTCTCCTCACAGAACGCGCTAAGTCTCGTGTAAGATGTCACATAAATTCAGCTTTTCATACAAATATATTAACCTTCCGTTTGATGCAATTAAAGCTGAGACTTATATGCTTGGCCTTGTTTCCAAATAATGCTGCTTCAATATTGAAATCAGACTGAGGAAAAAAAGATTAAGATTAGCATCGAGAGAGTGAGAGAAATACTAAAAACAAGCATTGTTTCTGGTTTGAAAAAAGATTCAGACAAAAGTACCGAAATTGAGAAATTGTCAAATAAAAATGCTACCCTGACTTCCCTGACTTGAACCATAAAACCAATGAAACCGAACCGCACGTGGCGTGGAAGATTTATTTTAATCGTCAAATGGGATTGTTTTTTTTTCTTTTTTTTTTAAATCAGTGGAAAATCGAAATTGAAGAAAGTTGAGACTGCCTGGTCACTTGCAAATGCTTTCTTTAAATCAGTGGAGTATCTAGAATGAAGGAAGTTGAGACTGCCTTGTCACGTGTACAAATTGTGATATTTGTATTCATAAGCAAAATATAAGAGAACTTCACTGAGCAAGGATTCGAACAGCAGGCCACTAGGTTTTTCATTTCGTGTTCGCATTTTTAACCAATGCATAACGGGCATGCGAAATTTTTATTTTAAAAATTTCTCTAAATCTTTTATTTCACTAAACCATTTTTGATATTGAAATGACTTAATTGAGTTTTTGCTGGAGACATCGATTTTTACGAAATGCATAAATTTTAGCGATACCTAAAGTTTCGCGCGTGTTTAATTGTAGTCTATGATCAGAAGTCACTTCGGTTTGGAAGGTTTGATCATAGGTCAGTTCGCTCTGAAAGGTCTGATCTTAGTCTATTTATAGTCTGGACAAAGGTCTGAGTTTGAGTCTGATCATAAGCGCACTTTAGTCTGGACGATAGTCTGGGTAGTTTCTGATCGGTAGTGTCTGATCGGAAGTCATCTTGGTCTGGAAAGTCTGATCAGAGGTCATTTTGTCTGAAAAGTCTCATCAGAGGTCACTTTGGTCTGGAATTTCTGATCAGAGGTCATTTCAGTCTGGACAGTCTGATGATAGCTCAGTTTGAACTGGAACTCAACCTGGGTAGGCATGAATGATAATCGCACGATGTCATAAGTTTGAATCGGCAAATTTACTTGTATGACACCGTCAACATGCAGACCAATATCACCAGAGCAATCTGAAGCGCCGATAATAGCGGTATTGAGAATATTCCAAAACAGGAAACTATTTCCGAAGGAAATGAAATTTGAAATGGTGACCAGGTCTTGACAAGATTTGTTATTCAGAAAAGAACTCCATGATATACAAGATCTTTGCATATTTCAACAAATTATATGCTTTAAAATAAAGGTGTATTTTTACACGCTTCATCCAAGATGTTCAAGATTTATAATGAACATGACCAATTCAGAATAGGGCATCTGAACTTTTGTCAAGTACACCAAGATCTTGCATGTCTGGCAAAATATATCTTCCCAAAAATATATTTTCCCACTTTGAAGTGCAGAACCACACGACCTCGAATACCATTTCCAAATTTTGCTGTCTGTTCAGATCCTGTGCCTTGGGCTCCAGATGAGACCTTGGAGCCCCCAAAAATTAGTGCTATCTTTATGCTAACGTAAGACTGTCGTTAATTAGAGTATGCCTATTTTTTCACTGAGTTGAGACACATCAGCTATTTATTCATAAAAAATTGTATATAATTTACCTAAAGTACTCCAAATCACCGCTCAGAGCCCGATTGTTCTCTTCCAAACCCCACTTATGCTGCTGCAAATCTCCCATTTTGTTCAGCTGCTTGTCCAATTCGTCCTTGAAATCACTCATCTGGTCTGCATTTAACTTCGAATCCTTTTCCGACTGGCTTCGCGCAATCTGTGCATCTCTTAACTCGTTTTTCAATTCGTCAACATATTGTTCGTAATCGTTTAATTTGTTGTTCAACGCTCTATTCTTCTCGTTCAAGTCACGATTTTGAGCATCAATTCGTTCATAACCTTTTTCCGTTTCGTTTTCCTGATGCTGTAACGCTTTCTTCAAATCTAAAACATCTCGATCACGTTCGAACTTGACCTTTTCTATTTCTTCGCGAAGTTTTTCCACTACGTCGTCGCGTTCGGCTTTCGTATTGCGTAATTCATCTCGTGCGTCGTTTAAATCAGTTCTGATTTTGCCAATTATCTCTGCGCTATCAGATTTCGCATTTTCGATATCATCTCGAAGCCGTTCGGTTTCTAGTTCTCTTTCCTTTTTTATCAGTTTGTTATCTTCTTTCTGTTGTTCAAGGTCATTTAGAACTGATTCTAATTTCATATTGTTTTCTGACTTCACTGCGTCCATTTCCGAGACCAATTTTTCGCGTTCGTTTTGAAGCCGTTCGTGCAAAGCTGTTCTGTCACTTCGGAGCTTGTCTAACTCTTTTCGTTGTTCGTCAATTTCTTGTCTGCCACTTTGAACTTCATTTGATAACATTTCAACCTCTTTTGACCGATCTTCGAGTTGTCGTTTTGATTCGTCTTTCAGTTCGTCAAGTTCGGCTTTGAGTCGTTCTTTTTCGTCTTTCAACTCGGATTTTGTCATATCGAGTTCCGCTTTTCGTAGCTTAAGTTCCTCGTTTGCTTCTGTTATATTTTTCTCGTTTCGGTCGCGTTCGTTGTTCATTTCGTTTTTCAAAACGCCTAATTCGTCACGTAATTCCTCGATTATTCTAGTTTTCTCGTCCGAAAGATCAGAAAAGGCTTTTCGTTCACCGTTGATTTCATCAGTTAGTTCACGTACCATTAAACTGTGATCTTTTTGCTGTCTGCTGACTTCGTCTTTAAGTAAAGAATTTCCTTTTTCTAAATTTTCAATTCTCGATTTAGCAAGAGCTCTTTCAGTTTCCAACTCGTTGTTCAAATGAGTAATTTGTTTATTTTTGTTGTCGGAATCGGCTAAAGCGTGTTCCCGATTGTTCTCGAGTTCACTTTGCAAAGCGTCAACTTGGTTTTGAAGAGAATCTCTTTGAGATTCGTAAGTCTTTTTAATAAGATCGCGCTCCTCCTTATTGTTCTTTTTAAGGTCTGCGATCTCTTTACGAGATGTATCCTCGGATTTTTCCAAAGTTTGACGAAGATTTTTAGCTTCATTTTTGCAATTTTGCATTTCCTGTTGCAAACTTTTAACTTTGTTATCCGCCTCCTGTTTTGTGTTTTGCAATTCGTCTTTCAGCAATCGCTCTTCTTTAATTTTTGCATCTTCGAGTCGATGACATTCTTCTCGAAGTTTTCCAATTTCGTCAACAAAGTTACTCTTCATTTGGGAGCTTTCTTCCTTGACATTTTGCAGCTCATCGCGGGCTTCTTTCAAACGGTTCCCTAAATTTTCTGCGTTTTTCCTATCTTCTTCTTTAGCAGCTCGAATTTCCTCTAAAAACTGCCGTCGCTCGTTGATAAGTTGATCTTTCGCGCGGTCAACTTCATTGCGTAACGCGAATGTGTCGTCATCATAATGCTTACGTAAGTCTTTGTTCTCGTTACGTAATGACTCTAAATTAT
The DNA here is from genome assembly GCF_964194025.1 of Convolutriloba macropyga. Taxonomy (NCBI): domain Eukaryota; kingdom Metazoa; phylum Xenacoelomorpha; order Acoela; family Convolutidae; genus Convolutriloba; species Convolutriloba macropyga. The sequence continues at coordinate 43,551,034 of NC_134475.1, forward strand.
CGGCAAGAGAGCCATTTTCTTTCTGGAGTCGATCAACAACTTCCCTGCTTTCATTAATGTTATCTTCACATTGTTTTTGAAGCAGTTCGATTGATTTGGCTTTTTCCGCCCGTGTGTTCTCCAGTTCCTGGTAGAGGTCTTCCAGTTCGGTTTGTTTCTGATCCAGCTCATTTTCTTTCTCCTCTTTAACTTGACGTAGATCTTCTTTTAGTCGCAAACGCTCTTCCTGAAATGTCCAATGATAGAGATGAAACGTTACAGACTGCATAAAATGGACTGGGTCTAACAACGGATGCCTGATCCAACTGACTTAAATATTTTTTTTGTCAAACCGGAAGAATTAATGAGCTGCCCCGTAAAAAGTAATTGAAAAAGGGCCATGAAGGAGCTGTCCCGTTTAAAAATGAATGACAATGAAAATGAATCGCAAAACAATGCAAAAATTGATCAAAATATGATCAGATTTTTACCGAAAAAATAGAACTATCAAATACACAACCCGGATTCTGCATCTATAATTCTTTAGAAAACATGAAACGTTTCTCCGAGGAAACAGGATCATTATCCTCGCTCATTATCATCCGAGCTATGTATTATCCTCCTCGCAAAGGTTTTTGACGACATTGAAGCAGAAGTTTTACGGATTTGATAATTAATAACAGATTATTCGAAACTTGAACTGAGAACAGATTTCAGCAAACTTTTGGAGATTAATCTACTAGCAGTTTCAAACAACAACACGGCTATATTGGCCCCTAGTTACAGTAATTTCTAGCAAAAAATGGAAAATAAGAAGAGAACTAGAGAGAGAGAGAGAGAGAGAGAGAAAAACAAAAACGAAAAAGAAGAGAAAACATTATCAAAACGATTATAATTTTTTTGTCCGGCAATTGACAGTATGTGGCGTCTGTTGTGTACCCAATAAAATTTTTTCCATTATTGGACAAAATGGTCCTAACGCCGCAGCAGTATACTCAAATCATCACCGGCAAATTTGCCCGATCTGTGTATCTCTTGTTCGTTTTTCCTATATTAATACATTAAAAATGCAGCAATATTGCCCAAAATAGATACTTTAGCAAAAAAAAGCAAAACTGAAAGGAACTGCACAACCAATGTTCACAAAAGTGGCCAAATTTTAACCGCGAATTTAAGTCACAAGCGGTGTGTCCTTATTTTTCGTGCGCTATGTAACGCAACTCTGTTTGATTTAAGTATCTGTTTTTAGCACGCAACGTTTTTTCATCTCGCACTGAATATATCTAATTTTCGCAATGAATAAATCAACAATCCACATTTAAGCCTAATTTACGCGGTTTGGAGCATTTAAAAGTGTTGCAAAGCGTTACTAACTTATAACAATTAAGTGATTAAAAGTGGTTTATGGGTTAATAATATACAATATAGTACTATCTTCATGATTCTTCAGGCTTTCATTTGTATTCGAGCATCATCGTTTTGAGATAAATTTATGAAAATTTTTGACAAAAAAATTAATTGCTGAAAATCTCTCAGTTTCAATTGAGGTTAATGGAAAATGAAATTAACATCAACTGATATTCTGGTATTATAGTTTTGAGATAATGTTATGAAATTTGATAATTAAACTACTTCTGCAATATCCATCAGTGATAATATAGTGTACAGGAGAAACAGAAACGAATTACCATCAACGGAGATTTTTGATCATCGCCTCACTGCCTCACTATTTCCGTAAATTTCTCCGTCATTAAAACGAAATTTTGTCTTGTAACAAGTTCTTAACTTCTCTTGTTCGTTCGTAACAAGATAAGATTGGGCAGAGGGAAGTTTCTTTAAAAATCTTCATGTGAATCGATTACTATTTTTTACTAGCTAAATTTGATTTAATAAGAGATTCCCAATTACATTCAGCAAATGAAATGGCTAAATTGCGTTTAATCAACATTTTTTTGCCTATTTACATGCTTAATGGTGTCTGTATTTTTTTTGAAATATTGAAAACTTCACTCATTCTTCTCTCTCCCTCTATAAACAATTTTCAAAAAAAATATTTTCAGAAGCAGGAATTTGCAGATGCTTACAGATATTTAAAACAACGACCACAGTTCAAAACCATTATGTTTTTCGTATCACTAAATCTACTTTTAAATCAATTCGAAGCCTTAAGTACTTTTTGAAAGCTCGACTAAAACAGCTTGAAATCACCCTTGCATGCTCGATTAATAAGTCTTTAAAATCAAATCACGTTTGCATGATCAAAGGCGAGCGCTTAATTAGACTCAATTGCGAATTAGATTTAAATTTAAATTACATAGATACCTAAAATGATTAAAAACATGCTAAAAGACTTGTCAGCTATTTTACAGTTTTAAGATACCTCAATTTTGCGAAAAAAAAGCGTAACCACTTTTGCAAAACATAAGATGCAAAGCTTGTCTCCTAATTTGGTTCATTATATGTATCTATTTTTCGAGCAATTTTGACTAAGGGAGAAGTTTTAGGGCATACTTTGGCGGCGCTATGGTAGTAATTCTACGCTAACGAGAGCAAAAATTTAAAAATCAGGTTTTTCAGTAAATATACTCAGCTGCAAATTGATATTGAAATACATATATTAAACGAAATAAAATTTCCTTCTTGAAACTAGAGAGAACATAAAATTAGCTTCCGAACAATAAAAAATACTTTCGCTCCAAAGTAATGAACATCTAATTTGTCCTATGTTACGTTACGAGCAAGAAAAAACCAATGTTTTTAGTCGTTTTGAAGGCTGTTTTTGATAAAAAGTAATTCTGAAAAATTACAACGAATCCAATTTTGCATCAACAGGAAAAAATGAATATGGATGATTTTTTTAGAGATAAAATATAGAAATAAAATCTTGAGAACGGTAATACAAAAGGAGTTAAGTGAAAAGTTTTTGAGTTACATTTTCATTAAATTCGGAAATTTTTCAATCCGTAGAAAAATTTAATAGTTGTTTTTCATGTTTTTTCGGAAATCAAAATCTTCTGATGTTTTCAAATTAAATTGATCTTCTGTCGAACTGGGACATTATGAAGCAAAATAGTTGTTTGGGATGAGTAAGCATTTAAAAACAAGTCGAGCAAAAACTTTCAGCTCTGTCTTTTAAACAGGGTGCCTCATTTCCTCACCCGAGTGGACTGGGAAATGTTATCTTGCAATATCTTGTTAGATTCTGGCAGAATCTTACAAGAGGATTCATCATCTTACAAGAATTTCTGAAAGAACCTCAAAAGATAAGCATTCGTCTAACAAGATGCTTATAAGATTAACACTCGTCTTATATGATTCTTACAAGATTAATTGTCGTCTTCCAAGAGTTATGCAAGGCAGCCATTCAAAATTTTGAAATAAACTGAGCATAAAAGAATTTGTAGTTGCTGCGCTTGACAAAAAAGGTAATATTTTTTTCCATAAAGTAAACCTTGAAAGTCAAAAAACATTTTTTGTGAGCAATATATTAATACCCATTATTAATTGAAAGATACAAAAATGAGTTTTTTCTATTTCTCCAGATTAAACGAAATGAGAAAAAAGCCATGCTGTTAAAGAAGAAATGATTCTGAAATTTGTTATTCATAGGAGCATAAAATCTTTAAAAAATAATAGTTCAATACATGTTTTTCAGTTCTTGTCATTAAGTCAAATTAAAACATAACATTTTTGTAAGAATTTTAGTAAAATTTGTTATCAATAACTTTCAATCAAAATAATGCATTAAAATATTACCCAATTATAGGCAAAGTTCCAATGCATTATATGAACAAAATTGCGCACAAAAGAATCAATAAGCATGCAGCTCAACCGGGACGTACATGTAAGAATCTTACAAGATAGCCATTCATCTTGTATGATCTTATAAGATAACCTTTTTTTCTGTAAGATGATTATGAGAACTTATAAGATAACCATCTTTTATAAGAATCTTGCAAGATCTTACAAGATAACCTTTCTCTCTCGCATTGGGTATACAATGAAATCTGATATATGGGAAAACAATTTTTTCATATTTTTAATTTTCAATACTTAATGTTGTTTTATGAAAATTATAGGGCAAAAGTAAAAATATTTGAAAATTTGAAAGGTTAATATATCCTCGATAATTTAAATATCTGAAAATGACTCTTAATTGGTCGACAGCTTTTTTTGTAAGTTTAGCGCAATCTTACTTTTGTATCTCTCCTCGGAAAACTTCGATCACCCAAAATTAACTAAACAAACAAATTGGTTTACCATAATGTTCATAACCCTTTCATTGTGGATTTGAGCAAATGTTTTTTTTAAATTATATTTGCTGAAACTCTGTTGATCGGGATGCTTTCTTGCAAATATTAAATTTTTATAACTATTGCAAGCCATATTACTCTGAAAAACTCACCAGCATTTAAAGATAGCGGCTATATATTCGTTAGTTTTTGCAAGAACATCAAGGTTTTCCCTACTCAAATTTTTACTGGTTTTAAAACAAAATTACAGCTTATATTGAAATTAGCAGCTCGTACTAATTTCATCACAACGTATACATACTATGCACCCAAACTATAGCAGCAGCAACATGGTTTACCGCACATAAACAATTTTTCTCTTTTGAAATGCAAACACAAAATACTTTCTCAATAACCAATCCATTAAATCAGAGTAATGTCAAATTAAAAGGCATACATTTTATAACATATAAAAATTTTAACTACACTTTTCATGTAAATTCGAGTTTATGACATAAATGTACTACCTAATTGTTCCGACCCACATGTGTGTGGAGGAACTATATACTCAAATGGGTTTTTTTTGTTCAGACAATTTTGGCCGATCGATATATTCATCGTAGAGAGTTGAGACTGGTATAATTAGAAAGCTCGTCTAGAGTAAAATATGGAATTAAAAAGACTTTTTTACGTATTTTACGGGGAATTATCGAGGTTTAAACTTTTGAAAAAAAGTAGAGTGAATTCCGTTGTTTTTATTCACGTTTTCCGCAATTTTTGACCAAATTTTCGTTAATTTTGCTAAAACTAAGTTTTGCAAAAAAATGTTATTGGTTTTACGGTAAGGATAGCGAAGCCTCGCCAACTCGTTTTCATCTTTTAGTTATTATTTTTGCTAAATTGTTCGAATTTGATACTTTTTTACTCAAGAAAGGCTCCAAATAAGCTTTTGTTTCGTACTTCGATTAAATTTGCAGAAAGTAGAGACCTAGCATCTGCTGTTACAATGTTTGCAAACTTTTACAAAGACACCTGTACATGTACATTCGCTTCCTGTAGGAGCTTTCTGGATAAAAATTTTTGCCGGTTTATGAAAAAAAAACTAAAAATTATACAAAGTGCATGTTTTAATTGTGGTTAATTGAAATACTTCATTTAATTATTAATCTGTTTTACAAAAATACGGAGTAATCACTTGTTTTTGCTAAAGGCTCAGAAAAATTAGGGTTAAGGGTCAACTCATCATGGATTCTTACAATCAAAAAATATTCGGATTATATTAGGGCGCGGACCATTTCAAAAAATTTTTCGCAGTTTTGTTGATTTATGTTGATTACTGACATGAATTATATCAAATCGCCGCTTAATCAAAAACTTATTAATCCCAATCAAGAATTTAATCAATCCTAATTACAAAAAAATCAGGCCATATGAAATTACAGTTTGTCTTCAGAGAAAAGCTCTAAGTTATTATGACTTTGAAAATGTATTTTCTTAAACTTTAAATGATTTCCTTTTGTTCTGGAGTCATTTGTAAACTTTTGCAGCCACAGCACTATGTTTTATTAATTACAGATTGAAATGAATTTTTAAACAGCTGCAGCTGAGCCTACACATTGCCTTCATTTATTATCTAATGCCTCTTATGACTTTGAAAGTATTTGTTTTAAGAGCATGTTAGTGAAGTTTTGAAATTTGTAATATTTCAATCTTGTTTCTGTCCACATGTAGCTTAGTCTCAATTTTTACATGGCAAAACGTTTTCCGATTGGAGAAAAAAATACTGCTTACATTGATTTTTTTCAAGTAATGTTTTTTGATATTCTTACTAAGAAATTTGATGAAAGTTTTGTGAATTTTTGCATGTTTTCCTGTATTTGAGGTAGTTATTTATTCCCTTTTCAACTAATCATATTTTTATTGCTCCTATTGGCATTGAATTAATGCGCAAAATGCATTTTGAATCACTTTGGTGAATAGCTGAAAGTTTCAACGAATGCGAAGCCGTTCTCTCAAAACTTCCTGGATTTGTGTCTTCGCCTGTAATTGTGGTTCTTTTCGTTTTCATACGACATATTCTTGTCAGTCGAGAGCCTTAAAAGCTTTTACAGACGACTAAAAGAATCTATTTACCGATTTTGGATTAGAGTGAAAACTTCAATGACTTTCAGTTATTTTCTTAAGAAAATAATTTCTTATTGCCCAATATTTTCCTGCATCTGGGATTGTTATTTGTTCTATTTTCAATTTACCACACTAAAAACAGTTCCAACTGGCATTGGCGGAATGCGCAAAAAGAATTATTTCTATGAATTCGGTAATTAGCCTACATTTTTAACGGCTGCAAGCTCCAAAAAAATTTATACGAGTTTCTTTTCGTTTTTTCCTCTAAATGTCGTTCTTTCTGTTGTTGTTTGGATTTTTTATGACAATCAAAGAATTTGAATGCCTCCAAGATTTTTCAACTGAATCTGTTTTTTGATATCAGTTTATAGTTAATGGTTTTAAAGACATTCAGTTATTTTCTTTTAATAAAACATTCTTGTAATTCCCAATTTTTGTTATCTCCGTCGTCAAAAATCAACTATGTCTTATTATTGAAAGAACTCATCATTTTTTATTGCTCTAAACAATATTTTTGCTGCTGATTATGTTTCGGCATATGTCTATAGAGCTTTGAAATGTGTTCTCATAAGAATTTTGTGAGTTTCTGATAATGGTCAGTATTTGTGGTTCATTTTGTTGTCTTTTTCACAAAGACGCGTTACCTAGAAGAAACAGTTCAAATCAAAAGGGACTGAAGCAAATCATTGAATCACTTTCTTCAGTTTTAGTTATTTAATGGTTTTTTAATGTATTACAGATATAATGGCTTCAACACTGTGGCTTCAGTAAATTCTTTGTTAATTTTTTTGTTTATCCGTATTTGCTGTTTTTGTCGTCATTTGATTTGGCTTCAATAATAACAAGCACAACAAGATTACCGAGCAGTTGAAAATTAATTTCTTTTGTTTAAAGTTCAAAGCTTTTCGCTTATTGAAACTTTTGAAAATTTTTCTTAAAAATTCAGTTGGTTTATTAGCTTTGTCGCTTTATAATAGTTCTTTCAATTTTGTAGCTGGGTCTGTAACGATAGGTCGCATCCTCTTTCCAGTAAACCATGATACAACCTGTATTTTAATTTTATTTTAAACCAATGGTTTGTGGGGTTTGGTACTACGCATTTTTATTTTAAAAAATGTGTGCTTTTTGGACGTTCGCTCATTCTAAGTTTTATGTTTCCTTTCCACATTATTTTACTAATTGTTTGGCCCATTTGGCGCTGTTAGTTTTGCAGTCGTCCAACATATTACGGAAAACAACAAGTCTCAATTGCTTCATGTATAAATTAGCCTTCCTAATGAGCTGAGGTGATAAAGTGGTTTCGTTTCAATCAATTTGAAATTGGTTGTTTTCAAAAAGAAAACTGTATTTTTGAATTTTGTCCTTTTTGCTCTTCATTGTCGACCTGTCTCCGAGTCGCAATATTGAGAGGTCTTATATCCTATCCAATGGACAACTAATGAAGTACATGTTGATTTGTTTAGATCGGGTTTTATCGGATTCGTTCTTCATTTTGTTATTTTCTCTTTTTTTTTAATTATATTCATCAAGTTTTGATCTCAATTAATGTTTGCTAGTGTTTGTTTTTGGGTGTATCTTGTCCAGTAATCTCATTGATGGCACTTCTCATTGGCTCTCTAATGCAGCTTTAATTGTTTGCTGAAAGTTATGAGAGTTTTTGAACCTTTTCTTTCTCTTTCTCATTTGGTAGACTAATAAATCAAAACGTGGATGGGCGGGGTCGGAACATCTTGTGCAAACGCAATTAACGAGCGTCCTTGTTTTCACTACATTATGAAATTAAAAATTATACAGCAGTCGTATTTTCCGTAAATTCTTTGAAAGAAAATCGAGATTGAAGAACTGAAACCCTCTGAAACAAATGATTTTAATGATTTTTGGCGGAAGCGGAGCTCAGGAATTTTTCTGGTATTCTCAGACCACTATGCATGATACGCAAAGGGTTTCTCCAGACTCACAAAAATTAGACCTAAATTTATAATGAATATATATCAGGGAAATTTTTCGACGAATTTTAATAACTTAACCAGAAATTATAGTCACACCAGTAAAATCACTAGTTTTCAGTGCAAAATTTTCAGTACAAGTAACAGTAAAAATCACCAAAACTTCGAAAGGAAAATAATTGCCCAAGTTGTCCTTGTCAAAAAATTTCTTACAAGACCCTTATGAATCTTTTTTGACCCATATATTTCTTAACATGAAAAAAATATGGAAATTGAGCTTCTTGTTGGACTTGATTCTCTCAAAAAATTTTTTTTTGAAATTTTTCTTTTACTGTTTTGTTTTTTCTTGAAAAAATGCGAACTGTTTAATGTGGAGTACACGCTGAAAAAACCTTAATTCATAGGATTTCATACGAAGCAAGCTTTCTCTGAAACTTATACAGTCACTGTGCCAATCCTTCATTCATCCTCCATATATGGCAGATATGGCATGAAAAAGACAAACATAAAACAAATTCAATACGTACTACCATCTGAAATGAAACTTGATTCTAAACAGAGAGATTGAACGTGCAGTATAGCAGTAACAACGCAGATATAGAGGTGATATTGATGATTGACATTCGATAGTGACAAAAAGTGACAATCAGAGGAAGACATAAAACCTTTCAATTTACTTGCCTGCATTGTTGCACCGTCCTGTAATTCAAATCAAATAAACATTGTATTGTGATCATCAATTATCAGAGTATAATAACTCGTTCATGATCAGCCAGCACCTCCTTAATTGTCAACCGATTGTCAGATTTCTATTAGGGTCGACATTGGCCGTATAATTTTCAACTCATTGTCACCTCCCAAGGAAAAAAGAGTTACAAAATATATGACATATATTGATTTATCATACAATAAATACGGCTGCGTCCTGTTTTCAAATTCAGTGAAAACTGCACTAATGGCTTGACTTAGAGTACATTTATCATAGAGCTCAAAAGAATCTGACAATGTTTTTTTTTGCCTTACATAAATTTAATCTTTCTATCCTTGATATTTTATTTCTATTTCGTTACAATCAAGAATCTCTTTGAAATGAGCAATCGATATTTTATGCCCGAATATTTGTCATTTCAATGCAATTAAGGGACAAAGTGTTTACTGCCTAATGAAATGAAGAAGGTGAAGAAGGAGGCGAAGATGCAAAATAAAAAAAAAACAATTTATTCGTACCTCAACATCGTGTCGCAGCTGCTCATGGCGCCTATTGAGGTCATTAAGGTCTCCAAGTGCCGACCTCAATTCCGATTGCAAATCACCTTTCTCGTCCTCTAGTTTTCTAGTTTCTTTTATCAAATCCTCGTTTTCCGACTTCAATTCCTTTTCCCTATCTGTCAATTCTTGTCGCAATTTCTCCGATTCAAATTTCTGAGCTTTTATCTCTTCGTGTAAATCAGTTTGAACTTTGTCATTATAATCTTTCAGATTTAAAATTTCGTCTTTTAGTTCTTTAATTTCTTGGTTTTTATCATCTTCAAGTGATTTTGCACTTTGCTGTTGGTCTTTTAATTCGGCCTTTAGCGCGGCAACTTCGCCATTATGTTCGGATTTCAGATTTTTGATTTCACTCTGAAGGGTTTTAATGTCGTTATCTCGATCTTGTTTCACTCGTTTTAGTGTCTCATCCCGTTCTGCTGTTTCAGCAAGCGATGCTTGAAGCTGTTTTTCATAAGTTTGACTCAAACTTTCCAATTCCTTCAAATGAAGTTCATTTGAACTCAACATATCATCGCTGTTTTGTTTCAGTAACGAATCTTTGTAAGCAATTTGTTCATGAAAGTCTTGTTTCATTTTATCTTTCTCCTTTTCAAATTTGTGTTTCATACTTTCCATTTCATTTTTGTTTCTGATATTCAAATCATCCGCCTCGTTTTTCAAGTCGCTAATTTTGCTTTCAAGTTCGGCTTTGTCAGTTTCCGATTCATTTTTCAGTTTGTTCAAATCTGCAGTTAATTTCGACAATTCGGCGTCCCGATTTTTCTTCAGGTCTTCGATTTCTTGATTCAGTTTTGATTTTTGATCATCGCGCTCTGCTTTTAAAGCTTTAATTTCGTCCTGAAGAGCTAAATTTTCAGATTTATTGCGCTCATTCTCCGCTTTGGATGTTTTCTTAAGATTTGCGATTTCTGCTTTCAATCTTTCGATTTCTTTCATAAGTTCTGTGATAAAGTTTTGCTTTTGTTCAATTTCGGCGCCAAGATCTTTCTTTAGTTTTTCAATTTCTGATTGTTGCTTGTCCAATAATTCTTGGATTTCTTTGTTCTTCTGGTTCTCAGAATGGATTAAATCTTTCTTCAGTTTCTCAATAGTTTTATCACGCGCTTCTTTTGCCATAACTGCTTCGTTCATCATTTTTTCTAAGTTTTCACGCAGTTCTTTCATCTCTTCATCTTTTGCTACAAATTGTTTTTGAAGTTCTTCATTTAAGCGATCAATTTCTCGCCTTTTCTCTTCTTCCATTTTTCCCACTTTTTGTTTGTATTCGTCGTTTGATTTTTGCAGCTTTTCTCGAAGATCGTTTATTTCGTCGTTTAGTTCGGTCTCGACTTTAGACTTTTCGGCTCTTGATTTGCTCAAAGTTGCTTCCGCCTCCGCTTGCTCTTTCTCCAGTTTTGATTGGATATCTTTAATCTCTGCGTCCTTATTGGCTGTTATTCGTCGAATCTCATTGGTCAATCTCTCAGCGTTAGTCGACGAATCAGATCTCAACTCAGCATTCTCGTTTTTAAGACTGGAAATTTCCCCTTTCAAATTTTCCAAATCGTTTTCTGATTTTTCCTTTTGGCGTTCTAAGTTTTTTTGTTGATCATCGATGGTTTTTTGTAAATTAGTTTTCAAGCTTTGAAGTTCTTTTTGGTGGTCCTTAACCAGTGCTTTGTTGTCTTTATCAAGTTGTCGATAGTCTGTGTTTAGCTGGTCAACTTTTGATTTCATTTCAGCTTGAATTGCTTTTAGTTCATCACTGTGGGCAGTTTTGTTGTTCTTGTTGTCTTCTTTTAAAGATTCAATTTGCTTTATCAGTTCATCTTTTTCATGACCGTTCAATTTTTTCAGCTCTTCTATTTTTTCGCGGCTTGATGCATCATTTTGTGCAATCTGTTCGTGTAATAATTTAACTTCATTTTGATGACCGTTTTCTAAAGCGTCGATTTTTGATTTCAACTCACCAATTTGATTCTGTTTTTCATCTAAACACTGATCGTATTCTGTGTTGATTTTATCACAAGCAGCTTTTAACGATTCAATTTCGTAATCTTTAGTTTTTTTGAGTCTTTCAAGTTGGCCGTCAAAGTCTTCTTTTAAATTTTCATTGTCTTGTTTCATTTTGCTGACATCTTTTGATCTTTGATCTTTAGTATTTTGCAGCTCATTTTTTAAACGGTCAAACTCTTCGGAATAATTTTTCTTAAACTTTTCGTTTTCATCTTGAAGTTTTGCGGTATTCAGTTCGTTTCTACGTTCGTTTTCAATCATTTCGGCTTTCACTCTATCATAATCGTCTTTCCAGTTTCTGATTTTTGAATCATAATCCGAGCTCAGTTTATCTAATTCCGCTTTTTGTTTATTTAAAGCTTCGTTCAAGTCTGCTTTTATTGAATCTCTCTCACGTTTGACTTTTTGTAGTTCATCGTTTAAGTTTGATTGAGTTCGGTTTTGGTCAGCTTTCACTTTTTCTGTTTCCCGTTTCAACCTGTCGATTTCCGCTTTGTTTTCGCTTTCAAGGTCATCATTTTTATTGTTGAGGGCAGTTATTTTGTCTTCAAGAACCTTTTGTGCTTCCTTAGCTTTGATCGCTTCGTTGTCAATTTGTCGCTGAAGTGACGCGACAAGGTCGTCTTTATCGGCATTGTCTCTCTCTTTGTCATGCACTAGATCTTTGACCTCTCGCTGAAGTTGATCAATTTGATCTTTTAGATTCTGTTGCTGATTTTGCATGTCTTTTCGAGTTTGGTCGTTTTCGGCTTCCAAGTCTCGGATCTTTCGCGTTTTCTGGTCTGAGTCCTGTGCAAACGGAATATAACGGAGTTATAAAAATCTCATTATTTCATATCTCAATGAACAAAAGTACCCGGATTAATTGCCTTATGCCTACCTGTTTAACACAATCATTCTTGCAGTTAAATATGTGAAGATTAACTGCAAGATATCTTACAAACACTCCACTTTTCTTGGAATAATATTTGCACAGAAATTCAGAAAATGTATGCTATATATATAATTGAAAAGTAGAAGAAAATTTCGATGGCTACCAGGAAATCAAAAAATTTTCACGTCCAAATTTGAGTCTGTCAGATTATTAGGTTAGAAAACTTGCATTGAAAATAAATAATGAGCCTATCCTTGCGCTATGTCAAAAAGCAAGCAAAGCTATGTTGACAAATACCATTTTGTGAAAAATATGATAAATTGTTTTGATGGTCAACCTTATAACTGACGCCCTTGTAAGATATCATTTTTTCTTCATCCAGCTCGACGGAACACACAAGTGTAAACTGATACGATACTATTACAATATGTGTTTGCATGATAGTAATAGTCACTAAAAATAAAACTTTCAAAAATAACAATCAGGTTTAAAACTTCTCAAAGTTCTAATCAAAGTTCACATTCTACTTGAAACTTGAGCGTTTAGATGAACAACATTATAATAGCCATCGTCACTTATTCCTCTGGTTAATTCACAGAAAACCACTGGAACGTGTAGTTCGAATACTGAAAAGATATTGTTTTTAAGGAATATTTCTGATACAGAATCGAACTACTTTTGTAAAAAATATTGGCCTCACTATTCGTTTTTGAATATATAAAATATCATGCAGATTTGAACTATAAGTACAGCCGTAGATTAGAACGCTGAAAATAAAGATTGATTTTACATATGCGTCATAGAAAACGATAAGATGTTTGCGTGATAGAAAAATTATGTAACTTATAATTGATTCCGTAGAATTCCGACAAATGCCAAATAACCCGGCTTATATGGTGTCTAACATTTAAGTTTTTATCAAGATGTGTGCCAAGATATTTCCATGAATCATTTTCTTTGAACGAATTAGGATTATTTGGTGTATCATTGCTGGCTCTGAAGCAAATGATTTCACATTTGTCTGCATTCATGATAAGCACCTTCAAGAATAGCCATTTGGTAACTTCTTCAACATTTTTCTCTAAGACTACTCCAGATTTTTTACCGCAACAAAATAAACTGGTATCATCGAAGTGTAGAACAATTTTGCAATCTGTTGGGGCACTAGGCAGATCATTGACGTACAAAATGAACAAAAGGGGCCCCGAGGTTGAACCCTGCGGCACTCCATAGGTTATCGACTTTTGCACCAATTTTGAGTTATCCCATAGTGCAAATTGTTTTCTGCCACTCAGATAGCTTTTAATAAGATTGTTTATTTTACCACGACGGCCTAAGAATTCAATTATTTTTAGGAAAATTTGATTATCTACTGTATCAAAAGCTTTTTTCAAATCAAGCAAGCATAAATGTCCAGAACTTCTGCTCTCAAATAGTGTCCGGATTTCTTCTGTCATTTATTTGACCGCGTCAACACAATTCGAAAATCAAATTAATTTGGGTTAAGTATGCCATATTTTTTGATGAAACTTAACAATCTTGTGCTTATTAGTTATTCAAAAATTTTGCTAAATGTACTTACCAAACTAATTGGTCGATTGTATTCTGGCACAGTAATATAACCACTTTTATGAATACCAAAAGCCCCTGCCCATTTCCAAGTAGGAAAAGTATCCTCTTTAAAACATTGGTTAAATATATCAGCTAAAGGTTTCGCGAGAACAGGACCTGCAATTTTGCAAACTTTATACCTTATGTTGTCCTTTTACCGATTGATGAGGTCATTTTGTTGCCTTATTGGGCTCACTTATTATCAAAATTGGTTTCAATTTGATCCTTCAATAAAAATGATTACATAGGTTTGAAGTACATTGGCTTACATGTTGAAGTAAATGTTGACAATAATGAAACCCAATCAGGCAATAAACTCACATCATAAATCGGTGGATTGGTAACTACTGGTTATGCCATTACAGTTAGTTGAAATCAACATTACCTCAGTTAATTTTTATAGCATTTTGTCTGTCTCTAAAAAACAAAGATCGCTTTTCGCTTTTTCAATTTTGTTTGTAGGTTCTATAGTTATTGATAAATTTTTATTATCAATTATTTTTTATGTGTTGTTCAAAAGTTCACTCATTTTCAAATACGTTGAAAGAAACAAACAAAGGATTTAAAAAATTGAAATAGCCTTAGCAATTGGAGAACAGTATTTAAAGCTATCTTGATATATTGAATCAACAACTGCCTTTAACATTGAGTTTAACTGCTAATTGATGCTTCAGCATTTATACAAAACGGTGATTTTATACCTGTATCACAGATCAATAAACAAAAAACGTAGAACTGATATCTGAACTTCTGCATAAATTTGCTAACGTTCACTCATTATTGTTCATTTTGATCAAGGCAGCTTATGCCCAGAACTTTGTCCCGGCAGTCATAACATTTTTTTGGTTAAAATATTTTCCACTTCCAAGCAAAAACTAAATGTATTTGACCTAGATTTTTAATTCGGGATTTTGTGCGTTTGTTTGATCAGACGTAGCCTCTATGGGTGTTGAAGATGGCCTCACCTAAAAATTAACATTCTTTTGCAAGATACCTCAAAATTTTTGAGCTAAAGTTTTATCTTATGAACGTGCAAGGTATCTGAGCATATGTTTGAGGAAAACAAAAATTTGAAGAGAACCACATCAGGTAAATAATACAAATCAATCATTTTTCAAGATCTTACAAGATAACACGTTTTTTCAAAAATCTTACAAGATCCTAAACGATAACCATCCGGTATCGACAAGGATTATGAGCAAATGCATAGGTTATCCTTGCTGTGAAATATATGGGTTTGAGCGAAAAAAATTGTCGGTGTTGAGTTCAAGATTTTTTTTCATTAGTATCATCATTTTCATTCGCTTTCAAACATGAGAAAGGAGGTGTAAGAAATCTTGGAGTAAAAGTTAAACTGATAAATTTTGAAAATTGACGCCCCTCAGGAAAACTTTTCTGCTTATATAACACGTTACATTTTAAATCATACCCAGCTTCAGGCCCCAGACGGAAAGTCTGTATGTCCAGACCGTTCCAGACAAAAAGTGCCTGAGTCCAGACCACATCACAGACGGAGACTGCCCATGTCCAGACTTTTGTGAGTTCACCAGACTTTCGTGCGTTAATGGTCAGATTTTCGTGCGTTCATCAGATTTCGTGCGTTCATGTCCAGACTTTCGTGCATTCAACAGACTTTTATGTGTTCACCAAAATTTCGTGCTTTCATGTCCAGACTTTTGTGCGTTCACCAGAATTTTTTGCTTTCATGTCCTGACTTTTGTGCGTTCACCAGACTTTTGTGCGTTCATGTCCAGACTTTTGTGCGTTCAACAGACTTTTGTGCGTTCATGTCCAGAACTTCGTGCATTCACCAGATTGTCGTCCACTCACCATTTTTCTGTGAGTTTATGTCCAGACTTTCGTGCGTTCAACAGATTTTTGTGCGTCCATAATCAGACTTTCGTGCGTTCATCAAAGTTTGGTGCGATAATCGAACTATTGACCGTTCAAGCTCAGACATAAAAAAAATTATTTTGCTTATTGCCGTTAAGAAGTGAAAAGAAGTGAAAAGAAGTAAAAATTCGTCCGGTCGAGGGGTTTTCCTAATTGACTAAAAGATTTGACAAAAAAGATGGTGTTTTGGAAGTAGTTTTGCGAATTTAGAGATTTTTTTTTCTAAAAAAGTTGGTTTTAATCGGGTTATAGAGTTGTTATTTAGTGGTGTATGTAGAGCCTAAAACAAAAAGAATTTTTGGTACAGTTGGTCTACAAAAAGAAGAGGTTTTTTTAGAGATAATTCTGTGAATTAAGAGAGCAGAATCTTTGAAGAATATCTGATATAAAGTGGATCAAAGAGTTGTTGAAACTGATCAAAGACTGTTTTGGATTATTACTAGTGTATTTAGAGTCTGCAAAAACAACTGTATAAGACTATGTTCACTGTCGTGCGTTCATCTGGGTCTGGACATATCGACTTTCGGTCTGGGACCTCAACCTGGGTATAAAAATTAGTTTAATTATAAATTTATATTAAAGAATCGTCAGTTCGTTTGGTTTTACAGCTTACCTGGTCAAGCTGATTTCTCAATTTGTCGTTTTCTTTCTTTTGTTTTTCAAGGTAGTCGTGCAGGCCTTCAACTTCGTTCTTCATGCTCCTCGCCTCTTCTGCTTGCTTCTGCAGTCGAGTGTGAAGGTCATCCAGGTCCTTCTGCATCTCTGCTTTCTCCCTCTCTGCATCTCGAGTGTGTTGCTTCAGTTTGCGCAGCTCTTCTTCTTGGTCCTGAAATACGACGAAAGAACCCGACTTCAGATTTCTCGCTCAAAAAGTGTAAAGATTGGGATGTAATGATTATCTGGTTATATTTTAGGAAAATCAAGGTCAAGGCTCTTAAATATCTTGGTCTCTATAGGGCTGCTGCCATAGGGGATAAAATGATATGACAAGGGGAAAAATTTTGACGATAGAGCAGCTCAAAATTCTTAATTATTTTGAGCAACAATGATTCCACTAAACGGGGTTATAGAATGAACAAGCGGGCAGCAGTGAGAGGACTTCAGAAAAAAAAATTCCGTCAAGGAATCATGATAATTCCCAAGACAATATGGTTTGTTTATTCTGTCATTTGGTATCAGTTTGAGAACGAATTTATTTTATATATATATATATATATATATATATATATATATGGTCAATTAATCGCCAAAAACGTAGAAGAAGGGCCGTGTTATATATAAAATATAGGGGTTGCAGTGCAAGCGGCCTCCTGCCTATAACGTTCATTCCAGATCAGTGCTTCGTGCATTTCAATGTTCAGAGTAAACTCAACATTCAGTACTGATTCAGAACAAAAACAGAAGAACGGAAGGAAGCATTCAATCTCATTTTCTTTGACCCATCGCACAACTTAAAATTGAGGGTCTCTAATATACTCTTGATTCACAGAAAAAGTCGAGGAAAGATTTTTTTCTAAATCGAGACAAAACTCAGAATGAATAGTTTTGCTAATCGGTGCTCAAATCAATGAAAAAGTTAGTTAAGAGAACTTTCTGCAACCCCGCTTACAACATATGATAGATATTTTCCTACCCTCTAGACCACAACATTTACAAACAATTAATATCGTCTGGCATTTTGCTGTTAAACTTTAAATCAGTCTCTTAATCAGAGGATATCAAGTCAAGTGCAATGTGAACAGACAAATAATCGCTACTAAGAGTTTGCTAAAAAAAATATTTTGATTCTGTTCTGAATAATTACTCTGAAAGTTTACGAAAACAAAAAAAAACAAACTGCATTTTAGAAGTTATATTGAATAATCTTAAAGCTTAGCGTATTCTTGCATTTTAATCAACAAATTCATCACGAGGTTTCAAACAATGGGCTGTTGAATGGGACGGGCTTAATACTGTTGATTGTGAATTCTCCGTGATGATTTTATTCACTGCATTCACAGCATTCGTTTTTATTATGCTGATTAACCACTTCCTTAGATTAGATCAAACCGGGTCGAGAAAAAATCGGAAAAATATGTAAGATTAGCGGTGAAAATTTGGTTTTTTCACCACAAATTTCGTACTTTTGTGCGGTAAATTTTGCGGTGAAACGCGGTGAATCGGTAAAATTATGTTAATTCACCGCTAGAGTAAGCGATTAACTTACAAAAATGCACCACATTTCATTGCTTGCTACATGTTACCGACCTTGCACGGATTCGAACCTCACACCTCCTGAATGTCGGCCATTTTTTCTTCCACTGCGCCACATCGAACTAAAATCTAGCCTATTTGTTTTGAATTTAATTCAAATTCACTATACTTTTTGTAAAACATAGGCGTTGAACTTTTGTAAGATTAGCGGTGAAATTACAAATTTTAACGGTGAAACGTGGCGATTTTTTGTTATTTCACCGCTCACTCTAGTAGTGAAATTACATAAATTCACCGCATAAAAAAGTTTCAAAAAGATGCATGATTATTCGTGGGTAAATGAGCGTCTTTTAATAAATGTATCTTAACTTCGTTGAACAAAAGACAATTCTAGGCGTTTTCTAAGCGGTGAATTTATTTAATTTCAAAACTAAGTTGAGCAGTGAATTTACGCATTTTCACCGCATTCACTGCTGTTCCTACACATATTTAACATTTGTTTTCTAGCGGTGAATTTATGTAATTTCATTGCATTCACCGCTTATCTTACATAATTTGGACACTTTTTTTGAAAACGGTGAAGTTATGTAATTTCACCACTAAATTCAGCGGTGAAATTATCTAATTTCACCGGTACCAGGCGATAAATGTTTTTCACCGCATTCACCGCCTGATTTTTGTAATTTCACCGCATTCACCGCTTATCTTGCAAAATTTTCCGCATTCACCGCTGATCTTACACAATTTTGCGTTGAATGGCGGTGACACCTCGACCCGGGAACATGATTGTGCAATATATTTTCTATATCCCTGTTTGGCTATCGTACAAAATTCATGGTAGCCATGCAAGTACATATATCATTGCTAACAGTCATACTAAGCCAAGATTTTTATGATTTCCCGTTAGTCTTAAAATGATCTGATAAGATTTCTTGGTTGTCACACAAGAGGTGAAGCATTCTAATCTCTTTGGGAGTTAGAGTTGCGTATAGTTTCTAATTTTGCAAGACATTGTGAATAAGCAAGGTCTGTGAAAATTGCTCTAAATCTCAATATAGAACACATTATGCAATTTATGAGGAAAAATATGTTCTTTAGCTTTTAATATTTTGAGAATATCATTTCAATCATCGCAGCAACAATAGCGGTGGCGAAAAAATAAAATTGATTAAAATGAGAGAAGAAAGCGGAAAAGCATCGTTCACAGAATATAACGTGAATTTATAACAAATGCAGACTTCCGATAAACTAAACTGTGCATAAACTCACCCCGCTCTTGCTCTGAAAAAAAAAACAGAAAAATTTATTGTCAGTTCTACTTACTTCTTAAAATTAGTTTATATAAATAGAGGAAACCATGACCTTTAACGTTTAATAATACTGTTCTGGAACATATATTTGTAAAAAATAATTAAATGGTAATTCCTGGAACTCTTTTAAATATGTCATCAATTAAAAAGATGGCTCAAACGGCACACGCTTATCATTGTCAATCATGCCTTTGGAGGGTTTATCCGCGGGTAATCCTAATTTCTGTTGTTTCACCCAATTTTTATTCATTCGAAAAAGCTCGCATAGCATTAAATACCATTCAGTCAATAGTCCATGTGATTCATTCCATTCGATTTTAATGAAGAAGAGACAAAATGTAAATAAATGTCCTCTATAATTAGAACATCTTTTGGCAATCGCTTAGCAACTGTTTTTTGTTGCAGTCAATATCAGCTCAATGAAAACTAATTGATTGGTCAGGTTGAGGTGCTCTCATCAGGCTGACATGTGTCGCCACAAGACAATTGAGAGAAAAATCACCTCCGATCAGAGTAACTTGAATGGTGCACACCGGTGTCAGGCTCATTTGTGTTTCAACAATGGGATTTCAAGACCTCCTTGAGTCGCACCTTGCAAATTCCAATTGCTTGATTCGCACACTGGTGTTCCAGATTAGCTCGGAATGTGCACCATGAATAACTAGACTAACGGTTTAAGAAAAGGTGGTGCAGCGACACCTGTTATGATGCATTTGTTTCTGAAATATATTTTTTTATAAATTCAATTTCATCCGTAAAAAAGTAATAGTTCTTGCCAAAAAAACGTTCATCTCAACAACGCACAACATCACTTAACGTTTTGCGTGGTATTTTCTGCTCATCATATAAAGTTCGGTAGAGTTTCTCAAAAACTGTGTCTACTGGGGCTAATTTATAAGAGTAAAATTGTAATTCAATGACCATAGTATTAAAATAGTCTGAAATAAGACAAATATTTATCATGAAAATAATACATAGGAATTCAATCAAACAATTAAACCAAGCTTGTTTTTTATAAATTTGGTAAGTTACCATCAAACAAATACCATCATTACGAGCAATCTACCAGTAGCAAAATTTCGAGTAAATTTACTCTTCGTTATTACCAGATTTCACTTTTCCTGTGTTAATACATTGTGCGTGTGAAACATACTTTCAAACTTTCGGGATGAAAAGGCGATTCCTTATCTGGAAAATTTTGTCAGTGTTTTTTCACTTTTAAACTGGCAGTTGAAAAAATAAAATGGCCTTTCTACGCAAAATATATTTGACGCCAGTGAGTCCCGCAGAGAATTTTGCCCCTGGTTCATTGCAGCATAATCCATCTTTTTAGTATTCTTAGAACATTAAATCGTAAAATTGTGCGGCAAAAAAATCAAAAGGATTAAAATTTTGTGAAATGCCCTTACAGCCAAAACTAAGTATTTTTAACATTTATTTGATCTTATTTTTCAATTTAATGCTTTTAATTGTTTTACGGAAACCACTTTCACAAAATTAAGAGATTTCCCCATTTAACGGAAATGGTGCTTGAAAGCGCCAGCCACATTCTTTTGAATTAGGTTTAGTTCGGTACCGGTGGATGCTCGTAATGATCCAGGTATGTGTAATTGGTATCTCAAGTACAGTATTGATTCATTAAACAGAAAAAAAACGTACTTTTAAATTAAATTTGCCCATGTTGAAAGAACATTTTTTTTCAATATCCCTGAGTACAATTTTTTTTGCATCGAAAAACTGTCTCCTTGAATCTTGTTCTTTGTGATCACCCAAAGGTCACCAATTTTTGTTGCTGTTACTCTCGAGTATTATTTTGTTCAGATAAAATATAACAGCAAAAACAAGTTGGTACAAAACTAGTAGCAAATTTTATATTTGCAGGCAATCATTTTGCTCTTCATCCGTTTAATTTGTTTTTGGAAAGGAACTATTTCTCACAAGATTATTGTAATTTTTTTCTTTTGCGCAACCGTACTTTAGTTACTGATATTAAATAGAGCTTACGGGGGGGGGGGGGGGGTCTGCAACTGGGCCTCTTAGTAGCCTATAAGCTCTGTCAGGAGACTACGTTCTACCCCCTCATGTTGGTCTGATCAGGGCTACGTCACGTCGAGTGCATCACCTAGGGTGCAAATTGTTTTTATTGGAGCATAAGTAGATTTTACAAATTTTGTTTTTTTTTCGAAAAAAAAGTTTGCTCATAAATTAATACCTTGATCGACTTTGCTTCTAATTTCGTAAAATAGTCCAGGAACCGAATTAAGTCTTTAATTATTAGTAGTAATAAACAACAGTAAAAATCGCCAGAAAATCCACAGCAAAGAAAGAAATAATTGAGTGGGTGCTTTATTAACGGTGAAATATGTGTAGAAGATCACGTGTGAAAGATTGGTGTAGGACCGCAGCAACAAAAGTGCCAAAATATTTGTACCTCTTTCAAGAATTTACAATTTCTTAAGTTCTGAAGAACATCAGAGATTTGCATTTAGATATTACGTACCTTTTTGTGAACAGCATTACCATTTACCAAATGGTTTCTAAACGGTTTCTTCTCAATTACCGACTCGCGTGGCTGTTTAAAAAGAAGCAAAAGTGATCAATTTTTCAAGATTTGAACGAAATCATTTGTAATATTGTTACATATATGTAACGAATGAGGACTTCGCAACATCAGTAAAGTAAATTGAAAAAGATTCCTTTGTGTCGGCTTTGGCAAAATCAGGTAATATTCCCTCATGAATCTTATTCTCGAAGCTGGCAAGCTCCGCTTCATTTGAATTGTCTCATTCTTGATTCCCCAATAAAAATTTCAAACTCAACTTGCAACAATATATTGCTCAATTATCTTAACAGCTACGAAGTAATGACAAGGTAACTACGAAGTATAGAGGGCTAGAAGAACTCGAAACAACTATCTCCAGAGCCGCGGTCTATCCTGTTGTGTTAAATTTAAAATCACAGGCCTAGTATATTGCCAAGCATTTCGATAATGTCCAGAGTTTCCAAAAATTAGTTACAACACAAAGCTGATGTGTAAAACTTTTGTTCTCTTATTGGGTCATTGTTTTTACCTGTTCAAAGAAATTTGATTGAAAACAGAAATTTATGTTGAGTTGTGCGGATTTGAAATGATCTTATTGTATTTTGTTGTTCTATGAAAAAGAATTACACGGTTTGCGCAATTTCTTTGAGCGTGTATTTTATTGATAAATTCTCTGTGTGCTGAGTCTAACTGCTGAGCTTCTGTTGATATTTTTTTCCTTAATTATTCAGCATTTTTTTTAATTCAGCAGTTCATACAGATGTAGGTCTTTTATATTGTAAATTCTTTCAGACACCCTTACGTTGACTACAGAGTCACACTTTACTATCGGTATTTTGATCAATACAATTCTGTAGCCCGTATAAGAAAACCCCATACTAAAAAATGGTTGACGGCGTTTTTTTGTCAGCACATATCATTGACTTCTAACAAGGCGGCCCGGTAATGTGCGATGGCACATAAGGTTCCGACCCCACCCAACCACAATTTTGGCATAATTGTCTACCAAATGAAGAATAGATAGAAAAACCAAAAAAATTATCTTTTGGGAATCCCAAAAAAAAAACAGAAAGCCCAAGTATTTTTCAAAAAAATTGTGTATGAACCATAAGATAGCCTCCAAAGCAAATAACTCATTGGAATAAAAATTGATGCATTAGATTGCTGTGATACGCCAATATTAAGAAAGCGAGTCAAGACGAACAGCAAAATCAAACAACAACAGCATCAACAAACATTAATTACATCAAAAAATTTATGTCCGTTTTAAAAAACGAAATTTAATAACAAAGTCCACATACCATCAGATATACCTAAAACTAAACAAAATAACTTATAAATCACCAGAAAATATATGGGACCACTCCATAAAAAGGTTTGGTAACAATTTGACAAATAAGAACAAAAACAGGAAAGCTAAAAAAATCGCTTATTTTTTTTGAAAAAATTAACTTCAAAGTAATGAAAACCATTAGAAATCAAGTAAAATATCACAAAGGTTTACAACTACCATTGTTTCTACAGAGGGGCATTAGGACCTGTCCTTTTAAATTTTTAAGCGGCTAAAAGAACAACAAAAAAACAACAAATAAAAATTCAATTGAAACTTGCCAGAAAACGCTGTCAAAAACGTCAAGCCATATTTTGGCCCTCAAAATATATTCGATTGCTCCTTCTTCACAGCAATAACAGCAATAATGTAGTATGTGTACATTCATTAGTGAGACTAGGTAACAAGTAGACAAAAAGGCGAAGGGCAAAAGTATGTAATAATTTTGATTTTTTTTCGGAACAAAATTACATCCAAAGTCATGAAAGAAATTAATTACAAAAAGATCTATTTTAATAGGGTCGTTTATTCATGCAAAGGAAGCCGTTGAGACCTGAAACTATCCAGAATATTTCTTGCGTCTATGAAAAGAACGTCAAATATGACAAAAATCAAATTAATTTACTTTTTTTGTGAAAAACCGGTATCGAAGCTAATAAGGTCAAAAGGAATTTTTAAAAAAAAGATTTTAGGTTACCAATCCCTTTCGACACCTTCCCTTGACACCCATGATGTCATATTTGTACTGTACTTAACTAACAAGATTAGGTAACAAGATGAAAAACAAAAAGAAGAAAATTGCGAAGTTAAAAAATTTTTTAGTTTTGGAAAACGACTGTTTTCGTTTTCAAAGTCAAGAAAGCCATCATCTATTTACTAATATACGAATATCGGCTAATATATTCTTCAATTGAATGCCAACGAAACTTATCACTATACAGGAATTCTCATACGACCGAAACGACAAAGTAAAAATGAGAGTTAAAGACAAAATTTAAAAAATCACATAGTTTTTTTCAAGAAAGGTATTGAGGCCATATCGTAAAACGATAATCGATATCCTTCAAGATTCTAAGATGTTGAATTGTGTCTCGTTTTGAACGCTAATGATGTGATATGAGAACTATCGATAATGTGATAATGTGACAAAACTAGAAAATGTGAAAAACTGGCAAATATCTAAAAACAAAAAAATCTGAAATCTAGTAGTATCAAAGCCAGAAAAAACGAATTCAGGCTTAAAACAGCAATCGAGACTAAAATTTGAATCATTAGAGTGAAGAAGCATTCGTTCTTTGCTGACACTAAGCTAGAAGTTGAACAAATTAAGTGAAAATAGAGGAAGATTTAATTAGGCCACTATTTTTTTGAAAATCAATTATTTTTAAAAGTCGAAACGACCATAAACTTTTAAGTAAAAAACTAAAAGCATTAACTTGGAGCTGCTTAGAAAGCCAATTGGACCTATCACTCCTGAGTTTTGATTTGATATGTTCTTATCTTTATTATTAAAACAAAAAAAGACCGAATAACTACAATCCGATTTCTTTTTGGATTGTAAGAGTCCAAGATTGGCCCAAAACTAGCCCTGCTAACGCTTATTGTCTGTTAGCAACAATTGATTTTTCGAATGTTGTAGATATAGATAATTTGTTAGTTAAAAACTCAAAAATAAATTCTGCATTTTTGACAATAAACGAATAAAGTTAGCAAAGAACGGCGAAGTTTTAAATACAGAGCAGTCTCAGCTGAAGCTGAAGTAGCAATAGTCCCCCTCTAAGTCTACAAAGATTGTATGAGTGTTGTTTGGGTTTGTACTGGCGGCAAATTTAATCAAAGTGAACTAAAGTAGCCTATTTCGTGCTGTTTTTGATGAAAAAGGCTGAATTTTGAAATATTTATCCAAATTTTTTGACCAAAAAATTAAGCCAAAACAATCAATAATGCTTATTTGTCTTTAAAAATAAAATCAACGACACTATTCATAAAAATTTTAACAAAATTTAGCAAAATTTACGAAAGTTTAGGGCTAAAATTCCGGAATATGTGAATAAAAACAACGTGAATTCACTCTACTTTTCTCAAAAGTTTTAACCTCGATAACTCCCCGTAGAAAACGAAAATTAAAAAAACTTTTTAATTTCATATTCTACGCTGGACGAGCTTTCTAATGATACCAGTCTCAACTCTCTACGATGAATATATCGATCGGCGAAAATTGACTGAACAAAAAAAAACCCATTTGAGTATATAGTTCCTCCCCCTTCAAGAGGGTCGGAACAATAAGAAAACCTGGGGCAATAAAATATAGATATTTTTTTAGTTCTTTCTGAAAAACAAGACAATTGAAATATTAACAATAAAAGCTTTCAAGCAAAAGAAAAAAATTCTTTCTTAAATGGTCACTTTGACACAACGAAAATGTCAATATGATAACTAAAAGAATATATTACCTGAGCAGGGATTTTTCAAAAAAAATACTTATATAATCTATTTCAAAGGGCTTTTCAATGATATGACACATGATTTTATCGGAAAAGTGAAAAAACCGAAAAAGTGAACAAAAACGCCAGAATGATCACAAAATTTTGGAGCTCGATAACTCCCAGTAAAAAAATGAATTTCGAAAAAATCTTTTTAATTCTATAATCTACGCTGGACGGGCTTTTTAATGATACCACTCATAAGTCTCTACGATGAATATATCGATCGGCGAAAATTCACGCAACAAAAAAAACCCATTTGAGTATATAGTTCCTCCCCCCCATATGATGGGTTCGGAACAATTAAAAGCTTTCTCAGTTTCTTAAAGTTAAACAGCAATTGTCTTTTTTTCAGAAAAAATTGAATGTGGCCACTAAAGTTCAATTTTCCGTCAATATTAACACCTAAATACTAAACTTTTGCATTTTTCAAGTTGTGTTGAAAATGAACAGAACTGTTTTAATGTGTTCTTTTGCGATTTGATAGTGTTTTTTGTAAATATTCAAGATTATTTAGGTTGAAGTGAGTCATTTTTTGCTTTTTTAGACCTACTTTTTATCGACTGTCATTGATTTACTTAGCTGAGTTAAGGCCATATTATCAGTTGATAATAGTCACTGATTTTTGTGGTGTTGCAATTCCTACGACAACAGCCAGGGCTATTTGCAACAAAATTAGTTCTCAAGTTGCTTTGTTTTTTTGCCCTTCATATTCTCCCCTAATAAAACTTACACATAGGTAGCAATTTGTTCATCTTGCTAATTCTGGGTCATTAGAAAAATAAACTTCTTTTTGTGGCTCGCAACTGTTATAGAATCCAATCTGTGGTCTGACAGAAATGAACATGAAGTAATGCAGGATCTGAAAAAACTTTGGAAGAATATGAACTTTTGGATTTGCACCAATGGTGCAAGACAGTTACTTATATCGTAAAATAGTTATATGCGTTTCATTTTTTTTACTTTTTCTATTAAGATCCCAGTATTTCTTGTAAGCTTTAATAGAAGTACTAATGATTGCTACACTTCACTTTAAAAATCTTACTGGTAAAATTATACTATATTCATTCAACTGACGGAGAAACTTACCAGTCGACTGAACAAAAGTTTTCGAAGATATTAAAAGGTAACTTATTTGCAATGTCTGTGTCTTCCCAGTCGGAAAATAATGGATATTTTATAAATATTTATAAATTTTTGGAAAATATTATTTGCGGGATGGAAATTTTTGTTCGAATTTATAAAATAATCCAAATTTGATAAATGTTTTATAAACTAATCCAAAAGTTTACAAATAATTTATAAATTAATCCAAAGATTTACAAATAATTTATAATGCAAAGATTTACAAATAATTTATAAATTAATGCAAAAATTGCAAAAAAAAGTTATAAATATTCATAAAAATGATACATCTTTTTTGCAATTGTTTCTAAACTAATTTATTAAATTTTATAAATTTATCCATTATTTTTCAAGTGGGTTATACGGCTGAAATCACAATATTTTTCTAAAGCAGACCTTTGGACTCATTTTAAGATTGAGGCATGTGGGGTGAGGTCACTTAGACCTATTAGTGATCTCCCTACTGGTGCAAAACTTTAAGTTACTTTAGCTGCAATAAATCAAATAAATTTTCCTCCTCATCTCCATGAATAAAAATTTTGTTTTCGTTGCCAAATATGACACAAACGAATGCGTATTTATGGTGTCTATGAGTGTTATATAAACTGCTAAGTTTTGGACTACCCAGTACGTCGAATCCTTGAAACTTTGCCAAGAAACCTGCTCATTTTTGGCACATCTTGTAATTCCCGGTAATTTTCCCCGTAAGATCCCTGGATCATTCAGGTGAGTTTACGAGATCTGAGTGGGAGAAAATCCGGGATCTTACTGAGATTTTTCGGGAACCAGCGCACTGGGTATAGCCGTCACTATTTATGCATCAGATGCCTTTGCAATATCGTTTGTGATTGCTCTATTTGGTTTAGTATGTAAAGCGATATTCTTTTCGATCGTTGTTATTATTAGTATTATTATTATTACAATTAGTTTATTTAATACTGACCTTCAATTTTTGTTCCTTCTGCTGGTTTCCGACTAAATCGTCCAATCCGTCAAATCCACCTGCTTCCAGTTGTGGCTTAGAGCCAGTGAACAATTCCACGTAATCCTCATCAGTCTCGTTCGGTGGAGACATCATGCCGCGTGGAGTTCTTCCACCCTCATCCGGGAGGTTTCCGCCTGGTTTGAGGGATCCTATCGGGGCGTGGGAAGGTTTTCCGCTGGGAGAGGCGCTGTTGCTTCCTTGTTTGCCTTTACGCCGTTTGTCTTTTGGGTCTAGCACTGCACTGAGCACACGTGCTGTGATGACAAAAAAAACAAAAAGATTACTACGAAATGATCACGTAAGCTGCCTTTTTAAAGGCAAAAAATATCATTTAAAATTGGTCCTTCAATCTTTACTTGATTCTTAACGGAAAGTTGTCCCGCACATTTTGATTACTCATTAATAGTTGTTCTGAATTTGCAGAAAGATGTTGTCTTGTTTGTTTTTGCTTTAGGATCTTCTCGGCCTGATCATCATGGAAATACGGCTAAGCAAAATATTCACGCACGTTATATAGTTCTTGTAAAACCAAGTTGAGGTTCCAGACCGATAATCGATATGTCCAGACCGTCCCAGACGCAAATTGTCTCTGTCCAGACCGTTCCAGACAGATAGTGTCTATGTCCTGACTTTTGTGCGTTCATCAGACTTTCTTGTCTTCGCAAATTTTCCTGCGTTCATGTCCAGACTTTCGTGCGTCCACCAGACCATTTGTGCCTTCATGTCCAGACTTTTGTGCGTTCATCAGACTTTCGTGCGTTTACTAGACATTTTGTCCAGACTTTCTTGCGTTTTTCGTGTTTCCAGAATATGTAAATTTGAACGCACAACACCCCCCTCTTATGTTTATTTGGATCTGGAAATATCGACTATCGGTCCTGGACCTCAACCTGGGAACTGATAACTTTGTCAACATAATCAATAATGAGAATATGAGCTAACGCTCAAAGATTTGCCACGAGTCGAAACTTTGTATACCCAAATTGTTTAAATGAGCAAGCGACTGATTGTTGATATCTCGCTTAAGACTACCCAGGTTGAGGTCCCAGACGGAATCAAGTATGTCTTGACCGAAGGTGAACGCACAATTGCATAGCCAGTAAATACCGAAAAACGCGCTAAAGTCTGGACATGAACTCACGAAAGTCTGGATAACGCACGAAAATCTGACGAATGAATGAACGTCTGGCGAATGCACAAAAGTCTGGACATGAACGAACAAAAATCTTGTGAAAGCACTAAAATCTGGATATAAACGCACGAACAACCGGTGAACGCACAAAAGTCTGGACATAAAATTTTTCTGTATGGGACGGTCGGAACTTACCAGTCTGCGTCGGGCACTTCAACGTGGGTTTTGTTGAACCATAACTTGACAGCAAAGGTAATTTAACCAACTCAAGGATATTGCAACTCTAAGACTGATGACAACAATGAAAAACGTTTTGACATGTTTAGCACAAAAATTGAAATTAATATTTTCCACTGCATTAGAGCCAATAGCACAAGGCAAAATAAACTAACAGTCATTTATGGTTTAACATTCAATTTTTATAGAGAAAAAAAAATATAGTAGTTCTCATGGAAAATAAACAATCAGCTGGTTAAAGAATGACGACGCAATATTCAGTTGTTTCTGCTTTCAAGAGAAAAAAAAACGATTTTTTACTAAAAAAACAAATCTGCATTTTTCGTCGAAACTGCAAATCTATTCATGAAAGTAATATGAAAAACTGCAGTATTATTAATGAAGCACTAGTTTGTTCTACGCTGTGTTGAGCTTCTTTTTTCAATTTGTTTTACTTTCTTTGTTATTACTCGTTTCATCCTCTCCGTCACAGAAGAAGAGGAAAGTACAAAAAATTACAACATCAAGTGAACTTTATGTTCGATGGAAAAGAAGATTTTTTCGACGCAAGTTGTCTTTTTTTTAATGTTTAGTATTTATGATTGCAATTAGATTCTAAATTTTGTGTTTGTGAAACAACCTGCGCTCTGAATTGCTAATAGGTTTGTCAGATTTGAGACGCAGGTGACTTAAATAAATATTAAAAATTTTTGATCTCCAAACAAGCGGAAAAACGAAATTCGACGCTATTGTGAATCAAGGGTCATACAAATGAATTTTAACATTCTGAGCAAGAAAACAGAGACTCTTTTAGTTTCACTTACTGAGTTAAAAACAATGACCATAAAAACTGATATCAATTTACAATTTTTATATCCAGTTGGACTTTGGACAATAACCAGTAGTTTCCAAGAAAAACACGTCATTTAACTGATTAAACAAAGACCTGGCAAAATTCAGTTGGTTTACTTTTATGCGAAAATTATTATTATAAATAGCGATTATTATAAATAGTATCATTCTATTACGATTGCCTCATGGAACTCTATGATGTTACAGTTAATGTTTTTAATAATATTGGTTAAACAATCTCTTTTTGTACTTTCCCCAAAAATAAATCACGCATTTTGTTTTCAAATAAGATGAGCTGAAGTATGCGATAAGATGAAGTATGAACTAAATATAACAATTGCAGTCTCATCAAGTAAAGTGCGAGTGTATCAAACGGTTTGTTGAGTTTGTTTGTTCATTTTCCTTTCAATTTTTTGTTGCGTTTTTCAAGCTTCAGAAATTTTGTTTCATAAAAATCTTTGAACTGTGCAAATTCTTTATAAAATATGATACAAACCTCTTTCATTGCAATTAATTCTAAGTTTTAGCAAAGCAAGCAAAAGGATTTAACTAACTCAACAAATATCTCTATCTAAGAGATGATTTGTGGCAGAGGTCATGCAGAAAAGAAAGCTGGCTTGACAATTTTTGAGCGTGAGATTTTCAGAGATATTTAAAAAAATTATGATTACGCGGGGTCAGCATTCAGGGGTACCACAATAAAGTAAAATTTAAAATTTCTCAAACAATCTCGTTGAAAATTCTACAATTTGGTACGTCTATTTGTTAAGACGTCGCCGTGTGTGTGGGCGGGGGGACTGCGTGTGGTGTGTGCGTGATTGCTCTGAATTGGTAATAGTGTCTTCAAATCGTTACCTAGATAACTAGTGTCTTCTATGATTTTTAATAAATTTGAACGCCAAAGGATAGCAGGAAAATTGATCTCCAACAGTATTGCAACTCAAATAACAATGAAAAATTGATGATTGTTTTAAACTTTCTGATGTTATATTTCCCTGTATAAAAATTTATTGAGAAAGCTGAAACAACCGGAGAATAATTGTTGGAAGCCAACTTTGATCCGCATCTTTTTAAAACAAAAAACTCGAAAGAAGTTACGATGAGACAAATCAAAACTAATGGTTACTTGGTTATCATTATGATATAATTTTTGATACCATAATAGTCACGCCCCGCGCGTATTTGACTTGTCTTCATTCAAAGATCTAAAAGGCAAATACGTAAGGATTCATATTCATATGATGTTTTGTATGATACCTAAGAAGTGAGCAATTATTCGAACCAAGATGAAAAACTAAGATGTTCTTTACTATACTGCCCTTGTTTGTTCCGGTGCACCTTAGGCTTTCCCGCTTGCACTTTCTGGTGCAGCTTAGACCTCGGTGTACCGTTCCCAAAGTTCTTGTCAGGTTCCCGTTTCATCATTTTATAATAGATTTCCCACTAGAAAGTGCAAGTGGGGGAAACTTTCCATGTTTATAATCAGAAGATGAAAGCTGTGCTTCCAGTTAGAAAGATGGTGTGGTTTACCTCTCATAGCTAAATCCTTATATCTGTCAGCTGATGTTGACTGGCTCCCACCATCTGCTCCCGGTTTTTCACCATTTTGGCCATCTAAGCCTGAAGAAACCACAGCACTCTATTTTTATTTATTAAGCCTCTAAACCAAATTGAGGTCACAGCGAACAGACCTCTAAAGAAAACTCATGAGAGACCCTACTGGGAAATCTAAGATATAAAGCGTACCATGGAGTTAGCGGTCATGCGAAATAGTTTTAGGCTGGTATGATGTCAATGGCTGCATCAGAAGGCGTTGAGTGCACAAAACTCTGGACTTAATTACGTAAGCTGAAATTCGGTATCATTTTGAACGTGAAAAGTTCTAAATGGAGAGTTGAAATTTTTAATGAACGTATTGGTTATAGCGGTTTTCGATGTGGCACACTTGCTATATTCTTACATAGTAACGTGCTATAACAACATATAATTTGTAACATAAACCCCCCCGTGGTTTTTATGTTACAAATTATATGTTGTTATAGCACGTTACTATGTAAGAAAATAGCACGTGTGCCTGGGGGTCAAAAACAATTTATGCTCACTAAGCTGGGAGGGGGAAACAGAATAGAGCCATAATTTCTAATGAACCAGGAGGCTCGGTAATGTGCGTACGCACATAATGTTCCGACCCCGCTCATCCACATTCTTAACTTAATTGGCTATCAAATGATGAAGAGATCAAAAATATAGAAATAGTTCAATAAACAACCAATGGAATATAATGATGCCACGCTACAGGGCCGATGACAGTTTTTGATATTAGAACTACTAAAAAGGAACATTAAAAAATCAAAAAACAAACATCATTTACGACCACAACTAGATGTCTACAATAAAAAAATTCATAACAAAATCAAACTCGCGTCAGATAAAATCTAAACAAACCAGTTTAACCTATACTTCATCAGGAAAAATATGGGAGCGGTTCTCAATGCAACTGGTTAACAGGTCGACGAAAAAGCAAAGAGGTGCAAAGTTAAAAAATACGTTTCTATTTTTGAAAACAATTAACTTCACAGTTATTAATGTCATAAGATATCACCTGAAATCACTGAAATTTTCATTTATATATCCATAGGAAGCAATTGAGACATGCCAGAGTCCAATCTGCAATTGCGCAAAATTTTGAAGCCAATGGGACTGACGATTATTTTTATAAATCAAAAAGAAAACAAAAATTCTCTAAAATGTACAATTATAAAAATCTCAAAAATTTTATGAGGTCTCGTAGTAAAAGTAGTAAAAAAGCAGAAGAAAAGTTTGAAGCTAAAACTGTTACATGGGTTAATTTATAACTCACTGCAAACGGGTTGTGACCTGTGTTTACAAAGACTGAACTACAATTCGACCAAAAATCTTAAAAGTTTAAAAAATGACAAAGCTCGAAAACCCAAATTTGTTTTGGAAACAAATATTTCCAAAAGTCATAACAGATTTAAGATTTCAACAAAAAGCGATGGATTAAGTTGCAATACCTCAGGAAGCCAATTGGGCCTTTTAATAATGAGACCACGCCATGACCCCACAAGATAACAAATACATAACAAACACACAAAGAAGCCAAAACTTCAAACAATTTTACGACATCACACTATTTAAGGCACTGTACTTATAAGATGCTACCCACAAGAAATAAAAATCATCATTTTCTCCTCATCCTAAAATGAACGAGCCCTCCCTATGAAAGGACAACGTAGACACGACAACAAAAAGAAACCCGAAAATTGGACAGTATAAATCTCGAAAATTTTTTTGAAAATAAATGGTCGAAGCAATCAGTCACAACGTATAACAAAGCGCAAAAAAAGTGGATGAATCATCAAACGTAATTGAGATTTTTTATCAATGAGATTTAGTTACATGACGACCAAATTGAAATCAAAAAGAGACAGTTGAAAGAAAACTGTTTAAAAAATTTAATTTGAATGTCATTAAAACAAACAGCTATAAACTGAAATCTTTATCTAGGTGGTGTTATAAATCCTGGGGAAGCAATTGAGACCTATTGTTATCAAAAGTATATGACGGACAACAATAAAATGAAAAACAAAAATTGAAAAACAACAAAAAATCCACAAAATTTTGCTAGATAACTTGGTCTCAGCCCAAAAAGCATAAACTATTCAACAAAAACAATTAATTTATACAGATACGCATTTTTCCAACGCTGTTCGAGTTTCCTACTATGTTTTCTTTCAATTAGATTTGCCAATACTGTGATAATTCGACAAGGAAACGAAATGGACTCATAAAAAAAACTCAATTATGCACAAAAATGAAAATGAAAAAAAAATATTTGAAAACGCGTAGTTTTAAAACAAGGAAAACATAATATGAATATAAAACCGTTTCCACCAATAATGTATTACTCGCACGGAATTGGTATTTGCCTGTTTTTATTGAGGCTGCGCCCGAAGTTGAGATAAATAAGATAAAATAGTGGCAAGTTCAAAAGTTCACCGATCTTTTCTTAAAGCAAATATATTCAAAAGTCATAAGAGACATTAGATAACAACTGAAAGAGTTGTCTAGGACCATCTATACCTACAAAAAAGTTAACTACATCTTTGATTGGGGACACTAAGTTGTTGGGCTACAAAATTATAACAAATGAAGGCAAAACTCAAGAAGTCTATAAAATTTTTACGAAAACAATTCGACAGAGCCATAAAAACCCGGAGCTTAACTCTTAAACCATAATATAATTTCTATGGACATCTCTTTTGCAAATAGTATCTGACATTAATTGAGCCCTGATTTGAGATTCTTGTTAGTAATTTACATAAAAACATTTACATAGCGGAAATGCTTTGAAAAAAAGGTCGCGCCCCATTTAAATCTAAAAATTTTTTTTATCGTAAGGATCTACTGTGAGATCAAGATCAGCGCAGATATTACTGCGCGTTTAACAAAACATTCAATGTTTCAAAAGATTGCGAAAAAAAATCAATTTTTAAATAAAATTTTCAGTTTTTCAAAAAAATAAATAATGCTTTATTTATAAATAATTTTTTTGTAGTTATCGAGTTTAAATTTGCAAAAAACTTGCAAAATTCTAATTCAGAACGCTCATAAAGCCAGCGGGATTACAACTAGCTCCTTTCTGAGCTTAAGAAGATTTCGACCGCTGTTTTAAGGTGTCTACTCCCAGCAAATTTAAAGCAGGTGGGCTAAAAAAAAGCAAATGTGGTCCTATTTTTTTTTCGAAAAAAGTCTTATTTTTGAAAAATTTAGCATAAATATTAGCCAAAAAACTCGGATTGAAGAACTCAGCAACCCTCTTTTATCCTTAGAGATGAAATAAAAAGCAGTACAGTTAACAATTTTTACATTTTTTAAGCAAAATTGACAAAAATTTGGTCAAAAATACTGAAAATGTGAATAAAAACAGCAATTATTCACAAACTTTAAACCTCGATACCTCCCAGAAAAGCGGAAAATGAAAAAAAATTAATGCCTTATTCTACGTTGGACTGGCTTTCTAATGATACCACTCACAACTCTCTACGATGATTATATCGATCGGCCAAAATTGACTGAACAAAAAAAACCCATTTGAGTATATAGTTCCTCCCTCCCCACTAAAGTGGGGGTCGGAACAATTAAAAAAAGCAGTGAGACAGAAAAAAAGGTCTGATTGAATTTAATTTGAACCCACGATCTCAATCTGCGAAGTAAATATTTTATAAGTTCTTGTATAGTTAATAAATTTGTGTCCGACAAACATAATGCAAAAAGCAAAAAAGCTAATTATCATAAATCATTAATAAAATTTAGCGTTACGTGGCCAATGTCCAAAAAAGCAAATCTCAACAAATTTTTTGTTTTCGTGGAATCGAATGTCAAAACTCTGCCGCCAGTTTTTATTACTCATATACCATTCTCAACGATGGAATACAGTGACACAAAATGGAAAAAAGATACTTATTTCGTGGAAAAGGCTCACATTTTGTAACCAGTTATCGCAAATAAATGTAAACCATTTCCTCAACATTCAACATAAAATTAGCGAAACTTTATTGCCCCAATTTTATTTGTAATTACTTGACACACAATTTATAGACAATAATTCCTGCGAACAAGTATACGTGTAATCGCTAAGCTGATAATTGTCCTCTTAATCGACAATTAGTATCGAGAGGGAAACTTCTGAAATTAATCTTAATTGGGTTTTCTTTGATTTCGGTCTATACGTTTTGATTTCGGTCTATAATTTTCATCTATACTTAAGTTATTTGGAGAGAAGGGAATTTGGAAAGAAAATCTCATTTTAAAAAATTAGCGAAATAGTGTGAACGCTGAAAATGCTATTTTTTTAAACAAGTAATTTGAATTTGAAAAGACAGTGTGACTTATATCTGAGGCATTACAAAATTGCTCATATAGTCTGATAAACATTTACTATTTGCTCATATCACAAAATTAGCTATTTTAATGAGTTTATTTTTTCTCCTAAAAATGAAAAGTTAATTTAGCGCTGTGAAGTTGCTATTTGAAGGTGAACGCTCCAGAAATTCGTTCAAGTTTAGTTAACAGATCCTTCGTTTTTTGATGACCGAAATTTTTTGGGTACGTTGTTGATGTTTCGCATACATAGGCAATCAATCTATCTAATACCATATATTGTTCTCGCTGATATTGTTATTTTTCGAATCAAACTGAAACACTCTTCATAGTCAGTTCTGATTATAACTTCCCTTGCTTTAATATCACACCTTTATGCTATTAAACTCACTTCAGTCAGAAAAAAGTGCGCTCAAGACCGCCTCTGATCAGATTTTTGTACGGTTGAATCTGACTGTGGTCGGAAGTTATAATCAGAGTTCACTAATTCCTCGAGCTCCAGGACCCCTAGTACTCCATCTCAAGTAGTAAGACTTTCAAAGGCAATTGAAACCTACCATTTTTAGACTGAAAATACTTGTCTTCACTCTGTACTAGATGGAATTGTTAAGTTTCAAAATTAAAGTGCTCTGAAATTTATATGATTCAGATAGAAAATTCGAGTCCGCCGTCGTACTGATAACTTTACGTTTTAGACTTAAGTACGGGTCTTCTTTCAGCCTAAAAGAACTTTTTGTTTTTAGGCAGCCATTGTTTTTCGATTAGTCCATAAAAACGCGCACGAAAAAAAAACATTTCCTGGCGACATCGAAACACTCCATTGAAGACATCGAGTTCCTAACCTTCTTAGCAACTTTGAAAGCTTAAATGTCTGCCCATATTATTTAGGATTTTGATGTTTCTGTTAAGCACAGGAAAGTAAATAAGGCAATAGAGAAAAATTCGTCTTTTTTGGCTCAAAACTATATTGCTTGTAAAGCAAATTTTAAGATTTACCTTCTACAGAGCTAGATTTGTTTTTTGAGTAGGGTTTCTGGGCCAACAATTTATCCAGGTTACTGCTCATTGTTCACAATCACAATAATTTCGCCCAAGGTAAATTATACAAACAGACACTTTTGTCATAAAGCACACATACTCACGTTAAAACTAATTTAACCAATTTAAACAATTCTACATATGCTCAAAAATAAACTCATGCACTTAAATGTGTAACTACTGAAACAGAAAAAAAGTAATTGTTCAAATTTTTATACACCATGAGTTAGTTTAATCGCAAATTACTATTACGAAGCATGGCCAGCGTAGAATAGTTTTGCCACGGTTTGTCTTCAAGTTGAAGTTTTTGAAAGCCGCTTTTTACTTTTTATTTACACAGTTCTTTAAATCGCAAAGTGTTTTTTAATTGTGCTGACCAGAACTACACTGGTTCAGAATATAAATCACGTCATAAGTAAACAATCTACTAAACGTAACAGCTAACAAGTTGCTATGATAACTGACAAACATTTTGACTTTCAAGGTCAGGAATAACGAACTGATTCCAATTTTATCAATTTTAAAAAATGTTGTCAGGCTGCTCGCCACTTTGCTGTAATCGTTGGAA
Organism: Convolutriloba macropyga; assembly: GCF_964194025.1. Lineage (NCBI taxonomy): Eukaryota > Metazoa > Xenacoelomorpha > Acoela > Convolutidae > Convolutriloba > Convolutriloba macropyga. Next base: position 43,588,638 of record NC_134475.1, read on the forward strand.
ATGGTTTAAAGCACCCATCCAAACTACTTTTCCGCGTGAAAATTCCCGGACATGCCAGAATTACCTACGATCCAAACTTCGGCTCGATAAGAATTCCATGCTTTATCGTGCTTGACCAAAAGTTCGCATGTAAAGACCATCCATACCAAAATTGGATATATGATCCAAACTTTAATTGAACTCGTTCCAGTAGTGAAAAGAATGAAGAAATGGCTGTAGTATCCATACTTCAGCAGATTCAAATTCATGGAAAGATCCATACCTACAATCATGCTGATGGTCAAGACCTCAAATCTCAATTGAATATTAAGTTTGATAAAAATTCATTTCATGGCAAAAATTTTGATCTCTCTCTTAAGGACTTGGGCTCTTCATTTTGCTCAGAAAAAAACTTGTTTTTTTTCGGTCGTACATAAAAAAGAGAGCTAATCGAATAGCTTAGATAGATTAATGAGTTTATATATTGCTCCCATTGTACCGAGGCTGTAAGTCTCCCGAGGGGGGGGGGGGGACTTGAGTTTCTTTGGCTCGCTGAGATTGACTGTCTCTTGTCTTCGTGTATTCTTTCTCAGATCGTGCTCTCAGTCATGGAACCCAACTAGGCGTCTAGCGTTGCTCGTGTTGCAAAGAGAAAGAGTCAGAGTCAGGATTGAGATTAGGCCACCAAAAAGTGAAGAAGAGAAGAAGATGATGAGTTAGTTGTGTATATGTTCCATATGTCCGTTGCTCAATAAAACACACAGGCCATCAAAGAGAGATAGAAAGTCGATTAAAAGAAAAGATTGATTAAATTGAAATTGCGATAAAAAGTCCTAGGGACTGCCCATATTGCCGAGTCTTTTTTTCGCTGTTTCAAACAGTATCGTCTGTACAGGTGTAATGTATTGAAGTTCAGTGGTCGTGTTAGTAAGTTGATCTTGGATCAGTTCTCTTATTGCTGCATTGTTGCTAGAAGCTCTCTTGAGGTATTGTATATTTCTCTGGGCTAGAAGTGTGCTCACTCTGGGAAGGTTCGCTGCATTATGTAGCTCTTCTGACGACGTCCATCTGGGTAGATCTAATGCTACTCTTATGGCTTTGTTTTGTTGTCTTTGAAGTCGCATGATGCTGTGCTTGGGGGCATTCGCCCATGCCGGCGAAGCGTACTCCATAATTGGTCGTATCGTTGCTCTATATAGTAATATGAGGCACTTAGAGTTGACACCTTTCGCTTTCAGCATCATGAGGCCATTTATTCTCCCAAACATCTTGTTTTCAATCTTCCTGATCTGCGCTGCCCAAGTTAGATTATCGTTCAACTCAACTCCGAGAAAAGTAGACGTCTTCGATGGATTTAGAATTACGTCTTGCAGTTTGAGATGGTGGTGGCTTTTGTCTCTATTTCTGGTCAATAACATGAAGTTTGTTTTCAAGGATTAATTTTGATTTTCCAAAGGTTGCAAAGATGTCCAGTGAGTTGAGAGCCTTCTGTAGTTTGAAAGTAGCTGCTCTACAGTTTCTGCCACTCGTGTATATTGCAATATCATCTGCATATTGGGAGATGTTTGCATTCGAGACTTCTGGACTGCTGACATAGATGTTGAACAGTGTAGGGCTGATTACGCTGCCCTGTGGTACTCCTGCACTTGGTTTGAAGCTGTTGGCCACAGCCTGTTGGTATATTACAGTCAGCTCTCGGTCTTTGAGATAGCTTACGGTCCATTTTATGATCCACTCTGGCACTTTGTTTAGCTGCATTTTATAGATTAGTCCTTTATGCCACACCGCATCGAATGCCTGCTGAACATCGAGAAAAGCTGCTGCGGTTGGCTGCTTCCAGAGGGCTTCATTGAAAATATGTTCGCTTAAACAGAGTAAGTTGTCAGTTGTGGAGCGACCTGCTCTGTATGCGCCTTGCGCGTTGGTGAATATATCGTTACTTTCACAGTGCTTGTTTAAGTTCTCCTTGATAACAACTTCGCACAATTTACCGATGCAACTTGTGAGGGAGAGAGGTCTGTAATTCTTGAGATCAGAGTGGTCTTTATTTGGCTTGGGCAGCATAGAGACATTGGATCTTTTCCAGCAATCAGGCACAATTCCATCCTTTAGAGAGCTTTGTATTATGTCACTGAGTTCTTTCATTATTGCGTCTGGTAGCTGTTTCAATATTTTATACGATATTCCGTCAGGGCCTGGAGCAGTGCTTTTCCTCCCTTTGATGTTTCTCAGTTGTTCAACCTCGACTGTAGTTTCGCGGTGGTTAGGGGGCAGGCGATACTGTGCTATTTCATTCTCGTTCATGCATGTTTCAACTAGATCTTCAATCTCTTCAGCTTCCTGAGTTACGGCCTCATGCATTCTCATATTCTGTTTAAGTTTCTCAGCAAATTTATCTGCTGACTCCTACGTGCTAATTTTAAGCTGGTTTGCCTTGCTCTTACTAGATTGCGTGAGTTTCTTGTAAGCCTTCCAGAAATCGATGCCCTTCCCATTTGAGTTCATGCTGGCCACCGTCTTCAGTTCTTGATTCTGCCTTTCTTGTATTAGTGATTGTGAGAGCTTTCTCGATGTTCTATTTAGCTCTGATGTGAGGTATCTCTCCTCTGAGTATCCTCTCATGCCCAGTCTTCTCAGTTTTCTGACTTTTCTCTACAGCTGGTGTTTCTTTCTGGTGAGCGCGACTATTTCTTTGTTTCGTATTGGTTTAGCTTCTTTGAGGCTGCTCTCGTAGCACGTCTGAATGTGGGTTGCTATGCTTTCTGCTCTGCTGTTCAAATCTGCGTACTGGCTTCTGTAGCAACTCACCTTCTCTCTGAAGCATTTCCAATTTGGCCGCAGTGATCTAAGTTTTGAAGCTCGCAGGTTGAATTCGCTGATGGTCATATAGTGGTCGCTCAGAGTCTCTTCAAATATTTCGAACTTCACAAAGTATTTTGCCAAAGGCTTAGAGCACAGGTGCAGGTCTAAAACGGATCCCTTCTCATGCGTTTTGAGGTCTTTATTCAGAAGTATGTATTCTTCATCCAGAAGTTCCTCAACGACTCGACCTGTTGCATCGCTCTTTGTGGACATAGGGTTTATGTTTATGTTCTGGAGATTAAAATCTCCCACCACTATGCATTTTTTATTGTGCCTGACCAAGTGACTTGCTTCAATCTCATTGCCGGGTGAACAGTATATCAGAGTAATGTCAACATCAGATTCTTTGAGTCTTATATGCAGCTTCTCGTTGGTTTTAGAGTTGTTTTTGACGAATTTGTGGTCTAGCAGTGTGTAGTTTAGTCCCTCTCTTATATATATGGCTGAGCCATGTATATTGTCGTTAATGCTTGCAGCTAAGATAAAATTACGCAGATGAGGAGGCTGCTTCGTTTTGGTCTCGTTAAAACAGGCTACATGAATGCCCTTGTCTAATAAAATTGGTTCAATAACTCTGAGCTTTGGTCTCAAGCCTCTGACGTTGAGTTGAGCAACTTTAAGGTTTGCCATGTTGAATTGAAGTTCGTTCGCTTGCGAATTGATGCTTGAATTCTCTAATCTTTGCATCATATTTAACTTGACTGTAGTTATGGCCAGAGACAACGTTTAGAGCCTGGAGGATGTTTATCTTTTGTTTTGGGGAATCGAAGAAGCATTGTATCATGGCTGCAATAATTGTCATGCTATTTTGTTCTCTTTGCTCCGCCAGATTGATCTTGTTGTTTAGTTCAGCTACTTTGTTCTCAAGTATTTGGACCCTTTCAGTGAGGTTGCTCTCTATTTTCTCGAGCCTCTTGTCGATGTTGCTGAGGACTTCTTCAATCTTGTTCAGAGAGCTTTGCGGACTAGAGTGTGCCTTGCTCTTCACTGCATCAGCGTAGCTGCTAGCTCCTGCTTCTTGGTACTTGGAGCAGCCTCGATAATTTGCAGAGTGACTCTCTCCGCAGTTAGAGCATTTGGCACTTTCTGGAGCAACATTACATTCTCTTATAACATGCTCTCCGCCACATCGTCTACATTTGAGATCGTTCGGGCAGTCCTTCGCCTTGTGGTCATATTGGAGGCATTTGAAGCATTGTACTACCGAGGGCTCTAGTCTTGATCGCTCACATCTCTTTCTCTGATTGAAATTTCTGACACCGTTATCAACAGCATTCCTGGCAGTTGTTTCTGTGTTCGTAAATACTCTTATGAGCCTCGTAGGTTGGTTGGTTGCACGACTTGTTATTCTATGTACTGATGTTGCCTCTATGTTCTGACTTTGCAGCTCACTTTTAACGTCTTCAGGATCGATGTCTTGGTTTACACTTGTTATGACGAAGCTCGGTTTCACTGGGTTGGTGGCAGCAGTGCTTAGTTTGACTTGGTAGTTTGCGAATGCTTCCTTGACTTTATTTGCAGTGATCGTCTTTGCTATCTCGATAGTTCTTGGTTTCATTGAGTAGCCATTTCCGTTCTGACTTCGCCTCACTTCTCCGTAGTTCGGGTTGCCAGTTAAGTTCTTCAGCTGCTGGTTGAATTCTCTGTGGCTCGGTGTTTCATGTTCAAATGTGAAGTAGACTACTTTTATATGTTGCTCAGGTTGCCTCTTTCTAATCTTGGAGCTGGTTCGGGGTCCATCAGTTGCTTTGCGTTTTCTCTGGCTTTGATTGTGGCTCGTTGCTAGACTTTGGTCGAGGTTGGAGGCTTGAGATATGTCAAGACTTGGAGCAGAGCAGTTCACTGCTGAGGCAGCTGGTTGGAAGATCTTCGCGTTAAGGGAGAAAGGATTGCGAAGAGACATTACTGAGATGGCTTGAAAGACTAGAGTTGTAAAAAGCTCGAAATTGATGTTTGTACAGGGGTAAAAGCTTGAAGCGGGGGTTGATAAAAGCTCGAGTTGGAAGTTTGTACAGTCTAAAAGCTCGAGATGAGAGTTTGTACAGGGTTCGTCTTTGTACAGAGATAAAAGTGGAGTTGTCTAAAAGCTCGAAATGAGAGTTTGTACAGGGTTCGTCTTTGTACAGAGGTAAAAGTAGAGTTGTTGTCTAAAAGCTCGAGTTGGAGGTTTGTACAGTCTAAAAGCTCGAGATGAGAGTTTATACAGGGTTCGTCTTTGTACAGAGGTAAAATTGGAGTTGTTGTCTAGGAAGCTCGAGTTGGATGTTTGTACAGTCTAAAAGCTCGAGATGAGAGTTCTCTTCTTTGTGCAGGGGTAAAAGCAGAGTTGTTCTTTGTATAGTTAAAAGGGGCTCGTGACTCGATGACTGAAAGGGAGAGAGGCGATGTTCAATGTCCCAACACAGGAGCTTATTGGTTCAGACTGGACGAGCAGAGTACAGTGGTGCGTCTCTTATCTTCACCCACTATGTGGGCAGAGTTGTCTTCTTGCAACCTCTTCGTCTGGGATCGCGGCGTCTCGCGACGTCTAGCACTCTTTGCTCGTCCTCGCGACGTCTTGCTCGGTCCCCCTCTCACTGAGAGTGAGACTAGCAGCTTACCGCCTATCTATACACTGTAGTGCTAGCCTCAAGTCTTTGGCTCAGGACGGCTAACACCGGGATTCCTTTGCCTCCAACTAGTCTCATCGTTCGAGGGAATTCTTCTTGGAGCAGTTACACCAGGGAGCTTGCAGGTCACTGAGCTAGCTAGAGCTTCCTGAAAAGGATGCTCGGGTGGCGAGTGTTGCGATCTTGAGAGTACGACAACCCTTTGGTGTCTAAACCTGGGCTTGTGCTCTCGACGGAACCGAAGTGCAAGTGGTACCGCCAACACTCTAACTTATAGCACCAAGTACTCTTGACTTAGTGCGAGCTAGCTCAGGTGTAAGTGCTATGGTGGCCGGGTTGTCCCGCGTAGACTCAGCCTCAACTCCCGCGTAGTGTAGATTGGCAGCGCAGTTCTGGCAGGGGGCCTTTGGGAGGGGGGGGGGGGTGGCGCGCAACTAAAGCCTCGCCTCTTGGAAAAGAGACTAAGAGATTAACTAAGTCGGCTTATCGTCGTTGCTGAGAAAGTGTGATACTGCGTACTCTTCATCTAGCTCCTCATCTGTCGTCTTGGGTTGGGTTCTCAATAAGCTCCTCAATGAGTTTATATATTGCTCCCTGTCATTTGTTCTAGATCACGTCTTTGCTGTGCGAAGTTCAAGGTACAAAACACTAATACTAGCGCAAAATCAGACTCAATGATAAGCAGATGATATGTTGATGTAACTCGCTTGAAATATTTTCTCATATGTGTTTATTTATACACACCCTACCCCTTGTCTGCGTCCTAAAAGAGTCGGCGTCATGTACGAATGGAAGAGCAGACCTATGGTAAGCGATTACATTGATACCGTGAACCGAGGGTCGCATTAAATCTTCTATCAAGAAGACAACTAATAGGAAAAGAAATGTAAAATAACCGTGTTTTAATGTCTGTAATGCAATAGGATTCAAAAGAGAATGAGACACCAAAAAAACGTTCACATGATTATGCATATTATAAAGGCTAACAGAAAAAGATTACGTAATACGTGTTTATGCAACATCAATGGCTCGTACATAATAGAGACGTAACAATGACAATAAGTTGAATGAAATTGATATGTAACCGAGGGTCAATTGCATAGTAAGTTATCCACCAACATCGCCCTGCGAGGAAAAATTTCGGAATAAACTATATAAACTCAGTAAGAACTGTAGTTCGGGAATTCAATTCGCTATAGTATGAAGCAACGTATCTTTCAAACAAGGGTCAATAAGACAACGTACAAGCATTAAGACGTACAATTCAACAACGTGTCAGCATTAATAAGATCAAGACAACAAGTGAAAACTTAGACTGCAAGGATTTTGATGCTCTTTTACCGGTTTTTTGTCTGATGTTATTGACGTCAAAATAGGTTCGCAATCGTTCAACAATTGTCTAGATAACCTAAAAATATTGAAGCTAAAACCCCTTTAATCGATACAAATCGTGGTTATATTTACTTAAAATTAAATTAATTGAACTTGTTTGCAACATTCTACGTATATTAGAACGTATTTAAATCTTATTTTAACGCTTAGAAACACTCGAATCTGATTGGCTAAAATTCTTTTATTTACTACGTAACACACTTCGGCCCGGAAGAAGATGTTGGGAAAACTGGTACAAGTTTTTAAAGCGGACGGACGAGTGAATCTGTCGACATACGTAAAACGGCGGAGCGCGCGACGCTATCGGAGCCGTAACGGATATCCACATTTCGAGCGGTTGGGTAGTAACCCCTAGAGTTGGTTTTCTCAACTATCCAAACCAATTCAATCGTCTTAAGGTGTTGCTCGGCAGGCGTCTGCCACTTAGAGCGTCGGTTAAGCGTCGGCACGTACTCTCTGATCCAACGGGACCAGATCGCATTGGCGTGCGACTGCGCACGGGCGTAACGTTTACGATGGTTAAATTCATTATTGTCGACAACAGACGGAATACCGGTAGAGTATTCTCCTAAAAGGAAGTGGTTGGGCGTTAAAGCGTTCAAATTGCACTGATCAGCGCTTACGGGTGTAAATGGACGCGAAATGAGAGTACGCTCCACGAGACAAAAGGTAGTATGCAGCACCTCATCCGTGAGGCGACGCGTGCCAAGAATAGTATACAACACGCGCTTCAAACTGCGTACCAACCTCTCCCAGTTACCACATTCATGTGGTGCGCTGGGTGGATTGAACATCCACTTTATGCCTTTGTGAGCGAGCTCAGCTGAAATATTTACAATGTTCCACTTTTCGACACTTTATCGGAGTTCTTTCTCCGCTCCAATAAAATTAGTGCTATTTTCCGACCAAAATCATGGCAGGTGTACCCCTACGTGACACAAACCGCTCAACTCCCATAACACAAGAACTGGTGTCCATGGATTTAACTATCTCGACATGGACAGCGCCAGTAGTGAAACAGGTGAAGAGGAAGCCTCCCCGTTTCTCAGTAGTACGGTGGACAGTAACATAGAACGGCCCAAAGTAGTCTGTTCGTGAAGAGAGGAGACTGGTAAGCAAGTCTCTCCTTAGGAATAACAGACATGATTGGAATTTTCGGCATCTCAGGCAGTGGGCTTTCATGGAACTCAAAGATGATCTCAGTTTCAGTACTGTATAGTGTACCTGTGCAATTGATCCTAGATATTCAACACTTTGATGATAATGCTTTACGAGGGTGTGTTCAAGGAACAGTTTTACAAAGGATGACGTGTATCTAAAATGATTGGGTACTTTACGTGAAACCCAACTTCCGTTAACCGCTTGATGCGGCCCGAGGAACGGATTAGTCCATTTGGAGTAAGGAACGGTGAATGTGGAGCGATTCGGCTGCTCCGTTTAGCAGATTTTTTGTGAAGAAGATCTCACATTTAGGTTTCAAAAGACTCTTCCTGCACCAAGTACTGTAGATGACGCTCAGTTTCGTCAAGCTCAGTAGGGTCAGTAATGCTACCATCGAGGTTACGGTAGCCGGCACGTTTCGGCAGAAGCCGGAGAACTTATGCGGCAATGCGCAAGTACTGTTGATAAGAACTAAACTTATCAAACGGAAATATTGAAGGAACGAGAGTTGTCTGTTTTTGACAGGTGTAGTCAGAGATACAGTATCCTCTATAGTGACTGCTTGGTTGACACCAAGTTTGATGTTTTTATTGACATCTTTGTTCGTTACAAACGGGAAATGTGAATTAGTTTATAAATGTGGACCTTTGATCCAACTGCATAGTTGCAAAACTTCAGCGGACATTCCACGCGTGCCAGCGTCAGCGGGATTATCCTTAGTTGAGACCTGGTTCCATTGGTCAACGCTGGTTTACTCCAAAATCTCGCAAACGCCGTTTGTAACAAAGATTGGTTGCTTTTCATTAGAGTTTATCCACCGAAGAGCGGTCGTACTGTCTGTCCACATGAATACTTGGTTAGCAGTTACAGTAAATGCCTGAATAATTTCGTTCTTGAGCCGAGCGGCAAGTAGAGCTGCTTGCAATTCCAGTTTTGGGACAGTCATTACTTTCATTGGCGTCACGCGCGCTTTCCCCAAAACAAACGCAAGCTCTGTGTTTACCTTGCCCGTAGGAGTTATTAATCGCCCTCAAAGAAATGCGACGGCACTAAAAATGTCCTGTGAACTGTCACCGAACATATGCAATTCTACATTATCAAAGGGTCCAGTAAAATATCTTCGAGGAATTTTGATGTTCAAGCTTTGGTAAGTCCGCATTCCAAACCAAAAATCTTTGAACTATGTATCGTGGGAGCTCATCATCCCAATGTTGTCTTGTTACAGGCCAGATGTCTTTTAACATCAGTCGAGCACCAACAGTAAACGGTGCGACAAGACCAATAGGGTCAAAGACTTTTAAGACAAGACTTAGGACAAAGCGCTGCGTGAATGACTTGGTGATAGCGCAACTTGTACCCCTACTCACAACTAAAGTGTCATCAGTGTGGTCCCGCTTTAGCCCCAGCACGAAGGGATCCTGGCATGAAGGAATAAGCTTGGGTTCAGTGGCTTGAAGAGAACCATCAATTTGATCAGCCAGATTTGGCACATTGCTTACAAACTCTGTAAACTTGAACCCACCGAGATGGAGAAGATGTCCCAATTCTTTCGATCTATTGATGACTTTCTCAGACCACTCCACTGAGTCAAGGTTATCGTCCAAATAAAATTTTTCAAGAACCGCTTTTGCAGCTTCGGGGTAAAACTTTGCGTTGTCTCTCGCAGTGCGTTGTAGGGCCTATTTGGCGCATGTGGGCGGGTCTTTAGTCTTTAGCCCCAAATATATGGCGCGTATATTGATAAACTACAACGTTAGTTGTGGGGTCCTCACGCCCAAAAAGCGAAGTGATGGTTAATCTGATGGTAATACACCAACCTGTAGAAACATTCCCTTGATGTCGGCAGAGACGGCATATGGATGTTGTCGAAGATTTACCCGGTTTGTTCGGGTTTGTTCGGGTTACCCGGTTTGTTCGGGTTTAAAACCGGAAGGTGGGGTGGGTATCATACTTTATCAGACCAGTTCTCAACGTCAATTACATACCCCTGTTATGAATCTTCCTTAATGGTTTTAGTATACTTCTCTCTGAGATCTTCATCCTTGGCCAATCGTTTTTCCAGATTTTAGTTGCACAAGGGAAGAGAAGTAGTTATTTGGGAGCTTGGATTTGTCTGCTGCCCACAGCATTCCGACATCGTATCTCAGGCCAATGTGTGTGGTTGTACTCTCAAGGATTTTGTGAGCCCTTGCGTCTGCTGCAGATCGTGGGTCGACCTGCTTGTTTGCCCCGATGGATTCAATGTCGTACCATGACTTTACTTGACTTGCTAACTCATTGTCGTGTTCGATATTCACTTTAAAGCACGTTGAGGTTAAACACGAACTTGATGGTAACGGACCACTTAAGACCCAACCTATGGGTAAGCGTACGGCAACGGGTGAACGCTTCTCATCGGCAGAGAAGTATTCTAACGGGCGAATGGAATGATAGACATCTTGTCCGAGTATCATCTCAATGTCCTTGTAGGAATATGACACGGGATCAAGGACTGCTAAGTGTAGGTAAGTCTCTTGCAGGGCCAGTACATTAGTTATATGTGAGCCGACGTTCATACTCTCTTTAACGAAAGGGTTGATGGTAAATGGTTCGAAATCCTGATGTTTTCTTGTTTCACAGAAACTTCAACAATCCTAGTATCAACTACTTCTTCGGTATTAATACCCTTGACAGTTAGTTTTAGTGCTTTATCGTGCAGACCGAGTCTATCTGCGAGACTACCGGCCACTGAAGAGTTACTGCAGGCGTTATCACACAAAACTAAAGCCTTGGTATATAAACCGGACGAATTGACCAACTGCAATTCAATCACCTGAAGGAGCCCCTTAGCATCAGTAACAGATGACATCGTTGTGGTTTTATTAGGCGGGTGTTGACTAGTAGTTACTTTACTTTGACCTATGTTGCCTGTTCCGGCTGATAATAAGAGTGAAAACTAAAATTATCTTTGTATCGGTTGGTTCGATATCAAATTCAAATTATCTTTTATGACTGTATTTTATCCTTAGGTTTTCAGCCAAAACGATATATAAAAGCTTCAAATTATTAATATCGTGACAATTTGAATACAACTGTTCGCTGACTTAATAATTTATCATTATAAATATATAATCAAAACAACTTCACCTTGTGATGTTATAAAACTGACTTACAATGTTTACATAACTAAACAAATACATTTATGAATTCATATTAAATACCTATGAACCGTTTAAGGACAACTATAAAGCAATCTCATGAACGAAAATAGCAGAATGACACACGAAGAGCACCCGATCACTATTGTGGCGTGATTAGGGCAAATAATCAAGTTTAAAGTAAAAATTAAATAAATAAAATATGAAAATTCTGACATTTTCTGACTATTAGTCGGGCTAAAGTAAATGACAAGCACAGGAAACAGTTGTTTGGCATTTGTGGTGACTTGACCTGACCTTTAAGCACCATTATGGAACATATGAACACTCAAATGTAATCGAAGTTTGACAAAAAATAACAAATACACCGTAAAACATAAATTTGGCAAAAATGAGGTAAAAAATGTTGTGAAATTTAGGTCAAAGGTACGAGTTGAGACCTATACCATTGATCGTAGTTTGGTCCCACTAGAAAAACAAAGGGGGGGTTAGGGTTCTCAGATCACTTCCTGAGAAGGTACAGCGCTTTAAAAACAGGCAAAATTAGCACTTTTTGATTATAGGGTAAATTCTGCACTTTTAACAAGTTAAAACATTACTAGGGCACTTCATATGGTACTATTTGGCTATTTAGGAATTCGCAAAGTTATATACGTTCAAAAGGACCTCAACAAATATATAAAATGAGTATCAAAAGTTTTTTGATCGCAACATAGCCGGCCCAGTTTTTGGTCAACTCCAAAAACAACTTCACTTGCGGTCACTTTTTACTGCAATTAACTTAACAATTGGTCGCTTGTAACTACCCGTCGTAGTTTTCACTGTTGCTGCTCGAACAAGTTCATCATCACCTTTGAACAGTTCCTCTATTCTGCCCAAAGGAAAGTTGAATGGATATGTATTCTCATCAATGATCCATACTAAGTCTCCAACCTTCAATTCCTCTGGCTCTTCTTTGGCCCATTTGGTTCTTTGTTGAAGACTGGGTAGATACTCTGACATCAATCTATTCCATACTGATACTAGGATACTGTTTTGATCACGGAAAAGTTTTCTGTAACTCGCTGCTGTTCCAGAAAATAACGCATTTGGCCAATTTACGCTTATTTGACCAATCAAGAAGTGATTTGGTGTCAATGGCTCCAAATCTGCTACATCTCCACTAACGTCTGTGAGTGGACGATTGTTTATTAACTGCTCAACGATACACAATACTGTTCGAAGCTTGTCTTCACTCAAACTTTGTTTTCCAAGCACATTATACAACGCTTTCTTGCAAGATCTCACAAGTCTTTCCCATACGCCACCAAAATGAGGTGCAGCTGGAGGATTAAATGACCACTTGATACCTTGCTCGGCTAATGTGTTGGTGATTGTTTCCCTTTGCAACTCCTGGAAAGCCTCTTTGAACTCTCTTGCTGCGCCAACAAAGTTTGTTCCATTATCAGAGATGATTGATTGTGGTTGACCTCTCCTTGCAACGAATCTGTGTACTGCATCAATGCAAGCTGCTGTGTCAAGGCTATCAACCAACTCCAAATGAACAGCACGAACACTCAAGGATGTGAAAAGACAAACCCACTTCTTGACTGTTCGTCTAAACATCTTCATTTCGAACGGTCCAAAATAATCAACACCGCTATTCGTAAACGGTCGAACATTGCTCGTCAATCTGTCAGTTGGTAGGTCGCTTATCTGTGGTGTCTTACTGTTTGTAAACAATCGGCACATTACGCAGTTATGCTTCACTGCACGCAATGCATTTCGCAACCCGAAAATCCAAAACTTCTTCTGAACTTCGTTTCGAATATACTCGACACCTTCGTGATGAAAGACTTTGTGTTGAAAGTTCAAGTACAACTCTACTGCTCGATGTTTGCTCGGCAGTATGATTGGGTGTTTTGTCTCGAATGACAAATCTGCTTTTCGTAATCGTCCTTTAGCTCTCATGACTCCTTTTGAATCGATAAAAGGCGATAACGAAACTATCTTGCTATTGGAAGACAACTGTTTACCCGCTTTCAAATCAGTAAGCTCTTTCGCGTAACTTTCGCTCTGAACAAGTTTCCAAATTGTTTGCTCTGATTCATCAATTAACTCGTTCACTGTTTTGTCGGACTTGAATAAAGTTAAAATCTGTTAAATTGACTGAAACGTTGCCACACAATCAAAACTTCTGATTCATCCTTTGAGACGAACACATTTACGTTCATCTCCTGTTCTGCAGGATGCTTATTATCTTCTTGAAGAAATATTGACTGTCTAAGCCAATCTGGTCCATGTATCCAGTTACTGTTTGCTACATCATCAAAACTAAGACCGCTTGTTGCTAGATCGGCTGGATTCTTAGCACCTGCAACATGATGCCATTCATCTACAGTCGATGAATCCAAAATCTCGGCTACTCGATTAGCAACAAAGGTTGGTTGCTTTTCAATACTTGATCGAATCCACTGAATAACGGTTGTTGAATCCGACCACATGTAAACTTTGTGAAAATGAATTGAATGCTCTTTCATTATAGAGTCTTTCAGTCGATTCCCAGTTATAGCTGCCATTAGCTCAAGTTTGGGGATCGTGTGATGTTTGACTGGTGCAGCTCTTGCTTTTCCCATGATGAAAGAGACTTTTCGATCGGCATTCACCTTTTCAGTCACAACATAAGCAACCGCACCAAAGGCATCTTCAGAAGCATCTCCAAAAACGTGTAACTCGTTTCGTACGCTTTCGCTGGATGTTTGATACCATCTATTGACTTCAAAAGATTCTCCAGCGTTTAGCTCTGCTACCCAATCACTGAATTGGTTGTTTAGATTCTCTTCAATAAAAAAATCCCACTGTTGCCGTCTTGTTTGCCAAATGCCTTTCAAAATGATTCTTCCTCTGATCACAAACGGAGCCAAAAATCCAAGTAGATCAAAGACACTTGATACAACTGACAACACTTTCCGCTGAGTCCATTGACTCTCTGTTTCAAATTGAAATCCTCTACAGACTTTGAAGGAATCATTGATATTATTCCACTCCAAACCAAGGATTGTTAGGGCTTTGTCATGAACTTCATCTTCGTTGAAATTTGTAGCCCATTTTGTCAGGTCGAAACCACCTTTGGCAAGAAGAGTTGTTAATTCTTCTTTAATGTCAGCAGCTTCTTTTTTGTTTTCTAGGGAAACAAGAAGATCGTCCATATAAAAGTTGTGACATGCGATGTAGCTAGCTCGTTAAAAGCCTTCAGCATTGTCCAACGCACATCTCTGTAACGCGAAATTGGCACAATTTGGAGACAACTTTGCTCCAAAAAAATGTTGATTGTACTGGTAAGTGACAATTTTTCTATTCCCGTCAAACCACAAGAAGCGTAGAAAGTGGCGGTCTTCCGGCCTAACTTCAACTTGAAGAAACATTTCTTCAATATCAGCACTTAACGCAAACTGATTTTCTCTAAATCTTGCGAGTATCCCCATCAGGCTTGCAAGTAAGCCTGGGCCTGCAAGTAACATATCATTCAAACAGTTACCACCGAACTTGCTGGCGGCATTGCAGACTCGTCTCACTTTATCTGGCTTGTGAGGATTCAAAACTGGGTGATGTGGCACGTACCAAACTTGCTGATTGCTTGTTTCAGCTAATTCTGCGTCTGAAAGGATGGAAACATACCCTTTCTTGAAATCTGCTGCAATGGTATCACTGTAGCGCAGATTCAGTGATTCATCAGAGTCAAGACGACGTTTCAAACCTCGAAGTTGTCCCAAGGCGGAAGAGAAATTGTTCGACAAAGCTGCTTGTTCACCATTCCAGAGTAATCCAACTTCATATCGCTCGCCGTTGAACTTAATCGTTGAATTTAGAATCTCGCTTGCAAGCTTTTCTTCTTTGGAGCGCTTGTCAGCAACCATCAGAGTTCCATAGGATTCCATATCCCACCATTTTTTAACAATATCAGCCAATTTTACGTCATCTTCATTAGCAATGTGACATGCTGCGTTCAAACGCAATTCACTGACTGGGACTGGGCCACTAACTGTCCACCCAAGCGGTAATTTAACTGCCCATGGTTGATTATCACCTCCATTTTTGTACTGCAATGGACGAATGAGATCGTAGGCGTTCTGCCCCAAGATAATTGTGACCTTTTTCAAATCAATTTGCTTGAAACCAACGCATTTTAGGTACGGATACGTTTGTTTCATTTCTTGGACATTGTAGACACTCTTTCCAATTTCCAAGTTCTTCTGACTGTGAACAACAAGCTTCTTCCCCTTGCTCTCCTTGCAATTAGCCGGCCCAATTGTAGCCTGCACTGTTTGCATGGAGTTACATGGGTTCCGTGAATTCCTGTGACATTCAACGAGATTGATTCTCCTTTAAGATCCAGTTTTTTCAGCAGATCTTCATCAACCCACGTCTGATTTGAACCTGTGTCACAACAAGCAAGAGTTTCTTCGAACTTGCCATCATTGCCGAAGATTTTCACTCTACCAATCTGCATTAGTCCTCTTACTGACTCAGTATTGCTTGTCAAGTTTGTGCTCTCTGTCTTGGTGGTTGGCTTATTTTCATCAGACTTTTTTTGTAATGCAACAGTTTGTTGTGATTCTTCTCACAACCATCAATTCCACGTTTGCGTTTGCGTGGACAATCTTTTGCTGAATGATCAGCAGCCAAACAACAGAAACACAATCTTTTCTCTTTCGCAACATTGTATCGATCGTCAATCTTCATTGACTTAAACTTCTCACAGTTCCAAATGCGGTGGTTCTCACTGTCCAGTGGGCACTTGGGACCATCTTCTGCGTTTTCTGTTTCGGCAGAACTGAAAGTTGAATTTGAAGATCTGTTGAACTTCTTGAAACCTGAGCGTTTATCTCCGTCAGGTTTCCTCTGATTGTCATTCTTGAAACTGCTGCTGCTGTTTGATGAACTGTTCAGCAGTCTCTCCTGAACCTGAGCTTCTTCTTGCAGCCACTCGTTCAGTTGAGATGGATTTGGCAGTTTTCCAACTCTCGCTGGACTCTCAATATAAGCAAACCATCTCCGTCTGGCTTCATGAGGCAGTTTATTGACATTTTTATCCAGGTTACTAGATGAGAACAGATCATTAGAGTATCCAAACTGTTGTAATACTCCGACAAATGATGCAATAGCATCAACAAATTTGATATACGCAGTTGAATCATTGTATCGTATCGGGGCAAACTCTTGTATCTTGGACAATTGCGATGACACGATGTGATGCGACTGTCCGAATTTCTTCTGCAGTGTTTGCCACGCTTGATTGTACATAGCACCTGAGAATCCGAGACCCATTATTGCACGTTTTGCTTTACCAGTGACAAGGCTTTTCAAATGACTCATCTTTTCATCATTTGCCAGCGGACTACTGTCAATTGTAGCCAAAAACATTCCGCTCCATTCTGGCCATTCCAGTGGATCGCCGTTAAACTCTCTAAGTTTCAGCTTAGGAATGTTCCGATGACTGGCATATGCAAAGTGAGCATGGCCACCTCTTCTTGCGGCATCATAGTCTCGTTCTTCTCTCCTTGCTGAATAGTCAAAATCTCGAAGACGATTTCTTCTCAATGAATCATTCGAATCACCGCTAGACGATCTGTTGCGATATCTGTCTTCCATCTCTGAAGACAACTCTCTCCGTCCCTGATGGCTCAAGGAATCAGTTTTCTCCGGCACAAAATCTGTTCTTGCCTGGAAACTTCTTGGGAGTATCATCTTGCAACAACTCTTTCAGTTTTCTCAAAATCACGAAGACTTTAATCGTCTTCGACAGGCTTCTTTACCTCGCCACTCAATTCAAAAGTGCCCAATTCACCTTCCAGTAGTTGAAGTTGCGTTTCTTCATCGAGTTTCTTCATTCGCTCTTCGTACTCGATTCGTTCTCTTCGTTGAGCTCGCTCGTACTCGATTTGCACCTTCTTTCGTTTCAATTCGGCTCGCTTTTCAACCGATTTTTGTTGACGTTCTTTTCGTCGCATTTCAAGATGAGCTGCTTCCTCGGCGTCTAAATAAGACTCACAAGTACTTTTATGTGTGACCTGACTGTCAAGATGTTCCGAATTCCTCTTTTCACTGCTCTCTGTTTCCAAAGGTGTTGAGTTCTTCGGACGTACATCTTGATTAGGCTTCGGTGGTTCCACGACATTAGATGCACCCAAATTCTCTTCTTCACCTGTTACAGAAGTGAATGACGAGACTGATGACTTCTCAAATGTGACATACTTTCTCGAAACTGCTTGCTTCTTTTCTACAAACAGTTCTTCTATATAACTTCTGTGATTTTTCAATCGTTCTGCATAGTCGTTACATTTTTCCACGTTCGCGAGAGCGGCTTTTGTTAATACACTTCGATCGAATTCGTTTTCAAATTGCTCTAATCTGCGGCAAAGATCTGATTCTTCTGCCAGATAATGATCCAACTCAGTTTTAACTCTCGCAATACGATAATTGCCTTTCAAAAGTCGTATTACGTCCTCTCGTTTTCTTCTGAGTTGCTCGTAAGTCGCTGAGTCGTCGCAGTGGATTTGAAGTATTTCATCTGAACGTTTGGAGTCAGCGTCGGATGAGACAGGTTGAGCAGAAGCATTCTTCTTTGACGATTTCGAAGATTTTTTCAACATTTTCGAAACTTCTAATTCAATAACTTTTTTTTCAAAGTCCGGGGAGATTACGGACCATTAATGTTCCGGCTGATAATAAGAATGAAAACTAAAATTATCTTTGTACCGGTTGGTTCGATATCAAATTCAAATTATCTTTTATGACTGTATTTTATCCTTAGGTTTTCAGCCAAAACGATATATAAAAGTTTCAAATTATTAATATTGTGACAATCTGAATACAACTGTTCGCTGACTTGATAATTTATCATTATAAATATATAATCAAAACCAATTCACCTTGTGATGTTATAAAACTGACTTACAATGTTTACATAACTAAACAAATACATATATGAATTCATATTAAATACCTATGAACCGTTTAAGGACAACTATAAAGCAATCTCATGAACGAAAATAGCAGAATGACACACGAAGAGCACCCGATCACAATTGTGGCGTGATTAGGGCAAATAATCAAGTTTAAATTAAAAATTAAATAAATAAAATATGAAAATTCTGACATTTTCTGACTATTAGTCGGGCTAAAGTAAATGACAAGCACAGGAAACAGATGTTTGGCATTTGTGGTCACTTGACCTGACCTTTAAGCACCATTATGGAACATATGAACACTCAAATGTAATTGAACTTTGACAAAATATAACAAATACACCGTAAAACAGATAAATTTGGCAAAAATGAGGTAAAAAATGATGTGAAACTTAGGTCAAAGGTACGAGTTGAGACCTATACCATTGATCGTAGTTTGGTCCCACTAGAAAAACAAAGGGGGGTTTAGGGTTCTCAGATCACTTCCTGAGAAGATACATCACTTTAAAAAACAGGCAAAATTAGCACTTTTTGATTATAGGGTAAATTCTGCACTTTTAACAAGTTAAAACATTACTAGGGCACTTCATATGGTACTATTTGGCTATTTAGGAATTCGCAAAGTTATATACGTTCAAAAGGACCTCAACAAATATATAAAATGAGTATCAAAAGTTTTTTGGTCGCAACATTGCCACAGAAGGCTGAATGGTATTGGAATTTGTTGACTGTTTTGTTGGCAAAACCCTATCCAATCCATGCAATAGTGAGTTATGCGAACTATTGCACCCCTCTGCTTGGCACTTTCTCGGTTTAGGGCACTGGCGGAATGTGTGCTTGTCCCGTAAGCACGAAAAGCGAAGTTTGTTATCGGCCACCAAATTAGCTCTCTGGGTCGGAGTATTTTTCTTGAAAACTCGACACTCCCGTAGCCGGTGGTTAGTTTTGCATACAATGCGGCAAGAGTAAGTGTTTGTGGAAAAAGAGGGCACATGCTTCTTTGTTTCCTTTTGTTGTGAATTTGATGCAAACATTTTTGAAGCTGTTTTGGTCTTGGTTACTGAAAGTGCTGTTCTCTTCAGGTTTTGCCTTGTTTGGGCTTTGTTTCATATGATCATGGGTCTCAGCATTTACCCTAGGCCAATCGTTGAAGACAAGGAGGGTAGGTTTAACCCAGTGCTTCTTAACCGTAAAGAGTGACCACGACTTTTTCATGTTTGGTGGTAACTTCTGTATCGCTTGCTTAAGTAGGGAAGCGCTCTTTAAGTCAGCATCATATGATAGCGACTTGAAAACCCAACGAGGGTGTATATGGCTGCAGAATAGTTAATGATG
Source organism: Convolutriloba macropyga (assembly GCF_964194025.1). NCBI lineage: Eukaryota > Metazoa > Xenacoelomorpha > Acoela > Convolutidae > Convolutriloba > Convolutriloba macropyga. The sequence goes on from NC_134475.1 coordinate 43,608,060, forward strand.
TTATCACCATTGTGCATTTTAAGAGGCGGAAAATTGCTTAGTTTATCCAAGTGTGCACTTACGACTGCCTGTGTTGACCAAAACTACGTTCTAAAGTCCTTAGTGCAATCTTGTACATTAAACCACAGTAAGCAAACTCTTGAGTGTGCAATATGTGCCTGTACGTTTGGAGGCACACTATTTACGGTGGTAGTGCCTTGGTTGACTATTAGCGGTCTGTGCATTGAAAAACGCCAATTACTCATACTTGGCACAAAGTGTTGGCCAAGAGGGATATTGGGCATATTTGGGACAAAAGCAGCAACGGGACGTACGACTTTGTGTACTCGGTTATTATTTTTCTGAAAAGCGTTGTTGACGAGAGGCTGATTAATAAAAAGGGTGTGTAGGATTGGAGTAGTGAGGTTAGGTGCGAAAACTGGATTCGGAATGGGAAGGTCATTAGGTAGAGCGGGTTTGGAGTTGTGCTGTTGAGTGTTTAGACTAGGTGGGACGCTTGGGTGCAAGTTAACGTTTTTTGCGAGGGCTGGATGATTTGTTGCCGGAAAAAAAGGAAGAGTGGCGTTTGGTGCTAGGGGGACAAAATTAATTTGTTGTCGGGAGCATATACGCTGAGCTGAATTTCTCTTAAGCAGATAGGCAGAATTGAAGTTTCAGGTGCCCTTGCTTGTAAAAATTGAAGTTGTGCGTTGGGAAAAAACTCGGATGCATTATTTTGATTTACTTGCGGTGCGAACGGCTGTGATGTAACGGGCTGTTGAATGGGCGGTGAAGCCCCTGAGGCGTGTACAGAAGGCGGGTAACTGTCAGCGGGTCCATGTTTAGTTATGCTCGGAAGCACCATGCCTTGTTGGCCTGTTTGATCCATTTGTGCCCTTAGGTGCGGCTGGTACAACGCCTGTGTGTTAGCAGCAGCCAGGAGATTTTCAGGTGGGGTATAGTAGGGGTCAAGTTGAGGCAAGGTCTCATTGCTTAAAAAGTAATTGCCTCGACATTTTTTTTGGAATGGAATGCCTTGAAATCTCAGTGTTGTGATCTTCCACTGCTTCGCCGTTATTGTGGCTAGGGAATTCTGGAGGGCTTTTTGTAACCTCTGGTTCCCCAGTCTTCTCCTCATTGTTAACACTTAAAGCAAATGAGGTGTTGATCCAGTCCTGGACAGCCTTTTCACTTCTCATTGAGCTCCTATCACTTGCAGTTGTTTCAGATTGGCTACCTTTAGAAGAAGCGTCCCGCAATTCAAGTTCTTGCAGAGTTGCCTCAGCCAAACCCTTCCTGTTGTTTTCCTTCCAGTTCATCTGATTCCGTTTGTTTTTTCTGTTTAGCAGGGCGAATGTCTGCCTCATTCTGTTTTTCAATTTCTTCACGCTTCAGTTTAGCACATTTGTAATCTTGTTTACGCTGACTAGATGTTTTGACGAGGCCATCAGTGAGGGAACTCTGAAAAGAATGGAAGCCCTCGGTTCCTGAATTTCGCTCACTTTATTGTCAGCAGAGTTGACGTAGTTTCGTGCTGAAATGAGTATTTTGTCGTTCTTATTTGTCATTGCCTCCAAGTAAGACTCTAATTAAGGAACAAAGGCACTTGGATCCTCCGTTTTTCCAGCAAATGCAATCAGGTCCTCATTTTTTCGTTTTTTCGTTGCACTTTGTTACTAGTCGTTCACATTTCACTCGCCTTCTTTGACTATTTATACAATGAAGAATGTCTTCATGTATAGCATGCAATTCAGCCTCACGCTTTGACCTGGCAGCGTACAACTGTTTGACTTTTTGATCAAAACCTTTAGACATCGTGATGCTATTATTTCCAAAAACCAGCAAAACTACCACTGCAAACGGTTATCAATTATATGCACACCACAAACAAACCACGCAAAACAAAGCTGACGCAAAAGATAACAAACACAGCACACTGTAGAAAATCTGTAAAACAAACCACCCAAACAGCAGAAAAGATCGTTGAGCACACAGTGCCCGACAAAAGCAGAAGTGGAGAGCTGAACGCTATGCGCTCAAAGCGGCGGGACACGAAGGACAAACGGGAAGTCGAACGAGCAACGCGCGACAAAAGGGAAGCGTTACGGACAGGAAGTCGAGCGAGCAACGCGCGATGAAGCGGAGACGTTACGGACGGGAAGTCGAGCGAGCAACGCGCGACGCAACGGAAACGGAACAGACGAGAAGTCGAGCGAGCAGTGCGCAACGGAACGGAAACAGGACGGACGGGAAACTGAGCAAAAAACGCGCAACGCAACGAAACGGGACAGTGGGGAAAGAACGGGCGGGAAATGAAGTCAGAAAGAACTTTGTTAGCAGACCACAGCAGAAAACTCAACCAAACAACCTAGCCGTAACTCCAGAACAAACTTAAGTCACTCCCTAGGAAGAAGGAGAGAAGCTACTGCAAGACATATACCATAATTCATTATGGGACTTAATATAACAACAAATTAATCTACGGCAAAGCATTAAAACGCTAAAAGGATGAAAAAGTCGAGAAGTTTACTAGCCGTAACTCCAGAAAAAACATAAGTAACATCTTAGCAAAAACCGAACCAAATAAACAATCAGCATACTAACGGTATTAAACAAACTACAGCAAAATTGAAAAAACTACAATAGTGTATTTTTAGACTAAGACAGTTGGAAAAGTCCAGAGAAAATCCAGCCGTAACTCGAGAATAATTTTAAGTCACACCCTAGAGGGCAACAGGACCAAACCAACTACCAGTCAAACAGGTACACACAAACATACAGCAGCAAAATCAATATACTACAACAAGCCGGCTACTTAAATAGTAAACTTGAAAAATCAAAGGTCAATCCAGCCGTAACTCGAGAATAAACTTAAGTCACACCCTACCAAGCTGTAAGACCAGAGCAACAAGACGGCTTACTAACGTACTCAACATACTACAGCAAAAACAATAGCATACTTCATCACATATGACATACTACATCGACATCCGGAAACGTAGCAGAAGAAACGAAAAGTAAAGTTTTGGGAGAGTGACGTTAATGAAAAAAACGGAACGTTGAAAGTTGGAGAGTGAAAGGAGGAAAAGGACGCGTACGAAACGTTACATGAACGAGCGACGAGAAAAAATTCTGGGACTTCGATCATTTTCTCTTTAGGCCGGAGGTTGTGGATTTTTTCACAAATTTTCTCTGTGTATTGAGTTTCACTCAATTGACGAACCTTCTGATTGAAATATCATAATTTTGAAAAAATTGTCAAAATTCTATGCTTTTGTCCAATTTTTACCAGTTTTGGTCAATTTTTTCTGCAATTTCTTTATTACGAAACGGTAAGTTTTTTGAATTGCATCAAAATTGACCAAAAATTTACAAAATTGAACAATATGGCATAATGTCTTCTCTATTTTTTCTATATCGCATGTTATTTTTTGATATACGGGCCAACTTGATCACTTTTTACAAATTTTCGACAATTTGACCAAAAATTTTCAAATTCGATGTTTTTTCGTCTCAAAAATCATGTTTGCGTGGGCCCCTTACCAGTATTTTTAAAAAAAGGAATAGTATAATTTCACTACCACATGCGATATCGAAAAAAATTCACGGGTTGGGTTTCTTACCGTCTAATTTCAACACAATAAATTAATGTAAACTCAATAAAATTTTTTTTGTTCTGTCTTACAGTTTTCTCTGACGTCAACGCAGTTGATAACTATCGTCCTTGTGATCACTGCCTGCCTCTTCTGCTACTGGCTGAACCATTTGCGTGTTCATTTGTATGACAATTTGCTATTCGAAAGCAGATACTGGGAGCACATTGCCTCTTACTATAATGTAAGTAAGTCTTTCAGCAGGGCGTTCTTGTCACATGAGATGGTCTGCAACTGAATGCTGTGTTAAAATAGCTCGAAACCAGATCCATCTGTTGACTGCCCACTACATTATCTTTGGTGATGTAGACAATTTCTTTCCAAGGCATGTCTGGTCCACAAACACTTCTGTCTACTGGTCTTGATGGTGAATCTTGGCCGTCGATGTCGGAGCAGTTACCTACTCCAAAGTCCTGTCTGGTCAACAGAGTATTGCAAACCACAACAGAGCAGAGCTTCAAATTCGAACAACAATCACAATCGCAACAGTTTCTAAGTTTCATAAGTTTATCAAAAATGAAGAGTGTTCGTAATCCCGGGTCGCGGAACCATATAAACTCAGAAAAAACTGTAGTTCGCGAATTCAGTTCGCTATAGTATAATGCAACGTATCTTTCATACAAGGTTTAATAAGACAACGTACAAGCATTAAGACGTTCAATTCAACAACGTGTCAGCATTAATAAGATCAAGACAACAAGTGAAAACTTAGACGGCGCGGATTTTGATGCTCTTTTACCGGTTTTTTGTCTGATGTTATTGACGTCAAAATTTGTTCGTAATCGTTCAACAATTGTCTAGATAACCTAAAAATATTGAGGCGAAAACCAACTTAGTCGATTCAAATCGTGGTTATATTTACTTAAAATTAGGTTAATTTAACTTTTTCGCAACTTTCTACGTATATTAGAACGTATTTAAATCTTATTTTAAAGATTAGAAATTCTCGAATCTGATTGGCTAAAATCCATTTACTACGTAACAAACTACTCGGGACTAAATTCAAATTTTCAACTTGACGACAATATGACTTTTAAGTTACACTTTTGAGACGCGCGTATGTAAAGTATATAGTCAATGTATCAGAGGCTAGATTTTTATAAGACAAGTTGAAGTGTGATTTGAAGTTTAAATTGCTCATCAGATGGTAGGTGTTGATCTAACAAAATAATGAGTGTCAACCCGTAATTGGCTAACTTTTATTGGTGAATGTGAAATATATATGGGAGTTAGGGAACAAGAAAAAAACTTGAGTGCACTAAAATGGAGATTTCAAAAAGTAGAGGCAGAAGAGAGAAAAAGTTCGTATGAGAATTTTTCGTTTTGTGACATTTTTCGTTTTGTCTGCAAAGATTTGACCTATAATCGTCTAAAATTTGACATGCGAAGGAATAAAGAATGAATAGAATGTTCCGTCAAAAGTGAGCTTTGCTCAGCATCCAATAAGGAATGCTCTTTAGCCTTGGAGGTGTTGGAGACGTTTAAAAGGGTGTTGTCAGATGACCACGAGGTTTCTTTCCCTGTGAATCAACTTGGGTCGCTGATGAACCCGAGGTTCCCGCTTCCTGACGCTTAGATATAAGTGACAAGATGATCGCGTTTACGCTCGGATTTAAAATTGTTTGTTTTTCAAAGCTGGAGGTGGAATATATCTGTCCTTGAGATACTGATATTAAATAAAATCGATAAATAGAGTTTTCCATCAAAAATGAACTTTTGCTCAGCATCAAATGCGCAATGTTCTTTACCCTTAGAAGTGTTTGAGACGTTCAAAAGGGTGCTCTCAGATGAACCCGAGGTTCCACTCCCTGTTAATCCAGTTGGTTCGCTGATGAACCCGAGGGTCACACTCCTTGTTGCTTGAGTTGTGTCGGATGAAGCCGAGAGTCCTGTGTCTTGACGCTGAGAAATAGGTGAGAAGATAATCCCGTTCAAGTTCTCAATAGCTTTTTGGACATATTTAAAATTGTTTGTCCTTCAAAGATGGAGGTGACAAAAATCTGTCATTGAGATACTGAGATTAAATAAAATCGATAGTTGTGTGCTTCTTGGGCTTTAGGGTTTTAGGCTTGCAAGACGTGGACTTGTGAGACAAAAGAGAGTCTCTGTTGTCGAAGCCGTAATGTATGGACTTTCTGAAATTCATGCGGTAGTTCTGGAGACGTTGGAATTGAAGTCAATAGAAAATGTTGGAGGGTTGTCAGTGGCCTTAATATACTTGCTAGTCTGTGTTGGTTCGTCAAAGGTTTCGCTCAGATTTAGTATGATGACCTGATCCTCGCTTGCAGTCTGGAGATTTGACTATCAGCTGTTCTTCTTAGTTAGCAAAATTTGGGGAGTGTTTGTAGAGCGCGTTGTACGTTCGATTTCTTAGTGTTTGCTGAAGCGGGTTGAGACTACTTTTTTTTCATAAATATTGTCAGATATTTTCCTAACTATCTGTGTTGGCGATTCGTATAAACCATTAGATCTATAGAGTATTCCTTGCCGAAATTAGCAATGTAGCTGTTTCTAACTCCTACATAAAGCCGGGTTTGCTGATCTTTGAACTGGTGTCTGTCAGTTCGATTGCTTTACCTGGTGCCAATACTTCAATCGAGACATCAAGATGATTATTGCTCTTCATCGGAGAAAATTTTGACACCTAATCAGGCAGCTTAGGACTGTCTGTGGGCAAGCTCCTGCATCTTTGATCCAAAGGGCTTTATTTGCATTGAGGCCCTGGTAATTTATCTAATGCAGGTTGTTCCATGGAGGCTACCATAATGCAGGTTGTTCCATTTGTATTGAGGCTACCTTCTCTCGATTTAAACGATTTCGTTTAACAGTATTCCGATTAAGTGCTTGATGATCGGATTCACTAGCTAGAGTTTCAAGCTAAATCTGGTGACAGCGGGTCTTTCGAAATGAGCTCTAAACGAAGATAATTTGATGGAGAGTTGTTTGCAAACTTTGCGCTGGTAAATTGTTTTCAACGCTTTCTTAAAATCCTTTCCTTTATTTGGGAAATCATTTTGTTGCATTACACATAATAGTGCAAGTTTTAAAATTTCAAAATGGCCTAAGCGTCGTTTGCAGGATCTTCGATTATAATTATATCAGTATTTTCGGACAGCCTTTTCATTTGATCAGAAAGTGTGTTTCGAGGTAGACTTTGTATATAATTTTTCTTGTCGATAAAAGTTATAACACTTTCACTCGAAGTTAGCGGATAGAATTTCGCTTAAGGATGTTCGCTAAACATATCGATAGCTATTAGAATATAGAACTCTTGGCCAAGGTCGTCTAAGAAAGTGCACGCAAAATCTACTTTAAATTCTTCATTGAGCTGTTGCCATTCGGACAGAGTCCTAGATTTACATTTTGCTATGACTGTTATAATATTTTTACCAATTGAAGTGTATTGCCATTTTATCGCCACATCACAGACAACCATGATAATCTTTCCAGAAGGGATGAATAAAAATAGATAGGGTTTCGCAACGTTTTTTTTTTGGGGCACTTACACAGTCGCGAGGTTCATCGAAGATGCTAGGAATCACATTCTTGTTAAAACAATATCCAGCATTTCCTTGATGTGAGTGTCAGTTGAGTCTTTGAAATAGATCAACTTTTCTGATTTGTTACTCATTGAGGAAATATTTGAATCAAAAGAAAATAGCGCGTTGTTTACGGAGTTGATACTTGAGCATCGCATTGGGATTTCACTAGAAATTATATTGTCAGAGTAGCTGAGTAAAGACCAACTCGGACTTCAAATCAATTGTCAGTTGTAGAATGCAAAATATTATCAAATATTTTTTACAAAAGTAAGGATTAGTAGTAAGTTAATCTACTTTGATATTTTAATTAGACGTTATGATAGAGACTAAATTGCGTTATTCTCCCTTACCACTAAAAAATTTCTACGCAATTGGAAATTGTTCTTCAATTGCAGCGCGCACGCCCTCTCTTATTATATGGCTGTTGTGTTACGAGTTGCGCCGAAAAAAGTTTTCTCCAGCTTGAAAATTTCGGCTTTGATTGATCTTAAGTACGATTCAATTGATTCTGTCCAAGAACATTTCAAATCTTTCTTGAAAAAATTTTTGAGAGGATGGTGTCGTACAGATTTACAATCTGTAGATTTGAATTGTTTCGTAGTGCCAATTAGCGTTCTTTATTTCGGCCAATTTAAGAGTGAATTGGCGGAGCGAATTCAAGCTTTATTTTGTTATTCAAATATCGTTTATTTGAGTTACAAAATTTAGGTTGATTTGGCGGAGCGAAATCACGTCAACTATCTATCGGGTATTTCGCTTAGCGAGATATACCAAATTTTTGTTGTGTCTGAATTTAGACTTTGGCGGATCGAAATCTAGTTAAGAGAGAGAGTCAACTATTTTAAATTAAGAAATTGAGAAGAATGAAATTAGGCAAGATTAACAAAACTGCTTCACAAATTGTTCACAAGATAACATTACTAAATTGCGGCAACTGACAATCACGAGACAAGGTGAACAGACAAATGATCATGCATAGGATATAAACAAATTAACAAGTATGAAATCATCAGATTTGATCTTCAAAATTAAACTGAATAAATGAACAAATTAAAATAAGGAAATTGAACTAAATTAAGTTAAACAGAAATTGAACTAAATTGGTTGCACCAAATTAATGAACTCAAACTAAAAATGTACTATTGTACCACATTTCCTCCTTGGCGGAAACAAATAACATGTTATTTATCAGAAAATTAGTAAGAAATATGTACTTGTTAAATAATTAATACTGTAATGTTTTAGACAGAGTTTGGAATGGTCAGTTTTATTCATTAATCGCTTTCGCTTTCATAATACCTTTCCGCTTCGCCAACTGTCATAGATAATTCGGGTTCCTCATAATTCGGAGAGACGTAGAATTGAGTGGGGTAGGAAGTTGTTGGGGAGCATGGGCCGACTGTGAAGTTTGACTCCTCTTGGTTGGATTGCGCTGCAGCCGTTTGTATTGCAGAAATTATGGACTTGTTTTCGATTTGTTGTTTTTTAATGTTTTGCCGTCTCTTCTGTTTTCCAATTGCTGAAGTACTTGGTGTTGAGGGAGGGCATGATTGAATTGGATTCACAGACTCATCCGATTCTGTTGTTGAAGTCGCAGAGCGTATTCTCTTTGAAGGAATTAGCGCTGCGGATGCTTTCGTGGCTGCTTTTCTTTTCGGTCTGCTTGGTGGCTCCGCGATAATGATGCTTGAAGTCGGTAGTTCCATTGGCACTGCGGGATCGTTATTTGACTCCGTGGTTTGATTTCGCGGCGCCGTTGCTTGTTGTATCTTTGGCTTGGTCGGCATTCTTACTCTGAGGGCGCGTGTTACATTAGAGTGAATGGACGACACTGTGCTGACGTCATCTGCCACTTTTCTGTGTTTCATTTTCTTTCCACCTTCTAACTTTTTTCTTAGTTCTTTTGCATGGTGATGAATGATTTCCTCCGTTGTTTTTCCGTGGGGATTTTCGGGCGTCTATTTGCATATATTTGCAAATCTGTTTCTCGTTCTGCCTTTGTGCCGAACTTTGCGAGGTCAGAATTCCGTATAGTAACCTCTGTCTTGCCCGGTTCTTTGATTATTGATGTGTTTTCGGTTGTTTTAATAACTGACGATCCTGGTGCAAGTACGTCGTAGAGACCGTCGAGACTTTTCTTTGATCGTTTTATTTGTGGTTTTTTCTTTGCCAATTTGAGCTCCAGTGACGATTCTGTTCTTGGTATCGGTTGGCCAACATCGGGATGAGAAATTAATCTCGATTCTTTATCTGGGTCGTCCCTCTGTCTTTTCATTGCCTCCTTGCCCAGTTTGTCCTTGTTTTTTTCCATTTCTATGTCGCTTCGCTCATCATTATCCCATTTGTCGTCAGTGATGAGTTGGTCCCATTTGACAGTCTCCAAATCTAAATATTTGTTAAGAATATTTTTGTAAGTTAAACTTTTTGAATCAGGATTAGTCGTTATATTGCTTAATGGTGTATTCGCTTTTCTGCCAAAATGTGCTTCAAAAGGTGATATTCCAATGGTCTTTTGACGACATATTCGTAATTGATAAATTATCGAATTTATTGATGCTTTCATGTTAAATTGATTTTGCGCCGCCGTTTAAATACAGGCTAAGCGATTCTTGATTGTTTGAATGAGTCTTTCAACCAAACCAATAGCTCTGTGGTCGTGTATTGGCGCCTCGATTAGCTGTATATTATTTTGATTACAGAATGTTTTAATTCGATGCCCCGTTTGACATCTAGCCTGATCCAATCTAATCGCGCGGGGTATACCGTGTAGCAAAACATATTCTTGAAGAAACTTTAAAATATTATCTGCATTGGCTCTATCAAATACCTTTGCTGTTAGAAATTTCGAAAATCGATCAATACATGCAAGAAAATAAATCTCTTGATTTTTCTCATTATAAATGGGTCCTCCAAAATCAATTTGAATCTCTTCATTAGGAACTTTACATAGCTTTAATGGTGCCCATTTATTTGCTGGTATAATAGGTTTTAAATTTTTACCAATTTTGACACATGGGTTGCACTTTGCTGTTTTGGTGGCAATATCCCTGTGCATGTATGGCCACCACGCGTGTGTCGCCATATCCGTCATTCCCCATGTGCCAGGGTGAGTTGCGTGGATTGCATCTACATACGCATCCTTGATAGCATGTGGGAGTGCAATTCTGTCGTCTATGCAAACACACCCATTCTTCACGTGTAAGTCCTTCCAGAAGGAATGAATGTAGGGTGAGATTTGTCTGCATCTGTCTTCATTGGACGTCAAAATGCAGTCGCGAATCTCTTTCAAGATCGCGTCCTTTGTTTTCAGGCTGGCCATGAGAGAACTTGAGAAGATTTTTGAAAGCGCGAAATTGAAGGAATCCATGTACAAGTCGTCTACCGAAGGCGAAGTGGCTGTTGTATCTGTAGTAGGTGTAATGGGGGTCACGGGTGCCGCTTGAACAGTAGAAGGCCCCGCTTCTGCAAATCGAACTCTCGAAGGGGTCGATTGTTTTACAGTCATCAGTGTGTCGTCGTCAGAAGGTGATTGAGACATCATATATACTTTCTTGAATTTTGTTGCGATGCGTTGAAAATGATTTTGATTAGAGTGTGACTGTTCGGTGGGTCGGTTTAAGGCAAAAAGCGATTGAGGAATGTTAGTTGTTTCGATTTTGGGGATGGAATTTAAACTATTTATCGTTAATTCGCTAATTGAGTCGTCAATTTGCGTGCTTGTAGAATGTTCTGGATTTCGCGGTGCGAAATCACCACATAAGTTATTAGTGGAATTTGGATTAATTACGACGCAATTTGTAGATTGATTTCGCGCTGCGAAATCGACGTAATTTTCAGCATTTAATAAGAAGCGTTTCGCGCTACGCTTAATTATATCCAATTTAGCTACAATAAATTGCTCGTCGTATGTGGATATATTAGCAGCTTGATGATGCGGGTCGCGAGATATATAATCCACTAATCCCATTTTTGTGCCCGGAAGGTGATCAATCGAAAATTCAAATGGTAGTAAACGATATTCCCATCGCGTCAGTCTACTATTATAGGATTTATTGGATCTGTTTTCTCTCATAATAGAGAGAAGGGCTCTATGATCAGTTATCACAGTAAAGGGTTTGCCGTATAAGTAATACTTAAAGTGTTCCACTGACCAAACAACACCCAGAAGTTCTTGTTCGTTTATGCTATATCTGTCTTCAACAGAGTTCAAAAATCGCGACGCGAACGCTACAGTATGCCACCCATTAGGTGTTCGTTACTCCAATGCACATCCCAATCCCCTACGCGAGGCGTCACATTTAATTCGCGTTTCCAAATCCGGATTGAAATGTTTATTTTCAGTCGTTTCCGTAATTTGTTCTTTTATTAAAGAAAACTGTTTATCGTGCTCTTCCGTCCAGAGAAATTTTGAATTTTTCTTAAGCAATGGTCGGAGGGGGTAACATAATTGTGACAAATTTGGAATAAATTTTCCAAGATGGTGTACAGATCCCATAAAAGATCGAAGTTTTTTAAGATTAGTAGGTGCCGATAATTTTCCGATTGCATCTGTTTTACTTGAAAGTGGGGTTACACCAGACTGCGTAATATTATGACCGAGCCATTCAATCGTCTCTTTTGCGAAATGACATTTTGCCAGATTTATGCGTAAATTTTCCTGATCCAGTTTTATTAGACATTTTCTTACTAAATGAAGATGATTTTCGATTCCACCTCTACTAACGATCAAAATGTCATCTAGGAAACAGAAAGTATTTTCTAAACCGGCTAGGGTACAATCAATAGCTTTTTGGAACTCCGCCGGCATGTCTGTCAGCCCATAAAATCCAGTTTTAAATCGATATGTGCCAGTCATATCACCACTGACTATATTGAAGTTACAATGGCGGGCCGTATCACTGTGTAGCTTTAATTGACTATAAGCGTATTGCAAATCAAGAGTTGTGAAATAAGCAGTCTCCTGCGGCGCGTTGACAGTGTTTGCGAAATCGTTTGAATTAGCGAATCTATATTAGGCATTTGATACTTGTTTTATGAATAGCTTTGTTTAGGATTTTTGAATCAAGGGCTATTTTGATTAACTTATCCTTTTTTACCGTAATGACAATCGGAGATATGAAAAATTGATCTGAACAGTTGTTTAACTTTTCAATATGTCCTTCATTTAACAGTTTTTCTAATTCAACTTTCACTTTCGGTTGGAGGTGAATGGGTACTTTTCGTCCTTTTTGATGTATTACTCGATAATTTTTGTGAAATTTTGAATTGACCGTGTGGTTTTTTGATTTCCCAATTCGAGATATCAAATCAGGAAATTCCTTTGCCATTGATTTCTTGATTGCACAAGGTGGATCTATATTGTTAACTTCAGATTGCGGACAAGGCTTCTGAGAAATTGTAATACCTAAGTGGTCAAAAAGGTCCCGTCCTAATTTTGGTCTAAAGCCATCGGATACAACTGTTATTTTTGCCTTCTGTAGACTCCAATCATTGCATTTTACCGGCGTTTTCAAAGTACCAAGAGGTTGGACGATATCATTCCAAAATGACTTCAATTCCAATGGTCTTTTCTCCGACCATTGTGATTGAGCGCAATTGAGCATTATTTCTCTTGCGAGTGACATATTAATAATGGTACAACCACTACCAGAGTCTAGAAGTAAATCGCAGTTTGTGTTTCCAATTGTTAGTGTTAAATTTTTCAGTGTCAAATTTGGGGAACTCGTATTTTCAATAGTGGCAACGTAATTATCATCCGAAGAATCATAGTCTGAATTGATTTGCGTATTATAATTGATATAATTGACGTTTAGACTTTCCTGGCTAGAATTTTGATTAGATGTTTCTGCCGTATCTATATTGTTAATGCGATTAGTTTGTTGAGTGTTTCTTGAAGAATTAAGTCTTCGACGACAAACTTTAGCGAAATGGTTTTGCAAACCGCAGTGATTACATTTCTTACCCATTGCGGGGCAAACCTGACGATGTGTAGGTGTCCAGACTTGACCACAACCACGGCATTGACCAATGGGTGCACGGTTTGTGACTGTTCTGCTTGATTGAGGTCCTCGTGCTCCCGCGCCGCGAAATCGATTGAATTGTTGTACTGTGTTTACCGTACTGCCAGTTGCGCCGTTATTAGATGAAATTCTTTGCTGATTCTGATTACCCATTTCCATGTTTACTGCAATGCTGAGTGCCCTCTCTGGTTCGACTGTGTCCCTTAGAAGCTCTCGCTGAATGTCATCGTCTAGCATGTTAGTGATGAAAATGTCCCTGATGATGGCTTCTTCACGGTTTTCAAAGTCACAGTTTTCAGCTAGTTCTTTTAAGATGCTGTAAAATTGCTCTACAGTCTCGCCCTTCTTTTGTTTCCGAGAAAAGAACACAAATCGATCGAATGTGATGTTTCTTGGGCGGATAAAGGCAATCTCCATCATTTCCCGGAGTTTTAGAGTAGTCAAATCATAAATGTTGTCGTGCGGAAATTTTTGTGTTAATAGTCGTCTTCCTTCAGTACCAATACTGAGGTACAACAAAGACACGCATTTCTGATCGCACAGATTCCAAGGACGCTCCCCACATAGTATTCCCGCTTCGGTTGTTTTTTGACACTTTAGTTCCCATTGTAGCTTCAGCTGGTTGTTTCTTACTCTACGTTCTCTTTCTGCTTCCTCGGTTGTGTCGTCAATCGGCATTTCGTACTTCGGTTCCACTGGTAGGCGAACTGTCGATGGTTTGGGTTGAAGCAATATGTCTATAGTTATGTTCTCGCGAGCGAGAATCGCTAGTTTTAATTGAATTCTCCATTTCTCCCATCTGATCGGTGGGTCTGAGGTTGGTCGTTCCCAAAATGGCTCTATCGACAGCGGTGTTTTTCTCGATTCTCGAGCTGGCTGCGCCATGTCGTACAGATTTACAATCTGTAGATTTGAATTGTTTCGTAGTGCCAATTAGCGTTCTTTATTTCGGCCAATTTAAGAGTGAATTGGCGGAGCGAATTCAAGCTTTATTTTGTTATTCAAATATCGTTTATTTGAGTTACAAAATTTAGGTTGATTTGGCGGAGCGAAATCACGTCAACTATCTATCGGGTATTTCGCTTAGCGAGATATACCAAATTTTTGTTGTGTCTGAATTTAGACTTTGGCGGATCGAAATCTAGTTAAGAGAGAGAGTCAACTATTTTAAATTAAGAAATTGAGAAGAATGAAATTAGGCAAGATTAACAAAACTGCTTCACAAATTGTTCACAAGATAACATTACTAAATTGCGGCAACTGACAATCACGAGACAAGGTGAACAGACAAATGATCATGCATAGGATATAAACAAATTAACAAGTATGAAATCATCAGATTTGATCTTCAAAATTAAACTGAATAAATGAACAAATTAAAATAAGGAAATTGAACTAAATTAAGTTAAACAGAAATTGAACTAAATTGGTTGCACCAAATTAATGAACTCAAACTAAAAATGTACTATTGTACCACAGATGGCATAGTGCAACTAATTATGGCATATGTTTAGTGATAAGGTGATCGGATCTTAGGACGGATCTGATTTGGTTGAAACTTTTTGAGGCAGATAGGCTCAAGGTTGATGATGTTCATAAAATTAGAGGCGTTACACACGAATTGGCAATCGCATAGTGTAGCCATTTGAATAAATGTTGAAAAATATGACAGTTTGGAGAACTAATTCAAAGATTTTCCGTGTCTAGTAATTCGGTTACGCGTACAAGTCTTTCTCATTAAAATTTTGACGCTGCGTAACTATAATTATTTCACCTCACAGACAGTACGTGTACTTCGTATTTCGTGGTGCTAAATTAACGTTCATCGTATTTTGAAATTTGGACAGCATATTCCATAACTCAGGGACGAAATTAAGTTGACTGTATTGTACGGGTATTTCGACTTCAATGTTGCTAAACCAGACGTCGCAGACTTTTTCACCAATTGTGCTGACATTTCCGATACTGTGAATTAGTATTTCGATGTTTGGAATTTGATAATCGTTTTTAGGTCTTGCTTCAATTTGCACCTTTTGAATAAGTTGAAATTCTGATTGGCTTATTTCTCTTAACTGTAATCACGACTTGAATTTAGGAATTTATCGGGAATATGTCCTCCTGCGATTGAGTCTGAGAGTTCTTTTGTGAACTCCAGATTAGATATTAATTGGAATTATGTCACCTTTTTGGTGTGTTGCTGTGAAAGGGACATATTTTTGGAAAGATAAAGTCAGATTGATAAGCTAAAACATAGTCTGAAAACTGTGGTCTACGATGCTCGGGAAAATGGGCTTTTCAATAGGTGGTCTTCGAGAACACAAGTATGTTCCACCCCTGTGTATCCACTGATCAATTCGAAGAGCTCGAAAAAGAAATGTTTTTCTTGGAAAAAAAATTGAATCTCGTGCTGTCAATGCGGTTTTAGTATGCCTTTGAACATGGATCAACAATACATAAAGAGAGATTTATTGACAACCTTCGAAGAACTGCGACTGGCGAAAAATGATTGATTTTAATGTATTTCGTGCAAGTTCGGCCGACTGTTGGGCATCGGGTTTAAACATCCTTATTGTAATTAAAACTACAATTGCTACAAATCTTTGTATTAGAGCTCGCTTGTTTTGAATTTTTATTGCATTCATGCTGCTAACCGATGGTCGCATATCTAAAGCAGAGAATATTTTGTCTTTATGACTTTGATGCAGTGCTATTCTAAGTGCCTTCAAGGATGTTTAATTTTCGAATTCTAATTGGAATTGTTTTGCAATTTGCAGGGCTTGATCTCGTTGAACCGTGCCTTTGAGTATCTCTCTCTTTCTCTCCCTCTCACTCTCTCTCTCTCTCTCTCTCTCTCTCTCTCCCTCTTTCTCTCTCTCACACACTCTCCGTCTCTTTCTCTCTCTCTCTCTATCTAACTCTAACTATCTCTCTTTCTCTCTCTCTCTCTCTCTCTCTCTCTCTCTTTCTCTCCCTCTTTCTCTCTCTCACACACTCTCCGTCTCTTTCTCTCTCTCTCTATCTAACTCTAACTATCTCTCTTTCTCTCTCTCTCTCTCTCTCTCTCTCTCTCTCTCTCTCCTCTCTTTCTCTCTATCTCTCTCTCTCTCTCTCTCTCTCCCTCTCTCTCTCTCTCTCTCTCTCTCTCTCTCTCTTCTCCTCTCTCCTCTCTCTCTCTCTCTCTCTCTCTCTCCTCTCTCTCTCTCTCTCTCTCTCT